>NC_134358.1:396152575-397352575 GCF_048569485.1 Anomaloglossus baeobatrachus
CAACCGACTTCTGGGTGCACCGCCTCCTTGGTGACGCGCGCCGATACGGAACCCGCCCCCAAATATCACCGTGAGTGCCGTCAGGCCCAGGAGTGCAGGCGAGGGAATGGGGACGCGTCACCCATATCCCATGCTGACGATACGGCCAGCAGTGTTGTCGGTCACGGTGGTGAAGGAGGCAGATCCGGCCGCAGAGCGTGATCAGGGGGCGGTGGACAGGGAAGTCAGGTGATATGATAAGATGAGATAACAGTCACATGATAAAAAAGGGGTCAGTGACAACATGTTCCTGTAATCTCTGTTGTCAGAATATGAGTAAGCTGAGAAGTCCATATTTTGTAAATTTCTGTGGTCCATAACGTGTATCAAATGGAATCTTTTCATGACATATGGGATCACCAGGTCCATATATGGTAACGCCAGAGGACGAGAGATACGTTCAGGTTGTTGGTCCCGCACTCGATCCACTCATTAAAGATGTGATGAGTCATATATAGGATGACATTATACATCGATCAACTGTAAATATGATTAAAAATATACACAGTAAGTAATAGCAATTAAGCAAAGCAGCCAACACAGGAGAAAGAAAGGGGGTAGGGCAGCCATATACAAACATAGAATCAATATTTATAAATACAGCTAATAAAACCATATGAAATATCTATATATATAATTGCCTTATTCTGTCTGTCTGTCTGTCTGTCTGTCATGCTCCAAAATTGTGTCCTTACGGTGACACAAAGCTGATTGGCCGCTGGGCTCGCCATGGCCCCGCCCCCCCACACGGATTGGCCGCTCGCCCAGGCTGCGCCCCCACACGGATTGGCCAGCCGCTCGCCCAGGCTCCGCCCCCCCCACAGATTGGCCTCTTGCCCCGGCACCCTGCAGGCATTGGAAATTCGGCCACGCCACGCCCCGCCCCCCTCACGCAATGCACGCTAGCTCTGGCCCCGCCCCCCTCCCCCCCGCGCATTCCTCGAACTGACATTGCTGTCACGGAGGTTAGTACTGTACTCCCCCCCCTCTCCACCCCCCGCACATTCCCCGAACTGACACGGCTGTCACGGAGGTGAGTACTGTACTCCCCCCCCGTCCCCCGTCCCCCGCTCGCACGGGAGTGGTGTGGATACGTTGGTAACCATGCTAGCATAGTTGCTAGCATGGTTACAAGCGCATCAAGGTCCTGCAGCGGCGGAAGATCCACACGCACACACATCACAGCACACACACACACATACACACACATCAGATCACATTCACTCTCACACACACCTCACACACACCTCACACACACATCACATCGCATCCACACACTCACAGCATCCGGAGATATCGCTTGCTTCTCGGCCTCGATACTGTGCTGTTGTGACCTTCCAGGACCTGACGGAGGATCACATGGCCAGAAGCATGTGGTATCTCCGGATGTTGTGAGTGTGAGCGCGTATGTGCGATATCGTCAGTGTCTGTGTGTGTGAGTGTATGCGATCGGGTGTGTGTGAGTGTATGCGATCGGGTGTGTGTGAGTGTATGCGATCGGGTGTGTGTGAGTGTATGCGATCGGGTGTGTGAGTGTCGGCAGAGGAGCACGGCGTGCTGGAGGAGGCTGGGAGCAGAGAGGCTGATCTTGGGGAAGGCTGGGACGGGGAGGCTGATGCTGGGGGAGACTGGGAGGGGAAGGCTGATGCTGAAGGAGGCTGGGAGGGGGAGGCTGGGAGGAAGGAGGCTGGGAGGAGAGAGGCTGATCCTGGGGAAGGCTGGGAAGGGGAGGCTGATGCTGAGGGAGGCTGGAAGGAGAGAGGCTGATGCTGCGGGAGGCTGGAAGGAGAGAGGCTGATGCTGCGGGAGGCTGGAAGGAGAGAGGCTGAGGCTGGGAGGAGAGAGGCTGATGCTGGGGAAGGCTGATGCTGAGGGAGGCTGGGAGGGGAAAGCTGATGCTGGGGAAGGCTGGGAGGACGGAGGCTGGGAGGAGAGAGGCTGATCCTGAGTAAGGCTGGGAGAGGGAGGCTGATGCTGGAGGAGGCTGGAAGGAGAGAGGCTGATGCTGGGGGAGGCTGGAAGAAGAGAGGCTGATGCTGGGGGAGGCTGATGCTGGGGGAGGCTGGGAGGAGAGAGGCTGATGCTGGGGAAGGCTGGGAGGAGAGAGGCTGATGCTGGGGACAGAGAGGAGAGGCTGATGCTGGGAGGAGAGAGGCTGATGCTGGGATGAGAGAGGCTGATGCTGGGAGGAGAGAGGCTGATGCTGCGGGAGGCTGGGAGGGGGAGGCTGATGCTGGGGAAGGCTGATGCTGAGGGAGGCTGGGAGGGGAAAGCTGATGCTGGGGAAGGCTGGGAGGACGGAGGCTGGGAGGAGAGAGGCTGATCCTGGGGAAGGCTGGGAGAGGGAGGCTGATGCTGGGGGAGGCTGAGGCTGGGAGGAGAGAGGCTGATGCTGGGGACAGAGAGGCTGATGCTGGGAGGAGAGAGGCTGATGCTGGGAGGAGAGAGGCTGATGCTGGGGGCAGAGAGGCTGATGCTGGTGCAGCATGGCGGATGGTGCACGATGGGGGGTGCGCAGCATGGGGGATGGAGCACGATGAGGAGTGCGCAGCATGGGGGATGGAGCACGTTTGGGAGTGCGCAGCATGGCGGATGGACCACGTTTGGAAGTGCGCAGCATGGCGGATGGAGCATGTTTAGGAGTGCGCAGCATGGCGGATGGAGCACGTTTGGGAGTGCACAGCATGGCGGATGGAGCACGTTTGGGAGTGTGCAGCATGGCGGATGGAGCACGTTTTGGAGTGCGCAGCATGGCGGATGGAGCACGTTTGGGAGTGCGCAGCATGGCGGATGGAGCACGATGGGGGGTGCGCAGCATGGCGGATGGAGCACGATGGGAGGTGCACACCTCCCCCAACACACACAACACACCACACACACACTGGGAACCACAAACACCGCCCTACACAGACACCCACACACACAGACAACGCTGCACACACACAACACCCAACACACAAACACCGCGGCATACATAAATATACGCACATATCATGCAACACACACATTGCACAAAACATACCTCCCCCCAAAACACACCACACACACACAAACTGCGCAACACATACACACACAACGCTACAGACACACAGCGCTCCACAAACAACGCAACACACGCAACACACACACAACACCGCTCTCACCCCCCGCCACACCCAGACAACACCCAGAACATGTACAGCGCCCTACACAAACACTTGGTAACTACACACAACAACATCTATATATATATATATATATATAACAAAAATCATACATTAACTACACAATACGTAAATTCTAGAATACCCGATGCGTAGAATCGGGCCACCTTCTAGTGTAAATATAAAATCACAAGTGGTGGTGAAAAAAGGGAAAGAACCGGAGAGGTTGCCTATAAGAAGGGAACAAAGCTAATAGCCTTGTTTAACCCTTTGGGAACCAACGTGTCGAGGGTTGAAATCCATCGGGTTTCACATTGGGCCAATAGGCGTTTTAGATTCCCACCTCTAGATCCGCCATTAATTGCATCGATACCACGGATTTGAAGTAACGTTGCATCACATGCATGATGTTTTTTAAAATGGCGAGGGAGGGTTTTTAGCAATGACCAATCCTCGACAGATGTAGCTGCTGTTATGTCACACACATGCTCCCTGACCTTGTCGCGGAGCTCACGGGAAGTAAGCCCCACGTAGGTAAGGGAGCATGGGCATGTCGCAAAATACACTACGTGTGTGGTACCACACGAGATGTATTTGTGGATGGTATAAGTTTTTCTACCATCAGAGGAAGTGAAGGTCTTGCTACGGACGATGTTGCTACAAGCTTAACAATGTCCACATTTGAAACATCCGACAAATGGGCCACGATTGCTTAAGGGATTCTGTAAATTCGGCACATAGTGACTCCTCACCACCATATCTTTAACACTAGAACTACTGAGGTAGTCATTTTGACTACTTTGCACCATGTCCCTTTTTTTATTCAAAGTGTCTGCTGACCCCCGGGTCCAGTAGAGTCCCTCGAGCCATACCGCAGATCTGTATCCGAGCAGCATGGCTGCTGGCATGGGGGCGGCACATATGCAGGTGGGGGGATTCTCTCTGCACTCTCTGAACGTGTGTTACATTAAGGGAGAGGTTGAGGGTGTAGGTGGAAGACCTAGAGGAGGTGAAGGAAGCAGAATGGGAAGCGGTAGATTCAGACATTTGCCCCAAAAGTCTTGGGGATTTCAACACCTGTGAAGCAGCTCCTTCCCCGCCTGCCCCCATAGCCACCAGAATTACCCAGTGCCCAGTCAGCAAGATGTAACGCCCCTGGCCATTCTTGTTCGTCCAGGTGTCCGTGGTGAAATGCACCCTGGGACACAGTTTTTTTTAAGGAAAAGGTTATCTTGTCTGGGACATTATGGTGTAGAGCAGGCACAGCTTTATTAGAAAAGTAATGGTGACTGGGCAACTGGTACTGGGGGATTGCGACGGCCATCAGGTTTTGGAAACCCTCTGTATCCACCCGATGGAAAGGCAGCATTTCCGTGGCCAACAGTTTTAATATTGTGAAGTTCAAGCACTTTGCTTTGCGATCTGTGGAAGGATATAGTTTTTTAAGTGACCAAAACTGCGGGACTGAGGGCTGGCCGCTGGGGTGGGAAAGGCTGGAGTAAGGTGTTCACGACCGAGTGGACTGGGAGGACTGTGTAGTGGGAGATGGAATGCTGGATTGAGAACCGTGTGGTGTGCTTGGTGTCTCACACTGATTAAAAACACCAGGCACTGTCACTTCCATAACACCTGATGGGCCCTCACTCACTCCCCCACTGTAGCGGGTACACAAGAGGAGGTTCTGCGGTCGGAGACCTATGTTAGAGTAGTATCGCCGGTGATGCAGTAGGAGGAAGAAGCGGCAGACGATGTTGATTTGGCGGCTGGTGATTGGGTAGGCCTGTTAGTCCGCATTTTAGCACAGTGAAATTCCCACAATAATACATGTTGGTTGCCCATGTGCCTGATCATGCATGTAGTTGTCAAATTATTTGAATTTTTCCCTCTACTTAGTCGTTGTTTACAACGTTGCCAGATAACGAAGCACAGGCTTGTACTGAATTTGAAATTGGCGAACTTTTATCAAACAGGTTTGCTCATCTCTAGTCACTATATGGTAAAACTGACCTAGCAACATGATTTCCTATATCATTATGAGTTCTAGAAGCCAAACATGTATTGTAAGTAGTGAAAAATATTCAGAAGTTTGTAAAAAAAAAAAAAAAAAAGAATTGCGCTTTTGGCGCCATTTTCCGAGACCCATACAGTTCTCATTTTTTTGGATTTGGGGCTCAGTCATGGCTTAATTTTTGCATCTTGAGATCATTTTTTTAATTATATCATTTTTGGGTAGATACAATAAGATGAGCATCTGTTATTGCATTTTAATGCAATGTTGTGGCAACCAACATATACAGTGGGTACGGAAAGTATTCAGACCCCTTTAAATGCAAATTTATTACACAAGAAAAACTGAAAAATCACAGTCATAAGTATTCAGACCCTTTACTCAAACACTCATATTTAAGACACATACTGTCCATTTCCTTGTGATCCTCCTTGAGATGGTTCTACTCCTTCATTTGAGTCCAGCTGTGTTTAATTAAAGTGATAGGACTTGATTTGGAAAGGCACACACCTGTCTATATAAGACTTTACAGCTCACAGTGCATTTCAGACTAAATGAGAATCATAAGGTCAAAGGAACTGCCCAAGGAGCTAAGAGACAGAATTTTGGCAAGGGAAGCTCTGGCCAAGGTTACAAAAGAATTTCTGTAGTACTCAAGATTCCTAAGAGCACAGTGGCCCCTATAATTCTTAAATGGAAGAATTTTGGAACCACCAGAACTCTTCCTAAATCTGGCTGTTCAGCCAAACTGATCAATTGTGGGAGAAGAGCCTTGGTGAGAGAGGTAAAGAAGACCCCCAAGATCACTGTGGCTGAGCTCCAGAGATGCAGTAGGGAGATGGGAGAAAGTGGCCGGACCAAAGCCTCAGCTCAGCGCAAGACATACAGTATGAAAGCTCGCATAGAGTTTGCAAAAAAACACATGAAGGACTCCCAGACTATGAAAAATAAGATTCTCTGGTCTGATGAGACGAAGATAGAACTTTTTGGCAACAATTCTAAGCGGTATATGTGGAGAATGCCAGACAATGCTCATCACCTGCCTAATACAATCCAAACACTGAAAAATGGTGGTGGCAGCATCATGCTATGGGGGTGTTTTTCAGCTGCAGGGACAGGATGACTAGGTGCAATTGAAGGAAAGATGAATGCGGCCAAGTACAGAGATATTCTGGAAGAAAACCTCTTCCAGAGTGCTCTGGACCTCAGACTTGGCCGAAGGTTAACCTTCCAACAAGACAATGACCCTAAGCACATAGCCAAAATATCAAAGGAGTGGCTTCAGAACAACTCTGTGACCATTCTTGACTGACCCAGGCAGAGACCTGACCTAAACCCAATTGAGCATGTCTGGAAAGACCTGAAAATGGCTGGCCACCAAACGTTCACCATCAAACCTGATGGAACTGGAGAGGATCTGCAAGGAAGAACTTGTTACATCTTTCCCAAGAAGACTCATGGCTGTGCTAGCTCAAAAGGGTGCTTCTACTTAATACTGAACAAAGGGTCTGAAAACTTCTGACCATGTGATATTTCAGTTTTTCTTGTTTAATAAATTTGCAAAAATGTCTACATTTCTGGGGTTTTTTTCTGTCATGATGGGGTGCAGATTGTACACTAATGAAAAAAAAATGAACTTTTTTGAATTTACCAAATGGCTGCAATGAAACAAAGAATGAAAAATTAAACAGGGTCTGAATACTTTCCATACTCACGGTAAATCAGATTAATTGATTTTATATTTTAATAGATCAGGCGTTTATATATGTTTACATACCTATATACCGTATTATGCCCCTACACAATCCCTCTAGTTACAGTACTAAACCCCCACATAACCCTCTATATACAGCATAAACCCTCACATAGCCTCCCTAGATACAGTATGAGCCCCCCTCGTAGCCCTCTATATACTGTATGAGTCTTCAAATAATAAGCCTGTATACAGTATGATCCCCCACATAGCCTCTCTATATACGGTATGGGCCCTCATTTAGCCACCTATATAATGAATGAGCTCCCACAGAGAATAATTTATATGTATATTTTTATGTTGCATAAAAGAGAAACTGACCCCTTACCCCTTTTCATCACTATGCTGGAGCTATCCAGTTTTGGTCCATGTGTCCATTTTTCCACCAATGGGGCATTCATATATATTTTTGTCTCAAAAATAAATTCCAAGCTTGTCTTATCTATTAAACACTAAAAATTGAGATACAAAAAGAATCCATGTGCTATATTTTTTTACAGACCCCTTGACTTGAAATGGAAAGTTTGATCCATGACTGAGATAAAAAATGGACATATCCTCAATTTCTTTTTGTAGATATTTGGTCAGCAAAATAGCACCTGCAAATAGCCCTATAGATTTTAATAGGCACATGTTATGTCCCTTAGGCCGGTTTCATACGTCCGTGTTTAATCAGGTACAAGTTACACACATGGTTATGGTCATATGTGTGTCATACGTGTGTCACGTCATGTTTGCATACATGTGACGGGTACCGGAGAAAACATGGGTCTGTGAAATAAAAAGTTTTTACATATTTACCTGCTTTCTTCGGCTTTTCTGCCTCCCGCTCCTGACCTCTGCTCATTATATTCATTGATTATTCACCACACTCAAGACCTGGAAGCCGGAGCAGCGCTTAGTACAGCACCGCCGAGGACAGCACCATGGGGACAGGTGAGTATTCTGCAAGCACAGTGACATCCAGGAGGTCATTGGAGTTCACAATGAACTCTGATGACACCCCCGCTACAGCTTCACGGGTTCATTGGGAACTGTGATGAGTCCCCGATGCTGTCCCCGCGATGCTCCGGCTTCCAGGTTCTCACTACACACACACACACACACACACACATATACACTGAGTACATATACACACATATGTATACACATAGCAGACACACATGGATACACCAAGCACATACACACACATAGCGCACATGCATGTATACACTGAACACACACACACACACACACTCTGCTGTGTACTCACTTTGCGATGCGGTCCCCGGCACTGAAGTCTCCAGCACTACTCCAGCTTCCAGCTCCATAGGGCACTGAATATTCAGCGGGGGTCAGGAGCGGGAGGCAGCAGAGCCGGAGACAGCACCGCTGGAGAGAGGTGAATATAGAAAATATTTTTATTACAAAGACCCGTGTTTTCTCCGGTATGGGTCACACTGATGTCACACGGATCACATCAGTGTGCGATCCCGTGTGACACCCATGCTGCCGGAGAAAAAAACGGACATGTCTGCATGTGTGCGTGCGGAGCCACGAGGAGTCACACGGTACGTGTGAGTAACAGCATATATTAGCATGGGTATGTATGACATCCATGTTAAAAACGGATGTCACACGTACCTGAAACACGGACTTCTGAAATCAGCCTTAAAAACACGAATCAAACAAGAACAGTAAAAACGGACATCTGAATAACGTCTAAGGGTTTGTTGTGATAAAAAAACATGTCTGGTTCATTCTGGAATCAATGCTCTAGCTTTCGATGGCATGCGTCTGGTATCCGATATTGCATTTGAGCTCCAATGAAGTGGAATGAGCTGCAACACTATACACAGCCTGTAGACAGATATGGTATGGTTTATGGTATCACCAGTAGGGTTTTTAACCCTATATCCCTTCAACATTTTTGTTTTAGTTTGCAGCCATCTGAGGAAATGTAATTACATCTTGTTGCTGTGTGATTATACCTCTAGTAAGTAATATTGGTTACAATAGTTTATGGTTATATTTCTTTTTCTTAAGACTGAAAGATATGTTTTATATTCTGAGTAAAATAGGGATTTTCTCATCCTATGTATATATATTGTACAAGACGTAAAGGTGACTACAGAGCTTTGACCTGTTGTTTTAAATGATAGTTGTCAATGTTTTTTAGCACTTAAGACTTTTTCCTTTCATACTCAGCAAAACTCAGGATGAAAGGGCACACAAAAGTAAAAGCTGCTACTGTAAAAATAAAAACTAACTGCACAAAATTACAATTTAACGAACAGGATAAAGTGTTCCTGATGATTAGGTCAGAAAACAGGCAAACTAAAAAGAGAAAGAAAAAGCCTTGTAAGCACTAGCATTGAAAACACAAGGGTACTTTTACTCATTGATCAGCGCTATTAAGTGTTTTGGTTGATCTTTTTTTTCCTCCTATGCCAAGTCAACTAAGCTCTTGACTTGTTACATCAAAAACAATCTAAAAATAAGAAGCAATAAAAATAAAAGTCAATGAAGTGAAGATTAGAATACTTTAGTCTACTGAGGCTTTGAAAAAAGTGGACAACAGTTCCCATGACATTCAGACACGGTATAGACGCTTGCAAAATTATTTAGCCCCATAAAAAGTAAAAAGGTAATATACAGTTAGGTCCAGAAGTATTTAGACAGTGATTGAATCGTCGTGATTTACTTTACCATAAATAAAATATGTATTTTAATACTTTGTAGAGCCCATGGCTGCCTAAAGTCTAGAAGCTATAGAGGTCACCAAACTCTGCTTTTCCTGCTTTGTGATGCTTTGTCAGGTCTATACTGCAAATGGCTTCGGTTCTTGCTTGTTTGTAGCTCTTTCTGCATTTTGTCTTAAACATGTGAAAATCATGCTTGACAGGGTAAAATCTGGTGATTAATTCAGCCATTACAGAATATTCAATTTTTTTGCCTTAAAAACTCATTTTATTGTCCAGCTGTACTGTGAAGTGCCTTCCAATCAAACTTGTTACATTTGGTTAAACCTGAGAAGAAAGTATAACTCTGTATACTTCTGAATTCATGTAGCTGCTTCTATCTTCAGTCACATCATCAAAAAACACTAGTGACCCAGGGCCATTGGAAGCCATGCATGCCCAGCCATCACACTCCTCCACCATGCTTTACAGAGCATGTCCTGTGCTTTGGATCATGAGCCATTCCAAGCCTTCTCCATACTTTCTTCTTCTCATCTTACTAGTACAGGGTGATCTTAGTTTCATCTATCCAAATGCTTTTCTAAAACTGGTCTGGTTTCTTTAGATGGTTTTTGGTGCGGTCTAACCTGTCCTTTCTATTTTTAAGGCTGATTAATGTGCGCACGTTGCTTTTTACCTGCTTTTTACCTGCTTTTTTGCTGCTTTTTCTTCTGCGCTGTTTAATGCCAAAATGGATGTGTTCTTCTATTCAAGCAAAGTCTATGGGAATTTGGGTTTCTTGTTCACACTATGTTGTTCAAAATGCTGCCTTTTTGTGGTAGAACTTTGGTCAAAAACTCAGCTTTGCAGTGCAAAACCCAAATGGCAAAAACAATTGACATGTTGCTTCTTTGAAAAGCTGAGTTTTTGACCAAAGTTCTGCCACAAAAAGGCAGCATTTTGAACAACATAGTGTGAACAAGAAACCCAAATTCCCATAGACTTTGCTTGAATAGAAGAACACATCCATTTTGGCATTAAACAGCGCAGAAGAAAAAGCAGCAAAAAAGCAGGTAAAAAGCAGGTAAAAAGCAACGTGCGCACATACCCTAATCGTTTGCACTTTAAGATGAACCCTCTCTATTTGCTGTCATGAAGTCTTCTATTTATGGTTCTTATGCACATAAGTATTCCAATCCACATAAAAGGGGAATAAAGCCTATTTCAATGGAGCCATACCTTAACTCTACTGGTTCCTGTGCAGACTGATATTCCTAGCTGCAAAGGCCTTAATGGCTCCTGCACAGGCTGGAATATCCCTGGTCGCAACACTAGAAACAAACAACTCCGACCTGTTTGTCTAAAAGGCAGGAGAGTTGTTTCTTGTAGCTACTGAAGAATTAGAGGGGAGTTTGCTAAGCACAATAAACCAAGATAGTAGTAGTGTGCAGACATAGGTAGGGACCCAACATTAGGAAACATAAAACAGGTGCATAGGCATATAAGGAGAAAATAATAAACAAGCATGGGTAAATGTGGCGCCCCTGAGTGTCAGGTGCCATAGTGTACTACATCCATCCCCGGATTCCTGGAAGACCAGTGCTGGTAACCACAACAACACACACACACACACACACACACACACAAATCCACGCTCTTTTCCTCAGAATGGGTGACAGACTAAGGATAGACTAGATGGGTGGTCACCTATTGGTAGGGACACATCCAATCCACTAGTTAGGAACCTGGGAGGAGGAGAGGCTGGTCAGTGCAGTTTCACACAGACAGAAAGGAAGTGACAGTCTGAGGAGGGAGAGGA
This sequence comes from Anomaloglossus baeobatrachus, assembly GCF_048569485.1. Lineage (NCBI taxonomy): Eukaryota > Metazoa > Chordata > Amphibia > Anura > Aromobatidae > Anomaloglossus > Anomaloglossus baeobatrachus. The sequence goes on from NC_134358.1 coordinate 396,163,998, forward strand.
GAGAAGCAGACAGTCAGTCAGCAAGTGTGAAGTGACTTGTTGAGTAAGAGGGAGTACAGTCGCTGGGAGAGTACGTACCAGTACTCACAGTACTGAGCACCAATGGGGCACAAGGCCCTAGTTCAGGAATACACTTCAGGCTCACCTGATAAACACTTGCCTGGTGAGGGGACCATCAAGGACCTTACCAACATTAGTGTCCGGGGCACAGCAGCAGAGATGGAACCTGGGAATGGGGACAGAGGTCTGGCCCAAGAGAGGTCCAAGCTGTCTGCCATACAGGCCAGAATGGAGACAACAGGAGGGGACCCCAAAACACTCCAGGCCATGGAGATCCACTAACTACTACAGGGTGCATGGAAGTAAAACTCACAAGTTCACTACACCGGCACTGGAACAAAGGGAATACCGGATTGGTAAAGACTAGCACGGGTAGCAGCAACTGCAAACCAGTGAGTAAAGCACAAGTTAAAACGCAGTCCCTGTGTTGTCTGAATTCTTGTTACACGTTTGCACCAGTATACCACAACCACCATCATCCTCCCCTGGGGCCTAGCTCTACTTGCGGAGAGCTATTACAGCCCAATACCACCAGCCCCAGCAGTGGCGTCACGGTAAACACTTTATTTTTATTCCTACCTTGTACAAATCCCCTTTTAAGTGACCCCCAGGGTCACGGAACCGGGCAATGGTCACCCAGTGAACTTTCCCCGTAATATACAGCCCAGGACCGAGTACCCCAAAGCCCTGGGGTGAGTCCTAAACTCATAACAACAGAAAAGTATAGGAAAAGAAAATGAGCAAAGAGAAAACAACACTGGTCTCTGCCTAAATCCCATAGCTGCATTGCTTAAATGCCTTAGAAGTAATCCACATAGAAATAAATCCAGTAGAGAAGGCTAGTATCAGGAGACTATACATAGCTCTACCCAGTATGTGATATGGCAGAGGAAAAGAGCAAGTGAGACCACCTGATAACTGCAACCCAGAAGGATAGAAGCAAAGATAAAAAAAATAAGCATTTGGACAGGGACTGAACAGGCTGTGGCTCAGCGGTGAAGAAAACTGATCATGCAGCAGAAAGACACCAGATTGAGTCCCAAGCCTGAGACATTAGACTTAAATATGAAAACATCTACTTTCTGGAGAGTGTTTTTCACTTGGGTGGATATTCTGAACGTTTTTTTCTTCATCATGGAAAGTTTTCGGCAATCAACCACCACTGTTGTCTTCTGTGGACATCCAAGCTTTCTTTAGATCACAAATTTAGCATTGCAATCATTTAATTTGCAGAATGTACCAAACTGTTGATTTGGCCGCTCATAACATTTTTGGTATATCTCTGATTACGTTTTTCATCTTTTTCAGTCCATATACCGCATTTTGGGATTCACAGCAACAGCTTCCAAATGCAAATGCCACACCAGATCTTTACCTGATTAATTGATATGGTGAATTATTGAGGGAATAGGCCAGGAAGGCCATTAAAGAGCTTTTGATATAGTTCTCCAATTATTTTTGGTCCCTTGAAAAAGAGGCAACTACAAGAGTTGTAATTCCTAAACTCTTACTCCAAATAGGATGTGAATACCCTCCCTCAAATTAAAGCAGAGAGTCTGCACTTTAAGCCCATATTGATTATATAACTGTATCTTGAATATCTTTTGGTAAATGGCTAAAATGACAAAAAATCTTAGTCACTGTCCAAATATTCCTTGACCTAATTCTCCAGACTACAGCTCATTCAGATGACAGTATTTCTTGTACAAGTGCTATCAGTGTTTTTCCTAAAGCTATGATAGTCTAAGGCCCCTTTCACATGTCAGTGATTCTGGTACGTTTGTGCTTTTTTTTAAATGTACCAGAATCACTGACATACGCAGACCCATTCTAATGAATGGGTCTGCTCACACGTCAGTGATTTTTCACTGCACGTGTCTCCGTGCGGCGTACCCGCGTGTGCGTGATTGCTGCACGGAGACATGTCCATTTTTTTCTGGCATCACTGATGTTCCACGGACCACGCAGTGGTGTGATCCGTGAAACACGTGCCAGAAAAAAACGTGCTTTTAAAATAATAAACATTTTAACTCACCCGGCGTCCAGCGATGTCCTCTGCAGCCCGTCCTCCCTGCTCCTTCTGTGCCGGCTGATTACTGTCGCGCATATTCATTATGCGCGACACATCCGACCCGGAAGTGTGGCGCCCCAGGACCTGGTCGCCACAACAGCATTGCCCTCCCAAAGGGTTAATGCTGAGCCTGGAGGTAATTGGGAGATCTATTGGCCAGTAAGTTAAAGGGGTGGTTCACCCATTTTTTTTATTTTCTGTATGAGCTATACTTACCTTTCTAGGCGTCTTCTCCATTGGCTTCTGTTTCCAGTTCTGGCACTGAGCGGCGCTATCCTGCACGCTCAGTGCCAGTCACATGACCCCCTGGAGCTGTGGCCGCCGGCATCCTCTGACGTCCCGGCATTTCCGGGCTCTCAAACAAGACGGGTACGTCACAGGATGCCGGCGCCACTCAGATTGAGTGACAGGGCTGTGGGCGGTGACTACCGCACGTCACAGCTCAGCATCGAGGGGAGGAGCCGGAGGACGTCACTGTGGAGCCGCGTCCTGCAGAGAGGCTGAGACACGGGGCGCCAGGGTGCAGTACAGGGGGGGTCTTTAGCTGAATCCCCCCCTGCACGTAAGTATGTGATCACACTGTCCACCCGCCCGCTCTGCTGCGATGTCAGGAGAGCGGCCGGTGTCGGACAGTGTGATCATCTGCTCCTCCCAGCAGCAAGACACTGGCAGGCATGTCACCGCTGTGCTCTGCCATCTGTCCTGCTGCATGGGACCAACTGTCTGCACTCTGTCACCTGCACCACAAGTCACAGAGTGGAGACAGTTGGTGACAGAGCACCTCTGCCCCCCCCCCCTGTTCTTTCCCCACTCTCTTCTCTCCCCCCACTCTTCTCCCCCTCCCCTCTTCCCCCTCTTCTCTGCCCCCCTCTTATCCCTCTCTCCCCTCTTATCCCTCTCTCCCCTCCCCTCTCTTTTCCCTCGCTCTCTTCCCCCCTCGCTCTCTTTTCCTCCCCCCTGCGCTCTCTTTTCCTCACCCCTCGCTCTCTTTTCCTCCCCCCTCGCTCTCTTTTCCTCCCCCCTCGCTCTCTTTTCCTCCCCCCTCGCTCTCTTTTCCTCCCCCCTGCGCTCTCTTTTCCTCCCCCCTGCGCTCTCTTTTCCTCCCCCCTGCGCTCTCTTTTCCTCCCCCCTGTGCTCTCTTTTCCTCCCCCCTCGCTCTCTTTTCCTCACCCCTCGCTCTCTTTTCCTCCCCCCTCGCTCTCTTTTCCTCCCCCCTCGCTCTCTTTTCCTCCCCCCTCGCTCTCTTTTCCTCCCCCCTCGCTCTCTTTTCCTCCCCCCGCGCTCTCTTTTCCTCACCCCTGCGCTCTCTTTTCCTCACCCCTCGCTCTCTTTTCCTCCCCCCTCGCTCTCTTTTCCTCCCCCCTCGCTCTCTTTTCCTCCCCCCTCGCTCTCTTTTCCTCCCCCGGCGCTCTCTTTTCCTCCCCCCGCGCTCTCTTTTCCTCACCCCTGCGCTCTCTTTTCCTCACCCCTGCGCTCTCTTTTCCTCACCCCTCGCTCTCTTTTCCTCCCCCCTCGCTCTCTTTTCCTCCCCCTCGCTCTCTTTTCCTCCCCCCTCGCTCTCTTTTCCTCCCCCCTCGCTCTCTTTTCCTCCCCCCTCGCTCTCTTTTCCTCCCCCTCGCTCTCTTTTCCTCCCCCCTCGCTCTCTTTTCCTCCCCCCTCGCTCTTTTCCTCCCCCCTCGCTCTCTTTTCCTCCCCCCTCGCTCTCTTTTCCTCCCCCCTCGCTCTCTTTTCCTCCCCCCTCGCTCTCTTCTCCCCCCCCTCGCTCTCTTCTCCCCCCCCTCGCTCTCTTCTCCCCCCCCCGCTCGCTCTCTTTTCCCCCCCGCTCGCTCTCTTTCCCCCCCTGCGCTCTCTTTTCCTCCCCCCTGCGCTCTTTTCCTCCCCCCTGCGCTCTTTTCCTCCCCCCTGCGCTCTCTTTTCCTCCCCCCTGCGCTCTCTTTTCCTCCCCCCTGCGCTCTCTTTTCCTCCCCCCTGCGCTCTCTTTTTTTCCTCCCGCGCTCTCTTTTTTTCCTCCCGTGCTCTCTTTTTTTCCTCCCGCGCTCTCTTTTTTTCCTCCCGCGCTCTCTTTTTTTCCTCCGCGCTCTCTTTTTTTCCTCCCGCGCTCTCTTTTTTTCCTCCCGCGCTCTCTTTTTTTCCTCCCCCCTCGCTCTCTTTTCCCCCCCTCGCTCTCTTTTCCCCCCCTCGCTCTCTTTTCCTCCCCCTCGCTCTCTTTTCCTCCCCCCTCGCTCTCTTTTCCTCCCCCCTCGCTCTCTTTTCCTCCCCCCTCGCTCTTTTCCTCCCCCCTCGCTCTCTTTTCCTCCCCCCTCGCTCTCTTTTCCTCCCCCCGCGCTCTCTTTTCTACACCCCTGCGCTCTCTTTTCCTCACCCCTGCGCTCTCTTTTCCTCACCCCTCGCTCTCTTTTCCTCACCCCTCGCTCTCTTTTCCTCCCCCTCGCTCTCTTTTCCTCCCCCCTCGCTCTCTTTTCCTCCCCCCTCGCTCTCTTTTCCTCCCCCCTCGCTCTCTTTTCCTCCCCCCTCGCTCTCTTTTCCTCCCCCCTCGCTCTTTTCCTCCCCCCTCGCTCTCTTTTCCTCCCCCCTCGCTCTCTTTTCCTCCCCCCTCGCTCTCTTTTCCTCCCCCCTCGTTCTCTTCTCCCCCCCCTCGCTCTCTTCTCCCCCCCTCGCTCTCTTCTCCCCCCCCGCTCGCTCTCTTTCCCCCCCCGCTCACTCTCTTTCCCCCCCTGCGCTCTCTTTTCCTCCCCCCTGCGCTCTTTTCCTCCCCCCTGCGCTCTTTTCCTCCCCCTGCGCTCTTTTCCTCCCCCCTGCGCTCTTTTCTTCCCCCCTGCGCTCTCTTTTCCTCCCCCCTGCGCTCTCTTTTCCTCCCCCCTGCGCTCTCTTTTTTTCCTCCCGCGCTCTCTTTTTTTCCTCCCGCGCTCTCTTTTTTTCCTCCCGCGCTCTCTTTTTTTCCTCCCCCCTCGCTCTCTTTCCCCCCCCTCGCTCTCTTTTCCCCCCTCGCTCTCTTTTCCCCCCCTCGCTCTCTTTTCCTCCCCCCTCGCTCTCTTTTCCTCCCCCCTCGCTCTCTTTTCCTCCCCCCTCGCTCTCTTCTCCCCCCCGCTCGCTCTCTTTTCCCCCCCGCTCGCTCTCTTTCCCCCCCCCGCTCGCTTTCTTTCCCCCCCCCCCCTCGCTCGCTCTCTTTTCCCTCGCTCTCTCCTGGCATGGTCAGTACAGAAATCTCTCCATCGTGGAGGGGTGAGAGGGAGTAATAAACATGGAGTCCCTACTGTGTCTGTGTATTTATTTCTAATAAAGTATTTTTCTCTGTGTGGTCTTTTTTTTTTTAACCCTTTATTGGAGATTCTTAATGGCCAGGTCAACCTTGGCCTGACATTTAGAATCTCGGGCTTTATACCAGCGGGTAAAACATAGCTGGTATTAACCCCTTATTACCCAGCGTGCCACCTGCCACCAGGGCCACTGGAAGAGTTGGATACAGCGCCAGAAGATGGCGCTTCTATAAAAGCGCCATTTTCTGGGGCGGCTGTGGACTGCAATTCGCAGCGGGGGGCCCAGAAAGTTTGGGCACCCTTCACTGCGGATTCCAATCCCCAGCTGCCTAGTTGTACCTGGCTGGACTCAAAAATTCGGCGAAGCCCATGTCATTTTTTTTTTTAATTATTTCATGAAATTCATGAAATAAAAAAAAAAAAAGGGCTTCTCTATATTTTTGGTTCCCAGCCGCGTACAACTAGGCAGCTGGGGGTTGGGGGCAGCCCGTAGCTGCCTGCTGTACCTGGCTAGCATACAAAAATATGGCGAAGCCCACGTCATTTTCTTAAAAACGTTTTCAGGGAAAAACCTTTATAAAAAAAAAAAATGCTTCCCTACATTTCTATCGCCAGTGAAAGTAACACCAAGCAGCGGGGGCTAGCAGCCAGTAGCTGCTTTGGTTACCCTTAGCAACAGAAAATGCAGCGGGAGCCCACAAACAATCTGATTTTTTTTTTTTTATTTTTAATTAATTTTTTTTTTAAAAAAACGGCATGGGCTTCGCCCATCGAGCACCAGAGCATTTTACTGCTCAATTCATCCCAAGTAATCAGATGACTCCAGTGTCGGCCGATTACTTGTTCTGTGTCCCCCTGCATCCATCGCAGCGTGTACGGGCTGTGAGGTCAGCGGAGTGGAGACAGTGACATGCTCTGCTCTGACACATAGTGTGCTGCATGTCACTATCTTTCTCCACTCTGGCACTTGTAGTGCAGGTGACCGGATGCTGCATGTCACGTTTTTGCCGCGATTTGGTGCCTTTTTTGCTGCGTTTTTGCTCACTGCGTTTTTAATCAGTGCACAATGCCATTAAAGATTGTTGATGAAAAAAATAAAAAAGGTCTGATGTCATTTCCTTATTCAAAATGTTCATTGTATGCAGGAGAGCAGACAGCAGCTGCAGAACTACAAGGCTCAGCATCCTCCATCCAGGACTGTATGCAGTTTTTTACCCAACAAGAAAAAAAAAATGACGTGGGCTTCGCCATATTTTTGTATGCTAGCCGGGTACAGCAGGCAGGTACGGGCTGCCCCCAACCCCCAGCTGCCTAGTTGTACTCGGCTGGGAACCAAAAATATAGAGAAGCCCTTTTTTTTTTTTAATTATTTCATGAATTTCATGAAATAATTTAAAAAAAAAATGACGTGAGCTTCGCCTAATTTTGGTGTCCAGCCGGGTACAACTAGGCAGCTGGGGATTGGAATCCACAGTGAAGGGTGCCCATGCTTTCTGGGCACCCCCACTGCGAATTGCAGTCCGCAGCCACCCCAGAAAATGGCGCTTTCATAGAAGCGCCATCTTCTGGCGCTGTATCCAACTCTTCCAGCTGCCCTGATGCCGGGTGGCTAGCCGGGTAATAATGGAGTTAGGACTAGCTATATATTATCAGCTAGCCCTAAGCCCGAAATTCATGGTGTCACGCCAATATTAGACATGGCCACCATGAATTTCTAGTAATGATAAGAAAAAAAAAAAAACACAACACACAGAAAAATATTTTTATTAGAAATAAAACACAACACAATTAGTGACTCCATCTTTATTGAAATAAACCCCCCTCCGCAGTAATCCTGGGTCAGGGTCCCGCGCCGTCCAATCCGCATCCAATATCATCTGATCGGTTTGCTGGAAGGAAGGCAAAGCGATCAGATGATGTGTCAGGATAAAGGATGTGAATCACATCATACATCAGCTGATTGTATAAAAGCCGATTATACAATCAGCTGATGCATCAGTGCAAAAAAAAAAAAAAATAAATAAATACTCACGTCTGTGCTGATGACCGGCAGCTCCTGGAGCGGAGTCTGATCCTGGCCCATCACTGCAGGAGCGGCCGGCTATCAGCTGATGAAGTCCCCTGACGGCAGGATCAGCTGATAGCCGGCCGGGCAAGAAAAAGCCGGCGAGACTACGATCAGCTGATGCATCAGGTGACTGCATCAGGTGATCCACGGCCAGGTCCTGCAAGCTTCGTGCATGCACCGGGGACACTGCACACAGCCGGAGCGGCGGGACCGAGACAGGGGCTGGAAGCAAGCATGGCACCCGGACCCTGCAGACAGGTGAGTATGACATACACACTCACATACACACTCACTCACACACTGTATATACACACACACACTGTATATACACACACACTGTATATACGCACACACACACTGTATATACGCACACACACACTGTATATACACGCGCACACACTTTCTTCCCCTGGCTGTGCAGAGCTGCTGTATCTGTGATTTCTCTGAGTGCACATCCACTGGGAAGAGGCAGGGAGGAGGGTTTGGGTGGGAGCAGAGTGGGTGTATTAGACACAATGGGTGTGTTAGATAAGCCAGACACCGCCCTAAAGCCACAAAGAATTCTGGGACTTGTAGGAACTGAACACAGGAAGTCAGAGGAGAGATTAACCCCATCAGAGCTGGAGCCAGCAATGAGCATGTGCTGCTAGTGCACAATAAAAGGTAATTTTGCTGAAAAAACATAATAGATGTGTTGAGGGGCACATATTAGCAAGATTTATCAGAAAAAAAAAATCAGTTTTGGTAACTGGACAACTTCTTTAACACTCAACACAATTCTCCCTCCGGCCAGCAGAGGGAGCTCTGAACCTGGAACTTCAGGGAGGATTCCTTAAGTCTGGCTGAAGGGAGGAAGTAGTGGTTAGTCTGGAGACAGGAGTGAAAGAGTGCAGACGCAGAGTAGTGCTGCCTTGTGAAACTGGGGCCTAGAGCTTGGATAGCTTGGCCCAGTGAAGCAAGGGGAGCAGAGAGGCACAGCAGAGACTCGGACATCGGAGTCTGTAGTTGCCAGGGCATAAAATCCATCCCTGGTAGCTGAATCCGGAGGGCAGGAGAGCTGCAAGCCCCCTGTCCCAGAAGCAATCTGAAGGTACAACTGCATCCCAAGGGCCTGGTGTGGGCTCCAGCAGAGAAGCACCAGAGAGGGCCTGCGCAGTCTACCACGCAGAAAAGGGGACGAACAACAAGTCCCAGCAGCAAGAGGGCAATTGCAAACCCAAAGTGCAGTGTCCTAAAACAGCAGAGAAAGATTAAGGAGTAGGCCTCATACTCAACTGGCCAAGGATCACCCCAGGCACTTCCAGGCCGGCCGGACCCTCTTTACCATCTGTGACGGTCTCCCTGGACTAAGTTTCTGCCGAGTAAAAGAGGAGAAGGTAAAGAGACTACTGTTTGTGCCTGTTTCTTTCATTGCTTGTCGGCCCTGCACCGTGTTAGTCACACAGCACCATAGACTTCCACAAGCACCAACTGTGCCCCGGGCATTGCTCCACCTGTGGGGAGCAGTACCACCATTGCTGCTATAACATCATCCCGGTGGCCTCACACAGCAGCGGCGGCTTAATAGCTGCAGACCACAGGTGGCGTCACGAATACAAACTTAAAGTCATCCGCCACATATTCAACTGACACCCACCAGGGCCACGGAGCCGGGCCCAGCCACCACTGACCACCACCGGACTAGTCCGGCCCGGCACCGGGTGTCCCATAGCCCTGGGGTGGGCGAGTCAACTTTTGACGTCACGAACAGGATTTCGTGCCCGGTCACACCGGGTACTGTGCGCCTGCAGGAATTGTGCTTAAAAGACTGTGTACTGTCTGTAAACCGCCGCCGCCATTAGCCTCGCCGAGCGCAGGAAGAAGGGGGGCGTGCCTGAAAAAGAGCGCGAAGGGAGCGCGCCATCAGAGCAGAGCGCTGTTAACCCCGCGCGACCCAGAAGGAAATTTGAAAAGTGAACGGAGCCTGGTAAGGTTCACTAAGGGGGAGGAAGATGTCCGACTCAGAGGGAGAGCAGGTGGCTGCCATCGCCCAAGGCGCCGCAGCACCGGCCGAAGCAGTCCCAGTCGCCGTCGCCCCGGCCCCCACTGTAGCGCCGGTAATGCCGATCACCATGCCGTACATACCGGGATCAGAATGGCTGCCGCAGTACTCCGAGGAGTCCCATACCTTGAGTGACTTCAGAGAAAGCCTGCACAGCTTATTCCGGGTGTATCCGCTGACTGAGAGCCAGAAGGTGGGCATATTAATGGGACAGCTAGCCGGCGCAGCCCAGCGTGAAGCGAAGTCCTGGCCTGATACAGATAAAGGGACAGCAGCCCAGATACTGGCCAAGCTAAAGAGTACTTTTGACACCCGCACCGCAGCAGAGATAAAGATGAGATTCTTTGGGTGCAAGCAGCGGGCCACAGACAGCATAAGGGACTATGCCTTAAACCTGCAAGAGGCCCTGAAAGCAGTTAAACAGGTGGACCCAGAGAGTGTACGTGAAGAAGACAAACTCCTAACTGAGCAGTTCATAGAGGGGCTCCTGTCAGATGCCCACAGGACCCAGCTGCGTATCCTGGTCCTGCAGAACCCTGCTCTGGACTTTGCAAAGTTTAAGGACCAGGCCATCAGGGTACTGAGAGAATCTACACCGAATGACCCAGTACCCCTCCGGCCTCTTGCTATCACGTACCCCGGGGTGGTGCCTGCAACACGAGCCACTGCAGGGGCTGAGGCGCAGTCCCTGGATAAGGATCCCACTGCAGAGCTCAGACAGCAGTTCCAGGAGCTGACCAAGACTGTGGCTGCCCTTGCCAAGACCGTGCAGTCTCTACAAATGACCCCCTCGCCTGCAAAAATCGAGTTGGCCTCCAGCCCAGAGGACGTCCCATGGATGCGACAGAGGAGGATTCCGCCGACCCGAGGCAGAGACACAGACCGGTATGATTCAACAGGACAACCGATCTGCCGCCACTGCAACCAGGCGGGCCACATTGCACGACGCTGTCCTTTAAATGGGCTGAGCCTGGGGCCAGGAGCCAACCCCCAGGTGTAAGGAAGCCCGGCTCAAACCCCAGCCGCAGCAAGTATGTGGGAGGACGACTTGTCCTTCCCATTGTGCTGGATGGGATCCCTTTGAATGCCCTCCTGGATACGGGGTCCCAGGTAACAACCATCCCCCACAAACTGTACAAAAGATATTGGGCTGATTCAGACATTGACCATGGCCCAGATGATGATTTAACAATTGTGGCCAGTAATGGTCAGCCCTTACCTCAAATTGGGTACAAAGAAGTAACCATTAAAGTGGGGCGGGTGGAATTGCCATGTCAGGGGATGATAATTGTAGATATTGATCGCAAAGAATCTGACCCACTGCTAACCATTGGTGCAAATGTGATAGAAAATTGTATTGCCGAGGTGATAATTTTGTTGCAACAGGCGTCTGAAACTGCCAGCTCCGGGCAACAGCATGCCCTACAGAGGGAGATCAGAGCCCTGATGAGGAGGCAGCAGGTAGAGCTGGCCGGAGGAGAAATTGGCAGTGTGAGGGTAAGTGACCCCCTCCCCATTGTAATACCCCCAAGAAGTGAAATGTTGATATGGTGTCGGGCAGCAATAGGCCTCAAGGGTCAGGATTACCATGCCTTGGTAGAACCGGTGTATTCAGACAGTAGGCCTGGAGTCCTGATAGCCAGAGGGGTAGCGGACATCCGCAAGGGGAGAGTGCCCGTCCGTGTCTTGAATTGTGGGGAGGAGGAGGCCAAATTGCCCCGGTACGCCACTGTAGCAAAACTGTACACTGTCAGCAACAATACCATTAAAGCAGTGGAACCCTTGATCCCGTCCGACCAGGCGGAAGACAATGGCTCCAAGGGGCAGCTGGAAGACTGGTGCCAAAAATTACATGTAGGCACCGACTCCACCCCCTCGCACCAAAAGCATGGGGTTTACCGGGTGGTACAGGAGTACGAGCGGGTCTTCAGCAAACACCCCCTAGATTTTGGGCAGGTGAAAGGGGTTAAACATCAAATCCCCACGGGTGATCATCATCCCATTAAAGAGAGATACCGCCCTGTACCCCCCGCACAGTATCAGTGTGCCAAGGAAATGTTACGGGAAATGAAGGAGGCTGGGGTTATCAGAGATAGTTGTAGCCCCTGGGCAGCTCCACTAGTGCTCGTAAAGAAAAAAGATGGTACGATGAGAATGTGTGTAGACTACAGGCAAATTAACCGCATTACACATAAAGATGCTTATCCACTGCCCAGAATAGAGGAGTCACTAACAGCCTTAAAGTCAGCTAACTATTTCTCCACCTTGGATCTCACCAGTGGGTATTGGCAGGTTCCCGTGGCAGAGGCGGACAAGGAGAAGACTGCATTCACGACACCAATGGGCCTCTGTGAGTTCAATTGTATGCCATTCGGGCTCTGCAACGCCCCAGGGACATTCCAAAGGTTAATGGAGTGCTGCTTGGGCCACCACAACTTTGAAACCGTGCTGTTGTACCTGGATGACGTCATAGTCTACTCCAAGACTTATGAGGACCACCTGAAGCACTTAGCAGAAGTGTTTGAGTCCTTGTCGAAATATGGCCTGAAGATCAAGCCGTCCAAATGTCACCTCTTGAAGCCAAAGGTACAGTACCTGGGTCATGTGGTCAGCGCAGAAGGTGTGGCACCTGATCCGGAGAAAGTCACTGTAATCAAGGACTGGCCAAGACCCACCACAGTGAAGGAGGTGCGGCAGTTCCTTGGACTGGTGGGCTACTACCGAAGGTTCATTGATGGTTTCACCAAGATAGCAGCGCCCCTTCAAGATCTCCTGGTGGGCCAGCCAACGCAGGCTAAGAAGCAGAGCCCTCCATTTGAATGGAGCAGCCAACTGGAAACATCCTTTGTCCGGCTGAAAGGGGCTCTCACGGGAGAAGAAATTCTGGCCTACCCTGACTACAGCCAACCATTTGTACTGTATACAGACACCAGCAACGTGGGACTGGGAGCAGTTCTGTCCCAGGTACAGGGAGGCAGAGAGAGGGTGATAGCGTACGCCAGTCGGAAGCTTCGGCCCACAGAAAGGAATCCAGAAAACTACAGTTACTTCAAGCTGGAGTTCCTCGCTATTGTTTGGGCAGTGACTGAACGCTTCAAGCACTATCTGGCATCGGCCAAGTTCACCATCTTCACGGACAACAATCCGTTGACACACCTGGCAACAGCCAAGTTAAGTGCGATGGAACAGAGATGGATGGCCCGGCTGTCTAACTTTGACTTTACCATCAAGTATCGGGCTGGCAAGAAGAATAACAATGCTGATGCGCTGTCCAGAATGCCTCACTTACCCGAGTCTGGAGAAGACCTGGATGAACTCGAAGAGATAGAGTTACCGGCTTTCCATCACCAAGGTGTTTCCCAGTGTGAGCATGCTGTGGGAGTGAAGCACTCAAGCCAGCACGAGGTCTCGGTCAACCCCTTACTCCACCATAATTGGGAAGAAACACAGAACGGTGACCCAGCCGTGCGATTGGTCAAAGAGAAGCTAGCGCAAGCTGAGACCCATCTTGGCCCAGACGCTCCAGAGGAAGCCCAGCAGCTGTGGAAGGAGAGGGGACGACTGTTCACCTACCAAGGCAAGCTCTGCAAGAGATATGTCAACTGGCGAACAAATGAACTTGTCTGGCAGATAGTGGTTCCGCAGAGGGATGCTCCAATGGTCCTAGTAGCGTATCATGATAACGCAGGACACTTCGAGTGGAAGAAGTTGGAGGCCCTACTCCGTGATCGGTTCTATTGGGTGCACATGAGAAAGATGATCGAGAAGTGGTGCCGAGACTGTGGCCCGTGTAACCTGAGGCGGAAGGATGATGCCAGCCAAAGGTCTCCCCTACAGCCAATTGTCACGAAGCAGCCCCTGGAGTTGGTGGCCCTGGACCACGTGAAGTTAACACCAAGCCGGTCAGGCTATGTGTACGCCCTCACCATTGTGGACCATTACTCTCGTTTCCTGGTAGTAGTGCCTGTGAAGGACCAGACAGCCAGAACAGCAGCTAGAGCGTTCCAGGCATCCTTTTGTCGACCTCACGGTTATCCGGAAAGGGTACTGACTGATCAAGGTCCTGCATTCGAGGCCGAAGTGTTCCAAGAGTTCTGTAACATGTACGGTTGTAAGAAAATCCGAACCACACCGTACCACCCCCAAACCAATGGACTGTGCGAGAAAATGAACCATGTGGTTATTAATATGCTGAAGACCCTACCGCTGGAAGAAAGGAACCAATGGCCAGAAAAGTTGCCAGATCTGGTAGACCTGTACAACCATATCCCAGTGAATTCGACCAACTGCAGCCCCGCTTACCTGATGCGAGCCAGACCTGGCAAGTTGCCTGTAGACTTTGAGATGGGGACTGTGTCGCCTGAGGCGGTTCAAGAAATAGAGGATTGGGATACAGAACGGCAGCAGCGGTACCGTAAGGTCCAGGAGTGCGTAGAGAGGAGCCTGTCTCAAGCAAGAACGAGACAAGAGCAGCATTACAATCAAACAGCCCCAGCAACTCCCTTAGCACCTGGAGAACAAGTCCTCAAGAAGAAGCGGAGGACGCATAAATTGGATGATCAGTGGGAAAACGAGCCCTACACCATTATCCCCTCCAACTTTGACAATAGTAAGGTATGCCTCATAAGCAAGGATGAAGGCAAGACCTATCAAGCAATTTCCCGAGACCGCCTGAAAGCGTGCCCTGAACGGTGCAGAATCCAAAGAGAAATGGAAGGAGTACAAGGAAGTCCCCAAAGTCAAGAGAAAGAAGGGGAGATGATTCAAACCATCCTTGGAAAGTTCCCCAAAACTTGGACCCGAATAAACAATGCTATAGTGGTACCAGTTTTGACGTTTCCGCAGTTGGTCGAGCCAGAAACAGAAAAGGTTCCGGATCCACCTAAAGAACCGTCCGCGCCAGCACGAGATGACACGCCAGCAGTGGAACAGGAGGATCAACCCCCTGTCAGTGGTGAACCTGTCATACCCTTGGCGACTCTTAGCCCACAAAGGCAACCATCACGCTTACCTATTGGGGTTAGGCCCACCTGTAGTGCTGAGATAGAAGACGCACCACGTAGTCAGGGGCAAACACCAGAGCTATGTAGGTCCCAGCGCAGCACTCGGGGACAACTCCCTCCAAGGTATAGAGAGTCAACTGTATAAGGGAAGAAGAAGGAGTATTTATTAGAATGTACATAGTTATGCAAAATGTCTGTAAGGTTGTGTACAAAAGGTTTTTCTTTTCTTTGATTGCGAAAATGGACAATTGGGCCACTGGACTATGGGTGGCCAACACCTAAATTGTTCATAGTTAGCACCAGTGTGCTCGACACCCCTGAAGAAAAACCCGTCCGGCGTGCATAGAGTGGGGTCATCAATGCTCTGACGCACGCCCAGAGCCTACGTTGGGGGTTTGATCGCGGCGGGTCCCCCATGGAGCAGTGTAATGGACACCCGGCAGGGAGCCACACTGGACTCTTATAGTAATGTTTAAGTTTGTAACGTTAAAGTATTTGCGCCTCCCATAATGGGATGAAATGTTCTAACATGTCATGTTTGTTTCTACAGTCCGGGAGTACTGAATTTAACTAAGGGGGAGTGTGGCGCCCCAGGACCTGGTCGCCACAACAGCATTGCCCTCCCAAAGGGTTAATGCTGAGCCTGGAGGTAATTGGGAGATCTATTGGCCAGTAAGTTAACACTCAACACAATTCTCCCTCCGGCCAGCAGAGGGAGCTCTGAACCTGGAACTTCAGGGAGGATTCCTTAAGTCTGGCTGAAGGGAGGAAGTAGTGGTTAGTCTGGAGACAGGAGTGAAAGAGTGCAGACGCAGAGTAGTGCTGCCTTGTGAAACTGGGGCCTAGAGCTTGGATAGCTTGGCCCAGTGAAGCAAGGGGAGCAGAGAGGCACAGCAGAGACTCGGACATCGGAGTCTGTAGTTGCCAGGGCATAAAATCCATCCCTGGTAGCTGAATCCGGAGGGCAGGAGAGCTGCAAGCCCCCTGTCCCAGAAGCAATCTGAAGGTACAACTGCATCCCAAGGGCCTGGTGTGGGCTCCAGCAGAGAAGCACCAGAGAGGGCCTGCGCAGTCTACCACGCAGAAAAGGGGACGAACAACAAGTCCCAGCAGCAAGAGGGCAATTGCAAACCCAAAGTGCAGTGTCCTAAAACAGCAGAGAAAGATTAAGGAGTAGGCCTCATACTCAACTGGCCAAGGATCACCCCAGGCACTTCCAGGCCGGCCGGACCCTCTTTACCATCTGTGACGGTCTCCCTGGACTAAGTTTCTGCCGAGTAAAAGAGGAGAAGGTAAAGAGACTACTGTTTGTGCCTGTTTCTTTCATTGCTTGTCGGCCCTGCACCGTGTTAGTCACACAGCACCATAGACTTCCACAAGCACCAACTGTGCCCCGGGCATTGCTCCACCTGTGGGGAGCAGTACCACCATTGCTGCTATAACATCATCCCGGTGGCCTCACACAGCAGCGGCGGCTTAATAGCTGCAGACCACAGGTGGCGTCACGAATACAAACTTAAAGTCATCCGCCACATATTCAACTGACACCCACCAGGGCCACGGAGCCGGGCCCAGCCACCACTGACCACCACCGGACTAGTCCGGCCCGGCACCGGGTGTCCCATAGCCCTGGGGTGGGCGAGTCAGAAGCAGCTCCTGCAGGGGTCACCGCCGGCCGGATGCTGCGTCGTGGGAGGATTCAGCACCACGGACAGCGGGAGCGGGCGCAGGTGAGTGAATCTCTAAGTGCAATCACGGGCCACGGAGAACGGAGCCCGGATTGCACTTAGACAACCCACGTGTCCCGTGATTTTCGGCACACACAGGGACATGTGCGTGTTTTACACGCCAGTGAAAAACGTCTGTGTTTTTCACTGACGTGTGAAACGGACCTAAAGTGTAGTTCACATGACTGATTTATTTTTCTTTAGGTTGTGTGGTCCGCACAAAATCAAGAAGACTTGTCAGAAGTTAATGTGAGTGTTTAAACAAACTTGCTAATGCTAGTCTATTGGTCCATGAAAAATATTGGATGCCATCTTTTACTGTCCATTTTCACAATCTGCTTGACAGAAAAGAAAAACTGATGAATCTCTTATCAAAGTCTGTTAGCAAAAATACGGATGAAACTCAGAATAAACTCTTATGGTAAAAATTGACACTGACCAAAGTCTGAAGCAACTTTGATGAAAAAAATGCTGATGAAATTTAGATCAATTTTTTCATGTGAGAAAATCACTAAGATAAATGACATCTTACATATAGACCGCTTTTACTCCAAAGTAATTTGGTGCAAAATGCTAAAAATGCTAAAATCAACTATTGGCTGCCATAGAATTTATTTTGCAAACCAGTCTGCTTTTAAGGCCTCTGCCACACTCACGTGAAATTCATGCACGTGCCGAGAGACACGTATTTCCCCTGCGTGTTGCGTGCAGGTAAGTAAGTGTCTCTGGTACGTGCGGGCCACATGTGCTCTACGTGTGCTATCCGCGATAGCACACGTAGAACCGGTAATTATTATACTCACCTGGTCCTTCCTGCTGTCCGCGCTGCTGTCCGTGGTGCTGATCCTCGGTCTCCAGCCCTCCCGTCTCACCGCTGCTGCTGCTGCCAGGCAGTGAAGGGAATATTCAATGAGAATAATGAGCGGCGGTCGGCAGCAAGAGGCAGCAGCGGCAGAGACAGGAGGGCTGGAGAAGGTGAGTTAATGTTTTGGTTTTTTTTCACTGACACGTGTGTTTTCTCCGGCGCGTGTCACACGGGACCACATCCACACTAAACCCGTGTGGTACGGGTGCGGGCCGTGTGACACCCGTGCTGTGGGAGAAAACACTTACATGTCAGCGCTTTGAAAAACGCACACACGTACAAACGCACGTTCCATGTGGTTTTACGTGTGTGTGCCTGCTACAATAGGGTAGCAATGCTTAACGTGTCTCCGTGCCGCCGGTATGTGTAAAAAATGACAAACACGTGTCGGCGGCACGGATGTGTGTCGCAGGCCTAAAGGAGTTATCCGGTAGTATTTGTTTTGCAATGTGTCTTATTACTAGCAGGCAGGTAGTTGCTAACTACATGCATGTTGTGCACAGCTCTGATTTCTGCCGGTACAGAAATATCACAGACTGCTCATATTGGCGATTCACTTACTACCGATGATGTCACGTTGATGGAGCAGCGGCTTATTTTCCGCTCTACTGTGTTCATGAGGCGTGACTGCCAACGTCATGATAAATGACCTCTTTGAGCACGCAAGTTCTCTATACACATATTTGAGCAGTCTTTACTCTTGCTTCACATTAAGGCTATGTGCGCACTTACCGGATTTTGCCGCGGATTTTCCGCGGATTTTCTGCATGTTTCGCTGCAGAAAATGTTCATAACATCTCTTCAGTGAATCACCAGCAAATCCTATGGAGAAAAAAAATCCTGTGCGCACTAGGCGGAATTTGACAGCTGCATGTTTTGCTGCGGGAATCCCGCAGCAAAAACAAGTGCATGTCACTTCTTTTCCGCACATCGCTGCGGGATTTCACTCCATTGACTCCAATGTTAATCATGAAATCCCGCAGGGAATAACGCAGGCAGCAAATTCTGTGCGGTTCACTGCGTTTTCCTGTGTTATTCCCTGCGGTATTTCGCGGTTTACCTCCGGTAATGTACATCGCTTGTCTGCGGTTTGCAGGGAAGTGATGTCATTACAGGAAGAGGAAGCCGTGCAGAGAGTAAACACAAACACATCACAGACACACAGACATCACAGACATAGAACACAGACACAGACACATAGAACACACATAGAAAGAAAACGGAAATATAGAAAACAAAGAACGTGGGCTCCGCTGCATATTTACCTTCCAGCCGAGGTAAGCACACAGCGGCGGCCCGGTATTCTCAGGCTGGGGAGGGAGAGGGGCAGGGATAATGTCCCCTGCCTCACTCCCCCTCCCGCAGCCGAGAATATCAGCCGCAGCTGCCCCGGGACTGTCGCATGCATTATGCGGCAGCACCGGCGTGTCCCCGGCTCTTCTTGCCGCCGTGTAGCAGTGGCAGCAAGGTAATACAAGGGGTTAATGATGGTGGGGGATCACCGCCATTAACTTCAGGCTTGATCATGGCAGCGTCTATGTGACAGCTGACATGATCAACCCGTAAGTAAAGTGAATAAAACACAGACACCGAAAAATCCTTTATTTTAAATAAAACAAACAAGCCTCGTTCACCATTTTATTAACCCCTCCCGCACCAAAGCTCCGGCGTAATCCACCGCTCCGGCGTAATCCACAGGTCCTGCGCTGCTTACATCCAGCCGCGACTGTCACAGACACAGCGCTGAATGAATGCAGCAGACAGCAGAGGTAATTACCGGTCATTTCCCACGGCCGGTAATGTGAACTCACTGCCGACCGTGGGAAATGCAGCGATCTGTCCTCTATCTATCTATCTATCCCTCTATCTGTCTGTCTATCTATCTATCCCTCTATCTATTCTTCTGTCTATCTATCTACTATCTCAGGATTAAATGACTTTTTTTTTTTTTTTTTTCCTTCACTGTGCTTTATTGCATTGAATGCAATAAAGCACATCCGAACCCGCACGCGGCAAAACCGCGAACAATACCGCGGTAAAACCGCAGCAAACCGCGGCAAACCGCATGCGGTTTTCGGGTGCGGTTTCCCGCGTTTTTTTACCGCGGGTGCGGTAATCTTTGAGAGCATGCGGAATTTTCTCAAGAAAATTCCATTTCCCAGTGCGCACATAGCCTAAGTGAGCTTCTGAACAAAATCCACAACAAATCTTCACGTAACATGCAGAAATACTGTGGAAATGCTGTAGACATGCTGCATATATGCTACAGAAATCTGCATAAAATCCACGCAGTTACCTGTTCCATGTATTGTTGATATCTTGGTACCGAAGAAAAGGTTCCATACCTCGAAACGCATAGACTTATACAATAAAAGAATTAATAATTAATCAACAATTCTACATCTTTTCTAGTGAACTGCGCGGCGTTAACTCCTCCACTGCTGCTTTGAAGACTCATCCACGTGGAGCTCCGTCAGCCGCCATTATCTCATGCTATCTGTGGTGGTTGTGACCCTCACAACCACAACAGGTGACTGTATATTGTTATACAGTACCCTTCTGTTTATCTGGTAAGACCCTATCAGCACCTCTTTTTTCTAGTTTTATATCACTTCAGATATTTGTAGACAGCTAAGTGTCCTCTTAGCCTTCTTTTTTGCAAGCTAAACATTTCCAGATCCTTCATTATAGGACATATGTAGGAGGGTAATTAAAGAATGTACGTCTGTAACTCCATGGTGTGAACAAGGTGCAAGACTCAAAAATATACAACTAAACAATAGGATAAAGAGTTGCACACAAGTCACAATGTATAGGGGAATAATGAAAAGAAAAACTGCTATGGGAATACTAGACTGAAAAATACAATGGACGATCTGAAAAAAGGGAAAAACATGAAAATGGTATGTGCATAATTGCTATGAAAAATAGGAATGGGGGATGTTTAGCCATTGTCTTGATCAATGCAAAGGAGCCCCAAAACCAAACGCCAATGTAATCTCTATTTTTGGGGTCCCTAGCCTATATGTAACCTCACCTGCAGTTAAAAAACTTGCTCGGTATGGAAAGCAAAGGACCAAGCTATATATGTGAAATAAGACACATGGCTTTGGGTGGGGCAGGGTTCTCAGACAGAAAATGCATACTAATTAAAGAATGTACACCTGGAACACCATGGTGTGAACAAGGTGCAAGACTCAAAAATATACAACTAAACAATAGGATAAAGAGTTGCTCACCAGTAACAATGTATAGGGGAATAATGAAAAACAGAACTGCTATGGGAACACTAGACTGAAAAATACAATGGACTATCTGAAAAAAGGGAAAAACATGACAATGGTATGTGCATAATTGCTATGAAAAATAGGAATTAGAGATGTTTAGCCATTGTATTTTTCAGATAGTCCATTGTATTTTTCAGTATAGTATTCTCATAGCAGTTCTGATTTTCATTATTTCCCTATACCTTGTGACTGGTGTGCAACTCTTTATCCTGTTGTTTAGTTGTATATTTTTGAGTCTTGCACCTTGTTCACACCATGGAGTTCCAGACGTACATTATTTAATTAGTATGCATTTTCTTTTTGAGAACCCTGCCCCACCCATAGCCATGTGTCCTATTTCACATATATAGCTTGGTCCTTTGCTTCCCATACAGAGAAAGTTTTTTAACTGCAGATGAGGTTACACCTAAGTTAGGGACCCCAAAAATAGAGATTACTTTGGCGTTTGGTTTTGGGGATTCTTTGCATTGATCAATGGTTAAACATCTCTCATGTGCCTTGTGGTACCTCACTTGAAACACTCTTCCAATTGGATATTCAACCACTTATTACCACTCTTTGAGTACGATCACTGAGCCAGTTATAAATCTACCTAACAGTTGCCTCGTCAATCCATACTTGGTCATTTTGTCAAAAAGGATAGTATAAGATAACATATAAACAGACTTCTGTGTTTTAGGCTCACTCTTCCATTTGGATAGTAAATATAATGTAACATACTGATCGTGTGCAGTTGACCTCAAGTTGTAATATGTGACACTCTTTGAAAAAAAACAATCTGTTGCTTCTTCTGGTCTCTTGCTCTTCTGAATAATTTATGTCCAATACCAAGTTTTTAGTACACTTTTTAATAAGTATTTCTTTTGTCAATGCACGTTACATTAGTTTTATTTATCTGTGCCCACATAGTTAGATTTACCACTTTCTTGTTTCTACAGCCTGGTGTATCTCAGTAGCTTTGCATTTTTCTATATCTGGTCGGACGCTGGTCCCCATATAAGTCTATGGGGACCTGAATCAGGTTCTTAAAAATGGTGGTAGAAGGAATATGGGGATTGGAGCTAGCACTTCATACTTACCGGTCTTCATGTGGCTATACACTGCTTCCGGGTCCACTCCTTCCACTTCTAGGGCTGCTTTACCTTTACAAACATATTTACTGCTTCCTCCACCCACCTGCAGTCCTAGCGTCTGGTTGGAGTGAGACGCGCCGCCAGCCTGTGTGACAGCATGTCTGATTGCTTGCAATCAGACATGCTGTCTGAGTCTATATTGCTGTATAAATAAAAAATGAAAAAATTGGCCTAGGTGAAGTCAAGTGAGGTCATGCAGTTCAATAAGGTCACCTGAGGTCAGGATACCTGCGATCATAGGTGGAGGACCGTGGGAATCTCCAGCTGTGACCACAAATAACCTGAGTTATGTCATCGCTCATTGCTGCACATCAGTTGCTGCCTGAAGCTCACTTTGGGCAGTCAAATTCTATGTCCACAGGCTGTCACTTCAGATGTAGAAGAGGTGGAATCCTCGTGGGACCTCGTATGAAGAGATGAGTAAACATGTTCGGTAAAGATTCGCCAATTTCAAACTTGGTACGATCCTTAGCTTGTTCATTCGGGCTCGGCAACACCGAGCACTTTCCCGAAAAGTCAGTTATGTTTGTTTTTGTTTGTTTTCTCTCCCCGAACACTGGCCAAATTTCAAAAAATGCTTTTTTAATAGCATTTTCTGCTTCTGTATAGGATTGTGGTGCTGTGTGATGTGGAGATGTGTTAAATTAGTGGAGGAGAGGACTGTGACCGGGAGAAGGCTTTTGCCGTGCGGCAGTAGGTTTTTTTTTTCCTTAAACTAATTTGAGGATGTTGCTGCAGCCAATCACGGTGTAGCAAATATCCACAAAGTTCAGATAAAAGGGCTTCTGTGATTGGCTTCCAGTCCCATGTCTGTGTGCATATAAATTGTGGACATCATGCGTCAGTGCCATTTTATGAATGTGAAAGGTTAGGGAAGGTGCAGCCGCTGGGGCTGCTAAAAAGTGAGCTTAGTTAGGGGTTTAATGCTAGGTACTTGAGATAGATGAGAGAGCAGTCGTTTAGAATAGGGGCGTGCAGTGTAGGTGAATTTAGTTAGAGGTTTAAAAAGTTGCTAAGGAGGTATCAAAAAAATGTTTCTTTTATTCTTAATTGCCTGCTGAAAATTACACAAACACATAGGTATCAGTAGTTAGCCATGTGTGGCCTAAAAAGTTGCTAAGGAAGTATGTAAAAAGTGGTTCTTGCCAATTTTAATTACGTGCTGAAAATTACACAAACATATTTATAGGTATTGGTAGTTAGACGTGCGTGGCCTAAAGAGTTGCTTGGGAAGTACCGTATTTTTCGGACTATAAGACACACTTTTTCCACCCCAAATGTTGGGGGAAAGTGGGGGGTGCATCTTATAGTCTGAATGTAGGGCATGGCTGCGGGGAATGAGGGTGCTGAGGTGGAGCGGGTCATCGGCGGCATGAGCAGGCTGTAGCAGCGCCTACCGTGACCACGTGGGCCCGCTCATTTCATATGCATGCATGCTCCCGCCCATCATCTCTCGGCACTGACAGTTGGGCGAGGGTTGCGCGCATAATTAACAGCCGGCCCGTGTGATCACCCCTGACAACCACAGCCTGGAGTGATCATGTGTGGCTATATTCACTGCCCCCTGCGCATCATCATCAGTGCGGGGGGCAGTGAATAAGTGTGGTATACTCACTGGTCACCTGCAGCATCGCGATGTCTTCCTGTCCTGACATCATCACTGTTCGCATGGCTTCACACACATCAGCGGGCAGGCAGGAGGACACCATGATGCTGTAGGGAGCGGTGATCGGCTCCACACAGGTCAGCGGTGCTGCTGCTGGCACAGTCAGGAAGACGAGTGATGCTGCGTGGAGTGAGGAAAGGTGAGTATAAATGTTTAATTTTTGTGTGCCACAAAATGTGGGCCATATGCCAGGATGGGGGTATTTATCAGGATGGGGGTATATAACAGTGTCAGCAGCAGATCCTCGCCCCATAACAGTGTGTCATGACCACATTTTTTGCTTAAAATTTTATTTTCTTATTTTCCTCCTCTAAAACCAGGGTGCGTCTTATAGTCCGAAAAATACGGTATCTCAAAAGTGGTTCTTGCAATGCGTGGCCTAAAAATTTGCTAGGGAAGTATGTAAAAAGTGGTTCTTGCCAATTTTAATTGCCTGCTGAAAATGACATAAACACATTTATAGGTATTGGTAGTTAGCTGTGTGTGGCTGAAAAAGTTGTTAGTGAAGTATCTAAAAAGTGTATCTTGGCAATTTTAATTGCCTGCTAAAAATTATGCAAACACATTTACTGTATAGGTATTAACCCAGAAAAAAAGAGAACTACCCCAATAAAGAGTAACACTTTGATAATGTCAAAGGAGAACACCATAAAAAACAAGGATTAAAAGTATGATGAAAATACAAAAATATTTATTTAAATAGTAATAGCATGAGAACAGCCATGTACAAAAGCACACCACCAACAGATGCCACCCTGTTAAGTGCAATTACAACATAGCATATAATAGTGCATAGGTAATGCAGTCTAGACACACCACAGCATAAAATACCGCAAGATAAAAAAAATGCAGTGTAAGAACAAGTTCTGCTGATCCAACACAGATATTGAGTAACAGTAACCTCAATAGAGAAAAATAATGTAGAGTCAATTATATTAAATCTGTGTAGGATCTCAACAATGAACAGTTGCTGCAAAGAATGGGGAATACATGGCCTAAGATATTATTAGGCACATTTGTAGGTATTGCTAGTTAGCCATGCGTGGCCTAAAAAGTTGCTAGGGAAGTATGTAAAAAGTGTTTCTTGGCAATTTTAATTGCCTGCTCAAAATTACATAGTGAAACACATTTATAGCTATTCTTATTAGTCCCTGCTGAAAATTTGCTATTGAACAAGCTAAAAAGGTCTTCTTGGCACTTTTCTATGTCTGCTTTAAAGTAGTGGTAATTTTATGTGCCTTCACAATATTGCCTACTCAGGAAGGAAATAAAAAACTCATCTTTTGTGTCAGGTGTCTGACAGGTGTGGGCGTAGGTATGTGAGACATCTGTTTGAAAGGGGAAGGATACATCAACCATGAGTGGTAAATCACAACGAGGTTGTCATGGAAGAGGGAATAGGTGAAGGTGTTGGAGATGTATATGTGGGAAGTTCTGTTAGTCAAAGGTTTAGTGAGCAAACACCGACTCATACTATTCCAAGAGAAATGTGAATAACTTCCATTACTGGACAGCCTACTCCACTAGATTTCTTTGGTAGCCACACATCACTTTGAAATGAAACATAAACAGCAGGTGCTGGAGTGGATTGCAAGTGCTGCATCAAGTGGCCTCTCCTCCTCTTCCTGCACCTCAACATCACACACATTCCTTAGAGGTACCATTCCTCAGAGCTACCACCAAAATTACATTTGCTGCTGCTCACATCACAAATCTCTAACTGGCAAACTGACTGTGGGAAACCACACATGGACGAGTCTTAAGAGCAGTTCACACATTCTATCCCATGGGCATCACAGGTTCTCTCCAAAGATTCCCAGACTGAAGAAAAGGAAAGCATCTGCACCAATGCCCAAAATCTTTGTGAGTTGGATCCTGGACCGGTTGAAGTAGGGTTCCAATAGGATCCCGACCCTCGTTCCTGGGGGTGATGATGATGAGACTCAGATACCTGAGGCGTACACGTACTGTCCTGTGATGTCAGGTCAGGAAGAGAAGGATTGGGACAACATAGAGTCTGATGATGAAGTTTTAGATTACACTTGGTGTGAACCCAGAGGCATACAGCTGTGTAGCTTAGCAGATAAGGAGGAGGAAGCCCAGGAGGTTACGTTGGCAAATTACAAATGGAGTTTTCATCCATATGCGTATTTTATAAGATAAAGAGAAGGGCTGACTGGTACTTGATCCATAATAGTTTTTGTTCCATTGAGTTATTTGGCCACTGCCCTCTTTGCAGCCATATTGTATCCTGCAAACTATAATATTTCTTCTTGGTTAAGAAATTGGTTTACTTGGTCCCATATTGCTTCAATGTTTCTTGTGAGAGGTCCTTATCTTCATTTTGCAGAAATCTCTGCATGTAGTGCATCAGCTCTTGATCGCTGAGCTGTGGCTGGTTGTACAGCAATTTCTAGTGCAGTATTATATCCTGGATGCACTGTTGCAGAAGGCACGGTTGCTGTGTGATCACTTTTTAAAATTTAAATGCTGGGCCAAAGAAAGCCTGTGTGTTGCATGGACCGTACCTCCCAGCCCTTTTAATGCCCTCTTTGGAGGGGGGTAATTGATGATATTGTACTGCTGTCTATCTGAAAGGATTTGGAATGTCGAGACTCCAAAATGGGTCTCAAAGTTGTGTCTTGTGGGAAGTGCCGGATTCTGGGAGGAACAGGCCTACACCTTCCACTCAGGCATGTCTTGATTTTTAAAATTCAAATGCCATGCCACAGCCTGTGTGTTGCATGGACCGTACCTCCCAGCTCTTTTAAGGCCCTATGGGGAGGGGGGAATTGATGCTACTGTATTGCTATCTGCCTGAAAGAATTTTTAAATCTCAATACTCTAAAGGGTGGTGTACACGCTGCGACATCGCTAGTGGTGTCGTGCGTGATAGCACCCGCTTCCCCGTCATTCGTGCGACATTTGGTGAACGCTGCCGTGGCAAACATTATCGCTACGGCAGAGTCACACGCACATACCTTTTCAGTGACGTCGCTGTGACCGCCAAACAATCCCTCCTTCAAGGGGGAGGTGCGTTCAGCGTCATAGCGACGTCACTGTGGCGTCACTAAGCGGTCGCCCAATAGCAGAGGAGGGGTGGAGATGAGCGGCCGGAACATGCCGCCCACCTCCTTCCTTCCCCATTGCCGGTGGACGCAGGTAAGGAGATGTTCGTCGTTCCTGCGGCGTCACACATAGCGATGTGTGACGCCGCTGGAACGACGAACAACCAGCGGCACGCACCACCAACGATAATATGAAAAGGAGCGATGTGTCAATGATCAGCATTTTTTGACATTTTTGCGATCGTTGATCGTCGCTCCTTGGTGTCACACGCTGAAATGTTGCTAACGGCACCGGATGTGTGTCACTAACGATGTGACCCCGACGATATATCGTTAGCGATGTCGCAGCGTGTAAAGCACCCTTAAGTCAGTGTTCAACATTCTACTTTGATTGCAGTTACAGTGATCTAGGAGCAACAGGCTTACACCGTTTTTTATCTTGCTGTCTCTGGTGAAGGTAGAAATGCTGGTTCTAGTCTTGTTCCAGGGCCAGTCCCACACAGCCATGTTGCTTAGTTTCTTTAAGGTTCAAATTAGGTTTTTGTCCAGCACCATCCAATATATATCTTCAATCCACAAAAAACTTTTTCATTTTAAAAATTATAATTTTATTGTGCATATTTAAAAAAAATGTTATCCTTTAAAAACCCATGTCCATCCGTTCTTACGTGTTTCGAGCTCTTAGGAGCTCTTATTCATAGCCATGGGCCATGCATCTTTTTATTTTTAAAATTAAAATGCCAGGCCACATCCTGTGTGTAAGTCATCGCTATCAGGCAGTGCTTAAATTAATATGCATTGGAGAGCGCAGTCACACAGATGCAAAGTTGTGGAACATTTCCAGGCCCAGTTTGATCAATAACTGTATCAACTGAGGCTGAAGCCAGGGAAGGCTGTGTGTGATAACGATGCAAACCTGGGGGTGACACTACGCTTTGTCAATATCACATGTGCATTGCATGGCTCACATGCGCATCCTGGTTGTACAGAAATTTCTAGAGCACTACTGTGATTCCCTGGCCTATCAGGTTGTCACAGGGTATTGTGCAATCTGCCCTTCTGCACGTTTCAGTTTCCAGCCACGGCCTGGGTGCTCCGCCTCTGAGGACGGGCCCAGTGATGCGGCCGGGTCTGGTCTGGCCGGTGTCTGGATGACCGCTGTCGTGACTGGAATGAGGGTCGTGATCGGGATATCCACAGTTGGAGCTTCTTGTAAAGGCACCGAAGGTTCCGCTGTTGGGGTTGGTGTGGGCAGCTCGGCGTCCACCGAGGACGGGTTAGGTGACGGTGGACTGCTCACCGCGAGCGGGGGCGGTCCGGATACCTCAGCCGCTGTGGCCGGATTTGGGCAATCAGTAGGGACTGGGTAACCGCTTACCCTCTCTTCACGTGGGATTTCGATCTCACGGGCTCACTCCGCCATCGCCAGGCTCCTCATCTCTTCCCTCCAGTGGTTCAGTATAAACAGGAACTGCATCCACATTCTCCTGCACAGCTGCTCCGTCTCTTCCTCTATCCATGTCGCGGTCCCAGGGACAGCACATTCTGGGGACCAGTCTCGCTCCCCCATCTTGCCACTGCATCGTCCAGGAATGTTATGGCAGAGTCCTAGCATCCCTGCTCCACTTCCGCTATGCAAAGACACTATGGGGAAATGGAAGAGGGGGAGAAATTGATGCCACTGTCCTGCTGTCTGCCTGAAATTTTTTAATATCTCTAGACACCAATATGGGTCTCCAGTTTGTGTCTTGTCTGTACTAGCAGGGGGTATGGGAGCACCAGCCTTACACCTGTCTCTCATCCACATCTACATTTCTTCTGTCAATAGCCTAGGAAGCTAATGGCTATACCAAAACAGTGGTGCTGCCCTGTAAAATGATTTTTGCTGTTTTGGAAGCTGATAGTGTTTCCTCTGCCATATGTTTGGCCTCCTATTGAATTCAATGGGGTTCGGAAAGATTTGATAAAGGTTTGACCAATGTACCGCTTGTTCGGTTGGGCTCGGTGAACCAAACTTTGAGAGGTTTGCTCATCTCTACTCATGTGGATTACATTTGACTTGGGTGTTTTGGGGTTAATAAGGGGGTGAAAGAGTGTTTTTTAATTTTATTTCAAGTAAAGGATTTTTTCGGTGTTTGTGTTTATTTCTTTTAACTTACAAATATGGGCTGTTATTAATCTCTTCTTATCCTGATTGCCACCACCACAGGGCAATTGGAATGAGTCGGGTATATTTCTGGGATTGTCGTATCTAATGGATGCGACAATCCTGGGCGGCTGCAGCCTGCTATTTTTAGGCTAATAAGCGTGGGTCTCCCCAACCTGAGAATACCAGCCCTAAGCTGTCAGCTTAATCATGGTTGGAATCAATTAAGATTTGGGGGGACTGCATGCTGGTGTTTTAAATTATTTATTTACATAGTTAAAAAAAAGAAGCTGCATGCGATCCCTCTTGTTTTGATACACAGCCAAGATAAGTGCATGGCTGGGGGCTGCAGCCTGTAGCTGTATGCATTATCTGTGCTGAGCATCATAATATGGGAAGACCCTACGCCAAGTTTATTTATTTTTACAGTAATATAGACACACACAGATACAGGGTGGGGGTGCATCTGACTGCAACCAATCAGAGATGCATGGACTGCCGGTGGGCAGCGGGAGCAGTGCATGTGCGTGAGGTTAATGAGTGGCCCCAGAAGTAGTATGAGCGGCCCAGAAGAAGTTTACAGCCATGCAAGAGACTCAGGAAGTCTTTACCTTTTTATTTTTTTAATTTTTCCTTTATTTTTTTAGTTACCTGAGTTGCCGAAACCAGGTCGTTACTAGAGATGAGCGAACCGATCCCGGTTCGGCTCGAGGCCGGTTCGCCGAACGGGGGTCCCGTTCGAGTTCGGTTCGTCGAACGTTCGACGAACCAAACTCGAACGTATAGGCTATAATGGGAGGCAATCACAAACACATAAAAATGCATTATAAATGTACACAAACAGTTAATAAACATTGCCATAACACTTACCGGTCCTCGCGATCCCTTCTGCACTCTGTCTCCTGCCGCTATTCCATCTGATGATCGCTGAATCCTCCCGGTGACCTGCACTGCCAGCAGAGATGCAGGACCTATCGTGACGTCAAAATAGCCATGTGACCAGTCACGTGGCTATTATCTCATTGGCTACAGACTGGTCACATGACTATGACACGTCATGTAGGACCTGCGAGTGCATCTCTCCGGTACACGGTGCACATATGTGTATCGCCGTGTACCGGCGACATGCTCTAGCACACGGTCGACTCCCCGTTCCGTTAAAGACCGGCTGTGTGTCAGCCGGTCATTAACGGAGATCACCGTTGCCATAGCAACGCAGTTAGCGGTGACGTCACCGCTAACCGCGGCTCCGAGAGCACCGTTGCTATGGTAACGCGTCTGTCAGCGTTACCGCTGTTACCGCTGACAGCCAGCACTGATCACTCACGGAGTGAAGGCTGCTCGCTGCTTCCCGATTGTAGTGATGATTGTAGTGAGGATGAGGTTCCCCAGCCCCAAGTGATGAGCTGGTGAACCTCATCCTCACTACAATCGTCACTACTACTACACTAGTGAGGATTGTAGTGAGGATGAGATGCCCCAGCCCATGATTGGCTGGTGAACCTCATCCTCACTACAATCGTCACTACTACTACACTAGAAAGAAAGAAGACAGAAGAGCAGGATCGTGGAGGGCTGACAGGGGGTAATAAAGATGGAGTCTCTAATGTGTCTGTGTATTTATTTCTATTAAAGTATTTTTTCTCTGTGTGGTGTTTTTTTTAACCCTTTATTGGAGATTCTTAATGGCCGGGTCAAACGTGCCTGACATTAAGAATCTCTGGCTTAATACTGGCTAGTAAAACAAAGCCAGTATTAACTCATGATTACCCAACAAGCCACCCGGCTCCAGGGCTGTTGGAAGAGTTGGATACAGCGCCAGATGATGGCGCTTCTATGAGAGCGCCATTTTCTGGGACGGCTGCGGACTGAAATCCGCAGTAGAGGCGCCCAGAAACCTCGGGCTAACCTGTGCTGCGGATTCCAATCCCCAGCTGCCTAGTTGTACCCGGCTGGACACAAAAATGGGGCGAAGCCCACGTCATTTGTTTTTTAATTATTTCATGAAATAAGTGAAATAATTAAAAAAAAACGGGCTTCCCTGTATTTTTGGTTCCCAGCCGGGTACAAATAGGCAACTGGGGGTTGGAGGCAGCCCGTGGCTGCCAGCTGTACCTGGCTAGCATACAAAAATATGGCGAAGCCCACGTCATTTTTTTGGTGGGCAAAAAAATTCTGCATACAGTCCTGGATGGAGTATGCTGAGCCTTGTAGTTCTGCAGCTGCTGTCTGCTCTTCTCCATACAGACAGACAGCAGCTGCAGAACTACAAGGCTCAGCATACTCCATCCAGGACTGTATGCAGAAGTTTTTTGCCCCCTGAAAAAATTATGTGGGCTTCGCCATATTTTTGTATGCTAGCCAGGTACAGCAGGCAGGTACGGCTGCCCCCAACCCCCAGTTGCCTATTTGTACCCGGCTGGGAACCAAAAATAAAGGGAAGCCCTTTTTTTATTATTTCATGAATTTCATGAAATAATTAGAAAACAAATGACATAGGCTTCGCCCCATTTTTGTGTCCAGCCAGGTACAACTAGGCAGCTGGGGATTGGAATCCGCACCACAGGTTGGCCCGAGCTTTCTGGGCCCCACTGCTGCGAATTGCAGTCTGCAGCCGCCTCAGAAAATGGCATTTTCATAGAAGCGCCATCTTCTGGCGCTGTATCCAACTCTTCCAGCACCTGCCTGCTATACCTGGCTAGCATACAAAAATATGGCGAAGCTCACGTCCTTTTTTTGTAGTTTTTTGGCAAAAAAAATAAAAAAATGCTTCCCTGGATTTTCCATTGCCAGTGAAGGTAACACCAAGCAGTGGGGGTTAGCAGCCAGTAGCTGCTTGGATTACCCTTAGCTAGCAATACAAAAAATGCAGCGGGAGCCCATATATATTTTTTTAATTATTTATTTAAATAACTAAAAATAAAATGGGCTTCCCTGTATTTTGATTGCTGGACATCACAGTGCTGTAAAAATAAATCTTTAAAAAAATGACGTAGCGCTCCGCGGTATTTTTGATTCTCAGCGCAGATAAAGCAGACAGCTATGGGTTGCCACCCCCATCTGCCTGCCGTTACCTTGGTTGGCAATCAAAATACAGGGCAGCCCATTAATTTTTTCTATTTAAAAAATAGTTAAAAAAAATGACGTTGGGTCCCCCCATTTTTGATAGCCAGCTAGGGTAAAGCAGATGGCTGTAGCCTGAAAACCACAGCTGGCAGCTTTACCGTGGTTGGGTATCCAATGTGGAGGTCCCCTCAGGCTCTTTTTTATAATTATTTTATAAATATTAATAATTACACAATAAAAGTAGGGTCCCCCCCAAATTGGATCACCAGCCAAGGTAAAGCGGACAGCTGTGGTCTGGTATTCTCAGGGTGGGAAGGTCCATAGTTATTGGGCCTTCACGGCCTAAAAATAGCAGGCCGCAGGCAACCCAGACGTGGCGCATCCACTAGATGCGTCAATCCTGGCGCTTCATCCCAGCTCATCCCGTGCCCTGGTGCAGTGGCAAACGGGGTAATAAATCGGGTTGATACTAGCTGTAAAGTCACCTGAGATCAAGCCCAGCAGTTTGTGATGTCATGGCGTCTATTAGATACCCAACATCATAAACTGTCAGTACTAACAAAAACAAAAAATCGACAAAAGAAATTTATTTTAAAAAACAGTCCCCAAAACATTTCCTCTTTCACCAATTTATTGTAAGAAAAAAAATAAAGGGGTCCCACGACGACTCTGGACCGTCTAGAATATGGGGGGGAGACACTCAGGTAACGTATCCCCCATTTTCTAGGAGTAAGGACCCTTCATGTGAGGAGTGTGGGTGCAATGAATCTGCACTCACTCTCCCCGGGTCCACAGCAGCAGAGTCCATGTTGTAATGGTTGCTACCAAAGCTGCAATGCCCTGCTCATGAGGTAAGGGCATGCCTAATCAGGAGAACTACTGTAGAGGAAGCTCTGCTCACTGGTATATAGGTGCTCAGAGGTAATAATAGATAAAATTAGTGAGTAACCTCGGCACTCTAAATCTCCCAGACTAAGTCAGTAAGTCACAATGGATAGTAATGCAAAATCACTCTTTATTGGTCCGTATTAAGAAATTTTTTTTTTTCATAAGCATATATGTTTTTGTCCAAAACAAGTTACAAATGACGTTTCGGCCTGAGCCTTCGTCAGATTGGACTTATCTGCATGTAATCATGAAAAATGACAATAATCAGTATCACATAAGAGTGAGAGAACAATAACATAAACTCGAACAATGTAGAGGTACAATTGGGATGCCGCAAAAAAATTGCAACACAGCAAGAAATGAAACACATGATACAAATGTCATAATACAGTACAAGGACAATATAGTAGTGACAAATATGGGGTCAGAGTAGGCTTAGACAGCTCTGGTACGAAAGAGATGTCAATCATAAAGTAACATGTGCAGTAGGTGTAGAGCTACAGTATGCATGGCAGAGCTAATGGGTAGACCGACCATAGAAAAAGAACGGAGAAAAAGTGGAGAAAAAGTGGAGAATAAGTGGAGAAAAAGTGGAGAAAAAGTGGAGAAAAAGTGGAGAAAAAGTGGAGAAAAAGTGGAGAAAAAGTGGAGAAAAAGTGGAGAAAAAGTGGAGAAAAAGTGGAGAAAAAAATGGAGAAAAAGTGGAGCACCCTTTGGTGCCTTTCATGTGGCACTAAGGGGTGCTTAGCTTTGTATTTAGCCAAAAAAATGAAAAAAAAATGACGTAGGGTTCCCCCTAGTTTTGTAGCCAGCTAGGGTAAAGCAGACGGCTGCAGCCTGCAGACCACAGCTGGCAACCTCACCTTGGCTGGTAATCCAAAACTGAGGGCACCCCACGCTGTTATTTTAAATTAAATAAATAATTAAAAAAAAAAAACACGTAGGGGTCCCCCAAAATTGGATCACCAGCCAAGGTAAAGCAGACAGCTGGGGCCTGATATTCTCAGACTAGGGAGGTCCATGGTTATTGGACTCTCCCCAGCCTAAAAATAGCAGGCCGCAGCCGCCCCAGAAGTGGCGCATCCATTAGATGCGCCAATCCTGGTGCTTCGCCCCAGCTCATCCCGCGCCCTGGTGCGGTGGCAAACGGGGTAATATATGGGGTTAATACCAGATGTGTAATGTCACCTGGCATCAAGCCCTGGGGTTGGTGAGGTCAGGCGTCTATCAGATACCCGACATCACCAACCCAGTCAGTAATAAAAAAAAATAGACGACAACCACATTTTTATTTGAAAAAAAACTCCCCAATACATTCCCTCTTTAACCAATTTATTAGAATGAAAAACAAATCCAGGTCTGCTGTAATCCAAGGGGTTGCCATGACGATCCACACTGTCCCAGTCAATGAAGAGCAGGATGTTCCCCATTGGCTGGGAGAGCAATGCAGTGACCTGAGCTAACATCAATGGGTCAGCCCAGGTCACTGCAGGGGATGACAAGTGCTGCTGTCAGCGAGGTACATTACCTGCGCTGATCTCCTGCACTGCCGACAGCCCCTGTCACTGAGTTCAATGACCGGCGCCTTCACAGCCAAATATCGCGAGAGGCCCGTGACGTCATCGCTAGTCAGTTTCGGGTCGGAAGCGAGAGGTGATGTGACAAGCGGCGGCCATGGAGGACAGTGACAGCGCTGAGGTCGGGATGGCGGGACTTCATCACCGCAGGTAAGCCGAGCGGGACCATGTGTGTGTGTGTGTGTGTGTGTGTGTGTGTGTGTGTGTGTGTGTGTGTACATGCCGCGTGCAGGAGGGGGCGGAGCGAGCTGAGCGGGGAAGTGTGGGCTTCCTGCACGTAACTAAGATAAACATCGGGTTACTAACCAAAGCGCTTTCCTTGGATACCCGATGTTTATCTTAGTTACCAGCTTGTGGCAGGCTGCCAGCGATGGCTCCTGCACACTGTAGCTGTAAAAAGCCCTGCTTTTTGCTGCTAGAACCGTTCTCGAACGTATCTAGAACTATCGAGCTTTTGCAAAAAGCTCGAGTTCTAGTTTGATCTCGAACAGCCCCCAAAATCACTCGAGCTTAGAACTGGAGAACCGCGAACCGCGAACCGCGCTCAATTCTAGTCGTTACCTGGAGTTCCCTGAAAACTCCAGGCCCAGGGTTGATGCTCATGTACTTTTGACCTTGTGTGGATCCGGACTTTTACACTAACTATGATGTCTCTAATCTGGTGCACCTTGGCCAGATCCTGAACCACATGGGTCAGACTCGTCATCTAATCACAAAGTGGATGAATAGGATCCATACTGATGGGAGGGAAAAATGTTGGCCCAGTCGTAGTGTGACACTAGTCACTACTAACTGGCTAACCATGAGGCTGGGTAGTCAAGAGCTCAAGAGCTCTGATATCCGATATCATCAGGGCTAGCCTAAGCAAGGGGGTGAGACAAAGGGGTAGTCAGGTTATGGTCCGATGTCAAAATTACAGGAAGGTCATGGATCAAGACAAAGGGGCTTGGCAAATGTATCATCAGAAGAAAGGTCCAAGTTTGGGTATACAATGGATCAGACTGAGCAAAGGAACATCAGGAATGCAGATACCACTGAGGTACAGCTACGACTGGTAGTAATTGAAGGCTGAGAGGCAGCTAAATAGCAAGGTAATTACTCCAACCAGGAGACACATAAAGGACACCTCACATGCCCCATCCCTGATTGGATGGCTGAGCTGTCTATCACCATGCTGACAGCTCAACATGGCCCTGCCTCCGATTTTATGGTTGAACTGTCTGTCACCATACCGACAGCTCAGTATGCCTCTGCTTTGATGATTGAAATGTCACTCACTGCATGCAGACACACCAGTAAGAGAAATTGTGACACCCTCCTCCAAATTTTGTTGCATGTAACATGGACCTTGAGGGTCTCTAAAAGACACAGGATGGCAATAAACATATGTAATTGCTGTTTTTCCTCCATTTGCTATTGCAGTCAGGTGTGTTTGTTCCATAAAAGATATGAGAGGGAATGACATCATTGATTCATCTCTGTTCCCTATTGACAAATGTAGTAGCCTCTTTGATGGACTTCAGTAGGTGACACATATCCTTATCAGCTGCAAATGGTGGATCTTAAAGTAATCCACAATCTAATATGGCTGCTACATAATATAGTCCACCATCGCTTTACTCTGCTGGTATAAACTTACCATATATGCAGCTTTGAATTGCAGTTGCAGTGTCGCAAATCAGGTGTCGCTTTGGCAGGTCAAACTATTCTTACAAACTTTGCCACATAGGGAGGTTGAAATGAGCAGATAATTTCCTGGCTATAGCCACAACCTTCCTCAAGCAAGTATATTTCTGAATAAAATATGCACAATGTAATGTATGGTATTGTATCAAATG
The DNA here is from genome assembly GCF_048569485.1 of Anomaloglossus baeobatrachus. Lineage (NCBI taxonomy): Eukaryota > Metazoa > Chordata > Amphibia > Anura > Aromobatidae > Anomaloglossus > Anomaloglossus baeobatrachus. Next base: position 396,199,759 of record NC_134358.1, read on the forward strand.
TGCAGCCACAAGAGACATGTTAAGAAAAGATACAGGAAAAGTTGACCTGGAAGAAGGGTGACAAAAGAGGATGGCATTTGTTCATACCTTTCACTCCTTTGCCTACAATATTGATAAAAGTATTCTGACTTATTGGTCTGTCCTTGGTAAGGGATAGCTGTTTACGGGGAATTCCAAACACCTTTCTTCCCTTGTTTCAGATGCCTTCCCAACTTAGAAAATCAACTTGATAGACGCAATGAAGGTGCTAAACAGGTAGTTGCCAACCAGACTTATTTGTGTAACAAATGTCTTTCATCTCCTTACTGATATAGGGTTTACAACTAGGGGCTACTTCACATTGAATGCAAATATGTAGTTTATGCCATCAAATGCCCTTGTGATTTTCTCCAGGTAGGGTAACAACTCAAGCCATTCCAAGACAGAATCTCTCAAACATCATTTGAACATACAGTATGTAAGAAAACACATTTACCCCTTCCACATTTTAACAAAAAAACATATATCATACAATGGCACAGCTGAAATTCCAAGCATTGTGTTTGCCTTTCTGCATATATACATGTGTGTGTGTGTGTGTGACTGTGTGCATGCATGTGCCTGTTTATGTGGCTGGCTGCGTTCTTGTGCATGTATGTTCCTGTCTCTGTGCCAGGTTGTGTTTTTTGTATATGTTTATATGTGTGCGTGCATGTGCATGTGTGTATGTGTCTGTCTGCTTGTCTGTGTATGTGTACGTATCTGTGCTTGTCTGCATGCATGTGCGTGTGCCTTTCTGCGTGTGCCTGTCTGCATGTGTGTAGGTTTGTCTGAGTGTAAGCATGCCTATGTGTCTGCCTATGTGTATGTATGTCTGTCTGCTTGAGTCAGCATGTCTGTAGATGTGTAGATTTGTCTGCATTTGTATATATGCATGTGTGTGTACACATGTCTGTGTATCTATATATTTGCTCCTGTCTGCATGTATGTGTGCTTGTCTCCATGTGTATTCATATCTGTGTGTCTACGTATGAATGCGTGTATGTTTGTGCTTGCATGTGTCTGCATGTGTGTGTGCATTTGTCTGCATCTGTGCATGTCTGTGTGTTCATGTACATCTGTGCATGTGTGAGTGTGCATGTCTGTGTGCATGTGCCTGTCTGCATGATTGTACCTGTCTGTGTGCATTTGTTTGTGTCTGCATATGTCTGTATGTCAACCTATGTAAGTGAGTGTTTCTGCATGCATGTTTGTCTGGGTGTCTGTGTGTGCATGTGTATGTGGCTATAAGCATGTGCATGTCAGTGCATCTGCATATATGTATGTGTGATTGTCTGCGTGTGTGTACCAGTATGTGTGTTCATGCAATGTGTGCCTGTCTGTATCTACGTATGTGTATGTGCGTGTGTGCTTGACTGCGTGTATGTGGTTGTCTGTGTGTCTGCACGTGTGCACATCTGTATTCTTGCGTCTGCGTGTGTTTGCGTTTCTGTGTATGCCTGTGCGTGTGCACATGATGAATGTGTGTGTGTGCATGTTTGTGTGTGTGTGCAAGACTGTGCATTTCTGCAGTATAGTGGGGGCACAGTGTAGGAATACAGAATAAAGAGGGGGTCCAGAATGAAAAGGAGAGGGCAGTGTGAAGGGCATGTACCATAAGAGGGACAGTGTGTGCCTCACATTTTGTCCAGGAAACACAATGAGGAGCAATTATTTATTCAGGCACACAGTGTAGGAAGATAATTTTTATTCAGGAGCATTATAATCATGCTACTTTTTTAAGGGTATTGTGCGGTGATGTGCTGCAGAAGACCTGGGAAGATCAAAGTCTGCAGAGATGAGCTGTAGATGTTAAAAGTCATGGCATCTCGACAAGATGAAGAAAAGAAAGAGAATGACTGATCAGAGACAACGTCATGTGTAAGGTACCTGAATGTAAATGTTTATTTGTTATCCTGACTACGCCTCATCAGTACTTTGGTTCCTTAATAGTCTGCAGTCTGATGATGACAGATAAAAACAACTCCCAGCATCTCCTTACCATTGTTTATGACATACTGAGAGTTGTAGGTTCAGGAGATACAAATGTATATGTGGCTGAGCTGACATTACAATTAAGGAACTGATGGTGGTTCTGGTGCTGAATGCATGTAGTGGTGGTCCTGGTCCATTTACTGATGTCTGCATACGTGTGCATATCTGCATATATGTCTGTGCATTTGGAATTATATGTATTTTTGTAACATTCGTGTGTGTAGTAGTGTATTGTGGTGTGCAAAAACTTTCATATGATTGGGGCGCATTTAATAAATAAAAAACACTTCTTCACATCTATGTCATGGATTTCCATTTGAATTTCCAAGTTTAGAAATAAGCAAGGGAAATCAACCCCTTTGCAAATTTTGATGTAACTATGTCACCGCCATAGGGATGTGCGTGTATGGAGGAGGTTCAGGAGCTGATTCCGCTCCATACTGGGCATATAATGGCTATGATATATAGCCAGCATCTGCCTGTAACTGCAGTGATCTGAGCTTGCCTTGATTGCTGCTGTTTTAAGTATTTAAATGCCCTTGTAAATCACTTTCGCCGACATTTAGATCACATGATGGCCAGTGTATGCACTCACCAGCTCACATTAGCCCCTCTTGTTGCGGATTGCTGATGAGTTGCCTTGTGTTGATGCTATGTTGGTAATTGTATGAAGCCCAGCCTGAGGTTGGCATCCTTGGAAGATGTCACAATCAAAGTGCAGTGAGCAGTGACTATAAAAGCTCCCTGACTGACCCTATGACAAGAAGCGAGTGGTGGCAGGCAGAATAAAATGTAATTTTCTTCCTGTAGCCAATGCTTTTTCAGTAAGCCAGCTATGTACCTGTATGTAGCAGTAAGCCAGTTGTACAGATAAATAGCATTTCTCGCAGTGAAAGGTTTTAAAGAGGTGTCCAGTACACTTGTAGGATTTCACTATGACCCCCAATATAGTGTAATGTACTATTTGGATTCAGATATTTTCCCACACTATGCACTCGCTACATCCTTTTATGTGGGGGAAGGGGTGACAAGGAGTTGAGTGAGTGGCAAAAAATGTAACTTTTCTGCGGCAAATTTGAGGATTATTGGTGGGTATTTTATTTTTACTTGCACACAGATACTAGCTTTCAGGGGTGGCATTCAGCCGGTTCTGTCTGGTTCAGGTGAACTGGTTGTTAAAATAACAGCTGGTTCGCTGAACCGGCAAAAAACGGCATCTGCAACTCGGTTCCCTCTATTCATTTGTATCGGCATCTTTAAGACGCTGATACAAATGAATCCCCGTACCTCCGTGCACACCGCACTTCCGGGTTCAGTGGAGCCAGTTTGCTCTCTGACCCGGCGTCCAGTGGCGTGATGACGCTGCAGAGTTTACAGCAGCATGGTGAGATTACCGCACCATGCTGCCGCCTGTCAGCGTCAGTATGCAGAGTGCCGCGGAGGATGACGAAGGAGAGGTCGCCAGAACTTGGAGCAGGTAAGCGCTCTATGAGCCGAAGATGCAACTTTGCAGGGGAGAGGAGGCCACATGGGACAGGAGCCTTCAGGGGAGTGGAGGCCACATGGGGTGGGAGCCTGCAGGGGAGTGGAGGCCACATGGGACGGAAGCCTGCAGGGGAGTGGAGGCCACATGGGACGGGAGACCGCATGGGAGAGGAGGCCACATGGGATGGGAGCCTTCAGGGGAATGGAGGCCACATGGGATGGGTGCCTGAAGGGGAGAGGAGGCCACATGGGATGGGATCCTGCAGGGGAGAAGAGGCCACATGGCACGGGAGCCTGCAGGGGAGTGGAGATTACATGGGGTGGGAGCCTGCAGGGGAGTGGAGGCCACATGGGACGGGAGCCTGCAGGGGAGTGGAGGCCGCATGTAAATGTGGTGCCCTGGACAAGCCAGGACGTCACAGGTACTGCAACAACACACCCCACACCCCGGTTAGGAACATCAAAGTCAGACACAAATCCTTGTTGCCTCCCTCCAGGGGCTGATGTCCACACCAGGTGGGGCGGGGCCAGGCAGTTGGCTCCACCCACCAAGGAGTTCACAGTCCTGGAGGCGGGAAAAGGGAGGGTTGAAGTTCGGTGAGGGAAAGTGAAGGAGTGAGGTAGTAGTTGAGGAGCTGGAGCAGAGTGACCGTGTCCGGGTATGTGGCCCGGGCACCTGAGAGCAAGGTTGGCAGACGGTGGTGACCGTCTGCAGGAGAGGCCGATTGACGCACAACCGTAAGGACCGGGGACGGGCGGTGGCCCACCGGTACCGGATCGGGGAGCGAAGAGAAGCCAGCACCATCCGGCAGGGCCTACGGACCCCGACCAGGCTTGGAGTCGCCATTAAACCGGTCAAATCCATCAGCGACGGGAACCTTCGGGGTTTCCCAGCAGCAAAGACCCGACTGAAGGCAACCGCTTAACCGTGAAGGGAAATACAGCTACCGCCACAGCTAGAGTTCCCAGGGCCGGCGCCTGCAGGCAACTACACCGCTGGGGAGCGGGTCACCGGTGGGAAGCCATCGGGGGCCGAAAACACAACAAAGGTGCAGGGAGAGACAGTTACCGCCAACCTACCGGGAGTGACCACCGCAGCCGTCTGTGGGACCCGTCCATCCAGCCGTTTGTTTTACCAGAGACTCCGTGTACGTTACTGGCTGAGTGAGTACCACCGTGCCACCTGGCACTGCGCTGCCGCCCCGCGACCCTGCACCTCCCCAACTCCTGCCATACACCCTCCAGTCGCTATCACCGGGCCCCGGGACCACCAAACCCCCCCTACCCACGGAGGGGAGAGAAACACCTCAGCTGCTCCCTGTCATCGCTCCCGGGATCCCCATCCAGAGCAGCGGTGGTGTCCCAATATCACCACAAACCGTGGGTGGCGTCACGGACAACATCCCCAAACCCAGAAATCATCCCCTTTCACTCACGGGCGAGGAGCGCCGCTCGAGTCCCGGGATCCAGCCCACCGCTCAAGCCACCGAGCAGCAGCAGCGCCGGACCCGAGCGTGGTGAGCGCAGCGTCCCCTCCTCCGCCCGCGACATAATCTGCATGGGAGCCTGCAGGGAAGCGGAGGCCGCATGGAATCTGCATGGAAAAAGAGGCCACATGGGATGGGATCTCTATGGGATGGGATCTCTATGGGATGGGATCTGTATGGTATGAGTTCTGTATGGGATGGGATTTGTATGGGATGGGATCTGTATGGGAAAGGTTGTCCGTTCCAATTTGAGCATTTAATTTTCAAACATTGTAGAAAAACTTTCATACAATATGCCAAGTAAATAAGTGACTGACACTGACTGAAACAACTGGTACTTGATAGGAAAGTGAAGGTATAGGAACAGTAGGAAGGGGAAATTTTTTATTATTAATTACTTGTATTTTGTGGTTGAGGAAAGTGCGCAAAAATGGGTGTGGCTAACAAAATGGGTGTGATTGCAGAATGGAGCGTGGTTTCAAATGGGCGGGGTTTACAGAGAACCTGTTGTTAAAAATTTGAATTCCACCCCTGCTAGTTTTTGTGACTTGGACTCCCCCTCAAAAAAAAAATTGGCTTAAAGACAGAAAAGCAGATCCCCCTAAAGAAAAACACAATTTTTTTTTTTTGCCACACAAATACATTAGTAAAATTCACTACGCATATTAGTCATTTGAGTATTTCTCTTGTCCTGATCTTATGTTATCGTTTGCTTGAACACATAACAGTGACTGATCTCAACAGACTCTGGTGCAGCTGTAGAGACCAGTATAGGAGGGAGAAGCAGCAGCATGGCCAAAGAGGAGAAGGGGCATCCAAAGAAAGACCATAGATTTAAATGGACAGACTTAACTTCCTTCCTGGCACCAATCATAGACCTTTTCACCATAAGATAGTTCATCAGTGTTTTTTTCTACAAATTTGTTTTTTTCTTATTGTCTTTGCACTTCTTATGAACTATTGTTAGGGTGAACTCTTAACCGGAGTTTACGTGTTACCTGCTGACTGATTCTAATTAATGATGTTCAAGTGCATGCATAACAGAATTTACACCGGACAAAAGGTCAGATGTGAACTCTTTTCTTGATCAGAGCAAAATGGCACAAGAAAAGGAGAGAGCTTTATTAGTGCATCTTATATAGGCTAGGGACGTAGACATGTTCGGATATACCCATTTAGTGGGACAGTTCATGGATTAGCCAATGGGCAGATCCGTGGTGATGCTGATGGGTGGGTCTATGATATCAGTGGGCTGATTCATGGTGATGCTGATGGGAGGATCTATGATGTCATCGGGTGGATCCATGGTGATACTGATGGGCAGGTCTATGATGTCATCGGTGGCCAACTTAATTATATCTGAAAACCTGGCTTATGTAAGTCAAATCGACATACTTCCCACAATCCCCTATGTCAAGAGGTTAATTAAGTATTTGATCCAATGGCTTTCCTCAACAGTCCCCCCTAAATACTTTATTAACCTTCAGACCCTACCGTGGGCCTATAACACATCAGCATAAATGCGTATCTCCCATTCTTTTTACGCTGTCTGTTAGACAAACAATGCAAAGCCTTTGACCTCTTCCGTTACCAATTCTAAGTATATCAGGAAGTATATAGGAGCACGCTACCTGCATCCTCAGGACTTTCCTACCTGCTTCACCTCAGTTCCCTACCTGAATACATGTAATTGTATCACAACATTAATGAGCCTCTTCTTATCTCGGTTCCGTATTTCATGACCAGGAGTTCTTTGACAGGATTTTTCTCTTACACATGGATCCGATTACCTTCAGTAACACAGAGTAGCACTTTTACGGCTTCATAAACCATCAAATAGGACAATACCTGTTGCATACAGGTGTGTGTTATCCTGAAAAAGTCACTTAAACTAATGAGCTGATTCAGGTCAGATAATGTTTTTCTCACCATGAGTCCTTATTTGTGTAATGTTCCTGTACCCATTGTTCCCTTATCATGTTTATTTCTAGAGATGAGCGACCCTCTAGAGGCTCGAGTTTGGTTCGGTTCGTCGAACGGAGGCTGCTTTCGAGTTTGGTTCGGCGAACCGTTCGACGAACCTCTCGAGCCCCATTGAAAACAATGGGAGGCAATCACAAACACCTAAAAACACCTTGAAAACGCCCTCAAAGGTGTCCAAAAGGTGACAAACAACTCCCAAGACAACACAAACACATGGGAAAATGACAAGGACAAATACTGATGTGAAAACTAAACAGCTGGACGAGGAAAAAGAGGAGGAGACACAGATATAGGCATGGCATGCCCTTCTAAAATCATGTAAAACACAGCAAGGAGTCTCCCTTTTTTCCCAAAAATTATGCCCCACAGATACCACTTAAGTGGCATCACTTGTGCCACAGTTGCAAACTGGACAGGTTGATTTGCATCAAGCACATTCAAAAATATGCCAGCCTTAACTGTCCCCAGGATGACACCGGGGTGGGTAGCAAAGTCCTTGCTGAACCATGACTTGTTCATCTTGGCTCATTTTTAAAAACAACGCAAGGGGACTCCAAGCAGAGTCTCCCTTTTTTTCCAAAAATTAAGCCCCACAGACACCACTTCAGTGACAGCACTTGTGCCCCAGTTGCAAACTGGACAGGTTGATTTGCATCAGGCACATTCAAAAATACGCCAGCCTTAACTGTCCCCAGGATGACACGAGGGTAAGTAGCAAAGTCTTTGCTGATCCCAGATCTGTTCATCTTGGCTCATTTTTAAAAACAACACAAGGAGACTCCAAGCAGAGTCTCCCTTTTTTCCAAAAATTGGGCCACACAGACACCACTTAAGTGGCAGCACTTGTGTCCCAGTTTCAAACTTGACAGGTACATTAGCATCAAGCACATTCCAAATCCACAAGCCTTTACTCTCCCCAGGATGACACAGGGGTAGTAAAGTCCTTGCGGATCCATGATTTGTTCATCTTGATGAACGTTAGTCTATCCACATTGTCACTGGACAGACACGTGCGTTTATCTGTCAGCACACACCCAGGAGCACTGAAGACACGTTCAGAGACAACGCTGGCTGCGGGACACGACAAGATCTCCAAGGCGTAAGTGGCGAGCTCAGACCATTTTTCAAGATTTGAAGCCGAAAATGAGCAAGGCTCCAGTTGCAAAGTCATGGCATCGATGTTCATTTGGAGATACTGCTGTATCATCCTTCCCAGCTGTTGACTATGTGTCAGACTTTTTGTCTCTGGTGGCCTTGCAAAGGATGGTCTAAAAAAATGATGAAATGATTCAATAAAATTGCTGTTACCAGCACCAGAAACGGTGCTGCTGGTACGGTTAGACTGTTGATGGCGAGACAGTCCCATGTTTGTCAAGTTACAACTGGGAGATTCACTCTGTGCACCACTGGTGTTTGCTGGAAAAGCCAAGCTAAGATCGAGTAACAGCTTCTGCTGATACTCCTGCATACGTGCGTCCCTTTCTATGGCTGGAATTATTTGGGGATCTAGAACTTCAACATCAAGCATTGTGTTTGCACTCCCCTCGCCCTCAGACCTAACCTCTTCCTGCCCTGACTGAATAGTTAAGTTGTCATCCCAATCTTGTATCTGCGTCTCATTGTCATCAGTATGTACCTCATTGTCTCCACCAACAGGTGTTACAGTTTGGGAATGAGGGTCTAGATTATGCTCAGAAACTTGGTCATCAGAGCCTGAATATGACTCACAAAGGTTCTGGGCATGACTGCAGACCATTTCCTGGTCTGTACTCACTGTAGCTTGGAAGCAGACCTCTGATTCCCAGCCTATAGTGTGACTGAACAGCTCTGCAGACTAAGCCATCTCTTTTACACCATACTCTGCAGGGCGGGTGGAGACTTGAGAGCTGGGAGAAAGCAAGTGCGATTGGAACCCCAGGTTCTGTGGGTACCAGGACAGAAAAGTAAAACTAAATTACTATTCCAGACACTTTTTAGGATGGCAGCAAAAGTGTCAGCTCTTTAGGCAAATAAAATTGCGTGGCAAAAGTGGGCAGGTGGGTACAGTGCCCGGGTTCTGTGGGTACCAGGACAGGAAAGAAAGCCTCACTTTCTATCCCTCCTAATGATGAAATACAGCAAGGAATTTCCTGAGCTTAGGTACACAGACGCTGTTATCTGAAGCTGTATACAGCGTTTCCATGGACCTGCCTGTCAGCTATGTCTCTGAGCACCTGGAAATCAGCTCTGAAAAGGGCTGAAAAAAGCTGCAGTCCCTAATCTGTAGAGCGCTTTGTGTATAGCGTACACAGCAGGAGCGGCGGCAGCAGCAGCATAAGCAGTGACTGTCACCCACACGCAGAAAGCAGATAATGTCGGCGTGAGGGAAAATGGCCGTATTTATAAGGCAAGGACATGTGACATTCACAGCCTATGACACATGCCCTTGCTTGTCTGGCAAAAAGTACACTTAGCTGTGTGTGTGTGTCTGTAATTGGCTGACATACTGGACCGCCCCACTGCACGCGCGTTAGGAAAAAAAAATGGCGATCGGCATTCTATCAGCATCACAGATCTAAACCGCTCCCCCCCGCACACTATACGCTGAAATTTGATAATAGTGCGAATCACAGTGACTCACACTATTACAGTGAAAAGCCAGCTAGTGAATAGCTAGGCTTTTTGCTGATCAAACTGTTCTCGAACGTAACTCGAGCTATCGAGCTTTTAGCAAAAAGCTCGAGTTCGAGTTAGATCTCGAGCACCCCCAAAATCACTCGAACATGAAATTGGCGAACCTCGAACCTCGCTCATCTCTAGTTATTTCCCATATATCATCCCCAATCCAGAAATTCTCCATAAGGACCTATGTGAGATAATCCAGCACTATGTGTGTTATGAGTAGAGATGAGCGAACCGGTCCCGGTTCGGCTCGAGGTCGGTTCGCCGAACGGAGGACCCGTTCGAGTTCGGCTCGTCGAACGTTCGATGAACCGAACTCGAACTGCATAGGAAACAATGGCAGGCAATCACAAACACATAAAAACACCTAGAAAACACCCTCAAAGGTGTCCAAAAGGTGACAAACAACTCAAACACATGGGAAAGTGACAAGGACATATACTCATGCGAAAACAAAACAGCTGGACAAGGAAAAAGAGGAGGACACACAGATATATGAGTATATGCAAGGAAACATCGATTCCATTATTGTGCAACTTGAGCCCTGCTCATTTTAGGCTTCCAATCTTGATAAATTGCCTGAGCTCGCCACGTACGCCTTGGGGATCTTGTCGTGTCCTGCAGCCAGCGTTCTCTCGGAACCTGTCTTCAGTGCTGCTGGGGGTCTGCTGGCAGATAAGCACACGTGTCTGTCCACTGACATTGTGGACATGGCTCTCAGAGGACTTTTCTTCCCCTGGGTCAGCCAGGGGAGGTGAAAGGCACGCGTATTTTTGAGAGTGCTTCATGCAAAGCATCTTTTTCATCTTGAAAATTGGGTCAATTGATGCCAGTCAAGTGGGGTGTGTGTGGCCCAATTAGTGGCAACGAGAGAGACTGTGGTTGGAGTCCCCTCGCTGTGTTTCTAAAAGAACCAAGATGAACAAGTCATGGCTCTCAGAGGACTTTTCTTCCCCTGGGTCAGCCAGGGGACGGGAAAGGCACGCGTATTTTTGAGAGTGCTTCATGCAAAGCATCTTTTTCTTTTTCAAAAGGGGGCTCAACCGATGCCAGTCAAGTGGGGTGTGTGTGGCCCAGTAAGTGGAAACGAGGGAGACTGTGGTTGGAGTCCCCTCGCTGTGTTTCTAAAAGAACCAAGATGAACAAGTCATGGCTCTCAGAGGACTTTTCTTCCCCTGGGTCAGCCAGGGGACGGGAAAGGCACGCGTATTTTTGAGAGTGCTTCATGCAAAGCATCTTTTTCTTTTTCAAAAGGGGGCTCAACCGATGCCAGTCAAGTGGGGTGTGTGTGGCCCAGTTAGTGGAAACGAGGGAGACTGTGGTTGGAGTCCCCTCGCTGTGTTTTACATGCTTTTAGAAGGGCATGACATGGCTTAGAGGTTGACTTTCAGCATCTGGAAACTGTTGGCTACCAAAATGCTGCCTTTCCAACCTTTTTAACCGAGGATTTTCGAGACCTTATGCCCATCGCAGTGCCCCAAGAGCCGATGCCCAGGCGCCACTCCTTCTCCAACAAAGGCGTGCACGCGCTACACCAGCATGTCGCACTAAACATCACTGATTCCTTGAGAAACTCTGTGTGACAGGGTGCATTTCACCACAGATAATTGGCCCAGTAAGCATGGACAGGGGCGTTACATGTCGCTGACTGGGCAATGGGTTACTGTGGGGAGAGATGGAGAAGGGTCTGCTGTACAAGTCTTGCCGTCCCCACGAGTTGTTTCAATCCTTCTTCTGTATGTAGAAGTTAATACACTGCTTCTGCCTCTTCAACCTCGTGTGGGTCCTCCACCTTGGCGCAAACCCTGTGTGGTCAGGCCACCCTTCCTTCTAACTGCGCACAAGGACTACCACACACCTCCTTACTATGCTGGCAGCAGACCTCAATGCCATCAGGCGGTCAAAGGTTTACTTTGAAATGTATGGGAAATGTGAGTCACACCGCTGAGAAGTTGTGGACGGTTAGCTCTGGAGACCGAGTTTCATCAATGGTTGTCTCCACTCAACCAGCAGCCAGGGAAGGCCGGGTGTGACAATGATGCAAACATGGGTGCGGCCCTTCGCTGTGACAATGTTACACACGTGCCTTGTGTGGTTCACGTGTTGAACCTGGTTGTCCAGCAATTTTTAAAGCACTATCCTGGCCCACATGGCCTTCTGCAGAGAGCACGGTGTAACGCCTTCCTTGATCCACACACTCAGATGGGCTGTAAATGATAGGCTAGAGGGAAGCCACTCACCAAGCAGGACCCCTAGAACCCTGAAACCCTTTAACCCCTATACAGGGATTAGGAATTACACAGGGCCCAAGGTGATTAATACCTGTGGAAGGCTGAAGTTCCAGAGAATAGTAGTCAGGCAGGGTCAAAACATTAATTGAGAAACAGGAACAGAATGGGACGGCCAGGACTTAATCAGAAAACAAGCAGAGGTGAAATGCGGATCGGCCAACAAGGTACATAAACAGCAAGCAGGAAAAGTAGTCAGGTAACAAGCACACAAAATCATAAAACTGAACTGGGGGTAAAAGCAGAGCTATGTCTGGCAGTGGTCTGCAGACAGGATGGGCATAAAAAAGGGTGTGGTGTCTTCCCATTGGTTGTAGCTGAATGATGGTATTTCATCTGTGAGATACCCACCAGCTACATTCAGCCAGAGATTCTGCATCTGTCAAGGTAATGCAGCCCAGTGGGTGAGCATAACCTGCGTCCACCTGCGCCGCTGGCATCGACTCCTCTCCCATCATCAGCACTATGCATGAAAGGAACACGTTGTCACCTGGCGACCGGAGTACAAATTGACGGAGCGGACTCCGTTGGTGACTTAACAGCCGTGTGCGGCAATGATGCAAACCTGGCTGCGGGCCATCGTCAGGGCAATGTGACACACGTGCCTTGTATGGCTCACGTGTTGAACCTAATTCTCCAGCAATTTTTAAAACACCATCACGGCCTACATGGCCTTGTGCAGCGGGCACGCTTGCTATGTGCTCACTTCCATCGTGCGCACACAGCAGCTCAACAACTTTCGTCGCTACAGAAGTCTTTAGGTCTGGTGGTTAAACGCCTGAAATGCGATGTGCCCACACGCAGGAATTTGAATCTGCACATGTTGCAGCGTTTGTGGCAGCACCGCCGAACCCTGCTGCAATATGCTATGACATATAGCCTGGGATAACTTGATCCAGAGGTGGTGCAGATCACGCTGCTGGAGTGGTGTCAGATCAAGGACCTATGCACCCTGCTACACAGTTTACAAATGTCGACGAAGATGTTTAGCACTGGCAATGTCATTCTCAGCGTGACAATTCTGGTCATCTACATGATGGAGCACACTGTAATTATTATTCGGAGTCAGGTGTTGGGACAAGAGGAAGGGGAGGAAGTACAGGAGGAGTCATATGCGGAAGGGATAACAAGATCTACGAGGTCCAGATGGTCAGCGGCACCTATGCGGCAGTCATGGTGAGGGAGAGGGATTAACAAGGGCGCATAGTATCAGCAAAAAGTGTTGAGGAAGGTGCAGGAGCCCATGAAGAAATGGAGGACGAACTGGCGATGGGCATGGAAGACTCAGCAGATGAATGAGAGCTTGCTCACATTTCGGTTGTGCGAGGTTGTGGGGAGAGGGCAGAGGAAGGAGGCACGATTCTCACCTCTCTGCCACCAACACACCAAGGACTTGGTCCTCCTGGATGCACAAGACACATGAGCGCCTTCTTGCTGCACTACCTACAACATGACCCTCGGATTGTACGAATTCAAAGTAATCCAGAATACTGGGTTGCCACACTGTTAGATCCCCGTTACAAGACAAAATTTGGCGAAATAATTCCTGCCATAGAAATGGACGCACGTATACAGGAGTATCTGCAGAATGTGGTACGCAATCTTAGATCTGCTTTTCCACTAAACACCAGTGCTGCACAGAGTGAATCTCAACGCTTTGTCATGGATAGGAGGAAATGGTCTTTTACTTGTCCACATCTGAGGGACCGAGGGCTGGCTGCTGTGCTGAGATGGCGTTGAGTACGGTGTCCCTGCAGAGTTGCACTTTTGGTCATATACCAAATAAGTTGAAAAAGGACAGATGCTGGTGGAAAGGGGAACAGGTGTGTTGGAAAGGGGAAAAAAGTTTTGGTCCGTGGATTTGGTGGTTAAGCAACAGTAACATTTGCTGAAGAAACACCATCTGTTACAGTGCGACTGGCAGATTTGGATAAAGTGGTATATACTATGTTACCGCTATATAACGAAAATTAATAAGAAAAGAAAGAGAAAGGTATATATCCCCATCAGCAGTCAGTGTGCACCGTGCTCCCAGTTGGAAAAGGAGAGGTTGGCAACTGGAAGGTTTGGTGGAGGATACAGAGCTGTGTGGCTATGAAACTAATAGTAGCCTGAACCGAGTTAGACGCCATTCAGATCTGGAGACTGGGAGCCCTGTTAGCGTCACAGGGTCCACATGCCCACCCAGCCCAGGAACTCCCTGTTAACAACACAGGGGCCATTGAGTACGCTGACCGTGTGCGTAGGGGCACACCTGTGGACAGCAGGCGCATCAGCAGCAGCAGGCCTGTTAATGCCACTGGGCTGCACAAGCAGGACTGGTAGGACAGGAGCTGGTCTTAACTGTTCTGCGTTACCAACTGTGGTGGTGGCCTGCATCGACACCCTATCCCTGCCTACCTCTGGCCTAAAGCCGCAATGGGTTCAACACATGGAGGTGTGCTCTTTCGGAGCATAATAGAAGACTGCGCACCTCCTTGTTGGCTCCAGCCCCTTTTATAACCTGGGTCCGCCCCAAACCAGGGTGAACCACAATGCACCTCCTGGAGACAAAAGTAGAGTGACACGTCATGAGTGGCATAACTAGCGTCCTATTTGGAACCGCAACTTCAATGATGACCTCATGGCTGCCATGACCCAAACACCTCACCAGTCATCGTCTGACCATCAATAATGCGGTGACAAGTCATAGGGGTGGGCCTCTGCAAGCCATTTGGGAGGACACCTGATGCCCTGTGGTCTATATGGGACCCCCACATCAGGGGCAGGGCCAAAGAGTTCATTACCGGACCTAGTCTCTGATGCAGTAAGTGCCTGAGAATGCTCAGTAGCATGAAATACAGTCTCTGAAAAAAGACTATCAGCTTTAGCATGGTGTCTAGGCACAAAACAGGACTTAGACCCGGCACGGAATGCAAGCACCTGTGCAAAGAGGCTTTTCACACTTAGTGTGGGAGCATGCGCTGTATCCCGAAATGAAGACTTAGCGTCAGGAATGGCACAGTCAGGCTGAGCATACTCACTAGGCGAAACACTGTAATTAGGCTGCAGCTGGGGAAAATCGGCACACGCATGCGCACTAGCTGCCTCTCCACACTTAGACGTGGAGGGGAAATTGCTCTTGGAGATGCTGTCTATGAACAGAAGGAAAAGCTAAAGGAAGCCTGACTTTCTATCCCTCCGAATTATCAAATGCAGCAATGAATTCCCTGAGTTTGCTATAACATTAGCGTAGCAAAATGTGCATGGGGGTGTCATGTAGAGGTGCTATAAATAGCTTGGCACCAGTGGGGCACTAATGGAATACAACAGCCAGTTCTATGATGCCACTAAATGGCAGTATTTTTTGCTATCATTATAGCTTATTAAAAACAGAGCAGGAGGGTGTCATGCAGAGGTGCTAGAAATAGCTTGGCACCAGTGGGGCACTAATGGAATACAACAGCCAGTTCTATGATGCCACTAAATGGCAGTATTTTTTGCTATCATTATAGCTTATTAAAAACAGAGCAGGAGGGTGTCATGCAGAGGTGCTAGAAATAGCTTGGCACCAGTGGGGCACTAATGGAATACAACAGCCAGTTCTATGATGCCACTAAATGGCAGTATTTTTTGCTATCATTATAGCTCATTAAAAACAGAGCAGGAGGGTGTCATGCAGAGGTGCTGCACATAGATTTGCACCAGTGGGGCACTAATGGAGTACAACAGCCACTTCTTGTATGCCACTAGGTACACTGAGTGTTTGCTAGTATAATGGCTTAGTAACAATGAGTTTGAGTGTGCAATGCAGGCAGAGGTGCTGCAAATATCTTTGCAATAGTGTGACTAGACAAAAGTCCAATAGCCACGTTTAGGATGCCACTAGGTACACTGACTGTTTGCTAGTATAATGGCTTAGTTAAAAAAAGTTTGAGTGTGCAATGCAGGCAGACGTGCTGAAAATATCTTTTCACTAGTTTGACTACACAAAAGTACAATAGCCACGTTTAGGATGCCACTAGGTACACTGACTGTTTGCTAGTATAATGGCTTAGTTAAAAAGAGTTGGAGTGTGCAATGCAGGCAGACATGCTGCAAATATCTTTCCACTAGTTTGACTACACAAAAGTACAATAGCCACGTTTAGGATGCCACTAGGTACACTGACTGTTTTCTAGTATAATGGCTTAGTTAAAAAGAGTTTGAGTGTGCAATGCAGGCAGACGTGCTGCAAATATCTTTGCAATAGTGTGACTAGACAAAAGTACAATAGCCACGTTTAGGATGCCACTAGGTACACTGAGTGTTTGCTAGTATAATGGCTGAGTTTAAAAAAGTTTGAGTGTGCAATGCAGGCAGACGTGCTGCAAATATGTTTACAATAGTGTGAATAGACAAAAGTACAATAGCCACGTTTAGGATGCCACTAGGTACACTGAGTGTTTTTTAGTATAATGGCTGAGTTTAAAAAAGTTTGAGTGTGCAATGCAGGCAGACGTGCTGCAAATATGTTTACAATAGTGTGAATAGACAAAAGTACAATAGCCACGTTTAGGATGCCAATAGGTACACTGAGTGTTTGCTAGTATAATGGCTGAGTTTAAAAAAGTTTGAGTGTGCAATGCAGGCAGACGTGCTGCAAATATCGTTACAATAGTGTGAATAGACAAAAGTACAATAGCCACGTTTAGGATGCCACTAGGTACACTGAGTGTTTGCTAGTATAATGGCTGAGTTTAAAAAAGTTTGAGTGTGCAATGCAGGCAGACGTGCTGCAAATATCGCTACAATAGTGTGAATAGACAAAAGTACAATAGCCACGTTTAGGATGCCAATAGGTACACTGAGTGTTTGCTAGTATAATGGCTGAGTTTAAAAAAGTTTGAGTGTGCAATGCAGGCAGACGTGCTGCAAATATCGTTACAATAGTGTGAATAGACAAAAGTACAATAGCCACGTTTAGGATGCCACTAGGTACACTGAGTGTTTGCTAGTATAATGGCTGAGTTTAAAAAAGTTTGAGTGTGCAATGCAGGCAGACGTGCTGCAAATATGTTTACAATAGTGTAAATAGACAAAAGTACAATAGCCACGTTTAGGATGCCAATAGGTACACTGAGTGTTTGCTGGTATAATGGCTGAGTTTAAAAAGGTTTGAGTGTGCAATGCAGGCAGACGTGCTGCAAATATGTTTACAATAGTGTGAATAGACAAAAGTACAATAGCCACGTTTAGGATGCCACTAGGTACACTGAGTGTTTGCTAGTATAATGACTGAGTTTAAAAAAGTTTGAGTGTGCAATGCAGGCAGACGTGCTTTACAATAGTGTGAATAGACAAAAGTACAATAGCCACGTTTAGGATGCCACTAGGTACACTGAGTGTTTGTTAGTATAATGGCTGAGTTTAAAAAAGTTTGAGTGTGCAATGCAGGCAGACGTGCTGCAAATATGTTTACAATAGTGTGAATAGACAAAAGTACAATAGCCACGTTTAGGATGCCAATAGGTACACTGAGTGTTTGCTAGTATAATGGCTGAGTTTAAAAAAGTTTGAGTGTGCAATGCAGGCAGACGTGCTGCAAATATGTTTACAATAGTGTGAATAGACAAAAGTACAATAGCCACGTTTAGGATGCCACTAGGTACACTGAGTGTTTGCTAGTATAATGGCTGAGTTTAAAAAAGTTTGAGTGTGCAATGCAGGCAGACGTGCTGCAAATATCGTTACAATAGTGTGAATAGACAAAAGTACAATAGCCACGTTTAGGATGCAACTAGGTACACTGAGTGTTTGCTAGTATAATGGCTGAGTTTAAAAAAGTTTGAGTGTGCAATGCAGGCAGACGTGCTGCAAATATCGTTACAATAGTGTGAATAGACAAAAGTACAATAGCCACGTTTAGGATGCCAATAGGTACACTGAGTGTTTGCTAGTATAATGGCTGAGTTTAAAAAAGTTTGAGTGTGCAATGCAGGCAGACGTGCTGCAAATATCGTTACAATAGTGTGAATAGACAAAAGTACAATAGCCACGTTTAGGATGCCACTAGGTACACTGAGTGTTTGCTAGTATAATGGCTGAGTTTAAAAAAGTTTGAGTGTGCAATGCAGGCAGACGTGCTGCAAATATGTTTACAATAGTGTGAATAGACAAAAGTACAATAGCCACGTTTAGGATGCCAATAGGTACACTGAGTGTTTGCTAGTATAATGGCTGAGTTTAAAAAAGTTTGAGTGTGCAATGCAGGCAGACGTGCTGCAAATATGTTTACAATAGTGTGAATAGACAAAAGTACAATAGCTACGTTTAGGATGCCACTAGGTACACTGAGTGTTTGCTAGTATAATGGCTGAGTTTAAAAAAGTTTGAGTGTGCAATGCAGGCAGACGTGCTGCAAATATGTTTACAATAGTGTGAATAGACAAAAGTACAATAGCCACGTTTAGGATGCCACTAGGTACACTGAGTGTTTGCTAGTATAATGGCTGAGTTTAAAAAAGTTTGAATGTGCAATGCAGGCAGACGTGCTGCAAATATGTTTACAATAGTGTGAATAGACAAAAGTACAATAGCCACGTTTAGGATGCCAATAGGTACACTGAGTGTTTGCTAGTATAATGGCTGAGTTTAAAAAAGTTTGAGTGTGCAATGCAGGCAGACGTGCTGCAAATATGTTTACAATAGTGTGAATAGACAAAAGTACAATAGCCACGTTTAGGATGCCACTAGGTACACTGAGTGTTTGCTAGTATAATGGCTTAGTTTAAAAAAGTTGGAGTGTGCAATGCAGGCAGACGTGCTCTGCAAATGTCTTTGCACTAGTGGGACTATAGCAAAGTCCAATAGCCACGTTTAGGATGCCACTAGGTACACTGAGTGTTTGCTAGTAAAATTGCTTAGTTTAAAAAAGTTGGAGTGTGCAATGCAGGCAGACGTGCTCTGCAAATGTCTTTGCACTAGTGGGACTATAGCAAAGTCCAATAGCCACGTTTAGGATGCCACTAGGTACACTGACTGTTTGCTAGTATAATGGCTTAGTTAAAAAGAGTTGGAGTCTGCAATGCAGGCAGACGTGCTCTGCAAATGTCTTTGCACTAGTGGGACTATAGCAAAGTCCAATAGCCACGTTTAGGATGCCACTAGGTACACTGAGTGTTTGCTAGTATAATGGCTTAGTTTAAAAAAGTTGGAGTGTGCAATGCAGGCAGACGTGCTCTGCAAATGTCTTTGCACTAGTGGGACTATAGCAAAGTCCAATAGCCACGTTTAGGATGCCACTAGGTACACTGAGTGTTTGCTAGTAAAATTGCTTAGTTTAAAAAAGTTGGAGTGTGCAATGCAGGCAGACGTGCTCTGCAAATGTCTTTGCACTAGTGGGACTATAGCAAAGTCCAATAGCCACGTTTAGGATGCCACTAGGTACACTGACTGTTTGCTAGTATAATGGCTTAGTTAAAAAGAGTTGGAGTGTGCAATGCAGGCAGACGTGCTCTGCAAATGTCTTTGCACTAGTGGGACTATAGCAAAGTCCAATAGCCACGTTTAGGATGCCACTAGGTACACTGAGTGTTTGCTAGTAAAATTGCTTAGTTTAAAAAAGTTGGAGTGTGCAATGCAGGCAGACGTGCTCTGCAAATGTCTTTGCACTAGTGGGACTATAGCAAAGTCCAATAGCCACGTTTAGGATGCCACTAGGTACACTGAGTGTTTGCTAGTATAATGGCTTAGTTATAATGAGTTGGAGTATGCAGAGGACAAGAGGGTACAGTGGCAGGATTGTGGTGCTCTGGGTAGAGGAATGGAAGCCTGCCTTTCTATTCCCTCCTAATGGTGAAATGCAGGGAGGAAATCCCTGACCTTGGCTACACAGACGCTGTTGCTGTTTGCAGGACCTGTCACCTATGGCTCTGACCCTGCCGGTTTGAGCCCTTAAAAGGACTGCTATAAAGTGCTCTCCCTAAGCTGTCTAACGCTGTGTATGCAGCGCATACAGCTGTATCGGTGATAGGACTCAGGACTCAGAGGACGGAGCTGCGACAGTGATGTCTGACACCAAAGACGCAGAAGGCAGATAATGGCGTCCTGGAAGAAAATGTCCGGTTTTATAATGCAGGGACATGTGACATGGACATCCTATCACACATGCCGTTGCTTCTCTGGCTCAAAGTCCACTTAGCTGTGTGTGTGTCTGGGATTGGCTGACATGCCGGCCCGCCCCACAAGACGCGCGCGCTTAGGGAAGGAAGACAAGAAAAAAAAAAAAAAAATGGCGATCGCCATTATAGAAACAGCAGTGATCTGAAGGCGCTGTTCACGCACACTATACACTGAAATGTCATAATAGTGTGATTCACAGAGTGACTTACACTATTACAGCAGAAACCAAGCTATGATTTAGCTGTTTTTTTGCTGCTAGAACCGTTCTCGAACGTTTCTAGAACTATCGAGCTTTTGCAAAAAGCTCGAGTTCTAGTTCGATCTAGAACAGGCCCCAAAATCACTCGAGCCTAGAACTGGAGAACCACGAACCACGAACCGCGCTCAACTCTAGTTATGAGTGACCCTCATTCTGCTGGTATGATGACTCTTTACAGCTGCTGTTGTCTCCAGATGGGTTTTCCCTCAAGCTTCATGTATGTTTCTGTAGTTAGGAAAAGCTGGATCGGCCCATCTAATTTTGACTCATTGCTCTTTCTCACTTGTCTTTTTGGGATCACCTAGTCTCCTGGCTTGAGACCATGTGATCCTGCTCCTGACACTGATTTAGGATCTGGAATTGGAGAATGCACATGTCTATCATACTGTATAGGCAGTTGTGTAAGGCTCGTACATCAATGGTCATGATATCCCACTGTATCTGAAGTATCTGTGAGAAATATAATCATGTTTTAGGTGCTAAACCAAAAAGTATCTTATATAAAGATCTAATTATTAAGAAAAACAAACATTTATTACATGATTTGCCAGCATCCACCATTATCTTGTGGATTGTTACATGTTCATTCAGCCTTTCCACATTCCCACGGCTCTGTGGACAGTGAGGAGTGTGGAAAGCCGTTAATCCCCAGATATTGTAAGATCTCTATAATGACCTCTGCTATAGAATATATACTTTTACCACTTTTAGAAACTCTATTTTTACATACCACCAGCATCATGAGTTTTTCAGCAGTAACGTTTTCCATACTGGATATGTTTCAGAGCAGGCCTGAAAAGAAATTCCCACAATATGCACAAACTCATAAAACCATGTGTACGCTTATATGACTAATGTGCAATCTCTGGAGCAGTAGAGCGGATGAGGAATATGTTTCTGTGAGGTCTTTACAGTTTTTCTACCTTACAGTTAGGTCCAGAAATATTTGGACAGTGACACAAGTTTTGTTATTTTAGCT
This sequence comes from Anomaloglossus baeobatrachus, assembly GCF_048569485.1. Taxonomy (NCBI): domain Eukaryota; kingdom Metazoa; phylum Chordata; class Amphibia; order Anura; family Aromobatidae; genus Anomaloglossus; species Anomaloglossus baeobatrachus. The sequence goes on from NC_134358.1 coordinate 396,221,056, forward strand.
GTTTACAAAAACATGTTCAGAAATACAATTATATATATAATATGGGCTGAAAGTGCACACTCCCAGCTGCAATATGAGAGTTTTCACATCCAAATCGGAGAAAGGGTTTAGGAATCATAGCTCTGTAATGCATAGCCTCCTCTTTTTCAAGGGACCAAAAGTAATTGGACAAGGGACTCTAAGGGCTGCAATTAACTCTGAAGGCGTCTCCCTCGTTAACCTGTAAGCAAAGAAGTAGTTAAAAGGTCTGGGGTTGATTACAGGTGTGTGGTTTTGCATTTGGAAGCTGTTGCTGTGACCAGACAACATGCGGTCTAAGGAACTCTCAATTGAGGTGAAGCAGAACATCCTGAGGCTGAAAAAAAAGAAAAAAATCCATCAGAGAGATAGCAGACATGCTTGGAGTAGCAAAATCAACAGTCGGGTACATTCTGAGAAAAAAGGAATTGACTGGTGAGCTTGGGAACTCAAAAAGGCCTGGGTGTCCACGGATGACAACAGTGGTGGATGATCGCTGCATACTTTCTTTGGTGAAGAGGAACCCGTTCACAACATCAACTGAAGTCCAGAACACTCTCAGTGAAGTAGGTGTATCTGTCTCTAAGTCAACAGTAAAGAGAAGACTCCATGAAAGTAAATACAAAGGGTTCACATCTAGATGCAAACCATTCATCAATTCCAAAAATAGACAGGCCAGAGTTAAATTTGCTGAAAAACACCTCATGAAGCCAGCTCAGTTCTGGAAAAGTATTCTATGGACAGATGAGACAAAGATCAACCTGTACCAGAATGATGGGAAGAAAAAAGTTTGGAGAAGAAAGGGAACGGCACATGATCCAAGGCACACCACATCCTCTGTAAAACATGGTGGAGGCAACGTGATGGCATGGGCATGCATGGCTTTCAATGGCACTGGGTCACTTGTGTTTATTGATGACATAACAGCAGACAAGAGTAGCCGTATGAATTCTGAAGTGTACCGGGATATACTTTCAGCCCAGATTCAGCCAAATGCCGCAAAGTTGATCGGACGGCGCTTCATAGTACAGATGGACAATGACCCCAAGCATACAGCCAAAGCTACCCAGGAGTTCATGAGTGCAAAAAAGTGGAACATTCTGCAATGGCCAAGTCAATCACCAGATCTTAACCCAATTGAGCATGCATTTCACTTGTTCAAATCCAGACTTAAGACGGAAAGACCCACAAACAAGCAAGACCTGAAGGCTGCGGCTGTAAAGGCCTGGCAAAGCATTAAGAAGGAGGAAACCCAGCGTTTGGTGATGTCCATGGGTTCCAGACTTAAGGCAGTGATTGCCTCCAAAGGATTCGCAACAAAATATTGAAAATAAAAATAGTTTGTTTGGGTTTGGTTTATTTGTCCAATTACTTTTGACCTCCTAAAATGTGGAGTGTTTGTAAAGAAATGTGTACAATTCCTACAATTTCTATCAGATATTTTTGTTCAAACCTTCAAATTAAATGTTACAATCTGCACTTGAATGCTGTTGTCGAGATTTCATCTCAAATCCAATGTGGTGGCATGCAGAGCCCAACTCGCGAAAATTGTGTCACTGTCCAAATATTTCTGGACCTAACTGTATATTAAGCACAGGTCTTAAAAAACTGGGTGTGTCTGGCCACCTGGGTACTGAGCACTGGTGCCGCCCATATCTTGTCCACCCCAACATTTATAACGGTCTTTGTCACATGTGTTCATGGGTTACCTAGGCCATAATTGAGTAGATAGCTCATGGCAGAGAAAGCTTACCACCCTTTGTCCACAGACCTTCCTCAGTCAGCTAGCTCCCTGTGTCTCATACTTCCTTGCTGAATCGTTTGTTCCTGTAGGGATTTAAGAACACAAGGAGTGACAAATGTCACGGAAGTGACAGGTGCCACCGAGATATGGTAGTGGTCTGCATTGGTAAAGGACTCTCAACTCTAGGCCCATTCACTGCTTCTTTGTGATCTGCACATATGCGAGCATCTCCTCTGGCTCCATCTCCCGTGTGCCGGGCTCATATGCACTCTACGGTCTTTTGTAGGTAGGTTTATCATGTCACACTAGAAAAGATCTGCTGCTTATTTCCACATTTGACTATCTTGTCCCTTTCCGCTCTACGAACCCCAGTGATTGCAAATCTTCATCTCTTTCTCCTAATCTGATGGGAGAGGAGCGAGTAGTTCGATTGTTATTACCTCATTTTGCGTAACCTCAGAATATCCAGTGTAGAATCAACCAACATCTTGGTATCTGGATCCATCTACGGAAAAACTCAAAATCTGTATTAGCAATGGGCTCATCTGAGACATGTTCAAGACCTGAAAATTTTTGTTACATCAGAGCAATCATGAGATATATGTATATCTGCTGTATCCTCCTTACAGATAAAAATATAAAGACAACTTCAAAAAAGAACTCAATCAATAAACAAATTAAAAGCTTAAAAATAAGTGTGACTTTATAGGTGTGACTATATATCATCTTTCCCCCCTTTTTTAATCCATTATCCAAAACATAACTGGACTCAAAAAGTGTGTGGCACCAAAGTTCCACATTTAGCCATAAAAGTCACATTGTGTCTAGATTGTACCTTACAGGGAACACCATAAATATTGTATTATCTTCTCCATCTTGGGTGTGAATACTGGCACATGTTCTGTCGGCCATTTTAAAAAAAAAAAACATAACATGCTTTCAGCCACCATCTTAAGATCTTGGACACAACACATGCTGATATGACCTAAAATGGCTACCACATGCTGATATGACCTAAAATGGTTGCCACCAGGAATAGCACATGGTTTATCAACACAGTATTGTGGCCTAGAGTCCCCACATCCACAGCAAAGTTCACTCTCATCCATATTTTTCCAGCCACAAGTAGATACAACTTCATCAATTTCTCCATCTCCTCCCAAGATAAACAATACCAAACAAACAAGATGAGGGAGATGACTCACAACTTGAACACTAAGAAATAAAGTTTTGTTAAGTCTGCAGTAGGCATCTCGTCATGGTGTCCCTGCCCAGTTCCTACGTGGTCCGTAATTCATAAAAACACCAATGGTGTCACCCCTATCTACAAGATGATCATACCAGCCGATTCACATTCAGCACTCTTTCTAGACCCCAAGACATCTCGTACCAATTATCAATCACCCAAGCTTGCACTAAGCCATAATGGTATCTGTACCAGCCACTTCATGTCCAGCATTAGGCCCTCAGATTTCCACGTGCTAGCCACACCACGCAACTTAAACGCTATGCCACAATGGTATCAATACCAGCCGTTCCAGGCTACATTGCGCTGAGCCCCAAGATTACCACATACCAGCAATCCCATGTATTTCCTCACAGAACCACAAACCGTTTCACAGGCGATCAGCATCAACCCTGTAATAGACAATATCCTTTACGTCACCAGACACCGCTCACAAACCCACTTGCTCTCCTAACTATCAGTCAATCTCCTCTCTAGACAACACACAATAAGCAACTAAACATGTGACGGTTCTTCTGCAATCATAATAGGCAACAGCAGTGAGGCCCGTCTGCCATCTACAGATACCCCAAAAAACCGGACACGGTCAGGCAATCAGCACAGCACATCCCGAGACCACGGGAAGACTACCGATTATGAAAAATCAGCAAACTTACCATTTTCTTGTTAGGAGGTGATCAAATTCGTGCGGTGTCCAGCATGTCATGCCATTCTAGTCACCGGTTCATTGGGATTTCGGGCATCTTCATCTATTGGCCCAACATTCTAGGGCACCAAAATGTTAGGGTGAACTCTTAACCAGAGTTTAAGTGTTGCCTGCTGCCTGATTCTAATTAATGATGACTAACTGCATGCATAACAAAATTTACACCGGACAAAGGGCCAGATGTGAACTCTCTTCTTGATTAGAGCAAAATGACCCAAGAAAAGGAGAGAGCTTTATTAGTGCATCTTATATAGTCTAGGGGCGTAGACATGTTCGGATATGCCCATTTACTGGGACAGTTCATGGGTTAGCCAATGGCCAGATCCGTGGTGATACTGATGGGCGGGTCTATGAAATCAGTGGGCCGATCCATGGTGATGCTGATGGAAGGGTCTATGCCTCAGTGGAGGCAAAAGAGGGTGAATATGTGCACAGCTGCAGCAATACCTTGCTACTTGACACTTACCCCATTGTTGGCACCAATACCCGGTAAAGGACGTCGGAGGAGGAATGAACTCCTCCATATTAACCATCATGCGGTAGATAGTAGGGTAATCGACTATGTATCTAGCATGGTTAATGATGATTGAGATGAGGTGTTTTCCAAACATATCTGGATTATTGATGAATGAACGAAAACGGTTCGAGGTCCGTACAGGACACTTAGTGTCTTTGCACGGACACTGAACACAGACTTCTCAAGGAATCCCATCTTACTGTTTGGGTTTGACCAACCGGATAAAAAATAAAAAAAGTTAAATAAAAGGAAAATAGAGATTAAAGCAGGAGAATTATACTTACTGAGTCTCCCACGCAGCTGTTACACTGCTTCCGGGTCCACTTATTATATCTCATTCATATTCACTGCTTCCCCCGCCCACCATCTGTGATGTCTGTGATTGGCTGCAGTCAGGCTACCAGCATGCCAGTATCTCTGATTGGTTGCCCTCACAGAGGCTGTCTGGGTCCCCTAGTGGAGTGTAAAAATAAAATAAAAAAATGACGTAGGGTCTACCGTATATTGATGTCCAACTCAGACAAAGCAGACAGCTACAGGCTACAGCCTCAGCTGTGAGTGTTATCTTGGCTGTATATCAAAATAATAGGGATCCCATGCAGCTTTTGTTAAATTATTTAAATAAATGATTTAAAAAACGTGTGCTGTCCCCCCCAATTTTCATACTCTGCTAAGAGAAAGCTGATTGATGACTGTTGTTATCTTCAGAAAATTTACTGATCTTTCTCTTTGCTATAGTCATTGCTGTTCTCTAATTATGATCATCACGTTTTGGGCAGAATAAAGGGTTTATGGTGATAAACTTTGGATCTTTTGTAAAACACTGTTCTAATGGCATGGTTTACCCCTTACAAAAAGGAAAGTATGATCTTAAACCAAGTAACTCTTATATCAAAGCAGATTTTCCCATAGGAAATAATTGAAACGCAGACAATTCATTCACAACCCAAAAATATTTACTGTATTTATAGAAAACTTATTACAGTAATACAAAATAATGTGTTGTATTCATATAAAATTATTACAGTACACTAATACAAAATACTACACAGTATAGTAAAAAAAAACCATATAAAACTAATTAATTGGCCTACAATAGAATTGTTGGTGTGCAGGAGGTACACTATAGATAGAAAAAATGATGAATAAATATGGAAACCTTTATTCTAGTACAATACACAAAAATACCGCCCCCCAAATCTATTTTTCACAAAATGAGGGAAGAGCTAAGCCAAATGTGGGGTAGTAAGACTGCACAGGCAATTAGATTACAGTACAAGCAATGAGCTTACTGGTTTGCAGAAAGAAAGAACACTACTGTATCCACAAATGCAAATTTATAGACATGCTAGCATGTCCGAGCGTGTCTGAGTGTGGTGAAAGGACGGAAGTGTGCACGGTAAGTATTTGCTCTTATTGCAAATCATTGCACTTAAACCAAGTTACACATTTTTAAAAAGCTTTGCTTGTCTTGCAAAATGCTCTCAAACCAAGTTTTTCTTAATCCAAGGTACCACTGTGTGTGTACATATATATATATATATATATATATATATATATATATATATATATATATATATATATAGTGCTGTTCAAGTGCAAATTAGTTGGGACAAAGCATTTTTTAAGTAACATCGTAAGTTGGTTACCAGTCAGTGATTAAAACCTGTTTTGACTGCTTTGAACAGGTGTGTGTTTTACATCCTTGAGTAACCAAATGTGGTTTGACTGGTTTTAGTCAGAAAATAACAGCTAGCTGCCCCTCAGGTTCAGTTGAGAGCTTGTTTCTGTGACGAGTGGTTTAGTGTAGTTTTTCTCTCAGTGTGATTCGTGCCTGTAAAAATGGATGTTACTCCACGGAAGAGGTCTAGAATTATTACTCTTAATGAACATACAAGTTTGACTGTAAGAGAAATCGCTTCCGCCGTTAGTATTCTAAAATCTACAGTTTCAAGAATAATTCGCTCACTCAATGAAACTGGATCGTTTTCTCCAATATGAAAAGGGAAATGTGGAAGAAAAAGGAAAACGACACCAAGAACTGATAAAACACTTATCAGAAATAGTAAAATTAATGCAAGAAAAACAAGTAAAGACCTCCAAAGAGACTTGTTTGCTGCAGGTATTGATATTAGCGATTCGACTGTACGGCGCAGGCTTCTGGAAGTTGGTCGAAGGGCAACAAAGCCAGTAAAGAAACAACTTCTAACATCTCCAATGAAGGCAAAATGACTTGCATGGGCAAAAAAATATAAATCTTGGACAACTAGGCAGTGGAAAAAGGTAATTTTCAGTGATGAAACAAATTTTTTTGTTTAAAGGGGGCTTCACACGCAGCGACATCGCTAGCGATGTCGCTCGTGAAACCACCCACCCCTGTTGTTTATGAGTCATGGGCAAATCGCTGCTCGTGGCACACAATATCGCTGGGAGCCATCACACATACTTGCCTTCCTAGTGACGTCACTGTGACGCCGCACGAACTGCCCCCTTAGAAAAGAGGCTGTTCACTGGCCGGCAAACAGCCTCTTTTCTAAGGGGGCAGTTCATGCGGCGTCACAACGACGTCACTTGGCAGGCACCCAATAGAAGCGGAGGGGCGGAGAGCAGCCGCAGAAAGTCATGTCCACATCGTTGCCGGCAGGACACACGTACGGTGATGTTCGTCGTTCCTGGGGTGTCACATGTAGCGATGTATGCTGCCTCAGGAACGATGAACAACCTGCATCCTGCATGAGCAACGACATTTGGGAAATGGACGACGTGTCAACAATCAACAATTTGGTGAGTATTGTACATCACTAGCGGTCGCTTGTACGTGTCACACACAATGATGTCACTAATGAGACCGGATGTGCATCACGAATTCCGTGACCCCAACGACATCTCGTTAGTGATGTCGTTGCGTGTAACGGGGCCTTAAGGGTACAGAGCAAGTGTTGTTAGAAGAAGCAAAAATGAACCATTGCGAGCTGATCATATTCAACAAACTTTAAAACACCCTCAGAAACAGATGTTTTGGGGCTTTTTTTTTACAGCTGATGGTACAGGGAGCTTATTTCCTGTGGATGGTATGATGAATTCATCCAAATACATAGATGTTTTAAAACGTTTTATTGTGATATTCATGCGTAAATTTGAAGGGACATTCCGTAAAAGTGCTGGACTGGCCTGGCAATTCACCAGACTTAAATCCTATAGAAAATTTGTGGAGCATTGAGAAGAGACGTCTTGGGAAAATGGACTGTACAACCAAAGAACGCATGATAAACAGTGCCATACAAGTGTGGTTCCATGATGAAGATGTACAATGCCCAGGCCAAAAACTACTACTCTAGAAGGATACAGCTAAGCCCCCACTAAGTGGAGGCATCACAGGTGCAGGAGGAGCAAATCACACACACAGTTCCATAACATGGAGGATACAGCCAGGCCTCTTTCTGTTAGGCCTTGCTTATTAGAGTTCCTGTTCCTGTATGGTGTACAGATGGGGTACAGCTTGGAAGCCCGTCTGATCTAATAGTATGGGCATCACCTAATAGGCTGCGGGCTTGTGACTGTGCATCTCCATGTGTGAACAGCTCTCTATGCAAGGCATCCGTGTGCAGTTTTACCATCCAGCAATCGCCTCCTCCATGTTTTTGGAAGTGTGTGTGTGATTTGCTCCTCCTGCACTTGTGATGCCTCCACTTAGTAGGGACTTGACTGTATCCTGATAGAGTAGTAGTTTTTGGCCTGGGCATTGTACAACTGCACCCATCTTTGCTATAAGTAATGATATTTATTCCTCTTTTTTGTTGCTTTTTTTATATTCCATGATGGAGAATTGAAGAATTTATGCAACAACTTAGTAGAATCAATGCCAAAACGCATTGGAAATTTCATATCTGCTAAAGGAGGACATAGCTCTTACTAAAATTGGTATGCAACAGTGCATTATAACATTTTATTATTAAATATTCAAAAATATGCGTTTTTTTGCTTTGTCCAAATTAATTTGCACAGCACTGTATATATATATATATATATATATATATATATATATATATATATATATATATATATATATATTTATATTTATTTACATATTTTCTGTTTTTGAAAAGTTTCCTCAAAAGGCATTAAAAGGAAGTTGGGGAAAGAAAACTGTCTTGATGATAACAAACACATTACATTAATAATGCAAATGCTTCTATGATGCGCAAACAATCACTGCTATATCTTCAAATTGTTATTACGGCTTATTCTAAGATTTGGAAAACACTAGAGAGCATGGCTTTGTTTAGAGATGCTTTTACCTTGACGGAATGAATTTGAAAATGCTTTAAAACAATGGCCTGGAGAATACTTTGAATTCACTGTGGGCTTCTCCTTTTCATATCCTACTTTAAAATGGAGCTGTTGTGGATGTTGAACCACACCTACAGCTTGTGCCCAGAGAGCAAAGCAAATGAATAGGTCAGGCACCTGACATATTTCCATCCAATTTCAAGGGTAAAATGTGTTCATTTTCTGACTAATGGCATGTCATTTTGCTGAAGCCTTTGGTCGCGAATTAATCCTGGAATCAAAACAGATTTTCCGGGGAGCAATCTTCCATCAAGTATTGATTTTTTTACACTCATGGAGCCCGTACTCCCTAATTTAACCTGACAATGATTCTGAACAATGGGCTGGAAGCACCTTAGAAACTCACAAAAGAACTTTTCACCATAATTCTTTTTCTCTAAAGTAAAATACAAAATGTAACCACTGTGTACAGACTGGTCACTGAGGGACATGAATGTTGCAAAAAATGTTCTAATTTGTTTTTGTTCTGCATTTACAATGAAAATGAACAATGTCATGTAGCCAGAAGGAATTCTGAGATGCAAGTGAAATGCTTTCATATATATTTATTCCTTTTTCACTTTTTTTTTTTACCTCTGATACACAGCAGCTTAAAATGTACTTAAGGAAATCTTAGCCATATTTTCATACTTTTATAATTTTTTCATTATATTTTTCTGTTTTGAGGCCCATTTAACCTCCTCTCCCTTTTTTGCACAAACAATTGAAAGTACTTACAACAAGGTCCCTGTTCTGTAAAGCGGGCTTTACACGCTACGACATCGCTAATGCGGAGTCGTTGGGGTCACGGAATTCGTGACGCACATCTGGCCGCATTAGCGATGCCGTTGCGTGTGACATCGATTAGCGATTTTGCATCGTTACAAAACAGTGAAAAATCGCTAATCGGCGACACGGGGGTCCATTCCCAATTATCGTTACTTCAGCAGTAACGAGGTTGTTCCTCGTTCCTGCGGCATCACACATCGCTGCGTGTGACGCCGCAGGAGCGAGGAACGTCTCCCTACCTGCCTCCCGGCCGCTATGCGGAAGGAAGGAGGTGGGCGGGATGTTACGTCCCGCTCATCTCCGCCCCTCCGCTGCGATTGGGCGGCGGTTCAGTGACGTCGCTGTGACGCCGCACGGACCGCCCCCTTAGAAAGGAGGCGGTTCGCCGGTCACAGCGACGTCGCCGGACAGGTAAGTATGTGTGACGGCTCTGGGCGATGTTGTGCGCCACGGGCAGCGATATGCCCGTGTCGCGCAACAGATGGGGGCGGGTACGCACACTAGCGATATCGGGACCGATATCGCAGTGTGTAAAGTAGCCTTTAGAGCATTAATTTCCTTGCTGCCGTAAATGCCTGAATCCAGTGTCACCAGCACGATCAGGCGGTCAGAGCTCTTTAACACTTGATTACTTGTTTGCACTAGGAAAACTCTTAATTTGGGAACTATTGGGTGACAACATAGTCACATCCACAGGAGGTATATTAGTGGTACATAATTCACTTCGGAACGCTCCAAAATAGAAGTGCCATAAAATTGACCAGCAGGGTACGATGATAGGGAGACTTAACATTCATTATTGTCTAGTGTTGGAGTGGGTCACCTAGGGCCCACCAGTACACTTTTCTCTATGGGCCCACTCTCAATTTTAATGCTCATTCTAGGTTCAAACTCGCGTTATAGTAGTTGTTGGGAAGCTCAATCGTAAGTTTCATCATATTTACTGGAATATCAGGAGCAACATGCTGCATATTTTTTTTCCCAAGGAAAGATTAAAGAGTAAATATTTCCTGTTCCTATAACAGTACAAAGAAAAACAAAAACTTGAATGCCAATGTGATCCTGAGGGTGCAGATCATTTAAAGGGGTTGTGCCATATGATAGATTCTTACTCAATGGGCACAGGAGCACACAAGTAAAAACTGAGTTTCTATGGTATGCATGTTTTTGCTATATGAAGAGCCTTCAGGAAAATGACAGAAGGGTTGTTCCTGAAATGTCTTTTTAGACTTTTTTTTAATCTTATGCTTGTTAGTGGTCAGCTTCTTTCAAGCAGAAGATTCCATAGGAATGGACTGCTGAGTTCTTTTAACCATTTTTTAAGCAGTTAGAAGCTTAAGAAGCGTGACTTTATGCACAAGTGCTTTTTCTATTGTTTTTCATTTATATATTCTTTTTATGCATGTTGTTTTTAGTACTGGTATGTTCAAGGTAGTGTCCCTGCCTATGATGCGGGCTCGCATCTTTACCTGCACATATTGGCTGATCTGATTGGTCAACATGTGCCCCTAACAGCTGCTGTTAACCAGTTAAATCCCACTGTCAATCTCTGACAGCTGGATGTAAAGCCTGCTTTACACGTTGCAATTTAGCATACGATATCATATGCGATTTGCAACGCCCCCATCGTATGTGTGGCATGTTCAATTTGTTGAACGTGCCACACAAACGATTAACCCCCGTCACACATACTTACCTTCCATACGACCTCGATGTGGGCGGTGAACTTTCCCTTCCTGGAGTGGGAGGGACGTTCGGCATCACAGCGACATCACACGGCAGCCAGCCAATAGAAGCGGAGGGGCGGAGATGAGTGGGACGTAAACATCCCGCCCACCTCCTTCCTTCCGCATTACCGGCCGGAAGCCGCAGGACGTAGGTAAGATCTGTTCATCGTTCCTGGGGTGTCACACACTGCAATGTGTGCTATCCCGGGTACGATGAACAATCTGACGTACAATTCATGAGGAATGTACGACGTGCGTGCGATGAACGTTTTACCGTTCAATCGCAATTGCACGTAGCTGTTACACACTGCAATGTAACTCACGATGCCGGATGTGCGTCACTTATGACGTGACCCCGCCGACACATTGTAAGATACATTGCAGCATGTAAAGCGGGCTTAACACACGCCAGTGGGGACCACATCATTCCCAGATCCCATTGGCTGCCCTATGACGTGATGGTCATAGCCAATGCTTTGTCATGACAGCCAGGGGTCAGCTGATGACCCTTGTCATGACAGCCAGAGGTCAGCTGATGACCCTTGTTTCTGTCATAATGAACTTTCTGCGAACGCCAGCTGAAAGCCGGCGCTTATAGGAGTTGATGATTTTTGCCATACTGAGCAGTGCGGATTGACTGCTCTGCACAACATAAATGATCGAATTATCACAGCTTCAACTCCCCTAAGGAGACTTGTAAATGCAGTAAAAAGTATGAAACAAAAAAAAGAAAAAACAAAGAAGTTCAAATCACCCCCATTTTACCCCAATGAAAATGAAACACTAAAAAAAATATATGTTTAGACAATCCTGAATGCAGCGATACCAATCTATCAAAATATTAACTATATTAATCAGATCTGTAAACAGTGTAACGTAAAAATAAAATTAAAAACTCCAGAAGTATGGTTTTTTTGTTCGCTACAACACTGCAATAAAATACAGTAATATGTGATAAAAGCATGTTTCCAAAATTAGTATCAGTAAAACCATCAGTTTGGGCGCAAAAAATAAGCCATAACACAGTCCTAGATCCCAAAAAATGAAAATGTGACAGGTCTCGGAAAAAGGCCACAAGCCCCATTTTGTTCCAAACCTAATTTTTAAAAAAAAAAAAAAAAAAGAAAATTGGGTGCTGAAGGGATTAAAGGGGTGGTCCGAAGTGATACTAAATCTCCATCTAAATCCCGATCTATCTTTACTGTCAGCTCACAAATTATACCAATCCAAGGCCTGTCTTTCACCATTAAATCATAAAGGAAAGATGAATAACGTAGTCAACAGCAACAGCAGGCGAGCCGTCGCTCATAAAGCCCTGGGCCATCTATTCGGGCCATGCATTAAAGCTGAACCCTGTTTTAAAGGTCCTCTAAAGAAAGTGATCAGTGCATCTGATAAGTGGACAAGTCAGTATGTGTGGACTGCAGCATAATAAAGTCACACCAACGCATTTTGTCCTTTTGGACTTTCTCAAAGTGTGCATCCAGTAATGCTAGTCAGCATTATATGTTGTGTACTTAAAGGAGCCAATACCATATAGTTGCACATATTTTGAATCAATGACATACAAGATATCAATGCTTAATCACATGATCATAGGATTTAGAAAAAAAAGTATTTAATAAAAAACAAGCAAATTTAAACTCATTATTGAGTTTATGTTGAACACGTGTATATGATATATACTGTGGTATGCAAAAGTTTAAACAACCCAAACTTACTGTTATTGTGACCAGTTAAGCAAGTTGAAGATGAAATGATATCTAAAAAAGTTAAAGATGAACATTTCCTTTGTATTTTAGGCACAATTTTTTTTTTCATCTTTTACATTTTTAAATTACCACTCAAGGAAAATGGGCAGATGCAAAAGTTTGGGAACCCTGCTTGGTTTGTACCTAGTAGCATCCCATTTGGCAACAGCTTGAAAGCGCTTTTTTTTTTTTTTTTTTAATTCTTGTTTGAGGGATTTTTGTCAAGTCCACTTCGGGAAAGTCTTCCAGTTTCGTGAGATTCCTGGGTCGTCTTGCATGCACTGCTCTTTTGAGGTATAGCCAGAGATTTCCAATGATATTCAAATGAGGGAACTGTGAGGACCACTGTAAAACCTTTATGACTTTTGAGGTAAGGCCCCTTTACACGCTGAGACTGGCCGGGATCGCTACAAAGTCTCTGGTGAGTCTCTGGTGAGCTGTCAAACAGGCAAACCTGGCCAACGACGCAACAGCGATCCGGACCTGCAGAACGACCTAGCTAGTCAAACACTGGAAACGAGTGATGTGTCACAATATCTGTCAATCACCATTCTCTGTCAGTCGGTCTCTCCCTCTCGGTCTCTATTCTCTCTCTGTCGGTCCGTCACTATCTCTGTCCCTCTCTCACAGTCTGTCGGTCATTTTCCCCTCCTCTCTCATACTCACCGATCCCCGATCCCCGGAGCGGCGCTGCACGGCATTCACGCTGCTGCGGCGGCTTTTACTATTTTGAAAAAGCCGACCGCTCATTAAACAATTTTGTATTCCCTACTTTCCCCGCCCACAGGCGCCTATGATTGGTTGCAGTGAGACACGCCCCCACGCTGAGTGACAGGTGTCTCACTGCACCCAATCACAGCAGCTGGTGGGCGGGTCTATACTGTGCAGTGAAATAAATAATTAAATAATTAAAAAAACGCCGTGCGGTCCCCCCCAATTTTAATACCAGCCAGATAAAGCCATACGGCTGAAGGCTGGTATTCTCAGGATGGGGAGCTCCACGTTATGGGGAGCCCCCCAGCCTAACAATATTAGTCAGCAGCCGCCCATAATTGCCGCATACATTATATGCGACAGTTCTGGGACTGTACCCGGCTCTTCCCGATTTGCCCTGGTGCGTTGGCAAATCGGGGTAATAAGGAGTTATTGGCAGCCCATAGCTGCCAATAAGTCCTAGATTAATCATGGCAGGCGTCTCCCCGAGAATCCTTCCATGATTAATCTGTAAATTACAGTAAATAAACACACACAACTGAAAAAATAATTTATTAGAAATAAAAAACACAAACACATTCCCTTATCACCAATTTAATCAGCCCCAAAAAGCCCTCCTTGTCCGGCGTAATCCACGGACCTCCAGCGTCGCATCCAGCTGTGCTGCATGGAGGTGACAGGAGCAGCAGAGTACACCGCCGCTCCTGTCACCTCCACGCGGCTAATGAAGACAATAGCGCGATCAGCTGAGCTGTCACTGAGGTTACCTGGATCCAGCGGTGGCCGCGGGTAACCTCAGTGACAGCTCAGCTGATCGCGCTACTCACCTCAGTTGCTGCGTGGAGCTGACAGGAGCGGCGGTGAGTAGCGCGATCAGCTGAGCTGTCACTGAGGTTACCCGCGGCCACCGCTGCATCCACCGCTGGATCCAGTGACAGCGGGTAACCTCAGTGACAGCTCAGCCTATCGCGCGGCTGTCTTCATTAGCTGCGTGGAGGTGACAGGAGTGGCGGTGTATTCTCCTGCTCCTGTCACCTGCATGCAGCACAGCTGGAAGCGACGCTGGAGGTCCGTGGATTACGCCGGACATGGAGGGCTTTTTGGGGCTTATTAAATTGGTGATGAGGGAATGTGTTTGTGTTTTTTATTTCTAATAAAGGATTTTTTTGGGTGTGTGTGTTTATTTACTGTAATTTACAGATTAATCATGGAAGGAATCTCGGAGAGACGCCTGCCATGATTAATCTAGGACTTATTGGCAGCTATGGGCTGCCAATAACTCCTTATTACCCCGATTTGCCAACGCACCAGGGCAAATCGGGAAGAGCCGGGTACAGTCCCAGAACTGTCGCATATAATGTATGCGGCAATTCTGGGCGGCTGCTGACTGATATTGTTAGGCTGGGGGGCTCCCCATAACGTGGAGCTCCCCATCCTGAGAAGACCAGCCTTCAGCCGTATGGCTTTATCTGGCTGGTATTAAAATTGGGGGGGACCGCACGCCGTTTTTTTTAATTATTTAATTATTTATTTCCCTGCACAGTATAGACCCGCCCACCGGCTGCTGTGATTGGGTGCAGTGAGACACCTGTCACTCAGCGTGGGGGCGTGTCTCACTGCAACCAATCATAGGCGCCAGTGGGCTGGGAAAGTAGGGAATACGAAATTGTTTAATGAGCGGCCGGCTTTTTCAAAAGAGGAAAAGCCGCCGCAGCAGTGTGAATGCCGTGCAGTGCCGCGCCGGGGATCGGGGATCGGTGAGTATGAGAGAGGAGGGGAAAATGACCGACAGACTGTGAGAGGGGGACAGAGATAGTGACGGACCGACAGAGAGAGAATAGAGACCGAGAGGGAGAGACCGACTGACAGAGAATAGTGATAGACAGATATTGTGACACATCACTCGTTTCCAGTGTTTTAAGTCCCCTTTACACACTGAGACTTTGCTGCACAGCGGGAAACAAAGAACCAAAGAATGGTCCTGAACGATTTGTAGCGATCAGCAACTTCACAGCAGGGGCCTGGTCGCTGATGTGTTTCACACACTGCAATGTCGCTGGGGAGGTCGCTATTACGTCACAAAACCGGTGACGTTACAGCGATGTCGTTTGCGATGTTGCAGTGTGTAAAGCCACCTTTAGTCTTGATGTGTGTTTAGGATCATTATCTATTTGTAGAAGTAATCCTCTTTTCAACTTCAACTTTTTTTTCAGATGGAGTTAAGAATTTGTTGAAATTTTATTGATTCCATTCTTCCCTCCACCCATGAAATGTTCCCATGCCATTGGCTGCAAACACAATCCCAAAGCATGATTGATCCAGCATCATGCTTAGCCGCTTTACCCCATTTTCACATTAATGACCAGGCCATTTTTTTGCAATTCTGACCAGTGTCATTTTGACAGGTTATAACTCCGGAACGCTTCAATGGATCTTGGTGATTCTGACAATATTTTTTGTGACATATTATACTTCATGATAATTATAAATTTAGGCCGATTTATTTTGCATTTATTTGTGAAAATATCAGAAATTGGGAAAAAAATTCACAATTTTCAAAATTTGAAATTTTATGCCCATAAATCCAAGAGTTATGTCACACAAAATAGATACTAAATAATATTTCACACGTCTACTTTACAACACTGCTATTTTTTAAATATATATTTTTTTTTGTTAGGAAGTTAGAATGGTTCAAAGTTAATCAGCAATTTCTCATTTTTCAAACAAAATTTACAAAACAGTTTTTTTAGGGACCACATCACATTTGAAGTGACTTTGAGAGTTCTAGATGACAGAAAACACCCAAAAGTGACACCGTTCTAAAAACTGCACACCACACACTGGTCAAAACCACATCCAAGAAGTTTATTAACCCTTTAGGTGCTTCACAAGAACCAAAGCAATGTGGAAGGAAAAAACAAAAATTTGACTCTTTTCCACAAAAATGTTACTTTTAGCTATAAAATATTACATTTTCACAAGGGTATCAGGAAAAAATGCACCATAAAATTTATAGTGCAATTTCTCCTGAGTACGCTGAAACCTCATATGTGGTGAAAATCAATTGCTTGGGTGCACGGCAGGGCTTGGAAGGGAAGGAGCGACATTTGAATTTTTTAAAGCAAAATTAGCTGGAATCATTAGTGGACGCCATGTTGCGTTTGGAGACCCCCTGAGGTGCCTAAACAGTGGAGCTTCCCCACAAGTGACCCCATTTTGTAAACTAGACCCCTCAAGGAATTTATCTAGATGTTTAGTGAACACCTTGAACCCTTGGGGGCTTCACAGATGTTTATAACGTGGAGCCATGAAAATGAAAAAAAATTAAATTTTTACCAAAAAATTGTTATTTCAACTAGATAGCTTTTTTCACAAGGGTATCAGGAAAAAATGCACCATGAAATTCATTGTGCAATTTCTTTTGAGAATGTTGGTACCTCATATGTGGTGGAAATCAATTATTTGGGCACAGGCAGGGCTCAGAAGGGAAGGAGTGCCATTTGAATGTTTGAAAGCAAAATTAGCTGGACTCTTTAGCGGACGCCATGTTGGGTTTGGAGATTCCCCTGAGGTGCCTAAAAAGTGTCACTGCCCCACAAGTGACCTCAGTTTGGAAACTAGACCCCTCAAGGAGTTTATCTAGATATTTCGTGAGCCACTTGTACCCCCGGTGACTTCTCAGGAGTTTATAACGTTGAGCCGTGAAAATTAAAAAAATACATGTTTAACCTCTGATGTCCACACCAGGTGGGGTGGAGCTAAGCAGTTGGCCCCACCCACCGAGGAGTTCACAGGCCTGGAGGCGGGAAAAGTGACAGTAGTTCAGTGTTGGAGTTTGAAGCGAGAGGAGCAAACACTTGGGTGTCTGGGTAGTGGCCCGGGCACTAACAGCAAGGTTGGCAGATGGTGGTGGCCGTCTGCAGGAGTGGTGGAGCAACGCGGAACCGTAGGACCGGGGACGGGCGACGGCCCGCCAGTACCGACCGGGGAGCGAAGTGAAGCCTGCACACACAGTCAGGGCCATCGGACCCCGACCAGGCTTGGAGCGGTCCGATGTCCAATAGTCAGATCCGAATGTGACTGGAACCCCAGGGGTTTCACAACAGCAAAAGTCCCAATTGAAGGCAACAGCCCACACCGTGAGGGTATACAGCTACCGCCTAAGGCTAGAGACCCAAGGGCCAGTGTCTGCGGGCAAACGGGCTCCTCCGGTACCCATACACCGGGGAGCGGACTACCGTTGGGAATCCATAGTAGTCAGAAAGAAGAACATCAAGGTTCAGGGAAAGACAGCCACCATCACCTGTCCGGGGAGAAGCACTGCAGCCGGCTGCGGGACCCATCCATCCAGCCATTTGGTTTACCGAGGACTCTGTACCTTTTTTGCTGAGTGAGTACACCCGTGCCATCCGGCACTGCGCCGCGCTGTCCCTGCAACCCTGCACCTCACCAACCCTGCCTCCCCATCACAACATCACCGGGCCCCGGGACCACATACCCCTACCCACGGAGGGGGAAAACAACATCCCAGCTGCTCCCTACCATCGCTCCCGGGATCCCCGTCACCAGCAGCGGTGGTGCCTATCTTCACCACGACCCGTGGGTGGCATCACGGACTGAATCCCCCAAACCAACCACCCCTTTCACTCACGGGCGAGGAGCGCCGCTCGAGTCCCCGGATTCGGCCCACCGCTCGAGCCATCGAGCAGCAGCCGCAGCAGCACCGGACCCGAGTGTTAGCGAGAGCGCAGCAGCGACGGCGTCCTCCCCGCCCACGACACACTCACCTGGGTGTGTTTGGCTACAGGCACAGTACTGATGTAAGCATGTAACCGCAGGTACAGGCTTTCCCCTGTGCGTTAGATAATGATGCTGCTACCCGGGATGGTGTTCAGGAGCTAGGGAGCACTGTTCAGATATGATCCGGCGGTGCAGGCTGGAAAGGAGCGTCCTGTAATCTGCCACGCAGGTACCAATGTCCGCTGCTGTGTGGTGCACATGCAGGGAGCAGAGGTCGATGACTCACCAACACACAGTGTTTGATCGATTCAGCACCACCGCTCACTCACAGATGGTGAGTGCATATGAACCAGAGGTAAAAAGAAAAAAATGCGCTGCTAGGTGCGCTGCTGATCAAACAGATGGGCCAGTAGATGGAAAGATTTTTGTATTTATTATATTTAAAAGATAACAGTTGATGGACACTACTCTTTACGGGGGCGAACCGTCCCTTTCATCAGGTGTCTTGAACATTTTGTATCAGTTTACATTTATCTTGTGTTCTATGCTGAGCACTTATATTAAGGTTTCTATCTACATCTTCGAAATACATGATTCAGGTCAAACCTGTGACAGAGCCATTCACCCAGGAGGCAGCAAAGTTACTCAAGACTCCATTTGGCCTCTGTTCAGTGGTGTCTATCTATTCAAAGGTGAACTAAACTGTTGATGACTGCAATTTTGTGCATGCCTAAAAAGACGCTTAAAAAGATGAACACCACCCACCCACAGGCCAGATGTGAGGTCAAAGTGACTCCCTTTGCCTCATTACATGGAATTTTCCATTGGAAATTTTGTCTGTATCATGTTTTTCAGAGATTTAGGGTATGTGCTCACGATCTGCACAAGTTGCATCCTAGATGCAGTGTGTCTTCACCTGTGAAGATGCAAGTATTCTCCACAGGAGACCACAGCTGCCCGTGCCCACTATCAGGGTTTGGGGCACTGTGGACCTTCGCTCTGTTTTCCTAGCTGAGGACACTTGCTTCTCTTCAGCATAAATGGACATGCTGCATCTAGGGAAGCCGCACTACATGTCAGTTACACCACGGAGAAAAGAAGCATAGTGGGCATGGAATTTCTATAAATCCATCCACTGTGCTTGTACTGCACAATGCAGCTGTTTGGTCACAGCAAAAACATGCTGATTCCAAAACTGCTATTCCTGATTGTCTACACACCCCTTACACGTAATCCCCAGTTTAAGCGTTCAGCCTAGAGTTCAGGATAAATATGAACCGCGTTGTACTGCGATCTTTTAGAGGCAGAATGAAGATTCAATAGCAGGTGAAGAACTGGCTTTATTTATTTATTTTCTACCCCGTTCACCTTGAGGAATAAGTGATTTGGTTTATTTCTCCAGTCAGTATGATTACAGCGATACCAGGATAATATAATTTTTTTCAGGTTTGCCTACTATCACACTAAAAACCACTTTTTACAAAATAAAGGTTTTTTGCATCACTGAATTTTGAAGGCTATAGTTTTTTTCATTTTTCTGCCGACAGAGTCATGTGAGGGCTTGTTTTTTGTTAGATGAGTTGGAGTTTTTATTGGTACCATTTTTGGCCACATAATTTTTGATTGCTTTCTATTGCACTTTTTGTTAGGCAGAATCCAAAAGAGACAGCAACTCAGGAGCAGTTTTATTTTTTGCTGTTCACTGTGCTGTAAAAGGGATAAGACAGTTTTACTCTTTGTACATAAGGATAAGGCTGCACATCAAAGTTAGATAATAGTATAATGCTATAAGCATACCGAAACACATTGAAGCATACAATGAAAAATGCCACTTGCTAATTTGAAAGTGTGAATAATGAAATTCATACCTGCCATGAATATTAGGAAAAAGGAGATATTTAGCAATCGCATTGATCAATGTAACTGAGCCGAAAACCTCGTCAAGGTATATCTCTATATTGGGGTCCCTAGCTCTATGACCCTAACTGTGTGTCATCTCATTGCAATTAAAAACTGCTATGTGTGGAGAGTGGTAACCAAGGACTTTCTTATATAGGAGATGGAAAAAACATGGCCGAAAGGGGCGGAGCTGTGTTCACATTCAGAAAAAAACTTCATAATACTAAATAGGATAACTGAAGTGAGCACTAATATATATTTTTTTTGGCTTGCACTCATATTATATATTAGTTCTCAGTTCAGTTATCCTTTTTAGTATTATGAAGTTTTTTCTGAATGTGAACACAGCTCCGCCCCTTTCGGGCATGTTTTTTCCATCTCCTATATAAGAAAGTCCTTGGTTACCCCTCTGCACACATAGCAGTTTTTAATTGCAATGAGATGACACACAGTTAGGGTCGTAGAGCTAGGGACCCCAATATAGAGATATACCTTGACGAGGTTTGGGGCTCAGTTACATTGATCAATGCGATTGCTAAATATCTCCTTTTTCCTAATATTTATGGCAGGTATGCATTTCATTATTCACACTCTCAAGTTGGCAAGTGGCATTTTTCATTGTATGCTTCAATGTTTTTCGGTATGCTTATGGCATTATACTATTATCTAAGTTTGATGTGCAGCCTTATCCTTATGTACTATGTATTTTTTTTGGCTTGCACTCATAATATATATTAGTGCTCACTTCAGTTTTACTCTTTGGGCTGCTACAATTACAGTGATGCCATATCTATATAGTTTTTTTTTAATGTTTTGCCGTTTTTACACCATACAAACTATTTTATAGGAAACAAAAAAAGAGGTTTTGTATTGTTGTATTCTGAGAGATATAACTTTTTTATTTTTTGTTGGCTGATGGAGCTGTATGGCAGCTTGTTTTTTTCTGAACAAGATGACATTTTAAGCTAAAGCCTTTTTATTTATTTATGACTTTTTGATTGCATTTTATTCCATTTTTTTGGCAGCTGTATGATGAAAAGACATAGTTTTTGCTAAGTTTATTTTTTACATGTTTACTGAAGGGGTTAACTAGTGTGACTATTTTATAACTCAGGTTGTCACAGATGTGGCGATACCAAATCTATGCATTTTTTTTTACACAGATATAATTATTTAATGGATTACAAGAATAAAGGACCACTAGTCCTCCGCTACAAAAAAAATGCTTTTTATTACAAATATGTAAATAAAAAGTGTAAAGCCGCTGGTAGAGGACAGGGACCATGTCAGGATCTGTCAAAAAGAAAGGAAGAATAAGTATTACCTCGCTAATACTGTATGTGACACTACACCTCCTGGTCCAAGAAGGTGTGCAGTATAAAACTTTGAGAGGAAAAAATTACAAATAAGTGTAGGACTTCACTGGATACTGTGCAGGTTGCAAATGTCCCACCCAGCCTAAGTAGGGTTCATATCTGTCAACAAAGGCTAACAAGGGCACAGGTTCCTAAACAATCAAACATGTTACATAGTGGTGGAACCTTGGTTAACGAGAACAATTCGTTCTGGGAGTGTGCTTGTTAACCAAGTTATTCATTCAGCAAAGCAAGATTTCCCATAGGAAATCATTTCAATGCAGACAATTCGTTCCACAACTTGTTAAATGTCCCATCCTGGTCCCCTATTGTGCAATGCCACACACGTAGAAACACGCACAAACACGCACACACACACAAACACGTACAAACACGTACAAACACACACAAACTCACAGAAGCACACACGCACATATTATGCTCATCTTACCTTTCGTTCCATCGCCGGCCTCCTGGGACTTGCTGTTCGCTAGTACGGGCTGTGTATCGGGTAACCATCACAACGAGGGAGGAACTTCCGCACCCAAAGCGCTGACGTCAAAGGCAGGAGCCGTTTGCCTCTGATTGGCCAGCGCGCTGCCAGCAGAAGTTCCTTCCTCGTCCCGATGCTTGCCGGTACACATCCTGGAGCGGCAAACTACAAGACCCAGGAGGCCGGTGATGGAACGGAAGGTACACATATTATGCTCACCTTACCTTACATTCCATCGCCGGCCTCCTGGGTCTTGTAGTTCGCCGCGAGGATTCCTCCCTCGTAACGATGTACCGGCGAACTACAAGAACCATGAGGCCGGCAATGGAACGGAAGATAAGGTGAGCATAATACTGTATGTGTGTGCGTGCATGTGTGTTTGTTTGTGTGTGTTTTGAGCGTGCTTGTGTGCACTGCAAGAGCGGGTCAGAGCGCGGTGGATGTACGGAACCGGAAGTGTGTGCGGTGAGTATTTTGCTCGTACAGCAAAGCTTTCTCGTAAACCAAGTTACAAATTTACAGAAAGCTTTGCTTGTTAAGCAAAATTCTCGTTAACTGGGTTACTCGTTAAGCAAGGTTCCACTGTACATTTAATTGCAAAATGTATTTCCTTTTAGCTGTCCCAGACGGTTAGCTCAAAACAGTGACTTGCCTACTCAACCAGTAAATAGATGTGTAACATGGATACATTTCTCATCTCATTCCCCAAAGCATGAAGTCCTGAACCAGGTCTAATGAGGGAAAGATGAGAGGATTGGGTTAAAATATGTTCTAGACACCAATAGATGGTGAAACTAAAATGCAATGTATATCATTATCATACAATACAAAAAATATGGCTACATGCCACTTGTCTTTGACAGCAGTGTGGGTGGAGAGCTCAGTCTTCTTGTAGTGTGGAGAGTGGAGGCTGCTGTGGCTTGGCGCTGAGAGCTGGGAGCTGCAGGCAGCATGCGCTGCAACAGCGAGCACTGCTTACCAGGGGCCTTGGCTGAAAGCGTAACTGGTGACCAGATGCGTGGAGCAGGGGAGGGCGAGAGGGTGACGTCACACGGTTCGGGCTACGGAAGCCCTTGCAGGGAAAAAGAGGGGGCTGCTTTTCCTACACATTTAAAAGGCTAACCAGCCTTCTTTATCACTATCCCTTCTCTGGCAGCTCGCTCTACACTAAATGCAGAAAAGGGCGGTATTATTGGAGAATAGAATACATTTTTAGGTAGCAGCAGCAGGGCCTGTAAGGCTAGAATCCCTGCCTAAAGACCTCTAAAACACTATCCTTTCTCAATCAGCTTGCCCTACATTATATTCAGATAAGAGTGGGATTATAGAATAGGTTTTTTTTATTTAGCAGGGTATTCAAATATCATGACTAGGGATGTTGTGACATCCGAAACGCATAGAATGCTATACATTACAGACATTGGCTATGTATTTGATTAAGTTTCAATTTTAATTCTATAAAGAAGACTGCACACTTGTTAAGCTGGATTACCTTCCTTTTGCATTTTTTACGTCCTGGTAGAGACGATTCTGTGCTCCTGATGCCAGCCTGGTTGGATCATTGCGGTGAGCTGGACTTTTGTTATTTACTACTTAATCTATAGCTGATAACTTTCTATTCACAAGTACTATGCATATACATTACCATATATAACCTTACTGCACATTATACCTTCCAATTTATACTATACCCATACACATTACAATACATCACATTATTACCACAGTACAGATAATACAATACTTACAAAAGGCACAGGACACAATTTACATTACACTACATAACATGCAATGAAATGATTGGTGTCTTCAGAGGAAGGAACGCCACAGTCACTCCCCCTCCATATGTACGAGTAGCGTAAAGCAGTGATGGGTGACATTATGCAGCTGTCAAACTGGAGCATGGGTTACTTTAAGATCCAACATCTACAGGTATTAAGGCATGCAATTCAACTACTGGAGCTATTTGAAGAGGCAAATATGGAATGAAGAAAAACAACAATTTGTACCTTCTCAACCCTGCCGTGTGTCTGTTGGTGACCTTCAAGGTGCAAATTTTGTAGGAGAAGGAGGAGGATGAGATGGAGGAGACCAATTATTAGCTAGTGCATATTGAGGAAGACGTAGACTTGGCACAGGCAGGGCAGGAGGCAGACAGTTATAGAGAAAATGATGATGACAATGATGATGATGCTGGCCATTACAAACCACTTTGAAGGGATAAAAATGATACAACAGGGCCTTTAGTCCTGCTGGCCAGCATGGCAAGATGTATGCTGCAATGCTTGTGGGAGGACAGGCAATTTTTTTACAGATAAGCAAAGTTAAAAGTATTTGATAGCCATTGTTTTAGGTCTTTGAAATTAAAGTAAAATGGGGCAATTTTTCA
The DNA here is from genome assembly GCF_048569485.1 of Anomaloglossus baeobatrachus. Taxonomy (NCBI): domain Eukaryota; kingdom Metazoa; phylum Chordata; class Amphibia; order Anura; family Aromobatidae; genus Anomaloglossus; species Anomaloglossus baeobatrachus. The sequence goes on from NC_134358.1 coordinate 396,245,476, forward strand.
CAGTTTCCACAAGGGAGTCCAAATTGATGTATTACCAAGATAAGCTCTCTTAAGTGCTGCATGAAACATTGCCTGTCACCCGCAGACAGACCAGCAAAGCCCTTTGCGAATCTTTGCAGATACAACCTTCCACTGTCCGTGCCACTATTAGGGCTATAACAAGTAGCCAAGGTAGTAGCAACACACACAGTATTGGACATGATGGATAAGATATTTTATCTGTCATTTTTGCGACATTCTGGTGCACATTAGCAAACAGAGACACACTCAACTGTATTGCCAGGTTCAATCTTACGTAGAGTGAGTTTTTTCTCTGCCAGGTACCCTTAGACCCAATCTCATGGATTTTTGGGTCAACAAATCGGACAACTGGCAAGAACTGGCCAAGTGCTGCCCGTAGATTTGTGACACAAGTGGACAAGGTTATGCACCACAAGTATGGAAAACCTAAAATTTGTCAAAATGAATCATTCATGGATCAGCTCAGACTTTCATGCACTGACGATGATGACAATGAATAAACTAGCCATACCATCTGCCTGCCTGTCTGTTGAAAATCTTCTATACAATTTTGCTGCTAGTGCAAATGGATCACACTCAGCCAAGCATCTTCTCCCTGTCTATCATTTCATCTGTAAAGTAGTACTGCTGTTGCTGGGACAGGTGCGGCTGTCCATAAACTGCTACACATCTGTGTGCCTGCCCAGTCCTAGAACTTTGCCATGCTACTCCTGCAGCAGCCATTGCACAACCACTGCACAGCCAGACATCTCCTGGCTACCTAATTTGTTTTATTGTGCTAGACATTGCTAATGAGGCTGGAAAAAGTATTATTTTAAGAGTACGGAAGCATGAAAACAGGTTTTTTTTAAAGCCTACTGAGAACAAGCCAAAGCTTCTTTACTTTGAAACAGTTGTCCTAATGTGTCTTCAGAAAAAAGGGGATAATTTTTGGACAGATTGAGAAAAAGTCTTTTAAAGGTTTGAGCATATAACTTAAGCATTTGCAGCAGAAATTTCTGCACCAAAACTGCTACATCCAAAACACTGCAGTTTACAATACAAAATTCACAGCAGTAAATCCTCAATAGTAGGTGGGCTGGTATCATACAACAATAGGTGTATATTAGACGTTCACAGAAACAAGTCAGCAGCATTTAGCAATAGTGTTCTATACAAGTAATTTTAAAAGAAGGGTACGAACCAAACATCTATTGGGGCTTAAACAGTCAATCAACCTCCATCTAGAATAGTGTAATCCCTATAAAGCGTATAGACATCAGAATACTGAACCTGTACTGACCAGTAAAGTAGATACCGCAACACCTGCCTGTCCCAACGCGCGTTTCACCTTCTTCCTCAGGGGACGTATGATGGACTAGTGTGGATCGAGGGTATATATGTGCTAGACAATCACCTTAATATCAAGAACATGTGTGTTAACCCCGTTGTTTGAATTGTGTGTATGGGGAAGCGTAACCGCCCCCAGGGGCGTCCCTTCCGGCTCATCGCACTGATAGCCCATCATGAACCGTTATGTCAGTATCTGTAAATACCCGGCCCACCAATGGGGCGCAGCATAGCCACAATCAGCCTCAGGCTGGCCGGACATGTCATCCCGCATAACATACGAGCAGTGTTGGAAAAGAGCATGCGCTAAGGCACGTAGGTGTACCGCGGCGTCCCTAGTTACCGTGATAAACTTTGTCGTCATAGTTGTGAAATTATGCGCCCACCAGGACTTTACTTCCGGATCATCATTCTGAGAGCCAATCATTGACTGTAACGTCAGTGCCCATAGTCACCCGGCCCGCCAATGGGGCACAGCGAAACCACGGCCGGCCTCAGGCTGGCCGGACACGTCAGCCCGCACAGCATGCGAGTAGTGCTGGAAGTGGGCATGCGTCCAGGCACATAAGCGTGCTGCGGCGTCCCTAGTTACCGTGATAAACTCAGTCGTCATGGTTGTTGGATTATACGCCCACCAGAACGTCACCTACGGCTCATCACATTAAGAGCCAATCATTGACCGTAACGTCAGTGCTAGTGATGAGCGAGCATGCTTGTTACTACTCGGTACTCGCACGAGTATCACTGTACTTGGGCTACTCGGCGGGTACCGAGTAATTTTGCAATACTCGTGCTTTACTCGTGGTCTTCATTTCTGCATGTTGGCGCTCTTTTGAGAGCCAGCCCTCATGCAGGGATTGGCTGGCAGACCACTGCAATGCCACAGCCCTCTTAGTTGTGGAATTGCAGTGATTGGCTGGCCTGCACAGCGTGACCGAGCCTTTATACCGGCCGGCGCGCTGTGCTCTGTACACAGCCATCTCATTTTCCCTGCTTTCCACGCCCACAGGCGCCTATGATTGGTTGCAGTGAGACACGCCCCCACGCTGAGTGACAGGTGTCACACTGCACCCAATCACAGCAGCCGGTGGGCGGGTCTATACTGTGCAGTAAAATAAATAAATAAATAATTAAAAAAAACGGCGTGCGGTCCCCCCAATTTTAATACCAGCCAGATAAAGCCATACAGCTGAAGGCTGGTATTCTCAGGATGGGGAGCTCCACGTTATGGGGAGCCCCCCACCCTAACAATATCAGTCAGCAGCTGCCCAGAATTGCCGCATACATTATATGCGACAGTTCTGGGGCTGTACCCGGCTCTTCCCGATTTACCCTAGTGCGTTGGCAAATCGGGGTAATAAGGAGTTAATGGCAGCCCATAGCTGCCACTAAATCCTAGATTAATCATGTCAGGCGTCTCCCCGAGATTCCTTCCATGATTAATCTGTAAATTACAGTTAAAAAACACACACACCCGAAAAATCCTTTATTAGAAATAAAAAACACTAACAAAGTCCCTCATTACCAATTTATTAACCCCGACAAACCCTCCATGTCCGGTGTACTCCACAGTCCTCCAGCGTCGCGTCCAGCTCTGCTGCATGGAAGTGACAGGAGCTGCAGAAGACACCGCCGCTCCGGTCACCTCCACGCAGCTAATGAAGGGAATAGCGCGATCAGCTGCTGTCAGTCAGGTAACTCCCGGCCACTGCTGGATCCAGCGGTGGCCGCGATTAACCTCAGTGACAGCAGCTGATCGCTATACTCACCTCAGTTGGTGCATGGAGCTGACTGGAGCGGCGGTGAGTAGCGCGATCAGCTGAGCTGTCACTGAGGTTACCCGCGGCCACCGCTGCATCCACCGCTGGATCCAGGTAACCTCAGTGACAGCTCAGCTGATTGCTATACTCATCTCATTAGCTGCGTGGAGGTGACCGGAGCGACGGTGTATTCTGCAGCTCCTGTCACTTCCATGCAGCAGAGCTGGACGCGACGCTGGAGGACTGTGGAGTACGCCGGACATGGAGGGTTTGTCGGGGTTAATAAATTGGTAATGAGGGACTTTGTTAGTGTTTTTTATTTCTAATAAAGGATTTTTCGGGTGTGTGTGTTTTTTAACTGTAATTTACAGATTAATCATGGAAGGAATCTCGGGGAGACACCTGACATGATTAATCTAGGATTTAGTGGCAGCTATGGGCTGCCATTAACTCCTTATTACCCCGATTTGCCAAAGCACCAGGGTAAATCGGGAAGAGCCGGGTACAGCCCCAGAACTGTCGCATCTAATGTATGCGGCAATTCTGGGCGGCTGCTGACTGATATTGTTAGGGTGGGGGGCTCCCCATAACGTGGAGCTCCCCATCCTGAGAATACCAGCCTTCAGCCGTATGGCTTTATCTGGCTGGTATTAAAATTGGGGGGACCGCACGCCGTTTTTTTTAATTATTTAATTATTTATTTCACTGCACAGTATACACACACCGGCTGCTGTGATTGGGTGCAGTGAGACAGCTGTCACTCAGTGTGGAGGCATGTCTCACTGCAACCAATCATAGGCGCCGAAAAGCAGGACAGCAGGGAATAGGAGATTGATTAATGAGCGGCCGGCTTTTTCAAAAGAGGAAAAGCCACCGGAGTTTGAACAGCTGTGCAGCGCCGCGGCAGTGATCGGGGAACGGTAAGTAAGAGAGAGGGGGGGGGGAACTGACCGACAGACTGTGAGAGGGGGACAGACAAGACAGAGAGAGACAGACCGACGGACTGAGGGAGATAGAATAAAAAAAAAAAAAATGACCGACATCGCTAGTAAAAAGCACAAAACGTGCGTTTTGGACATCGGAGTGCCACACAAGGTTTTCATGTAAAATCTTTCATGTATTAATCTCAAAAAGTAACATACACCAGCTCTATCTCACTATTGGGTATGTGCCCTTAACATTTCCGCCATGAAAATTCATTTTGGTGTCATTTTGGAAGGTTTTCTGGTGAGTCCGTAAAAATGGCGTAAAACTTGGACAAAATTGTTCACAGCTGTGACTTTTGAGTGATAAATGCTTCAAGGGGTCTTCCCCATGCTGATGCCATGTCATTTGAGCACTCTTCTGAGACTTTTGTGACATTTTTAGGGTTTCTACATGCTGCCGGGGGGTCATTTCACAAAAATACTCGGGTCTCCCATAGGATAACATTGGGCTCGGTGCTCGGGCCGAGTACACGAGTATCTTGGGAGGCTCGGCCCGAGCTTCGAGCACCCGAGCTTTTTAGTACTCGCTCATCACTAGTCAGTGCCCAAAATCACCCGGCCTGCCAATACAGCTCCAAAAAGAAACAAGAAGCCATATCAGCCTTGAACTCCTTGGCCATGGAAGGCAACATTGGAAATGCAGATGACTATGTAAGTGAACCCTAGCGAGATCGCTGCTGAGTCACGTTTTTTGTGACGCACCAGTGACCTCATTAGTGATCTTGCTATGTGTGACACTGAGCAGCGATCTGGCCCCTGCTGTGAGATCGCTTACACACAGTGCTGGTTCATTTTTTGGACGTTGCTCTCCCGCTGTGAAGCACACATCGCTGTGTTTGACAGCGAGAGAGCAACGATCTGAATGTGCAGGGAGCTGGCGTCTGGCAGCCTGCGGTAAGCTGTAACCAAGGTAAATATCGGGTAACCAAGTGAAGCCCTTTGCTTGGTTATCCGATATTTACCTTGGTTACTAGTGTCCACCGCTCTCACGCTGTCAGTGTCGGCTCTCGGCTCCCTGCTCCCTGCACAAGTAGCCGGAGTACACATCGGGTAAATAAGCAAAGCGGGTTTGCTTATTAACCCGATGTGTACTCTGGCTAGGAGTGCAGGGAGCCAGCGCTAAGCGGTGTGCGCTGGTAACCAAGGTAAATATCGGGTAAACAAGCAGTTGGTTACAAAATATTTACCTTAGTTACCAAGCGCAGCATCGCTTCCACGCGTCGCTGCTGGCTGGGGGCTGGTCACTGGTCGCTGGTGAGATCTGCCTGATTGACAGCTCAACAGCGACCATGTAGCGACGCACCAGCGATCCTGACCAGGTCAGATCACTGGTGGGATCGCTGGAGCATCGCTAAAGTGTGATGGTACCCTTACTCTATTAACAGAACAAAAACACCACAGGACACACAATTGCTTCCTACCTCACATGTTTTATGACACCCCTCACAGCACTTGATCTACGTATCTCTTTGATGTAGGCCTTTGGTGAGCTTTGGTATTATTCAGAGTTCATTGATATAATTGTGGGTTCAGCTATTGATATTACACACATTATATATATTGTCCATGTTGGCTACTAACATAGTATTTTTCACCTATTGTAATAAATAGGTGAAAAATAACAAAAACAATATGGTGAAATATGCAAAAACATATCAAAAGCACATATTTTGAGTTTTTCCTGCCAAGAGATGCATTTTTGATGGAGAAATTCCTGCTGCTGTTAAAAAAAAAAAACATTTAAAAACAATATATTGTTATAAAATATCCCAAACCAAAAAGTATTTTTGAACTGCTAAGTGCACAGAAAAGAAAGTGTTACTGTACCCTGTATAATAATCTCCTTCCAGTGCGCTACCTGACAGTGGAGGTCGGCACCCTAGTTATGATATGGCGCCCCCACTCACACTTGACTGTCTCTGAATTTCACCCAGTATTCCCACCAGAAAAGGTGCTTGTGCCTATTAAGATTAAAACATTCCCATTTTAACATTCCATTTTAACAGTGCAAAAGGCAACCAACAAAATCAGCCTAGCAGAGAAAATATGATACTAGGGAAGTCAATAATTTGTACTTAACACTCTCCTTTATTGATATCTGATGGTCTCACCTGGCGTATCGCCTCAACGCATTTCCCCTAATCTGGTTCCTCAGGAGACCAATAAGAATATCATCAAGATATAGCAGAATGTAATGGGGGCATTGTACCGCTGGATGATTGTCACGCATGTATGGCGCCCCTGAGGCTTCAGTCGCCACAGAGTATTGCACCTGATTTGAAGTGTAATGCTCCACCCGGATCCAGAGGTCGATACCGGTTTTACCACTCACACACTCAAATTCACAACCAAATTGCCCTCCTCAATGGGGACCAGGCTAGAGTAGGGTCTTAAGGTTGCCTTCAAACATGGGGGGCACCACCCACCAGTGACAGGGATTCGTGGGACGAGCAGGAACAAGGGGGAGTTAGGAGCCAACACAACAGTCAGAGGTTCTCCAGCAGGAGAGTAAGAGAGTAGACGCGCCTCACCGGTAATCTGGTGGGACACAGGAGTTGTGCACGCGGTTGCCGAGGGGAGAGCTTCATTGCTCCCTTAGAACCGGCGCCACACTAAGGGTGCAGGACCCTAAGAAAAATCACACTCCAAGTTGGTTTTCCAGAATCTGCTGGGACAGGGAGGTTTGAAGCTAACCTGGTAACAAACAGCCCAAAAGCACAGTACCAGAGAGGATCCGGGGCATTGGACTGGACCAGGTCCCATTGTAGAGCTGTGGTACCTGCAAAACAAGAGTACTACTCGAGACGAACTGGGGTCCCCAAGTAGCTTGAAGCCACGGGGATCCAATACACACGGCGCTAGGAGGCAGGAACCCATCGAGTACAAGACCATACTGACCGCTGAAAGAATTCGGATTCGTCTGAGACCATCACAGCGGGTGACCAGTACTATCCGTGCGAGCAGCACAAAGAGTGAGTAAAGACACCTGAAATCGCAGCATCTGACTCTGACTCTTGATTACTGTTGCCGCCGCCCCGTGCCTCGGCGCCAAACGCCATCACTACTCCTTTCATCATCCACCCTGGAGGACAGCGTCAGCAGCGGCGGCTAAATCCCTGGCCGAATACCACAGGTGGCGTCATGACAATTCATCCTACTACTACTCCCATCATCTTCTCTCCTTATTGGTGTACACCTCGGGGCAAGAAGCCGGACAGGCCACTGCGACATGCCCGATCATCACACCAACCCGGTGACAAGTAATGCAGGTACAAGACACCCCGTGCCTGATTCCACCTGCCCCCTGAGTGCTACATATGCGCACAAACCAGCGTTCCACACCGGAAGCGAAAATATTTTAAAAAAAATACAATAGAAAATTCTCTACAAATTATGTGTTTCGTATACATTTTTTTTTGCATATCTCTATTACTAGTTAAATTATACATCCATATACACCACACCAAAATAGTATCCTGCTGCAGGTGCTATTTGGTTATACACCTACATTGAATTTCCTATCTTGTCATTTGGAAAGAGATTGAATTTTGTAATATGTAAAAAAATGCAAACATTTAACCGTGCCTTCATACTTGTTTAAGAGTAAAATTTGCTAATAATTAAGACCAGACCTATATTGCTGCCAAACTTTACTTTTAAGTATATGAACCTACCTACCGGGTGTTTCCTATTTCATCCTTGGAAAGGTTTGAATAATTAGCAGCTAGGGTTGAACAACTAAGTGTCACATCTGAGTGTGAACATTCTTGTAGTACCAGCGTCCCTGCATTGCTCTGCCTCTTCCCAGCAGGAACGCTGACTTCCTCATCTCTACAGCCTGACTGCACCACCGTGCGTTGCTTCCCCACAGTATGCCATGTGCGTCTCTGCTGCCTTCATGCTGCACAGGTCCCTCGTAAGCGCGATTAGGGCATGTGCGTGCATGCTCTCCCTCTTAAAGGGCCAGCACACTAATTCCTGAAAGTGCCTCTCAAAGGCACTAGGTTTTTAAGGCATCCTCCCAGTAGGGGAGGTGCCTGAGCAACATGGTCAGTTCGTTAATCTATGTCCGCCTAGCTAGCTAGTTGTCAGGTCCCTTTTGTCACCAGTTCCCTGCCGTACCTCCTTTGCAAGTCAATCCTGCTGTACTTTGTCTCAGCCGTCCTTTTCGCACCTGCCAGCACAAGAGACTCTGCACCTGAGCCCATCCCTGCCCTGGGGGTTTGCTGCCACAGTCTTGGACATAGCATGCATAGTATAGCTACTATGTCTGATCGACACCATGTTAAAATATCCAAAATGTTTGACAAATGGAAATTTTGGAAGCAGTAAAGGAAATTTACAGGTGATATTTTGGCCATACCTTTTCCAAGCCAAAAACAAGGATTGATCTAGACCTTTAATGTAAAATGAATTTCTCATATAAAGGAATTCCAATATACTTCAGATTTCAATACATTTGAAGGATTAAACACTGCTTATACACAAAACCTGTTACAAGAAAAACATGGTGTTTCATTGTCCATCCTCCATATTAAGTTTGAACTTATTTTAAAGCATATGTCAATCTCATATTTCCAGCAACAGTCCCATTTACTCATTATCCATTTCTTCTTAAAACACAAATATAATTTCTACATCAGCACTATAGGTGCTGGGACTTTTTTTCCCTTTCTTTTCAGCATGTGAGGCACCCCAGTGGCCTGGTTGTCACAGTAGTGTTGCCCCCACAGAGGGGTTAATACTGGAAGCAAGCGAGGGGTCCCTTGGTCAGTAAGTACCTACATTCAACACAGTTCCTACTCCGGGCCAGCAGTGGGAGCTCTAAACCTGGTGTTCTGGGGAGCTTCCCAGAAGCTCTGACCTGGGGGAGGAGTTAGAGGAGTGACAGTTGGGAGTTGACCGTTGGAGAGAGAGGAGTTTGAGCCAGGAGTTTGAGGAGAGCAGACCGGTTTTTCCTGAGGTCGGGAACTGAGAGAAGTTCGGCCTAGGGGAACGGACTTTGACAAAGAGGCAAAAAGGAGGAAGACTCTGGGGAGTGGAGCTAAGTCCAGAAGGGCACGCTAGAAACCGGACACCGGAGTCCATGGCTGCTCGAGTATTAGAGCCTCGGTAGCTAAATCTGGAGGGCAGGAGGATTACAAATCTCTTGGCCCCAACAGACCACCTGAAGGCAAAGCCGCAGATTAGGAACCGGGAGCCGCTCTCAGCAAAGCGGTACTGCGACTGCCCACGCAGTCTGCTATACGGGTGAGAGAATTACCACAAGTGACAGAGGAGAGGGCCTCAGCCTAGCTAAAGCTGCGAGGGCCGTGAAAACCAGGAAAGAGCGTAGCGGGTAGGTCTCACACCCACCTGGCCAGGGAGGCTTCCCCGACTGCTTCCAGGTTATTCGGACCACCATCATCACCACCTGTACCAGTCTCCCAGGACTTCCTCACCGGTTACCGAGTAAAGAGAAAGGTAACGAAACTGCAGTCCTTGTCCGTTATTGTCCACATTCCTGGCCCTGCACCCTGAAGCCCACCAGTTGCCCAAAAATAGACTCTTCAATGGTTGCTCCGGGGTCCTGGTCCACCTGTGTTGAGCAATATCACCTCAGCTGTGCCATTAACCTTTACCTTTGGGAATTCACAGCGCAGCGGCGGCCCACATAGCCGCAGTACCACATGTGGAGTCATGAACCTTTACTTTAAACTACAACTCCCATGATTATAATCATCATCCCTTTATTATTGAAAGACACCACCAGGGTTATGGAACCGGGCCACGCCGCCACGACATTACCGGACTAGTCCGGCCCGGTAACGAGTACTCCCCAGCCCTGGAGCTGGACGTGTCACATGCCCTGTGCTTGCCATTGTCCAATAGCTTGCCTCCCCTGAACTGAAAGCCACATTGTCCAATAGCTTGCTTCTCCTGAACTGAAAGCCATTTAAGCAGTTAGACAGACAGAAGAGCAAGAGCAGAGATACAAAGACCCATCCACCAATTCCTGTTTTCCACATTAGCATCTCTGCTGCAAGAGACGGATTACACTTTATAACAGACAGTGGGCATCAAGTTAGACAAAAAAGGGGTACTTTGTGTCAAGCACTTTTTAGGTTTAGAGCAGACAACATAATTTTCTATAAACTGACTTGCACTGTGCCTATTTACATTATTTACCAAATAAGATCAAGTTATCTGACAGTACAGAGACCAATTATGATTTATTAATCTTATAAAAATAACTTGATATTTCAGCCACACAGGGTCACTACAAATTACCAAATTATATATTTCTATATACTAAAATATTGGATAATTTGCTAAGGAACAGCCTTGAAAGTAAAAATATCTGATTTCAATATTTGATTGATCTGTGACCTTTTCTTTCTCAATTCATCACAACACAGAACTCCGTAATATTTATGAACAAAAATAACACAAGTTATTATTGTAAAACATTATAGTAAATATTAAATTGTTGCAGTCTTTTGTTAATATGAACAATCATTTCTCGAATGTTTGTATGGGAATCTCTGAAGTTTCTGTATTTTATGAGCAAAGTACTAGACTATAGAAAACACTCTAACAAAAGCAATGTTTACTGGATGCTTACTTGGTTTAGTAATAAATCCTTCAAGTCTCTTGAAGTAAGAGAAGTTGGAAAAATATTCTTTTGCTTCTGTTTTTTCATGTAGGCATAAAAATCTCCAGAGGGTATTAACTGCAGACAATGTTGTATGTTACTGTCGCCCAGATCTCAATCTTGATTGGCCAGACGCCTCTCACCATGGTATAATGTAGATTTACAACCTCAATGTGCTGCATTCTAGCAGACTGTGCTGTCTTAAGCATTTTAGATAAATATTTCCCCATACACTCTGAGTTAGGTTAACTAGCTATTGGCAACACAGATAACAGCTTTAAGCTTACAGTTACATTTTCTATCCAAAATGCCTGTATGGCCAGTTACAAAGCTAAATTGGTCTCTGGAGAGTAGGAAAACACTGGACTTATTTATCAACCCACATGTCACTTTAAGAGCTTTTGGCACTTTACCAGACTCTATGAATTCGTCTTTCACTTCAGACACAATGAGATATCTAGTAAAGCAAAATGTACGGTACATTTGTTCCGTACATATTGTAATATCTTATACTTAAATTTGTTGTTCTGCTTGCTTTTTTTGCAATGAAAATATATAAATACATCTAAATCAACAATTTGAGGTTTAATATATAGATCATTTACTTTTTACACGGTGTCTCAAAAGAAAGAAAACACCCGTATAAAATTCTAATAGATCTGCAGGTGGAAATGCAATTTTAGACACAAGTGTGTGAAAGAGGAAACATTTCAGCCATGCCACCAATAGTTTGAACATATTGAACTCAACTTCAGTTTTTTAGATGGAAAGGTGGAACCTTTGGTGTAGAGGTGGAACTTCAGTTTTTTAGATGGAAATGTTGAAACAGTGCTTTTTCTTCTATACAGGTAATGTAAGGGATTATCTGAAGTAGAATGTGCTAAAGGCCATGTCACACTAAGCAACATCGCTGATGAGTCACACTTTTTGTGACGTAACAGCGATCCTTCTAGCGACGTTGCTGTGTGTGACATCCAGCAACAATCTGGCCCCTGCTGTGAAGTTGTTGGTTGTTGCTGAATGGCTTGGACCATTTTTTGGTTGTTGGTGTCCCGCTGGGCAACATGTCTGACACCATATCAACAACCAGCAACTAGTTGGCGACTCAGAATTCAGCAACGCAGGCATGGTTTAGCCTTTCCTTTACAACGCCCTCTTCAAATCTGATTGGTGGTCACAACTAGGCAAAAGGTCTCACTTCCGTCCTTTGTTCACGAGCACATACAGCTTTTTCAGATCGTAGTAGAGACCTCCAGGCTTGCATGCTGGTTTGCGGTTCTTATTTAAGCTATCCAGGCTTCTGACTTCAACGTCGATTCATCTTCCACCTCGTACTAGAGACCTCCAGGCTTGCGTGCTGGTTTGCGGATCTTATTAACGGCTTCTTCAACTCCGATTGGTGGTCACGACTGCGGCTTTGCTTGATAAAGAAGGCAACGAGGTCGCACTTATGTTCTCTGTTAACTGCTTTTTGGATCACACTAGAGACCTCCGTGCTTTCATCTTCCACCTTCTGATAGTTATATTACATTTCTGTGGTAGGTATAATTTGCGGTCTTGTTTGATATCACTGTATTCTGCATTGTGTTCATGTTTTGACACTTGCAAGCCTATACTGCTTATTGTCAGTATTCATCTTGTCTTTCTGCTGCATTTTATGTGTGTGCAATTATAATAAATTAGTTATTTTTTTGGTTGATACTTATATCATTTATCATTTTATTTTGCAGTTTGCACATCATGAACCACACCGAGCGTGCTGTTTTGGTTTCTGCATTGCTGATTGAGGCAGCTCGGCAAGAATATGAGGCACAGATGCGTTAAAAAAGAAGGCGTCGCATGTGGACCATAGAGTGGCTGCTGAAGAGGTCCCAATTATACCACATGCGACTAGTAAGAGAGCTGCAGGACAAGAATCCTCATGATTTTCGGAACTATCTGCGCATGTCAGAGGAATCTTTCAAATTAATACTGCAGAGTGTCAAGCCATATATTCAACGGCAGAAAACACGAATGCGTGCTGCTGTCCCGGCAGAGGAAAGATTGGCCATCACACTGCGTTTCCTCGCCACTGGACGCTCACTGCAAGACTTACATTTTTCTGCAGCCATTTCAAGGCCACTGCTCAGTACTATAATTCCCGAGACATGTAATACGATTGTCCGCAGTCTCAGGAGCTACATGCAGTTTCCCAAAACAAAAGAGGAATGGATAAAGGTTGCCTCAGATTTTGACCATCTTTGGCAGTTCCCTAACTGTGGTGGGGCTTTGGACGGGAAGCATGTGAGGATCACCCAACCACGGATCCTATTTCTTCAATTACAAGGGCTATTTTAGCGTCATTATGATGGCCCTAGTTGATGCCAATTAAGAATTTATAACTGTTGAAGTTGGCATGAATGGAATGGTTTCCGATGGGGGGGTTTTAGAGCACACACGTTTTGGAGAGCAATTGGACAACGCTGAACTGAATTTGCCACCCAACTCTGAGACTAGAGACAACCTTAATTTTGTGTTTGTCAATGATGAGGCATTCCTGCTTCATGCAAATCTTGTAAAACCATTCCCCCAAAAAAGTCTGACGGTGGAAAGACGAATTTTCAATTACCGTCTGTCAAGGGCCTGTCAAGTTGTTGAAAACGCTTTTGGGATCATGGCCAATCGTTTTCGAGTTTTCCACACACCTATAAACATGAAGCTTGAATCAATAGACTGTGTTGTTTTGGCCTTTTGCGTGTTGCACAACTTTCTTCGGCGGCGCGATGCTATTGGGTACTGACCGCCTGGCTTTGTGGACTCTGTAGACCCAACAAATGGGGAAGTGGAGCTTGGTGAATAGCGTGAAAACGATCCCACAATTGCAGGCCTTCAACCAGTCGTGCACGGCAGAACCAAGGATGATGCGAAGGCCTGCCGAGAAAACTACTGCCAATATTTTAATGGCCCTGGTGCTGTTACTTGGTAGCATCAGAATTTATAGTGGTATACTGATATAAACTATAAACTATATACTATAAACAATCCTTTCATTTTGTGTAATCATGAGTAATAAACGTAACATTTTACTTTTTAAACTACTTGTTGTTTTTTGAAAAACTAATGGTCCGTCCATGTACCATGTTTCCACAAAAATAAGCCACAGTTTGTAGTGCTGCAGTCTTTAGTGCGGTCTGCACGTAGACCCCGCTCTGTGTATGGAAGGGGTTACATGCAGAGCGCATGAAATCTGCTTTTGTTCTGCAGTGATTATATAGATATATATGTATCTCTATCTATATATACATATATATATATATATATAAATATTTATATGGATATATCTCTATATATATACATATATATATATATATATATATATATCTATATCTATCTAGACATCTATATTTTATATATATATATATATATATATATATATATATATATATATATACATACAGTGCCTACAAGCAGTATTCAACCCCCTGCAGATTTAGCAGGTTTGATAAGATGCAAATAAGTTAGAGCCTGCAAACTTCAAACAAGAGCAGGATTTATTAACAGATGCATAAATCTTACAAACCAACAAGTTTAGTTAAGTTACTACAAGCTCAGTTAAATTTTAATAAATTTTCAACATAAAAGTGTGGGTCAATTATTATTCAACCACTAGGTTTAATATTTTGTGGAATAACCCTGGTTTGCAATTACAGCTAATAATCGTCTTTTATAAGACCTGATCAGGCCGACACAGGTCTCTGGAGTTATCTTGGCCCACTCCTCCATGCAGATCTTCTCCAAGTTATCTAGGTTCTTTGGGTGTCTCATGTGGACTTTAATCTTGAGCTCCTTCCACAATTTTTCAATTGGGTTAAGGTCAGGAGACTGACTAGGCCACTGCAACACCTTGATTTTTTTCCCTCTTGAACCAGGCCTTGGTTTTCTTGGCTGTGTGCTTTGGGTCGTTGTCTTGTTGGAAGATGAAATGACGACCCATCTTAAGATCCTTGATGGAGAAGCGGAGGTTCTTGGCCAAAACCTCCAGGTAGGCCGTGCTATCCATCTTCCCATGGATGCGGACCAGATGGCCAGGCCCCTTGGCTGAGAAACAGCCCCACAGCATGATGCTGCCACCACCATGCTTGACTGTAGGGTTGGTATTCTTGGGGTCGTATGCAGTGCCATCCAGTCTCCAAACGTCACGTATGTGGTTGGCACCAAAGATCTCGATCTTGGTCTCATCAGACCAGAGAACCTTGAACCAGTCTGTCTCAGAGTCCTCCAAGTGATCATGAGCAAACTGTAGACGAGCCTTGACATGACGCTTTGAAAGTAAAGGTACCTTACGGGCTCGTCTGGAACGGAGACCATTGCGGTGGAGTACGTTACTTATGGTATTGACTGAAACCAATGTCCCCACTGCCATGAGATCTTCCCGGAGCTCCTTCCTTGTTGTCCATGGGTTAGCCTTGACTCTTCGGACAAGCCTGGCCTCGGCACGGGTGGAAACTTTCAAAGGCTGGCCAGGCCGTGGAAGGCTAACAGTAGTTCCATAAGCCTTCCACTTCCGGATGATGCTCCCAACAGTGGAGACAGGTAGGCCCAACTCCTTGGAAAGGGTTTTGTACGCCTTGCCAGCCTTGTGACCCTCCACGATCTTGTCTCTGATGGCCTTGGAATGCTCCTTTGCCTTTCCCATGTTGACCAAGTATGAGTGCTGTTCACAAGTTTGGGGAGGGTCTTAATTAGTCAGAAAAGGCTGGAAAAAGAGATAATTGATCCAAACATGTGAAGCTCATTGCTCTTTGTGCCTGAAATACTTCTTAATACTTTAGGGGAACCAAACAGAATTCTTGTGGTTTGAGGGGTTGAATAATAAATGACCCTCTGAATAAACTTTTCACAATTTAAAAAAAAAAAATAAAAAAAGAAATAACATTCTTTTTTGCTGCAGTGCATTTCACACTTCCAGGCTAATCTACAGTCCAAATGTCACAATGCCAAGTTAATTTCGAATGTGTAAACCTGCTAAATCTGCAGGGGGTTGAATACTACTTGTAGGCACTGTATATATATATATATATATATATATATATATATATATATATATATATATATATATATATATATGGGAGGGAATTTTGGGCTCTTCTTCACTTGCGATTTGCATGTGCGAGTGCGATTTGAAAAAAAAAAAAAACAGATCACACCAATGCAAATCGATGAAGCCGTCTACTCTATATAACTTTTCCTAAAGAGGTCGTAGTTGCGTCACGGAATCTGCGACCAAAACGACATCCCTTTTGCATTTTTCTCAAAATTGTTTGTGCGCACGCAGTTGGTGCTAAAGCGACCCTTGACGCACCGTATGCGTCATGGCGGGAGTCCGTTCCTATAGTTCCTCTGGTGACCGACTTCACTGATTTGTAGTTGAAAGTGACAGTTTCACTTTCACCTTCAATCATAACAATTGTAATATGTCACCAATCAAACTTGGAGAAATATTACAATCCAGCCATGTCCGAAGATGCAATATCTTCGGACATTGGCTGGAGCAGGGTCACCTCCCCACCACCAATCTGATTGCAGCTGGCATCCATGTGACACTATGCATCCAATCATGCGAAGAGGTGTGACCTGCGCTGCCGACGTAGACGCAACTGCGACAGATCACAAAACATGGCGGCACGCAGGCGAGCTGCAGCTTGGGGGGAGGCTGAGGTCCGGTTTTTGATAAGGGAAGTGGATGCTCGTGACTATGAATGTTACGAGTCTCATGAGCATCCACTTCTCCATAAAAAAACAGTGTTAAGGAGGATCCAGCGAGGTCTGAGGAGAAGATTCCGTGTGGAAGATTGGCCTCATTCCTGGAGAACAAATCACACATGTCATCAAGAAGATGTCAACTAGAGATGAGCGATGTTCGAGGTTCGCAAATTTCATGTTCGAGTGATTTTGGGGGGTGTTCGAGTCGTTCGACGAACTCGAACGAATTGGTAAAAGTTCGGTAGCTCGAGTTACGTTCGAGAACGGTTCGATCAACAAAAAACCTAGCTAGTTACTAGCTGACTTTTCACCGTAATAGTGTGAGTCACTGTGAATCACGCTATTATCAAAATTCAGCGTATAGTGTGCGGGGGGGGGATGGGGTTTAGATCAGTGCTGCTGCTGAGTGCTGAAAGAATGCCGATCGCCATTTTATTTTTTTTTTTTTCCCTAACCGAGCGTACAGTGGGGTGGGCCAGGCTGTCAGCACATCACAGAGACACACACTGCAAAGTGGATTTTTGCAAGACAAGCAAGGGCATGTGTCATAGGTTGGGCATGTCACATGTCTTTGCTCTATAAGATCCAGCCATTTTCTCCATCGCCACCATTAGCTCTCTGCTGCGGGTGGGTGACAGTCACTGCTCCTGCTCCCGCTGCTTCTGCTGTGTGCACTATAGCCATACAGTGCAATCTACACAGCGCTTTAGGGATTAGGGACTACTTGTTATTTCAGACCTTTTCAGGGCTGCATTACAGCTGTTCATTGGCATTGTTGCTAGGCAGGTCCATGCAAACATTGTGCAGGGCTTTAGATAACAGCGTCTGGCTACATCAGCTCCTCCCAAGTCCTTGCTGCATTTTCTGATTGGCAGGGATAGAAACTGAGGCTTCCTTTGCTGTCCTGCTAGCTACAGCACCTGTGCATTCCACCCTCCTGCCCATTTTTGCTACGCTATTTTTATAGCAAACAGTGCTGACACAAAGTGGCATCCAAAAAGTGTCTGCTATACTAACTTAGTGTCCCACTGGTGCCAAGCAAGGTACACCACCTCTGCATTCTACCCTCCTGCCCATTATTGCTACGCTATTTATATAGCAAACAGTGCTGACACTTAGTGGCATCCAAAAAGTGTCTGCTATACTAACTTAGTGTCCCACTGGTGCCAAGCAAGGTACACCACCTCTGCATTCTACCCTCCTGCCCATTTTTGCTACGCTATGCTATTTATTTAGCAAACAGTGCTGACACTTAGTGGCATCCAAAAAGTGTCTGCTATACTAACTTAGTGTCCCACTGGTGCCAAGCAAGGTACACCACCTCTGCATTCTACCCTCCTGCCCATTTTTGCTACGCTATTTTTATAGCAAACAGTGCCTACAGTTTTAGGGCCATAGTTGCATTGTCAGGGATAGTCAGTGTTGTTTCTTTAGCAGTCAATAAAGCTAGACCACCTCTGCATTGTACACCACCGCTCCATTTTTGCTATGACATTTGAAGTGTCCAATCTGGTCACAAACAAAATGAGTGGTAAAAGGACAGATGCTGGTGGAAAGGGGAACAGGCGTGTTGGAAAGGGAAAAAAAGTTTGTGTCCATGGGGGAGATGGTAAAGCTACAGTAACATCTGCTGAAGAAAGGCCACCTTCAAGCAAAAGTAAGATGTTTACTACTTTCTGTGGATAATTCGATGTGCTCCCTTTTTTACAGAACAGAACTACTGTAACAAAGGTAGATGATGCACAAAAAAAGAACATGCTTGAATGGATCGCAAGTGCTCCAACAAGTGGCCTCTCCTCCACCTCAATTTCAACATCCAAAAAACAACAGTCCTCTGAGATGTCACCCCAATTGCACTTGCTTTCTCCCAGCTCTCAAGTATCCACTCGCCCTGCAGAGTATGGTATAACAGAGATGGCTGAGTCTGCAGAGCTGTTCAGTCACACTATAGGCTGGGAATCAGAGGTCTGCTCCCAAGCTACAGAGAGTACAGACCAGGAAATGGTCTGCAGTAATGCCCAGAAGCTTTGTGAGTCTGATTCAGGTTCTGATGACAAAGTTTCTGAGCATAATGTAGACCCTCATTCATAAACTGTAACACCTCTTGGTGGAGACAATGAGGAACATACTGATGACGATGAGACTCAGATACCTGATTGGAATGACAACTTAACTATTCAGTCAGGGCAGGAAGAGGTTAGGTCTGAGGGCGAGGGGAGTGCAAACACTACGGTTGATGATGAAGTTCTAGAGCCCACTTACTGTCAACCCACAGTCAGGCACTCGAGGAGGTCAGCAGAGGCGGTGGAGGAGGATGAGACTGATGACGAGGTTATCTTGCGCCTTCCTGGACAAAGATGAGTACTGGCAGCATGTCAACAACTGCATCCTCAGCCACAACTCTGCCTCTGAGCACAAGTCGGGGTGGCTCTGCAGGTCGCATGGGCTCTAATAGTTGCATTGCCTGGTCCTTTTTTGACATTGCAAAGGATCACCCAACTCATGTGATCTGTAGGCTTTGTCGCCAATCTGTAAGTAGAGGACAAAAACTCACTAGTTTGACTACTTTGTCCATGAACCGTCACATGAATAGCAAGCATAAGTCCCAGTGGGAAGCTCACTGTGCTACAATGCGTCCTAGCGGAGCGGAACAACCACCGTCTGCCCTTTCAACTGCATCCGCGCGCTCTTCATCCTCTATGACTGTGGGGACAGCTGTCACACATGTTTTTCTACGCAGACCTTCCACCTCTTTAACCACAACAGGCAGTTTGCATGGCAGGTCATCATCAGTTGTTTTGGGGGGGAAACAGGTGCTGTTGTACAGCTCTCTCTGACATCGAGAGCACCAACTTTGGATGAAGGCAATATCATTTCTCCGCCTGCACTTTCCTCACAGACCAGTTTTCCAGGGACACCCTACTCCACACCGTCTCCGCACAGCAGCCAGATCTCGGTCCCTCAGATGTGGACAATTAAAAGGCCATTTCCTCCGAGCCATGACAAAGCTAAGAGGTTGACTTTCACCCTCTGCAAGCTGTTGGCTACAGAAATGCTGCCTTTCCACCTGGTGGACACAGAGGATTTTCGAGACCTTATGTCCGTCGCAGTGCCCCTGTACCAGATGCCCAGTCGCCACTACTTCTCCAAGAAAGGTGTGCCTGCGTTACACCAGCATGTCGCACACAACATCACCGCTTCCTTGAGAAACTCTGTGTGTGAAAGGTAGAGATGAGCGATGTTCGAGGCTCGAGGTTCGCCAATTTCATGTTCGAGTGATTTTGGGGGGTGTTCGAGACGTTCAACGAACTCGAGCCTTTTACTAAAAGTTCGGGAGTTTGAGTTACGTTCGAGAACGGTTCGAGCAGCAAAAGCGTGGCTTTTCACAGTAAGCATGTGCGCACCTTTCGTATCTGCATGCGTCCTGCGTCCCCAGCACAATCCCTCTCTCTTTCCTACTCACCAATCACAGGAGTCTCGCTGCACGGCTGTCACAAATCTCCAGCGGCATTTCCTTTATTGAAAATGGCTGCCACTTCATTATTCAATTAGTTATTCTGTGCTTTCCCCAACCACCGGTGCCCATGATTGGTTGCAGTAAGACACCTGCCCACGCTGAGTGACAGCTGTCTCACTGTAACCAATCACAGCCGCCGGGGGGGCGGCTCTATATCGTGCAGTAATATAAATAAATAAATAAAAAAAAAAATGCAGTTTGCCCCATATTTGATACCAGCCAGAATAAAGCCACATGGATGGAGGCTGGTATTATCAGGATGGGGAGCGCCACATTATGGGGAGCCCACCACCCTAAAAATATCATCCAGCAGCCGCCCGGAATTGCCGCATCCATTAGATGCGACAGTCCCGGGACTCCACCCAGCTCATCACAAATTGCCCTGGTGCGGTGGCAATCGGGGTAATAAGAGGTTAATCATGACAAGCGTCTCCCCGAGATACCTTCCATGATTAACCTGAAAGTGAAAGTAAAGAAACACACACAGCAAAAAATCCTTTATTTGGAATAAAAAACAAAAAATACCTCATTTATCTTTTTATTAAATTCCCCAAACAACAATCCAGGTCCGAAGTAATCTACACGACACTGTCAGCTCTGCTACATGAAGATGACAGGGAGCGATCTGTGTTCTCTCCAGCAGCACCTGAAGTGAGCCGCGCTGTCACCAGGACTTCAGTCTGCAATGCAGAAGTCAAGATTACCAAATCTGCCTATGCTTTTCATTAGAGGCAGTGGCTGAATGGATAGAGCTCCCGTCTAAGAAACAGTACTTCACGAGTTTGCGTCCCGGTAAAAACATTAATTTATTTTAAATTATAATTATTATTTATTTATAATTATAATTTAATTTAATTATGCACTGAGGGGAGGAGCCGGACATCAGCTGTGAGCTGCGGGACACACCTCTAAAATCAGAGCAGTTCACGGAATGAGGCTGCATTGCTCTCTCTCTTCTCTCTCTCTCTCTTTCTCTTTTTCTCTCTTTTTCTTTCTCTCTCTTTCTCTCTCTCTCTCTTTCTCTCTCTTTCTCTTTCTCTTTCTCTCTCTCTTTCTCGCTCTCTCTCTCTCTTTCTTTGTCTCTCTCTCTCTCTTTCTCTCTCTCTTTCTCTCTCTCTCTTTCTCTCTCTCTTTCTCTCTCTTTCTCTCTCTCTCCCTCTCTCTCTCTCCTCTCTCTCTCTTTTTCTCTCTCATTTTCTATCTTTTTCTCTCTCATTTTCTGTCTCTCTTTTTCCCTCTCTCTCTCCCCTCTCTCTCTTTTTCTCTTTCTCTCTCTCTTTTTCTTTCTCTTTTTCTCAGTCTCTCGTTTTCTATATTTTTCTCTCTATTTTTGCTCAGTCTCTCTTTTTCCCTCTCTCTCCTCTCTCTCTTTTTCTCTCTTTCTTTCTCTCTCTTTTTCTCTCTCTGTTTCTCAGTCTCTCGTTTTCTATATTTTTCTCTCTTTCTCAGTCTCTCTTTTCATCTTTCCCTCTCTCTCCTCTCTTTTTCTCTCTTTCTCTCTCCCCCTCTCTCTCTCCTTCTCTCTCTTTCTCTCTCTCTTTCTCTCTCTCTTTCTCTCTCTCTCACTCTCTCTTTCTCTCTCTCTTTTTCTCTCTCTTTCTTTTTCTCTGTGTCTTTTTCTCTCTCTCTCTTTTTCTCAGTCTCTCTTTTTCTATTTTTCCCTCTCTCTAGCTCTTTTCTCTCTCTCTCCTCTCTCTCTCTCTTCTCTTTCTCTTCTCTCTCTCTTCTCTCTCCTCTCTCCTCTCTCTTCTCTCTCTCTTCTCTCTCCTTTCTCTCTTCTCTCTCTTCTCTCTCCTCTCTCTCTTCTCTCTCTATTTTCTCTCTCTTTTCTATATCTTCTCTCTCTTTCTCTCTCTTTCTCTTTCTCTTTCTCTCTCTCTCTTTTTCTCAGTCTCTCTTTTTTTATTTTTCCCTCTCTCTAGCTCTTTTATCTCTCTCCTCTCTCTCTCTTCTCTTCTCTCTCTCTTCTCTCTCCTCTCTCTCCTCTCTCTTCTCTCTCTTCTCTCTCCTTTCTCTCTTCTCTCTCTTCTCTCTCCTCTCTCTCTTCTCTCTCTATTTTCTCTCTCTTTATATCTTCTCTCTCTTTCTCTCTCTCTTTCTCTCTCTCTTTTTCTCAGTCTCTCTTTTTCCTTCTCTCTTTTTCTCTCTCTCCCCCTTTCTCCCTCCTCTCTCTCTCTTTCTCTCTCTTTCTCTCTTTTTCTCTCTCTCTCTTTCTCTTTTTCCCTCTCTCTTTCTCTCTCCTCTCTCTCTTTTTCTCTCTTTCTTTTCTCTCTCTCTTCTTTCTCCTCTCCCCTCTCTCTCTCCTCTCTCTTCTCTCTCCCTCTCTTCTCTCTCTATTTTCTCTCTTTTCTATATCTTCTCTCTCTTTCTCTCTCTCTCTCTTTCTCTCTCTTTCTCTCTCTCCCCCTCTCTCTCTCCTCTCTCTCTCTTTTTCTCTCTCTCTCATTTTCTATCTTTCTCTCTCTCATTTTCTCAGTCTCTCTTTTTCCCTCTCTCTCTCCCCTCTCTCTCTTTTTCTCTCTTTCTCTCTCTCTCTTTTTCTCTCTCTTTTTCTCAGTGTCTCGTTTTCTATATTTTTCTCTCTCTTTTTCTCAGTCTCTCTTTTTCCCTCTCTCTCTCCTCTCTCTCTTTTTCTCTCTTTTTCTCTCTCTCTCTCTTTCTCTCTCTCTCTTTCTCTCTCTCTCTTTTTCTCAGTCTCTCTTTTTCCCTCTCTCTCTCTTTCTCTCTCTCCTCTCTCTCTTTTTCTCTCTTTCTCTCTCTCTCTGTTCTCTCTCTCTTTCTCTCTCTCTTCCTCTCTCTCTCTTTTTCTCAGTCTCTCTTTTTCCCTCTCTCTCTCCCTTTTTCTCTCTCCTCTCTCTCTTTCTCTCTCTCTCTTTCTCTTTTTCTCAGTCTCTGTTTTTCTCTTTTTCCCTCTCTCTTTTTCCCTCTCTCTCTCTTTCTCTCTCTCTCAAATTCAAATATGCTTTATTGGCAGGACCAAAATACAATTAGTATTGCCAAAGCAAGAGAAATACAGTAAGTGTGGTGGGAGGGGATCAGGGTTATGGGGAGTTGGGGTCACAATTTGGGCTCTGAAAGTCCTTTTAGGGGCCTTATGTTCCCCTCAGCTTAAGACATGGGGTGACATATTGGGCGGCGATCTCCACCATTGATTCCTCTTCCCCCAGTAGGATGCGGAGTTTCATCTCCTCGTCCATGGATGGAAAGTCTGGGGTATGAGGGGTAAGTTTCTGAAAGTGGGAGGCCCTCACTGCTGAGTATTTGTTACAGTGCAGCAGAAAATGCATCTCGTCCTCCAGAGCCCCCTGCTGACAGTGCTGGCACAGTCTGTTCTCCCGCGGCTTGTATGTCTGTCGGTGCCGCCCTGTTTCCACCTCTAGGCTGTGGGCACTCAGTCTGTACAGGCTCAGGGTCTGCCTGTCTTTGGGGTGGCGTAGCCT
Source organism: Anomaloglossus baeobatrachus (assembly GCF_048569485.1). Lineage (NCBI taxonomy): Eukaryota > Metazoa > Chordata > Amphibia > Anura > Aromobatidae > Anomaloglossus > Anomaloglossus baeobatrachus. The sequence goes on from NC_134358.1 coordinate 396,268,905, forward strand.
CTCCAGATATGGGGCCAGATTGTAGTCCCTCCGCAGTGACCGGTAGATGGTCAGTTTCTGGGAGTTCTCTAATTCACTCTTCCAGTCCTCTATGTATTGCATCTTGCAGCTCTCTGAGATCTCTTTTATTTGGTCTTTTGTCAGGGTGTGTTGCTGACTTTGGCTGTAGTGGCTGCCAGGGTTCCTGGCTTGCTCTGGGCTCTGGCTCAGCAGGGTTTTATGATTGTAGGAGCTGTGGTTGCTGTTCTGTATGTGCGCCTGGTGTGATAGCGCCCTCTTGTGTATACTGAGCCATAAGCGGAATCAGCCCAGCTCTGCTCGACAGGCTATGTTTGAGGTGCTGCGATGGACTAGGAGGAGATATTTACAGAACTCTATGTGGAAGACTTCGGTTGGGCTGGAATCCCACTTTGTGTGGTCTGGTGTAGGTCGCTGGGCCCCATACCTCGCTGTCATACAGCAGTATAGGGGTGATGACGCTGTCAAATATCTTGAGCCAGACTCTCACAGGTGGTTTGAGGTGGTACAGTTGTCTTCTGATGGCGTAGAAGGTTCTGCACTCTTTTCCTTTCAGGGCTTCTGCTGCTTGCTTGAGGCTCCCATTTATGCTTAGCTCCAGACCAAGGTAGGTATAGTTGCTGGTCTTCTCCAGAGTGGAGCCATTTAATGTAAAGGAGGGAGTGGGTATTTTTTTCTGGTTCCTCTTCTGAAACACCATGACTTTGGTCTTCTTTTGGTTGATGGGAAGCGCCCATGTGGTGCTGAATGTTTCCAGTATTGCCAGGCTATCTTGGAGGTTTTTTTCGGTTGGGGAGAGTAGCAGGAGGTCGTCTGCGTACAGCAGGAACTTCACCTCTCGGTCATGCAGACTGAGGCCTGGAGTAGGGGAGGACTCTAGAGCTGTTGCTAGTCCATTTATATAGATGTTGAATAGAGTTGGGCTCAAGCTGCAGTCCTCTCTGACCCCACGGCCCTGTCGGAAGAAAGCCGTCCTCTTCCCGTTCACTCTCACGCTGCACCGGTTCTCAGTGTATGAGCTCCTGATCACGTCGTAGGATCTGCCACCTATTCCGCTCTCCAGAAGTTTCAGGAACAGGCCAGGGTGCCACACTGAGTCAAAGGCAATAATCCTTTTATTATTGATGCTGTTAAACAGTTTGCTGTTGACACAGATCCCTCTATAGTTTGCTGGATCATGTCGGTCTCCATTCTTGTAGATGGGCGTTATTAGACCATGATTCCAGCTTTGAGGGAAGTATCCGGCACTCAGGACGTGGGTGAATAGTTTTGCCAGTGCTGCATGAATGTCTGGGGAACTGTATTTGATCATCTCTGGCAGGATGCCGTCACTGCCCCCGGCCTTTTTACATTTTAGCAGTTTAATTCTGTCTTATTTCCAGCACACTGATTGGTATGTCCAGAGGATTTTGAAAGTCCTTGATTGTCTCCTCCATGTCCCTCAGTTTAGTCATTAGATGCTCATGTTCTGGGGTTGTACCGCCCCGGGGCTCGGCCGGCAGCCGAGCCGCTCGGATCCGGGCTCGTCGGTGGGTGGATCGAGCGCCTACGGACCCAGGGGTCACGTCGCTCTGAAGAGAAGCTGGCGCTACGTGAGGGTGGTTCACGGCCGGGGGCCGCGGTGTTTAGGAATTCAAGCTCGTGATGCCACCCACGGGTTGTGGTGAGTGTGGACACCACCGCTGCCATTGACTAGGCTCCCTGGGACGGTGTTGTGCAGCCTGGTGTTGACCCCTCCGTGGGCAGGGGGTGATGGTCCCGGGGCCCGGTGGTTGCGAGGTGCGGGCGTGTTAGTGCGGTGCGATGCACGGCCCGAGGGCACTGTTGAACTCACTATGACAGATACACCGGAGTCTCTGGTAAAATAAAAAGGATGGTGGTCGGTGCCCGCAGCTGGCTGCGTCTGGTCCCCCACCCGGTTCGGTGGTTCCCGCCTTTCTCCTGCACCTCGTTTTGTAGATTTTGACTGCCTATGCTTCAGCGACGGTAGTCCACTTTGTGTGTGCCGGGAGAGCCCGTTTGCCCACAGACGCTGGCCCGTGGGATCTCTCTGCCTGAGCGGTGGCTTTCTATCCCCCTCGTTGGGCTGTCGTCTTCAGTCAGGACTTGGGTGGGAAAGAACCTAAGGTCCAGACCCCAATCAGTGAAGTCGACTCGGTCCAGTGGCTTCTGGGCCTCGTTCTGGGTCTGTGTACCCCTCCTGGTGCTCCGGTTTCCAGTTGATTCCCCGGTTCGGTACCGGCGGGCCACTACCCTGTCCCGATCCCTTACAGTTCCACCAGCCGTCTTCCCGGCTCCTGCAGGCGGCAACCACCGTCTGCCTCCTGGCCACAGGGTATCCGGGCTACAACCCAGATCCCTGACAGACGTTTACTACTTTCCAACTACTCCACTCTCCTCTCCTAGCAGATCTGTTGTGTTTTCCCACCTCAGGCTATCCGAACTCCTCGGTGGGCGTGGCCAACCACCTGGCTCCACCCCCTGGTGTGAACGTCAAGACCTGAGATAGGTGACTCAGTGTTTTTAGGTTGGCTGCTGTTACCTTGTTAGGGGACGGGTGTTTGTGCCAGGGCCTGTCTGTGACTACCTGGCTAGTCCAGGGCATCACATTCCCCCTTGATTTAATGCAGACCATCCGCGGGCTGCCAGACCACCACCGGTTTATTTTTGTTTGCTGTAAAAGATAAACAGGAAAAACAGGTACAAGTATACTAAACTTTTTACATTTTAAGCAGGTTTGAAATCATCCCTTACGGGAGGCACATTCTTAAACGTTGCACATATATAAACACTTTTATTAACGGTAAACAGGACAGGGTCCTTCCGCTTGCCCACCCAAGCAAACCTAAACCTTGATGCTGCCTCTAAAACTAGGTCAGCACCCCTTTTCCCCAGTCCAGGAACGGGTCAAGTTCCTTACCCGGCAGTCTCTCAGAGGCCCCACGTCCAGGGGACCCCTGGCCTGGAGGGTTGTCACTGGTTGCCATGGTGACAGGGCCTCGGCCTCTTCTGCTGCAGGCCCATCCTCCAGTCTGCCTCTCCCGAGGTTATGGGACCGAAAGGGTGGTCCGGGACTTATTTACAAACCCAAAAGTTATTGGGTGGCCTGCAAGTTCTCGGCCTTGTCTATGTTGAAACGGGACAAACGGGATTCAACAGGGTCCCAACAGGGGCCAACAACAAATGGGGTAGCCGGGACCGCTACCTTTTATTCAGGTCCTTGTTAATCAGGTGAAAGTCTCGGATGATTGACACTCATTCATACATCTATTTACACAATCAGCACGTTGCACCCCTAAATGGCAGTTTCATTGTATCTAAGTGGGGGCCTACCTAGATTAGGGTGTGTGGACCTCTTGAGTCCAGTGTTGTCAAGGGGAGACAGCGGGGTAGAGGGGCCGACCAGTCCCTCTTCCCGTGTGCCAGGGATGCTGGGTAGAGACCTGCGGGGGCGTGGTATAGGTGTATCCCTGGGCGCTTGTTCGGGTGGCTCACTGGTGGGCGACTCCGTCTCCATTTTTTCCACCGGTTGGGGGAACATTATCACGGGAACAATCACGGCGCCATTCTGCATAGGCCAGTCCGCTGGGAAGTCACCCATCACAGTATGCATCACCTCTTTCTTCTCTTCTCTACTTGGCATGGGAACAGGGGCCTCATCTACCAGCCTCAGGGGATCTGGGCATCTCTTCAGGCGATCCCTGGAAACGGTGGCCGTCATCTTCCCCTGGTCGCGGCTGATCAGGTAAGTCTTCTCGTTCTCCCATCCGGTAGGCTGTATGACATATGGGGTCCTTTCCCATTGATCATCGAGCTTGTGCATCCTCCTTTTGCGCTTCAGCACCACGTCCCCAGGTTCAAAGGGGGGCAGCTTGAGCCCGCTTGTTAAAGCGCTGCTCCTGCCTTTCTCGATTCTGGCGCAGATTCCTCTCCACATACTCTTGGATTCGTCTGTACTGCGTCTGCCGCTTGGCATCCCAGTTGGCAGTGGAGGGAAGAGCTTTGGGCACCTCTATGTCCATTTCTAGGTCCACCGGCAACCACCCCGGTCGGGCTCTCATCAGGTATGCGGGTGTGCACTTGGTGGAACTGCAGGGTATGTTATTGTACATGTCTACCAAATCAGGCAGCTTTTCTGGCCACAGATTCCTTTCCTCCAACGGTAGTGTCTCGAGGCGGTTCAGGACCAGGTTGTTCATTTTCTCGCAAATCCCATTAGTTTGGGCATGGTAGGGCGTGGTGCAGATCTTCTTTCACCCATACAAGTGGCAGAACTCTTGGAACACCTCTGCTTCGAAGGCTGGACCCTGATCCGTGAGCACCCTCTCCGGGTAGCCATGGGGCCGGCAGAAGTAGGCCTGAAAGGCTCTGGTGGCGGTGCGACCGGTTAAATCTTTGACGGGGACGACCACCATGAATCTTGAGTAGTGGTCCACGATGGTCAGGGCATACGTGTACCCACTCCGGCTGGGCGTGAGATTGATGTGGTCCAGGGCGACTAACTCCAGTGGCTGGTGGGTAACGATTGGTTGTAGTGGGGCCTTCTGGCTGGCTTCGTCCCGTCTTTGCAGTGTACAGGGACCACACTCTTGGCACCAGGCCTCCATGGACTCTCGCATCCCACTCTAGTAGAACCGCTCCCTCAGCAGCATTTCCAGCTTCTTCCAGCTGAAGTGTCCTGCGCCGACATGGTAGGCCTGCAGGACCTTGGGCACACAGGCTTGGGGTACCACGGACTGGCGAACTTTCTCGTGGCTCTTCGGGTTGATCAACTCCCTATACAGCTTCCCTTGGTGCAGGTACAGGTGGTCTCTCTCCTTCCACAGCCGTTGAGCTTCAGAGGGGGCCGCGGGATCCATCCTGGAAGAGCCCTGTGCAATCACTGTTTTGACCAACTGGACGGCAGGCTCCTGGTCTTGAGCTTCTTGCCACCCCTGGCTGGGCAGCGGATCGAGGCTCGCCTGCTGTTGGTTGACACATGGCTTCTCACCCAGTGGCCGATGGAATGCGGGTAGCTCACTCTCCTCCAGGCCATCATCCTCCATCCCTTCGTCAGGCAGGTGTGGCATCCGAGACAGCGCATCCGCATTGGTGTTCTTGAGGCCAGCCCTGTACTTGATAGTGAAATCATAATTGGACAATCAGGCCATCCACCGCTGCTCCAGAGCGCCCAGCTTGGCCGTATCCAGATGCGTCAATGGATTGTTGTCCGTGTAGGCAGTGAACTTCACCGCTGTGAGGTAGTGCTTAAACCTTTTGGTTATCGCCCACGCAAGGGCTACGAATTCGAGTTTGAAGGAGCTGTGATTCTCGGGGTTCCTTTCTGTTAGCCGGAGTTTTCGACTGGCGTAGGCGATCACCATCTCCTTCCCATCCTGGTCCTGGGACAAGACCGCACCCAGGCGCACATTGCTGGCATCAGTATAAAGAACAAATGGGAGGCCATAGTCAGGGTAAGGGTGGCTTTACATGCTGCGATATCCGGCCCGATATCGCTAGCATGAGACCCGCCCCCATCGTTTGTGCGCGAAGGGCATATCGCTGCCCGTCGCGCACAAAATCGCGCACCCCGTCACACATACTTACCTGTCCTTCGACGTCGCTGTGACCGGCGAACCGCCTCCTTTCTAAGGGGGCGGTCCGTTTGGCGTCACAGTGACGTCACTAAGCGGCCGCCCAATGTAAGCGGAGGGGTGGAGATGAGCGGGACGTAAAATCCCGCCCATCTCCTTCCTTCCGCATTGTGGCCGGAGGCACATAAGGAGATGATCCTCGTTCCTGCGGCGTCACACGTAGCGACGTGTGCTGCCGCAGGGACGAGGATCAACTTCGCCCCAGTGACAGCAGCGATAACTGGCAGCGGACCCCCATGTCAGCGAGGAGCGATTTTGGACGTTTTTGCAATGATCCAAAATCGCTCCTAGGAGTCACACGCTACGACATTACTACAGCGGCCGGATGTGCGTCACAAATTCCGTGACCCCCAACGAGATCGCTGTAGCAAAATCGTAGCGTGTAAAGTCCGCTTAAGCCAGGATTTCTTCCCCTGTCAAAGCCGACTTCAACTGGTGGAACGACTCCTCGTGCTTCTCGCCCCAGGCAAACGGGGGTCCAGGAGTTCTCCCATTCTTGGTCTGTCCCACGAGGAGGTCTTGCATAGGCACGGCCATCTTCGTGTACCCCTTGATAAAACGGCAGTAGTAGCCCACCAAGCCCAGGAACTACCTCACCTCCTTCACCGTGGTTGGTCGCGGCCAGCTCTGGATGGCAGTAATCTTCTCAGGATCCGGGGCTACACCTTCCATGCTCACCACGTGCCCGAGGTACTGCACCTTGGGTTTCAGCAGATGGCACTTGGAGGGCTTCAACTTCATCCCATACTTGGAGAGGGCCGCAAACACTTCTGCCAAGGGCTCCAGGTGGGCCTCATACATCTTGGAATACACAATCACGTCGTCCAAATATAATAGAACAGTCTCGAAGTTGAGATGCCCCAAGCAGCACTCCATGAGCCTCTGGAAGGTCCCGGGGGCATTACACAGCCCAAACGGCATACTGTTGAACTCGCAGAGTCCCATGGGGGTAGCAAACGCGGTCTTCTCACAATCTTCCCGTGCAACCGCCACCTGCCAGTAGCCACTAGTAAGGTCAAGGAGAGAAATAGTTAGCAGTCTTCAGTGCAGCCAATGACTCTTCAATGCAGGGGATAGGGTAGGCATCTTTATGCGTTATCTGGTTGATCTTCTGGTAAGCCACACACATTCTCAAGGTGCCATCCTTCTTCTTCACCAGCACCAATGGAGCTGCCCAGGGACTACAACTATTCCGAATGAACCTGACCTCCTTCGTGTTCCTCAACATGTCTTTGGCGCACTGATAGTGTGCTGGTGGGATTGGCCTGTACCTTTCTTTGATGGGTGGATGTGTGCCCGTGGGGATATGGTGTTGAACCCCCTTAATCCTCCCAAAGTCTAGTGGGTGCTTGCTGAAAACCTGCCCATACTCCTGCACTACCCTGTATACCCCCTCTTTGTGGTGCCCAGGTGTAGACTCGGTGCCGACATGCAACTCCCGGCTCCACCATCGCCGGGTAATCCCGCCCCTGGGGGCCTATCGCTGCCCTGCACCAAATCATCATTTTGCTCCTTGGCGGCACCATCCATGTGTCCATCACCAGCACACCACCAATCTCTCCACCCGTCAGGTTTACTTGCTGTAGCTGCAGGAGGGCCCGAATCTCACGCTGCAGTGCCCTCTGCTGACCCCCTCCTGCAGTGGCAGACAGCTGCTGCAACAGGCTCAACACTTCTCCCATGCAGTGCTCAATCACGTTGGTCCCAAGAACCACTTTCGGGTTATGGTCACTGGACTCATTCAGCACCACAATCATCCCTTGGCGTTTCAGCTCCATCCGTCCCACAGTCAGGGTCACCTTCTTGAATCCCACCTGGGTCATAGGGAGCACATTGGCCGCAAGAATAGTCAGGCTATCGTCCGGAGGGGCAAGTTCACTATCATCCCAATATCACTGGTATAACGTATATGGCATAGTCGTTACCTGTGAACCAGTGTCATGTAGGGCCATGGTCGGGACACCATCCACCGCCAAGGAGATGATGGTGCGGCCTCCAACGTACCGATCCCGCCAATCAGCTGGGCTGTGAGGGTCTACTCCTGAGGATTGGCCCTTGGCCTCAGAGGTTGCTCGTTTAACGGGCACCGTCTAGCGTAATGGCCGGTGTTGTTCCACTTGTAGCAGACAGGCAGGCTGTACCATGGATCGGTGTTCTTCCTCCGCTGCATCCAGGGGACGTCCTCCGGGATGTCGGCGAGCTGGATCTTCTCCAGGGGCTTGACTCTTGTTGGTAGCTGGAGGGCGGCGAGGATCCAGACGACGTCCTCATTCAAGCGCCGGACTTGCGAGGTCAACTCTTCCATCGCTCCGGTGGCTGCAGCAGGGGCCGGCAGGGCTAGCAGCAGGGGCACCACTGAGATGGGAGCAGTGTTGACCGGCTAAGTGTTGGCCCGCTCCTTTACTACTGCAAAGTCTAGGTCGGCGTGCTCCAAAGTCCACAACCACAGCTGTTTGCGATCTTCAGCAGACCCCAGTCCCTGCAGGAACTTCTCCACTAACATCTTGTTGATGTTGGCCTTGTTGATGGTGTCCACCCGCTTCAGCGTACGGAGGGCTGTCTGCAGGCGCAAGGCATATTCTCTTATACTGTCCACAGGCCGCTGCCGACATTGGTAGAACTGCATCCGCAACTCAGCCTCAGTGCGGGTTTCAAAGGCAGCCTGGAGTTTCTCAAAGATAGTGGTCATCGAGGCCCGGTCCGCGTCTGCCCAGGTCTCCACCTCCTGCTCAGCCGTGCCGGTCAGCTGCCCAAGCACTACCGTCGCACGCTGTCTGCCAGTCATGGCATACAAATCAAGGATCGTGCATATCTTTTTCCGGAACACCTGCAACGCATCAGGCTTCCCATCGTACTGGGGTAGCCAGGCAGCACCGGGCACATAGAGCAAGGAGATTGGCATTACCTGAGCAACCGCCGGACCCGCAGCCTCCCCCGCTCGTGCGACCGAAGCGAGGGCCGCCACGTTCCCATCATTGGGTGAAGCTGCTCCAGCGGCCGGCGCCACTCCGCCATCCCCGTTAGGTGCGGACATCTTCTCTCCACTCCCCCTTGGTCTTTTCGCGGCACTCGGCACTCTTTCTGTTCAGCTTCACATTTCAGCTGCGCGCTTTCCTGCACCGCTCTGTTCCCAGGGGGCGGGGCTTCACTCTCCCAGGGAAGACAACGTTGGCGGGAAACTTCGCGCGCAAAGATGGTGGATTCTACAATTTTTCAACGGGTCACCGCTGACTTCTACTTCAAGGTGCACTTCAACCGGTAAGTGGATGGGTTCAATCCTGTTCGTGACACCAGAAGAGTCGATGTGTACCGCCCCGGGGCTCCGCCAGCAGCCGAGCCACTCGGATCCGGGCTCGTCGGTGGGTGGCTCGAGCGCCTACGGACCCAGGGGTCATGTCGCTCTGAAGGGAAGCTGGCACTAAGTGAGGGGGGTTCACGGCCAGGGGCCGCGGTGTTTAGGAATTTAAGTTCGTGATGCCACTCACGGGTTTTGGTGAGTGTGGACACCACCGCTGCCGTTGACTAGGCTCCCGTTGACTAGGCTCCTGGTGGTGACCCCTCCATGGGCAGGGGGTGATGGTCCCGGGGCCCGGTGGTTGCGAGGTGCGGGCGTGTTAGTGCGCTGCGATGCGTGGCCCGAGGGCACTGTTGAACTCACTATGACAGATACACCGGAGTCTCTGGTAAACCAAAAGGATGGTGGTCGGTACCCGCAGCCGGCTGCATCTGGTCCCCCACCCGGTTCGGTAGTTCCCGCCTTTCTCCTGCACCTCATTTTGTAGATTTTGACTGCCTATGCTTCAGCAACAGTAGTCCACCCCCCGGCTTTGTGTGTGCCGTGAGAGCCCGTTTGCCCACAGACGCTGGCCCATGGGATCTCTCTGCCTGAACAGTGGCTTTCTATCCCCCTTGTTGGGCTGTCGTCTTCAGTCAGGACTTGGGTGGGAAAGAACCTAAGGTCCAGACCCCAATCAGTGAATTCAACTCGGTCCAGTGGCTTCTGGGCCTCGTTCTGGGTCTGAGTACCCCTCCTGGTGCTCCGGTTTCCAGTTGGTTCCCCGGTTCGGTACCGGCAGGCCACTACCCTGTCCCAGTCCCTTACGGTTCCACTAGCCATCTTCCCGGCTCCTACAGTCTGCAACCACCGTCTGCCTCCTGGCCACAGGGTATCCGGGCTACGACCCAAATCCCTGACAGACGTTTACTACTTTCCAACTACTCCACTCTCCTCTCCTAGCAGATCTGTTGTGTTTTCCCACCTCAGGCTATCTGAACTCCTCGGTGGGCGTGGCCAACCACCTGGCTCCACCCCCTGGTGTGAACGTCAAGACCTGAGAGGGGTGATTCAGGGTTTTTAGGTTGGCTGCTGTTACCTTGTTAGGGGACGGGTGTTTGTGCAAGGGCCTGTCTGTGACTACCTGACTAGTCCACGGCGTCACAGGCTTAGGTCTTCTTCTGGGATATTCTTGTAGAGGCCCTTGAAGTAGCTGTGCCAGATGTTTCCATTTTGAATGTGGAGGTTGCTTTGTTTGGGATTTGTACCGATATCACTCCATGTCTCCAAGAATGAGTTGTCCTGAAGGGAGTATTCGAGCTGCTGCAGTTTGTGGGAGATGTGCTTTTGTTTTTTCTCCTTGAGAGTTCACTTGTATTGCCTCTGTAGGGTGTCATGGACCGCTCTTAGCTCCTTGTTTTCGGGGTTTCTGTGTTTTTGATTTGAGGCTACCCTTAGGGAGTTGCGCAGTGCCTTGCATTCTTTGTCGAACCATTTTTGGCCTTGTTTGTTTGTAGGTCTCTTGGAGTTGGTCCTTCTGAGACCTGCTAGCTCTGCCATGGTATATAGGATGTTATTAAAGTTGTTTACTGCCAGGTTGACCCCTTGCTGGTTTGATGTATAGGATTTTGTGTGAAAGTTTACAAGCAGCTCTTTAATCTCTGTTCTGTTGGTCATGTTGGTATATTCAATGACTAACTGTTTGGGCCACTTGAAGGATGGTGGCAAGTTGTAGAGACAGCTCAAGTGGGGCTTTTGTGTCAGTGACTTGTCCATGGATTTCAAGTACAGCAGTGTCTGGTTGTGGTCTGACATGTGGGTGTCAGGGGTGACTATGAAGGCATTTATGTTTGCTGGGTCTATGTCTGTTATGGCATAATCCACTACACTGCTGCCCACGTGGGAGTTTAGTGTAAATCTCCCTAATGAGTCAACCCTGGTGCGCCCATTCACTATATACAACCCCAAGCTCCGGCACAGGTTCAGCAGGGTTCTGCCGCTTTTATTCACCACTCTGTAGTAGCTGTTTCTTGTTGTCTGTACTGAGTCTCTGTAGAAGGGCTCATCTCCCAGGACGTATGCGTTTCCGTCGGGTGACAGGTAGTCCTTCTCTGTACCTGTCCTGGCGTTTCAAGTCTCCGCAGATGAGCACCTTACCTTTGGACTGGAATTGGGCAGCCTCCCTCTTAAGTTCCTCGTAGATCTCCAACTTAAAGTATGGGGATTCTGATGGAGGGATGCAGGCTGTGCAGAGGTAGATGTCCTGCTGAGAGGTGAGGATGGAGCTGCTTATCCTCATCCAGATATTGCTTTCTCCTCTTTTTATTGCCTTGATATGCTCTTGGATCTCCTCCTTGTACCATATTAGTATTCCCCCTGAGCAGCGACCCTGTTTGGTGTTCTTGTTTTTCTGGGTGGAGACAGAAAATTCCCTGTATTCCATGGGTGCGAGAGATTCCTCCTCTGTCCGGGCCCATGTCTCCAGGAGGATCTGGATGTCAATGTTCTTTAGCCTTTGTTTGAAGTCTGGGTCATTTGTCTTGGACCCAAAAGCTGAGGCATTCAATCCTTGAATGTTCCAGCTGCTGATAACTAAGGATGTCATATTTAGTTGATATACCTTATAATGAGGAAGGATAGATTTTCATTGGACATAACCGGATTTAGTGGTGGGTTTGGGTGGCATATTTTAGTAGTGTCCCAAGAGTTTGCTGCACAATGTGTTGAGCAATATCCTTATTTCTTCCATGTTGCTGCCCTCTGTTGCTTTGTATTGCCATTGTGGGGCATGTGGTCTCGTGTATTTCTGCCATCTCTGTGGACTTTCTCCAGGGATCTTTGTGAACTGCCATCTGTTTGGTGGGCGTCTTGCTTGTGGTCTTGGAGGTCTGTTTAGAACCATGTCCTTTAGCTCTTTTGCTAGATGGCTGACTCCTTGTTTATTGAGGTGTTTGTCGTCATAGAGGTGATGAAGCGTTATTTCAGGGTGTCTTGCCAGCTGTATGTTTGGTGTTGAGGTAATACTGGCGGCCAGCTCTGAGTTGATTTGCTGGGTTATTTGTTGGTGTATATCTTTCCTTGGAAGCAGGGCAGACAGGATTATTTTGGTTCTGGGGAATTTTTGATGGGCTGCTATTGCGAGTTTTGATAGGTCCTTTGTGGATGCGCCACTTCTGGGGCGGCTGCGGCCTGCTATTATTAGGTTCGGAAAGGCCAAATAACTATGGCCCTTCCCACCCTGATAATACCAGGCCACAGCTGTCTGCTTTACCTTGGCTGGTAATCCAATTTGAGGGGGATCCCACTTTTTTTTTTTTTAATTATTTATAAATAATTATAAAAAAACAGCTTGGGGTGACCTCCAAATTGGATCACCAGCCACGGGGAAGCTGCCAGCTGTGGTCTATAGGCTGCAACCGTCTGCTTTACCCCAGCTGGCTATCAAAAATAGGGGGGACCCCACGTCATTTTTTTTTAATTATTTATATTTGGGTTAAATACAAGGCAAAACACAATGAATGTCACTAACGGGCACCAGCTTAGAATATGCAGGGGGTAGGACATTATATATGTGTCTATATCTATCTATCTATCTATATACATATACATCTATACATCTATATACATCTATCCATCCATCGATCCTAGCTCTTTAGGCTATGTGTACACAATCAGGATTTGCAGCATTTTGGATGCAGTGTTTTCACTGCGTCCATAACGCTGCATTGTGCAGTACAAGCACAGTGGAAGGATTTTTAGAAATCTCCTGACCACGTCACTTCTTTTCTCTGCAGCATAAACTGACCTGCGGTACGGCTTCCTGAGCAGCAGGATGTCAATTTATGCTGCAGAGACTAAAGTGTTCTTCGAAGGAAGAATAAAGTCTGCAGAGGTCTGAACCCGGAGTGTATACACAGGTAGCTGCGTTCTCCTGTGGACAACACTCACATCTCTGCAGGAGGGCTCGCACTACATCCTAGACAGTGTCGCTAGATTGTGGGCACATAGCCTAAAAGTGAGAAATTTGGCGCAACAGCAACATTTTTGTGAAGTACCTGTAGATTTAAAATTCTCACTATACCCCTGAATAAAGTGCTTGAAGGGTCTAGTTTCCAAAATGGGGTTACTTGTGGGAGTTTCTGCTGTATAGGTGACCTAGGGGCCCTGCAAATGCGACATGGTGCCCACAATTTGTTTCAACTTTTACAAAATTCAAATCATGCTCCTTCCGTTCCGAACCCTACTGTTTGTCCAAACAGAGCTTTTTTCACCACATATGGGGTATCACTGCGCTCATAAGAAATTGGATAACAAACTGTGTGCTCCATTTTTTGGTATTTGCTCTTGAAAAAGTGAGGAATAGTGTTCAGCAAGTATGCTTGTAACTACTCGGTACTCGCACGAGTATCACTGTACTCGGGCTACTCGGCGGGGACCGAGTAATCTCGCGATACTCGTGCTGTACTCGTGGTCTTCATCCCTGCATGTTGGCGCTCTTTTGAGAGCCAGCCCTCAAGCAGGGATTGGCTGGCAGACCACTGCAATGCCACAGCCCTGTTAGTTGTGGAATTGCAGGGATTGGCCGGCCTGCACAGCGTGACCGAGCCTTTATACCGGCGGGCGCGCTGTGCTCTGCACACAGCCATCCAGACAGTCAGTGCAGGGAGAGTGTTGCTGCTTCAGGGAAAGGTTTGCGGCCCTTTATAGTTATTTCCGTAGCAGGGCTGCAAACAGTGTGACCAGAAGTCCTTCTCAGGACTATTGTAGTTGTATACAGGCAGGCAGGGTATAGCCAGGTCGGAGTACAGGAGCAGAGTCCTTCTCAGGACTATTATTGCTGTATACAGGCAGGGTATAGCCAGGTCGGAGTACAGGAGCAGAGTCCTTCTCAGGACTATTGTTGCTGTATACAGGCAGGGCAGGCAGGGTATAGCCAGGTCGGAATACAGGCTAGTGACCAGAAGAGTCCTTCTCAGGACTATTGTAGCTGTATACAGGCAGGCAGGGTATATAGCCATTCCTAGAAGTGACAGTATACCAGCCTTCATCATATCTGGGGCTGGTGTACACAGTCTAAAACAGTCCTGATAGTGTCAGACTTCTCAGTAATTGTCGCTCCTAAAAAGCTGTTAGGTTCTTAGTGTGTCCGTGCGTGCATTTAAAAACCGCACGTGTGTGCCTGTCGGTGGCAGCGTACAGGTGCACTTGTGTGCGTTTTGCACAAACTAGTATATAACGCACAAGTCTAGTGAATAATACACGTCAGTCAGCAGTGTCTGATAGTGTCAAACTTCTCAGTAATTGTCGCTCCTAAAAACTTGTTAGGTTCTTAGTGCGTCCGTGCTTGCATTTAAAAACCGCACGTGTGTGCCTGTCGGTGGCAGCGTACAGGTGCACGTTTTGCACAAACTAGTATATAACGCACAAGTCCAGTGAATAATACACGTCAGTCAGCAGTGTCTGATAGTGTCAAACTTCTCAGTAATTGTCGCTCCTAAAAACCTGTTAGGCTCTTAGTGCGTCCGTGCTTGCATTTAAAAACCGCACGTGTGTGCCTGTCGGTGGCAGCGTTCAGGTGCACTTGTGTGCGTTTTGCACAAACTTGGATATAACGCACAAGTCTAGTGAATACACGTCAGCACAGCAATGCAAAATGCGCAAGGGCGTTGGCAACGAACAAGGAAGTGGACGTGATGGTGGTGCAGGCAGAGGCCGAGGTCGTGGGCAAGCTCTAATTTCGCCACAACAAAGGGCCACATCTACTCGCTCGCACGTCCTGTTCCAAATTCTTGGGGACCGCAGCAGTACACCGCTCTTGAACCAAGACCAGTGTCAACAGGTTGTTAGTTGGATAGTGGATAATGCTTCCAGTCAGATTGGCACCACCACAAACACTCTGTCTTCCACACGGTCAAGTGTCAGTAGCCGTGATACTGCACCGCACATTTCAGAACCTGATCCTCCTTCCTACCACCAGGCTGAGTACACGTCCACGGACATTACTGATCCCACACTTGGACACTCGGAAGAGCTGTTCACGTTTCCATTCGCACATTCTGGCCTCTCGCCAGCTCCTGTTGAAGTGGGTCATGAGGAGATCGTATGTACAGATGCCCAAATATTTGAGCAGCCACGTTCTCACGAAGTTGGCAACGTGTCTCAACAAGGGGTGGACGATGATGAGACACAATTGTCAGGAGGAGGAGCAGGGTGCAGAAGAGGAAGACGACGTGGTGGATGATCCAGTAACTGACCCAACCTGGCAGGAGGATATGCAGAGCGAGGACAGCAGTGCACAGGGGGAGGGAGGCGTAGCATCCCAACAGGCAGTAAGAAGCAGGGTGGTGGCCCCAGGCAGAAGTCAGGCAACCGTTCCCCGGAACAACAACACGATACAACGTGCCTGTACAAATGTTAGGTCTTCCCGAGTCTGGCAGTTTTTTAAGTTGGCTCCAAATGATTCTAAAAAGGCCATTTGCAACACCTGCCATGCCAGCATCAGCAGGGGTACCAAAACTAGCAGCCTGACCACCACCAGCATGATCAGGCACATGTCAGCCAAGCACCCGACTTTGTGGGATGTATAACAGAGTCGAGGAGCAGTGCTTGGTGATGTCACTGCTACGTCTTCGCTTGTTGTGCATGCGAGCCAATCCCCTGTCCATGCTGCCTGCGAACAAGCCTCCTCCGACCCTGCACCTGCAGTTGCCTACGCAGAAATAACACCATCATCAAGCACGTCCTTGTCCCAGTACAGCGTTCAGTTATCCATTCAGCAAACCTTTGAATGCAGGCACAAATACACTGCCAACGCCCCACATGCCACAGTTCTAAATGCTAACATTTCGCGACTGCTTGCGCTGGAAATGTTGCCTTTTAGGCTGGTGGAGACAGAAGCATTCCCCGACCTGATGGTGGCAGCTGTCCCGCGTTACTCAGTCCCCAGCCGCCACTATTTCTCCCGGTGGGCCGTCCCCGCATTGCATAACCACGAGTCACAAAACATCACACGTGCCCTGAACAACGCTGTTTCAGCCAAAGTCCACCTAACCACAGACACGTGGACAAGTGCTTGTGGGCAAGGCCACTACATCTCGTTGACGGCACACTGGGTTAATATTGTGGAAGCTGGGACCCAGTCTGAGCGAGGGACGGAACACGTCCTTCCCACACCAAGGTTTGCAGGCCCTACCTCAGTCAGGGTTTCACCCACACTCTACAGCTCCGGAATGTCATGCTCCTCAGGCTCCTCCTCCTCCTGCGCATCCTCATCCACTTTACCCTCCACACCAGTCCCAAGCTGGAAGCACTGCAGCACTGCCTCGGCAACAGGCTGTGCTGAAGCTAATCTGCATAGGTGACAAACCCCACAATGCAGAAGAGGTGTGGCCAGCTCTGAAACAGCAGGCAGATCACTGACTCACACCTCTGAACCTAAAACCAGGAAAGGTCGTGTGTGACAATGGCTGGAACCTGGTGGCGGGTTTGAGGCGAGGCCAGCTGACACATGTTCCATGCGTGGCCCATGTGCTCAACCTCGTGGTTCAGCGGTTTCTAAAGTCATACCCAGAGCTGTCTGATCTGCTGGTAAAAGTTCGCCGCCTGTCTGGAAATTTTCGAAAGTCACCTACTGCTTCAGCCGGCCTTGCCGGCTTTCAGCGCCGTTTGCATCTTCCGGCTCACAGACTGGTGTGTGATGTCCCCACGCGTTGGAATTCAACTCAGCACATGTTGGTCAGGATATGTGAGCAGAAGAGGGCAGTTGTTGAGTACCTGCATCACCTAAGCCATCGGGAAATGGGTCAAACTCCACACATAACACCTGAGGAGTGGAGATGGATGTCCGACCTATGTACCATCCTCCAAAACTTTGAGGACTCCACCAAGATGGTGAGTGGTGATGACGCCATTATTAGCATCACCATACCGCTTCTCTGCCTTCTAAAACGGTCTCTGCTCAAAAACAAACATGATGCATTGCAGGCGGAGCGCGATGAGTTGGAGCAAGAAACAGTAGTGGGTGTGGGTGATAACACACAGCCCAGCCTCGTCTCATCACAACGTGCAGTGGAGGACTATGACGAGGAGGAGGATGAAGACATGGAGCAACTCTCCGGCCAAATTGAGTATATTACATGCACACCAGTCATATCCTCGGTTCAGCGTGGCTGGCCAGAGGACAGGGTAGATGAGGAGGAGGAGGAGGAGGAGGACAGCATGTTCAGTCATCGTGTTGGTCAGGATACTGAAGTACTGGCTGTTAAGAGTCTGGCGCACATGGCTGACTTTATGGTAAGCTGCCTGTCTCGTGACCCTCGCGTTAAGAACATCTTGGCCAACTATCATTACTGGTTGGTAACACTGTTAGACCCACTCTACAAGGAGAACTTTATGTCTCTTATTCCCGAGGCGGAGAGGTCAGCCAAAATGCAGCAGTTCCGGAAGGCCATAGTCACGGAAGTAGGCAAAGCATTCCCCTCACAAAACGCTAGCGGCATAGGTCAGGAATCAGTGGACAACCAAGACGTACAGCCGAGAGGGGCACAAGTCCAATCCGCCAGAGGTAGGGGAACAGTCTTTAAGATGTGGGACAGTTTTCTCAGCCCCTCACGTACCACAGCCCCTGGGGTGCGGGGTAGTGCCACAAGAAATCCTAGGTTTGCCCAGATGCTCAAGGAGTACCTTGCAGATCGAACAACTGTACTCCGACATTCCTCTGTGCCTTACAATTATTGGGTATCCAAGCTGGAAACGTGGCATGAATTGGCTCTCTACGCCTTGGAAGTCCTGGCCTGCCCTGCCGCTAGCGTTTTGTCAGAGCGTGTTTTTAGTGCCGCAGGTGGAATCATTACAGATAAACGCACCCGCCTGTCAACTGAAAATGCTGACAGGCTGACTCTGATCAAGATGAACAAGGGTTGGATTGGGCCAGACTTCACCACACCACCAGCAAATGAGAGCGGAATTTAAAGTTTGTAACGGGAATTTGCCATGTACCTCCACTCACCCATGGGTACACACTTCTGGACTTTGGATAATCGCTGGACTGCTCCTCCTTCTCCTCATGCGCCACCATGATGACCGTTACAATAGTTAGGCCGTTGTTTCAGGTATACCCCCAGTGGTAAATTTTTTCGCCCATTCTTTCAGAATGGACGTTACAACGACAGGAGACCCGCTCCTTTGCAATGGCAACAATGTTTTGAGGCCCTCATGCACATCTCTATCCAGGGACAATGTGGAGCCTCCCAATTTTTGGCTGCCTTGCCAAAGGGCTATACTAAAATAGACCCACTTCCTTACAATGGGCACTTCAGCTTTTCAGGCCCTCATGCACGTCTCTATCCAGGGACAATGTGGAGCCTCCCAATTTTTGGCTGCCCTGCCAAAGGGCTATACTACAATAGACCCACTTCCTTACAATGGGCACTTCATGTTTACAGGCCCTCATGCATGTCTCTATCCAGGGACAATGTGGAGCCTCTCAATTTTTGGCTGCCCTGCCAAAGGGCTATACTACAATAGACCCACTTCCTTACAATGGGCACTTCAGGTTTACAGGCCCTCATGCACGTTTCTATCCAGGGACAATGTGGAGCCTCCCAATTTTTGGCTGCCCTGCCAAAGGGCTATACTAAAATAGACCCACTTCCTTACAATGGGCACTTCAGGTTTACAGGCCCTCATGCACGTCTCTATCCAGGGACAATGTGGAGCCTCGCAATTTTTGGCTGCCCTGCCAAAGGGCTATACTACAATAGACCCACTTCCTTTCAATGGGCACTTCAGGTTTACAGGCCCTCATGCACGTCTCTATCCAGGGACAATGTGGAGCCTCCCAATTTTTGGCTGCCCTGCCAAAGGGCTATACTACAATAGAACCACTTCCTTACAATGGGCACTTCAGGTTTACAGGCCATCATGCACGTCTCTATTCAGGGACAATGTGGAGCCTCCCAATTTTTGGCTGCCCTGCCAAAGGGCTATACTACAATAGAACCACTTCCTTACAATGGGCACTTCAGGTTTACAGGCCCTCATGCACGTCTCTATCCAGGGACAATGGGGAGCCTCCCAATTTTTGGCTGCCCTGCCAAAGGGCTATACTACAATAGACCCACTTCCTTACAATGGGCACTTCAGGTTTACAAGCCCTCATGCACGTCTCTATCCAGAGACAATGTGAAGCCTCCCAATTTTTGGCTGCCCTGCCAAAGGGCTATACTACAATAGACCCACTTCCTTACAATGGGCACTTCAGGTTTACAGGCCATCATGCACGTCTGTATGCAGGGGCATTGGTGAACCTCACAATTTTGGACTTCCCTGGCAAAGGAAAATACTACAAAGACTCACTTCCTCAAAATGGGCACATTAGACTCAAGAGGCCTTCATGTACGTCTCTTCTCAGGGACATCGGAGTGCCACACAATGTTTTCACGTAAAATCTTTCATGTAATCTCAAAATGTTACATACACCAGCTCTATCTCACTATTGGGTATGTGCCCTTAACATTTCCGCCATGAAAATTTATTTTGGTGTCATTTTGGAAGGTTTTCTGGCGAGTCCGTAAAAATGGCGTAAAACTCGGATAAAATTGTTCACAGCTGTGACTTTTGAGTGATAAATGCTTCAAGGGGTCTTCCCCATGCTGTTGCCATGTCATTTGAGCACTCTTCTGAGACTTTTGTGACATTTTTAGGGTTTCTACATGCTGCCGGGGGGTCATTTCATAAAAATACTCGGGTCTCCCATAGGATAACATTGGGCTCGGTGCTCGGGCCGAGTACACGAGTATCTTGGGATGCTCGGCCCGAGCCTCGAGCACCCAAGCTTTTTAGTACTCGCTCATCACTAGTGAGGAATTTTGTGCTAAAGCAACATTTTTCTGAAAAAAAAAAATCAAAATTTTCAATATGATATCTAAGATTATGAAATTCTATGAAGTATCTGTGGGTTCAAATGCACTATACCCCTAGATAAAATCCTTGAGGGGTCTAGTTTCCAGAATGGGGTCACTTGTGGGGGAGCTCCACTGTTTAGGCACCTCAGGCGGTCACCAAACGCAACATGGCGTTCGCTAATAATTCCTGCCAATTTTGCAGTCAAATGGTGCTCCTTTCCTTCCGAGCCTTGCCGTGCACCCAAACAGTTGATTTCCACCACATATGATGTATCAGCAAACTCAGGAGAATTTGCACAATACATTTTATGGTGCATTTTGTTTCCTGTTACATTTGTGAAAAAAAAGCTACCTGGTTAAAATAATAACTTTGTGGTAAAAAAATTTTTTTTATTTTCACGGCCTAACATTATAAAATTCTGTGAAGCACCTGGGGGTTCAGGGTACTCACCAAACATCTAGCTAAATTCTTTGAGGGGTCTATTTTCCAAAATGGGGCCACATGTTGGGGAGCTTCACTGTATAGGCACCTCAGGGGCTCTCCAAATGCAACATGGCATCTGCTATTGATTCCAGCCAATTTTGCAGTCAAATGGCACTCCTTCCCTTCCGAGCCCTGCCATGCGCCCAAACAGTTGATTTCCACCATATATAAGGTATTGCCAAACTCAGGAGAAATTGCACAATAAATTTTATGCTGAATTTTTTCCTTTTACTCTTGTAAAAAAAAAAAAGCTACCTGGTTGAAGTCACGATTTTGTGTCAAAATGTTATTTTTTTATTTTCATGGCTCAACGTTACAAAATTCTGTGAAGCACCTGGGGGTTCAGGGTACTCACTAAACTTCTAGATAAATTCTTTGAGGGGTCTATTTTCCAAAATGGGGCCACATGTTGGGGAGCTTCACTGTATAGGCACCTCAGGGGCTCTCCAAATGCAACATGGCATCTGCTATTGATTCCAGCCAATTTTGCAGTCAAATGGCACTCCTTCCCTTCCGAGCCCTGCCATGCGCCCAAACAGTTGATTTCCACCATATATAAGGTATTGCCAAACTCAGGAGAAATTGCACAATAAATTTTATGCTGAATTTTTTCCTTTTACTCTTGTAAAAAAAAAAAAGCTACCTGGTTGAAGTCACGATTTTGTGGCAAAATGTTATTTTTTTATTTTCATGGCTCAACGTTACAAAATTCTGTGAAGCACCTGGGGGTTCAGGGTACTCACTAAACTTCTAGATAAATTCTTTGAGGGGTCTATTTTCCAAAATGGGGCCACATGTTGGGGAGCTTCACTGTATAGGCACCTCAGGGGCTCTCCAAATGCAACATGGCATCTGCTATTGATTCCAGCCAATTTTGCAGTCAAATGGCACTCCTTCCATTCCGAGCCCTGCCATGCGCCCAAACAGTTGATTTCCACCATATATAAGGTATCGCCAAACTCGGGAGAAATTGCACAATAAATTTTATGCTGAAATTTTTCCTTTTACTCTTGGAAAAAAAAAAGCTACCTGGTTGAAGTCACGATTTTGTGGCAAAATGTTATTTTTTTATTTTCATGGCTCAACGTTACAAAATTCTGTGAAGCACCTGGGGGTTCAGGGTACTCACTAAACTTCTAGATAAATTCCTTGAGGGGTCAACTTTCCAAAATGGGGCCACATGTTGGGGAGCTTCATTGGATAGGCACCTCAGGGGCTCTCTAAATGCAACATGGCGTCCGCTATTGATTCCAGCCAATTTTGCAGTCAAATGGCACTCCTTCCCTTCCGAGCCCTGCCATGTGCCCAAACAGTTGATTTCCACCACATATAAGGTATCGCCAAACTCAGGAGAAATTGCACAATACATTTTATGCTGAATTTTTTCCTTTTACTCTTGTAAAAAAAAAAGCTACCTGGTTGAAGTAACGATTTTGTGGTAAAATGTTATTTTTTTATTTTCATGGCTCAACGTTACAAAATTCTGTGAAGCACCTGGGGGTTCAGGGTAGTCACTAAACATCTAGATAAATTCCTTGAGGGGCCTAGTTTCCAAAATGGGGGTTTCTGCTGTTTAGGTACCTTAGGGGACCTCCAAATGCGACATGGTGCACGCAATCTTTTTCAGCCAAATTTCCTTTCCAAAACTCAAATACTGCTCCTTCCGTTCCAAGCCCTCCCATTTGTCCAAACAAAGGTTTCAGACCACATGTGAGGTATCACTGCACTCATAAGAAAGTGGGTAACAAACATTGAGGTCAAATTTTTGGGATTACCTCTTGAAAAAGTGAGAACATTGATGCTAAAGCAACATTTTTGAGAAAATTATTAAAATTTTCAATATGACAACGTAACGTTAACAAAATCTGCGAAATACTTGTGGGTCCAAAATGCTCACTATACCCCTAGATAGAGGCCTTGAGGGGTCTAGTTTCCAAAATGGCATCACTTGTGAGGGGTTTCCTCTGTTTAGGTTCCTTAGCGGACCTGTAAATGCAACATGGTGCCCGCAATCTATGTCAGCCAAATTTGCTTTCCAAAATTCAAATATTGCTCCTTCTGTTCCGAGCCCTCCCATTTATCCAAACAGAGGTTTTTGACCACATGTGGGGTATCGGCGCGTTCATAAGAAAATGGGTAACAAGTTTTAGGGTCCAGTTTGTTGTGTTATTTCTTCTAAAAGTGAATAAATTTGGGTTAGAGCAGCATTTTTAGGTAAAATTTAATTTTTGCTTTTTTTCATTCCACATTGCTTTTGTTCATGTGAAGCACCTGAAGGGTTAATAAACTTCTTGAATTTGATTTTGAGTACTTTGGGGGGTGCAGTTTTTAGAATGGTGTCACTTTTGGGTATTTTCTGTCACCTAGGCCTATCAAAGTCACTTCAAATATGATGTGGTCCCTAAAAAAATGGTTTTGTAAATTTTGATGTAAAAATGAGAAATCGCTGATAAACTTTGAACCCCTCTATCTTCCTAACAAAAAAAAATTTGGTTCCAAAATCGCGCTGATGTAAAGTAGACATGTGGGAAATGTTATTTATTAACTATTTTGTGTGACATAACTCTCTGGTTTAACGGTATAAAAATTCAAAAGTTGAAAATTGCTAAATTTTCAAAATTTTTGCCAAAATTATTTTTTTTTCATAAGTAAACACAAAAAATATTGTCCTAAATTTGGTACTAACATGAAGTCCAATATGTGACGAAAAAACAATCTCAGAATCACTGGGATCGGTTGAAGCGTTCCAGAGTTATAAACTCATGACGTGACACTGGTCAGAATTGCAAAATTTGGTCTGGTCATTAAGGTGAAAATTAGCTCCGTCACTAAGGGGTTAAGAATGGCATGCAACAATGAGAAAATAAAAAGCGTAATATTCACAAATTCATTCCTACTGTAACAATTCAATGAGATTTTTGGCAAATGATTGATCAATGATTTGAGCCCCCCTGCCCCGTCACGTCAAATCTCTATAGGGGGGTCCCTACGCTATGTTGTAAATTATTATCGTACCATAAGGTCTCATATAATGAGCAGGACCACTGCCATCAAAATTCATGTTGGTGCCTGTTCACACACAGCCACCGCTCCCTGTTCCACAGGCATCATTATTTAAGCACCACCTGCCTGAGCTTGTTCCGCCCTCATCCATGTTTGCTGGTCTGGCACTGTGAGGGCCAGTTCTGACATTGTGCTGGTGTGTGTGGTTCTGCCACACACATGGCACCTGGGCTGCCTTTATTCGCAGTTGTCAGTCCTTGCAGCATGGGAGCGGTTCAGACATGTCTCGGGGAGGTGGTGTTTCTTATATGGTCCTGCTCATTATATGAGACCTTATGGTACGATAATAATTTATAACATAGTGTAGGGACCCCCCTATAGAGATTTGCAATGACGGGGCAGGGGGGCTCAAATCATTGATCAATCATTTGCCAAAAATCTCATTGAATTGTTACAGTAGTAATGAATTTGTGAATATTACACTTTTTATTTTCTCATTATTGCATGCCATTTATAAGCAGTGCTGGTTCCCCTTCTCTTTGCATTTGTTTTGGGGGAGTGCTTATACTTTGAGGTGCCCTCTCTATTTTTTGTTGTAGGGTTAAGGATTAGCTGGCCTATTTCTTCTTTGACGTATGCATTTTCTTCCTGCAGCCCTTGAAGTGACCTTTGCAATTCCCACAGGTCTGTTTTCACTCTTGATCTTTCCCCCCTCAGGTGTTCATTTGCATTTTTCTCACCTTGTCTTCTTTGAAATTCTTCTTTGAATTGAATAAACTCGCTTTCTAATTGGGACAAGCAGTCTCTGAGTATCCCAGTACCCTGGGAGGTTGTGATGGTTGGGATGTAGATGGGGCTCGGGGGTGGCTGGAGTCTGCTGTGGTCTGGTCACTTGTGATTATGCTTCCTCTCTGCCTTAGAGTTTTCACTTAGTTTTTAATGTGCTGGAATTGTTGATGGATTTATTTTTTCCTCCTGTTAATTAAAGTCTATTAGTAGTGTCTATGGGGTTTTCTTCATAGTGTCCAGTTTTATGTCTTTTCTAGCTTCCTTGGATCTGGCATTCTCAGGGAAGGTTATCACTAATGTGTCAGGCCCCCTGCTGGCTCCAGTTGCCTTCTCCAGGTCTCCTGCATTGACTACAGTGCAATCCCCATGTTGTTTCATTTTAAAGGTTTTTCTTTTATATTTTTTAATGCGTAATATACAATCAATTCTTATTTTAGCAGTGTATTAGCATGTAGCCCTTACCTTGGGGATGCGCTGTGCTGGTAGGGTTTGATGGTGGTCTTTTTGCTGGGTTTCCACTAGGCAATCGGGCTGCCTCCAACCCCCAGCTGCCTATTTGTACCCGGATGGGAACCAAAAATATAGGGAAGCCCTTTTTTTTTTAAATTATTTCATGAATTTCATGAAATAATTAAAAAAAAAAAATGACTTGAGCTTCGCCCAATTTTTGTGTCCAGCCAGGTACAACTAGGCAGCTGGGGATTAGAATCTGCAGCTCAGGGTGCCCAAGCTTTCTGGGCACCCCTGCTGCAAATTGCAGTCCGCACGCAGCAGCCCCAGAAAATGGTGCTTTCATAGAAGCGCCATCGTCTGGCGCTGTATCCAACTCTTCCAGCAGCCCTGAAGCCGGGTGGCTTGCTGGGTAATAATGAGTTAATACTAGCTTTGTTTTACCAGCTAGTATTAAGTCAGAAATTCTTAATGTCAGGCAAGTTTGACCCGGCCATTAAGAATGTCCAATAAAGGGTTAAAAAAAAGACACCACACAGAGAAAAAATACTTTAATAGAAATAAATACATAGACACACTTAGAGACTCCATGTTTATTACTCCCTGTCAGTCCTCCATGATCCTGCTCTTCTGTCTTCTTTCTCCTTCAACCCATGCAGCTCTGCTACATCAGACAGCACTGCATGGGAGGAAGACGCTGCTGCTCCCCGTGCAGTCTATTCACTCGGTGAGTGAGCAGAAGCTGCGTGCTGTAAGCGGTGACGTCACCGCTGACAGGTGCGTTGCTATAGCAACGGTGATCTCCGTTATTGACCGGCTGTGGCAGCCGGTGAATAACGGAATGGGGAAGCAGAACGGGGAAGCCGACCATGTGTCAGAGCATTTCGCCGGTACACGGAGATGCTGGAACGATCACCGCGTACCGGAGAGATGCACTGACAGGACCTAGCACTGATGTATAGCCATGTGACCAGTCTTTAGCCAATGAGATAATACACACGTGACTTGTCACATGCTTTTTTGACATCACGGAAGGTCCTATCATCAGTGCTGGTTACCGGGAGGATGCAGCGATTATCGGAAGGAAAAGCGGTGGGAGACAGAGTGCAGGATGCGTCGTGGGGACCTGTAAGTGTTGTGGCAATGTTTATTAACTGTATGTGTACATGTATAATGTGTTTTTATGTGTTTGTGTTTGTCTCCCAGTTTTTCAATGGGGTTCGAGAGGTTCATCGAACGGTTCATCAAACCGAACTCTAACGGGGCCTCCGTTCAATGAACCGAACCGAACTCGAGCCTTCAGAGGTTCGCTCATCTCTAGTGACATGGTGCATTTCACCACCAATACTTGGACCAGTAAGCATAGACAGGGGCGTTACATGTCGCTAACTGGGCACTGGCTAACTATGGTGCGAGATGGAGAAGGGTCTGCTGTACATATCTTGCCGTCCCCACGATTTGTGCGTCAATACTCTGTATGTCGAAGTTCCTTCACTGCTTCTGCCTCCTCAACCCCATCTGGGTCCTCTACATCCACCCCAAGCCTGTCTGGTCAGGCCATTCGTGTTTTAACTGCGCACAAGGAATCCAGCACACCTCCTTACTATGCTGGCAGCAGAGCTCAACGGCATCAGGCGGTCTTTATGTTGAAATGTCTGGGAAATAAGAGTCACACAGCTGAGGAGTTGTGTTCAGCTCTGGAGAGCAAGTTTAGTAAATGGTTGTCTCCACTCAACCTGCAGCCAGGGAAGGCCGTGTGCGACAATGCTGCAAACCTGGGTGCGGCCCTACGCCGGGGCAAGGTGACACATGTGCCTTGTATGGCTCACGTGTTGAACCTTGTTGTCCAGCAATTTTTAACTCACTCTCCCGGCCTAGATGGGCTTCTGCACAGGGCACGATCACTCTCTGCTCACTTCCGCCGTTCAACCGGCGCAGCTGACCAACTTGCATTGCTCCAGAAGTCTTTCGGCCTGCCGGTTCATCGCCTGAAATGCGATGTGCTGACACACTGGAATTCGACTCTCCACATGTTGCAGCGACTGTGGCAGCACCGCCGAGCCCTGGTGCAATACATTATGACGTATAGCCTGGGTCAACGATGGTAGATGGCTGTATATGCTTTTTGTCCAAACTTTTTTGAATATACTCTTCCAAAGCTTCTCTCTGGAAGAGAGCAAGGTTAAACAAGTGAAACTTTGGTATTTTTGCAAATAGTATTAATTCGATAGCACAATCATATATCCTATGCAGTGGGACAACTTTACACTCAATCTCAGAAAATACATAATCAAAGTCCTGAATTAATTCTGGAAGCTGAGACCTCACATAAGCAAAGGGTCTAGATAAATAACTAGAAAAACAAGAGTTGTCCTAAAGGCCACATCTCACTAAGCAACATCGCTAGCAACATCGCTGCTGAGGCACGACTTTTGTGACGCAACAGCGATGTTGCTAGCGATGTTGCTGTGTGTGAGATCCAGCAACAACCTATCCCCTGCTGTGAGGTCGCTGGTTGTTGCTGAATGTCCTTGACCATTTTTTAGTTGTTGCTCTCCCGCTGTGCAGCACACATCGCTGTGTGTGACAGCAAGAGAGCAACAACTGAATGTGCAGTGAGCAGGGAGCCGGCTACTGCGGACGCTGGTAACCAATGTAAATATCGGGTAACCAAGAAGCCCTTTCCTTGGTTACCCTGTATTTACCTTTGTTACCTTCACACATAGCCAGACTACACATCGGGTAATTAACAATCCACAAAGGCAGTTGTAAAAACAAAACTATGTTTAGTCTTCAAGAATATCTGTAAAAAAACCTTGATGCTTGTGTGATGCTCTGGCAAAACCAGGGTGTCACAGAGCCTGCAAACATTCAGCAAAGTGCAGGCCATTCTCCTCCTTTGTAACCTGATCCCAAACCAGTGCAGCAGGACAGACACCCCCCCAGTGTAAGAGCTAAACAGAGCAGGAGGGGAGGGGCTGGAGCAGAGTGAGTTTGGAGTGTGAAGAGAGCAGACCAGGAGAGATAGCTCCTGGCTGCTATAAGGAAGGGAAGTGTGAGGAAGGGGCCCGAGGTGGCCGGGGCAGGGTAGTGGCCCACCGGCATCCAGGGGTGACCCGGATCACTGCAGGGGGAGTGGGCTCCCCGTTCCCAACTGAGGAAGGAGAAAGAAGCGTCTGGCTGCAAAACAAGACCAGGATCCTGCTGTACTGTGTGTGGGACCCCAAACACCCTCCGCACTGAAGGCTGCAGACACCGTCAATTTCTGGTTAATTCCTGACTCTGTGTGAATTTCCTTGAAAAGCAAACTGTGAGTAACAACATCCCCCGGTCCAACCGGGCGCACAGCTCTCAGACGGTCTCCATCTCCTCCCTGCACCACCTCACCGGGGTCCCGGGACACCGACACCCTATCCGTGGAGGGAAATCACCACCTTGCTGCCCACCACCATCCCCGGGATCCATTTAACGGCAGCGGCGGTGCTCTGTTACCTCACCGCACGCCACGGGTGGCATCACGGACAATCTCCCTTACCTAATCCCCTTCTTACAGTGGAGCCTGGGATCACAGACCGGGTCACGCCACCGTGATACCCACAGAAGTGACCCCGTGGCCCGGATCTGAGTACCCCTTATCCCCGGGCAACACACTTGTATCAGAGATAATCTCAAACTTTTGGAACCTACATCTTCACACTTAAAGTTTTTCTTTTTCTCTTTTTGAAAATTATGATAGTACATGACACATTGAACCATAATATTGCCAGAACGACCACAGTACAAGCAAAGCTAGTTGGAGATACGTGTTTAGTACCCTTTCTGGGATCCCTGCAAGCAACAATTTGCAGAGGTTCACTAGTCTCAACTGATGAAGGAGGCGCTAAAACGTGTCTATCACTCAGATGCCTATCTAGTCAAATAAAAAGGGTCCAAGCCTTTATCAAAGACTGCGGACAGTAAATTTAAGTCATCTTGTCCTTAATCTGATTCAACAGTCCTCGGCAGAACTGACTCCAAAGAGCAGGATAATTCCAAGAGTTCTCCATGGCCCAAAGTCTAAATTCTGAGCAGTAGTCCTGCACTCTACAAGCACCCTGAACCAAGCTATGAAAAATAGATCCATCTACAGCAACTTTATTAGAGTCATCATAAATGTGGTCAAGAGCAAAAGAAATGCCTCTAAAGAAAAATCCCAGGCCTCCGGATCTCCATGGAGCAAAGACAAAATAATGCCTAATTATTGACTCCCAAAATCAAAGGATACTGGACATAAACAGAAGTATAATTTACAAGTAGCGAAAAGATAGAAAACTGAATTTGTGGCAATCCAGCGTTTTTACCTTAGGTTTTAAGGTAATGTTCTAAAGACCGCTGTCATTATTAGAAGCTAAATAATGGTTCCTGATTTCTGCAACTTCCAGGGACAAGGCATGTAGATGTGTGGTCAAAGCACCAATTGAATCCATATGGAAGAATGGATAATAGCCAGCCCCAGAATACACTAAATGGGCTGGCTATTATGTTATGATTGAGCCTTACCACTCACACAGGGATGGATAAACAAGAAGAGATGTAATATTGTAATCAGCAGGTCCCTAGTCAGACTAGAAGTCCTAAATCTGACCCTGATTTGGCCCTGCCTAACTATGGAGATTGGTACCCTAGGATTAAGAAATGGTGCACCCACTCAACATTGGCTGACCCTCAGTGACCCTCAGCTATAAACAAACTGTCACAGTAAACAATTAACATAAATTAATTGCACACAGGCAGATTGTGATACATAGGGCTAAAAACATGTGAACACAGTCATACAGGGAAGATGGCGGGAAAAGTAGGAAACTCAAAAGAAGAAGCATACCAGAATAACAATATTTGATAAAATCCAAAATGTTTATTGTGGTAAAAATACAGAAAAAACCCACCAACCTCCACTTCACTAGTAAAAAGTTAATAAAATGCAAAGCAGATGCGTTTGGGATTGCATGATATAAAGAAATATATAAAACAGTGTGTTTTGTCATATCCTGCAGTGAACACATGGTAAACACTAGCCAATCCTCACACTCTAAAAGAATACAGGTATATCTTGATTAAAATTACAAATAGATATGGGCAAATTTAAGTCAATGATTCATAATTATAAACTAATTCCTGTTTGATTTTAAAGGGAACCAACCACCAGGTTATTGCCATATAAACTACATTTAGTGCCATAATGGTGCTAGGATGCTGAATAAAATTATACCTTTAGATGAGAAATCCGAGGCTTTATTGCAGAGCAATCTCTGTCCAAAGTTTCCAAAATAGCATAATTTGTGCACAGGCTTAAGCATCAGGGAGGGAGTTTGCGGTTCGGGTCCTCTTTTATCATTCTTCCTCCTGCCTTGCCTCCTTTTCTTTAATTAAAGTTTTTGCCACCGAGATTATCGCTGTCAGCGGTGTGTGCACATTGGTATTGTAATGTTGTCTTCAATAAAATGGCGCCTTAAACAGCACATGTGCGTACTATGATCTCCAGTGATATGTTATTGAAGACACTGTGGAGACAAATATGAGTGGGGGATGCGCAGATTGAATTTTTGATTCATCAGTGCCTGTGTCGCCACTGCTCATAGTCATCTCTACAGTGTCCACAGTAAAATGGCGCCATAGATCATGGTATGAGCATGCATTGATTCCGGCGCAATTTTAATGAAGATAACATCCCAATAGCAATGCGCATGCACTTCCAACAGCAGAAATGGCGGCTGTGGTGCCAGATTTAAATAAACGAAAGGAGGAAAGGTTGGAGGAGGAATGATAAAAGAGGACCCGACCCACAAAGTCCAGCCGCGATGCTGAAACACATATTATGTCATTTTGGAAAAGTTTGTACAAAGATTGCTTTGCAATAAAGCTTTGGATTTCTCAACTAAAGGTATCATTTTAATCAGCATCATTGCACCACTATGGCACTGCCTCTAGTTTATAGGGAAAAAACCTGGTGGTTGGTTTCCTTTAATGACAAGGGAGATCCAGTTTTTAAATTATACATCCACCATGATACTCGGTTTATTCATTTACATTTATGATCTCCTGCTCTAAATGGCTTGGTGACTTGAAAGCTGAATGAGGAGACATAAAAATTATACGTTGTAGCAAAGTGTTACGATATTACAGAACTTTTCTCCGCTTCACGCCATGGCCAATTTCACACTTTAGTTTTTTTTCTCCCCTTTTTCTAAAAGAGATAACTTTTTCATTTTTCCATCAATATAGAAGTATGATGGCTTGTTTTTTTCTGGATGAGTTGTACTTTTGAAATACACCATTTATTTTACCCTATATTGTAATGAAAAATTGGGGAAAAAATTCCAAGTACAGTAAAATTGCAAAAAAAGTTCAATTCCACAGTTATTTTTTACTTTTTTTATTTACTATATTCACTATATGGTAAACCTGACCAAGCAGTATGAATCCCCAGGTCAGTACGAGTACCTAGAATACAAACATTTGTATATATTTTTTTTAATTAATTGGTGAAATAAAATTCTGAAATTTGTCAAAAAAGTTGCTCATGGCATTTTACATTACATGCCCAGTGAAGTCCTTACCAGACTTAGCCTCCAATACACTAAGTGCCTGAGCATGCTCAGTAGCCAGAACAAGAGACTAAAGGGGGCTTTAAAAGCTGCGACATCGCTAGCGATGTTGCTAGCGTTCGCACCTGCCCCCGTTGTTTGTGCCTCATTGGCAAATCGTTGCCTGTGACAGACAAACTCGCTGCTACCCGTCACACATACTTACCTTCCTAACGACGTCGCTGTGGCCGGCAAACAGCCTCCTTTCTAAGGGGGCGGTTTGTGCGGCGTCACAGCAACGTCACACGGCAGGCGTCCAATTGAAGCGGAGGGGCGGAGAGCAGCCGCAGGAAAGTCACGCCCACCTAGTTGCCGGAGGACGCAGGTACGGTGTTGTTTGTCGTTCCTGGGGTGTCAAACGTAGCGATTTGTGCTGCCTCAGGAACGACGAGCAACCTGCGTCCAGAACAAGGAACGATATTTGGGAAATGGACGTCGTGTCACCGATCAACGATTTGGTGAGTATTTTACATCATTAGCAGTCGCTCGTATGTGTTACATGCAACGACATCGCTAACGAGGCCGGATGTGCGTCACGAATTCCGTGACCCCAACGACATCTTGTTAGTGATGTCGTTGCATGTAAATCCCCCTTTAGTCACAGAAATAAGACTATCAGGCTGAAGATGCTCAGTAGGCATAACACAGGACTTGGACACAGAACAAAGTCCAAGTACCTGAGCAAAGAGGCTTTTTCCACAAAGTGTTGTAGCATGCTCAGTAGCCTGAA
Source organism: Anomaloglossus baeobatrachus (assembly GCF_048569485.1). Taxonomy (NCBI): domain Eukaryota; kingdom Metazoa; phylum Chordata; class Amphibia; order Anura; family Aromobatidae; genus Anomaloglossus; species Anomaloglossus baeobatrachus. The sequence goes on from NC_134358.1 coordinate 396,300,813, forward strand.
CTGAGGACTAAGCCTCAGAAATGACACAATCAGGCTGAGCATGCTCACTAGGCGAAACACTGGACATTGGCTCTGGCTGGGGCAAATCGGCACGCACATGCACCCTAGCCACCTCTCCACATTTAGTTGTGGAGGAAGAAGCAGCCAGATGGACAACCTGAGGCATGGCCAAAAATGGCGGCAGGTGCCTGGGCATAGCAGGAATCGCAGAAGGCTGCCTACGGCTACAATGGCGCCTATTTGTAACGCATTATTAAAGAAAGGAGCCAGGATGGAGGACATAATTACAGAATAGCCACCAGGACAAAGAAAATTATTTAATTTGACCAACATGCTGGTAGGGGCCAAAGATCAAATTTTGCATCAGAGCCCATAAGACTCTATTTATGCAGTTGATCACAAATAAAGTTTTAAACGGAACCTGACAGCTGCTATATGCTACCCTATCTATGGCCAGCACGTATTAAGCACTGGCTGCATGATTTCAGCAAGCTACATTTACCTCTGAAACGCTGAGACGTTTCAGAAAAAAATACTTTAAAAGCCATTGAGGATCAAACCGCACGGGAGACAAGTCAGCCGGTTGGGTACACAGCAGATTCTCCCTGCCTGCTCCCCTGGAGTGACAGGTCTCTCACTATACACACACACCAAAAAATGTAACTTAAGTTTCCCAGTAACTTAAAGTACAATATTTCAGAAAAAAACAGTCTCAGAATCATTGGAAATTGTAGAAGCACTCCAGCAATATTACTACATAAATTGACACATATCAGAATTGAAAAATGTGGCCTGGTCAGGAAGGTGAAAGAATTAAACGCTATAAATTACAAAACTCAATATCTGCACTTTGTAATTGAGCTAGCAGTTAAACACACTACATGCTGCAATCACTTTTTATATAGACTGTATAACTTGTTGCTTGGAAAGTTCATTTTCTTGCATTGCATACTTTTTTAACACATGGTTTGTTGCCCTCTTCAACAAATAAGATTTTCATGACATACTTGGATCTGAAGTCATTCAATACTAATGAAATTTTGCATTGATTTTACTCTTAGAAATATCATAGGGTCAAAAACTTTGTGGTAGGAATCACGCTTCTCAAATTTCATTTAATTTACCAATCACTTGGGCATCATGTAAAGTGCTTTTGTCAGAATGAGGTAATTCTTTTATCCTAGATATACACAATTACACAGCAATTAAGTGAAGTACATTGTCTATCTTTGTGTCTAGGAGCGAGATATTAATTTTAAAAGGATTGACGTCAAGCTTTATTTCTATGGATCTTTTTTCTTTCATGGTAGTTTGTCATTTTATTACTGTTGCATTGTAAATCTATAGACAACTAATATTTTCGATTGACTATTTTCTTCATGTGGAATTTTTACTTGAATTTACTTTAATTATGTTTGTACATTTTGATATTGTCTTTAGAGATTATTAGTCTTTAAAGGGAACCTGTCATCAGTTTTTTCAGTATTCAACCCAAAGTAGCAACATATGCAGCTCCTGGGCTGCATTCTATGAAGGTGCACCTTGTGCCCTGACTCCCCTTGCAGACCCCACAAATACCTTTATAAAATCTCCCTTCACGTATGTAAATGAATCATTCTGTTTGGATGGGAGTCCTCTTTTTCGTCTCCTGACCCTCCTTTTGCCGCTGTTCACCATCCTTCTTTTATGATTGACATAGATGAAGTCACCATCATCATCCACATAGCTGGGCTGAATCTCACACCTGCGTAGAGTCATTCCCGTCTCGCACAGGCACACTTCACTCTGCCCCATCACTGACAGAGCCAAAAACATGAGCCGGTGACGCCATCCACATCGTCGGGCACAATCTCGTGCCTGCACAGAGAGATCACCGACTAGTGTAAGCACACCTATGTTTTTGGCTCTGACAGTAATGGGGCAGAGGGAAATGCGCCTGCGCGAGCCGGGAATTACTCTGCACAGGTGCGAGATTGAGGCCAGCAACATGGATGATGACGGAGGCGTTCATGAAAGGAGGATGGCAAACAGCGGCAAAAGGAGGGACAGGAGATGAAAAAGAGTACTCCCATCCAACTAGAACGATTAATTTGCATACATGAAGGGAGATTTTATAAAGGTATTTGTGGGGGGTCTGCAAGGGAATATTTAGCACCAGTGAGGATTAATTACTAAAACTTAGCTTTTATTTAAGCTCTTTAAAATTCAAAGATGAACAGACAATTATAAAATACACTTAGGATCACCCTGCAGGTAGCCAAGGTGCATGTTACCATGCTGTAATGAACAACCCTTGGAATAACACCAATAGGGGAATACAGTTATGTGTAATGCAAATATCAATTACTGTCATACGCAAAGCATTCTGAAGATGTTGGACAGAGGTTCCGTTATCTAAATGCCAAAAATTGGAGAACTATCTCCTCAAAGACAGTAAGATATAGACTATCTCCTAATACAGGGATCGCTTACACATAATAGAATATAAAACTTAGAAAGATCTCACCCATTTGGAGGATCTTCAGACGTTTGGTACGGCAGTTCGTCTTTTGGAGGGGTCACAAAGGGGCCTGTGGTCCAGGCTGGATATAGCTCGCCCTAAACCCCCTTGTCTCCCGTCCTTACAAGGACGGTCCACATCTGAACCTGTGTCCTTGCAAAAAGTAGTCCCACATGCCTCCCACCTCCCGACGCGTTTCGTCACTTTCTGTGACTCCTCAGGGGTCCAAGCATGAAAGATCATGTAGTGGGTCAAAGAGTGGTGTGTGACCTGCAGAGTCCAAACACCAAATGCTGCCAACCGCCAGCCCCCTCATTGTTCATCTATAAGTATATAGTTAAGGGCCCGCACAGCCAATCCTAGCAACCTCCAATCAGGTGCAACTCATGAATAATCTACAAACTCACCATTTGGTTCATGGTCGTCGCCATGCCAACGGGTTTCCACGTGTCCCGGGCATTATGATGTTATCCAAACTCCATTATCCCCAGGCGTGCACCGCACTTCCGGGTGGCGGTCACGAGAAAGAGGCCTGATCCGCATCACGTGGTGTACTCGGCACCACGTGGTCAGACATGTGATCCGGCGCGTCACCATGTCCTTCAGTGCGGTCCTCTGATATCAGGCACACCCACAGAAGGAGGCCAGTTCCGCATCACGTGGTGCACTCCGCACCACGTGATCAGGCATGTGATCCGGCACGTCACAATGTCCTTCAGTGTGGTCCTCCGATATCGGGCACGCCCACAGAGCACACAATCAATGATCACGCACAAAGTACAGAATCCCTCAAAATAATTCATTGTGTTGTAGTGTCGTTGTTATATACTCAATTATGTAGATGCGATTTTACATCAGGGAAACCCCTCAACGCATGGAGGGGACCCAGAGATGTCACGTGATGTAAACATCACCACGTGATCCACCCTACCATCGTATCAACAAAGGAGGGATTGCAGGCTATAAGCAGGCCCCCTGCCCCTCTAAGAGGGGGGCCAAACATGCCACGTAGAGCGTAATGTATTGCACTGTGCATATTAAAAACAATGCCATGTATCAACCAACAGTGGAAGGGGATACATATAGTAGGCAATTGTACTGCACATGTGACCAAAAAACATTACCTCTCAGAGGGGGACTGCTGCAGGTGAAAACACATATTTACGTGTTGTAGTGACTCATGATTACAAAAAAGAGTCCTACAGCCACATGCAGCCTCATATTATCCCTGATATATTTCACATACATCACTAAATTATATGTCTAGATGTTGTAATATCACCTATACTTAGTAATGCAGCTCAAATTACACAACAACAGTTTTATTTCAGGGGATTACTTAAAGGTTATTTCTTTTCACCCATTCCCCTAGGGGAGTGTATATCAATCATGAGTGTAGTAGGAGTTAGTGTATTTTAACAAAATGACAGGGTGGCAGAAAAAATTGTTGTCTTTTGCCACATATATACAAAAGGGGGGGCCATAGCACACCCCAAAAATGTCCAGTAATATTTAGACAGATTAGAAGATGGCACATGTTTATAGATAGCAGTAGGAGTAAGTTCATAGAAGGGTGTGTGTCATATTGAAGATATGATGGATATGGGGAGCCAGATTAAATATAGCAGCCATATTGTAGTTGTTCATTAAGACCCCTGGGTGAAACCGTATCCAACTTAAAGATCCACCTGGTTTCGCGCTGTAGGATCAAGCGATCCCAATTTCCACCCCTGATTGGTGGTTCGACTTTGTCGATGCCAATGAAGGAGATCACAGTTTTCCTTCCTCCATGTATATTATTCACATGGCGCGCCAAAGGGGTCTCTCTCTTGTGTTCCATGTCACCCAAGTGATCCCCAATTCGTCGTCTAAACTCTCTGATGGTCTTCCCGACATACTCCACTCCGCATTCGCAGGTGGCTTTATAGATAATCCCTCGAGAGCGACAGTTGATAAAGTGACGTATGTCAAATTGTTCATGGGTGACATTAGATTCAAATTTCTTTGAGGTTTTGATAAATGGACAAGCTACACGTCCTCCACATCTGTAGCAACCTTTTACATTGGATTTCAGCCATGTTTCCTGCTGAGGTGTTTGAAAATGGCTATGGACGAGTCTATCCTGGATAGACCGTCCTTTTTTGTACGTGACATGTGGATATGTGCCAATCTTATCCTCAAGATCTTTGTCCATCCGAAGGATGGACCAATGCCTGTCCAGGATATTTCTTACCTGGTTTGATCCATTAGAAAAGGTCGTAATGAATCTAGTAAGACCCTCATCAGCCTTTGCAGGGGCTGGGACCAGGAGATCTGCTCTGTTCATTTTTTTAGTGTCATTATAGGCCTTCTTTAAGACCCTGTCAGGGTAACCTCTTGCCAGGAACCTCCTTTTGAGGTCGTTAGCCTGGTTTTTAAAGGTACCCTCATCCGAGCAATTTCTACGCATTCTAAGATATTGCCCTTTAGGTATTCCCCTCTTGAGGGGAACAGGGTGATTACTTTCCCATCTTAGAATGGAATTAGTAGATGTCGGTTTTCTATATGTGCTCGTTCTGAGGGTACCCCCCCTCCATTTTAGTGACCAGGACGTCCAGAAAGGGCAGGCTGGTGTAATTCGCCTCATAGGTGAAATGTAGTCCAATAGGGTTGCCATTCAAACTCCTCACAAAATCCCCAAGAGCGCTCTCCGTGCCGCGCCAGACAATGAACACATCGTCGATATATCGTGTCCAGAATTCAATTCTGTTTGTGTCACCTCCTTCGTCCTCGCCGGTGAAAACCATCGTCTCCTCCCACCAGCCCAGGAGCAAGTTGGCATACGAGGGGGCACAAGGGCTCCCCATCGCGGTGCCCCTGCGCTGGTGGTAGAAACGGCCATCGAAGACGAAGTAATTTCTGGTAAGGCAGAAGTTAAGTGCTTTCAATATGAAGGCATTGTGTTGAGCAAACTGGCAACCTCTAGTGGACAAAAAATATTCCACCGCCTGTAAACCCTTGTCGTGTGGTATAGAGGAATACAAGGCCTCCACATCGATGCTCGCCAAAATGCAGTCATCGTCTATACATATCCCCTCGATCTTTCTGAGAAAGTCCATGGAGTCCCTCGTATACGACTGTAGGGATACGACGAATGGACGCAGAATAATGTCTAGGTATTGTCCCAGATTTTGGCAAATACTATTAATTCCTGACACTATAGGCCTACCCTTTAATGGATCCAACCCTTTATGCACTTTCGGTAGTCCATAAAAGGTAGCGACTACCGGATTTTGGGGCAGCAGGAATTCATGTTCTTTCTTATCAATAGACCTGAAGGCCAAAGCCTCATCCAACAAGTTTTTCAATTCAGATAGGAAAGGCTTAGTAGGGTTTTCCTTAAGAATGTCATATGCCTCTCTGTCCCCGAGAAGGTTCATGCACATATCGCGATACCTCTCAGAGTCAAGGACCACCACATTGCCACCCTTGTCAGAGGGCTTAATGACAATGTGGTGGTCCTGCTCCAAACCACGCAGAGCCAACATCTCCTCCCTGGTACAATTGAATGACGCAAATACATTCTGTTGCCTCAATTTTCTCAGGTCCTCCGTTACCAGGTTAACAAAGACATCCACAGCAGAGATGTCACCCTGCGGGGGTGGCATCTTAGTGCTTTTGCCCCTAAGGCTGGTAAAGGGACCTTCACCTCTATCATTGGGATTTATCTCAGTCAATGAATCGAGCAATCTTACATCAGACAACATGTCGGGAGGAATTCCCAACTCCTCACAGGTTTTATTATCCTGCCTACAAAAATGCTTCCTCCATTTCAGCTTCCGCGCAAAGAGGTTGAGGTCCTTGACACTTTCAAATAGATCAAAGTCCGAAGTGGGAACGAAAGAGAGACCTTTTTTAAGAATTGATTCTTCCAACTCACTGAGGGGTCGTGAGGACAGGTTAAGGACCTGCATGCCCATTTTGGGAACTGGCCCCTCCCCTCCGTTCGGCTCCTCAGTGAGTACTCGCGATCTAAAAAATGAGGCCCCTGTGTGAATTGGTTACCTCTGCCCCTGTTGGTATAGGAGCCCTTTCCCTTTCGTCCTTGTCCCCCTCTGCCCCCCCTGGTGTCACTTTCAGAAGCCTCTGTATCAGAGGAGGAGGGGTCTATGGGAGTCTCAGTTTGCAGGGTTTTATTATTAAGGAAAACGTACGCTCTGTTTTCCCTAAAGTCTTGGAGATCACGGACAAATTGTTTATGTTTCCTTTCTTTCACGTTATGTTGAAATCTCTCGATATCGTTTTGAAGTGTCAATTCTTTTTTAGAGAAGTCAACCTCTCCAGAGAATTTTTTAGCTGAATCAATCAATTCTCTGAGGCTTTCATTGAGGTGTGAGAGAGTATTTTTCTCCTCCTCCAGGAGAAGTCTCATAAACCTATGAGCACTCTCCGTGGCCTCTCTCTCCCACTTTTTGATGAATTCTGGACTTTTAGATCTATTCCCTGGGTTCAGAGTTATTCTAAGACCTCTAGGTACTATATTTTCTTTCAGATAATTTTCCAAAGTTTGTACCTCCCACCAAGAAATGACTTGGTCTTTATACAGTCTGGTTAGATCCTTAAATATCAAACTATAGGTGGGGGTATATTTTTTGGTTATAGTGACACGATCAGAAAAAACCTCTCTCGCTTCCTCCAACCAGCTATCCGTCTTTAGGCCATCAGACAAAAATCCTGCCATATTACAGTAATATAAGAATAAAGCAAGAAATCACCAGTTGGTGTTTCTGGGGGACAATACTCACATACAGTTGGATATTTAGCACCAGTGAGGATTAATTACTAAAACTTAGCTTTTATTTAAGCTCTTTAAAATTCAAAGATGAACAGACAATTATAAAATACACTTAGGATCACCCTGCAGGTAGCCAAGGTGCATGTTACCATGCTGTAATGAACAACCCTTGGAATAACACCAATAGGGGAATACAGTTATGTGTAATGCAAATATCAATTACTGTCATACGCAAAGCATTCTGAAGATGTTGGACAGAGGTTCCGTTATCTAAATGCCAAAAATTGGAGAACTATCTCCTCAAAGACAGTAAGATATAGACTATCTCCTAATACAGGGATCGCTTACACATAATAGAATATAAAACTTAGAAAGATCTCACCCATTTGGAGGATCTTCAGACGTTTGGTACGGCAGTTCGTCTTTTGGAGGGGTCACAAAGGGGCCTGTGGTCCAGGCTGGATATAGCTCGCCCTAAACCCCCTTGTCTCCCGTCCTTACAAGGACGGTCCACATCTGAACCTGTGTCCTTGCAAAAAGTAGTCCCACATGCCTCCCACCTCCCGACGCGTTTCGTCACTTTCTGTGACTCCTCAGGGGTCCAAGCATGAAAGATCATGTAGTGGGTCAAAGAGTGGTGTGTGACCTGCAGAGTCCAAACACCAAATGCTGCCAACCGCCAGCCCCCTCATTGTTCATCTATAAGTATATAGTTAAGGGCCCGCACAGCCAATCCTAGCAACCTCCAATCAGGTGCAACTCATGAATAATCTACAAACTCACCATTTGGTTCATGGTCGTCGCCATGCCAACGGGTTTCCACGTGTCCCGGGCATTATGATGTTATCCAAACTCCATTATCCCCAGGCGTGCACCGCACTTCCGGGTGGCGGTCACGAGAAAGAGGCCTGATCCGCATCACGTGGTGTACTCGGCACCACGTGGTCAGACATGTGATCCGGCGCGTCACCATGTCCTTCAGTGCGGTCCTCTGATATCAGGCACACCCACAGAAGGAGGCCAGTTCCGCATCACGTGGTGCACTCCGCACCACGTGATCAGGCATGTGATCCGGCACGTCACAATGTCCTTCAGTGTGGTCCTCCGATATCGGGCACGCCCACAGAGCACACAATCAATGATCACGCACAAAGTACAGAATCCCTCAAAATAATTCATTGTGTTGTAGTGTCGTTGTTATATACTCAATTATGTAGATGCGATTTTACATCAGGGAAACCCCTCAACGCATGGAGGGGACCCAGAGATGTCACGTGATGTAAACATCACCACGTGATCCACCCTACCATCGTATCAACAACGGAGGGATTGCAGGCTATAAGCAGGCCCCCTGCCCCTCTAAGAGGGGGGCCAAACATGCCACGTAGAGCGTAATGTATTGCACTGTGCATATTAAAAACAATGCCATGTATCAACCAACAGTGGAAGGGGATACATATAGTAGGCAATTGTACTGCACATGTGACCAAAAAACATTACCTCTCAGAGGGGGACTGCTGCAGGTGAAAACACATATTTACGTGTTGTGGTGACTCATGATTACAAAAAAAGAGTCCTACAGCCACATGCAGCCTCATATTATCCCTGATATATTTCACATACATCACTAAATTATATGTCTAGATGTTGTAATATCACCTATACTTAGTAATGCAGCTCAAATTACACAACAACAGTTTTATTTCAGGGGATTACTTAAAGGTTATTTCTTTTCACCCATTCCCCTAGGGGAGTGTATATCAATCATGAGTGTAGTAGGAGTTAGTGTATTTAACAAAATGACAGGGTGGCAGAAAAAATTGTTGTCTTTTGCCACATATATACAAAAGGGGGGGCCATAGCACACCCCAAAAATGTCCAGTAATATTTAGACAGATTAGAAGATGGCACATGTTTATAGATAGCAGTAGGAGTAAGTTCATAGAAGGGTGTGTGTCATATTGAAGATATTTTGTATATATGTTGTATATATGTGGCAAAAGACAACAATTTTTTCTGCCACCCTGTCATTTTGTTAAAATACACTAACTCCTACTACACTCATTATTGATATACACTCCCCTAGGGGAATGGGTGAAAAGAAATAACCTTTAAGTAATCCCCTGAAATAAAACTGTTGTTGTGTAATTTGAGCTGCATTACTAAGTATAGGTGATATTACAACATCTAGACATATAATTTAGTGATGTATGTGAAATATATCAGGGATAATATGAGGCTGCATATGGCTGTAGGACTCTTTTTTGTAATCATGAGTCACTACAACACGTAAATATGTGTTTTCACCTGCAGCAGTCCCCCTCTGAGAGGTAATGTTTTTTGGTCACATGTGCAGTACAATTGCCTACTATATGTATCCCCTTCCACTGTTGGTTGATACATGGCATTGTTTTTAATATGCACAGTGCAATACATTACGCTCTACGTGGCATGTTTGGCCCCCCTCTTAGAGGGGCAGGGGGCCTGCTTATAGCCTGCAATCCCTCCGTTGTTGATACGATGGTAGGGTGGATCACGTGGTGATGTTTACATCACGTGACATCTCTGGGTCCCCTCCATGCGTTGAGGGGTTTCCCTGATGTAAAATCGCATCTACATAATTGAGTATATAACAACGACACTACAACACAATGAATTATTTTGAGGGATTCTGTACTTTGTGCGTGATCATTGATTGTGTGCTCTGTGGGCGTGCCCGATATCGGAGGACCACACTGAAGGACATTGTGACGTGCCGGATCACATGCCTGATCACGTGGTGCGAAGTGCACCACGTGATGCGGAACTGGCCTCCTTCTGTGGGTGTGCCTGATATCAGAGGACCGCACTGAAGGACATGGTGACGCGCCGGATCACATGTCTGACCACGTGGTGCCGAGTACACCACGTGATGCGGATCAGGCCTCTTTCTCGTGACCGCCACCCGGAAGTGCGGTGCACGCCTGGGGATAATGGAGTTTGGATAACATCATAATGCCCGGGACACGTGGAAACCCGTTGGCATGGCGACGACCATGAACCAAATGGTGAGTTTGTAGATTATTCATGAGTTGCACCTGATTGGAGGTTGCTAGGATTGGCTGTGCGGGCCCTTAACTATATACTTATAGATGAACAATGAGGGGGCTGGCGGTTGGCAGCATTTGGTGTTTGGACTCTGCAGGTCACACACCACTCTTTGACCCACTACATGATCTTTCATGCTTGGACCCCTGAGGAGTCACAGAAAGTGACGAAACGCGTCGGGAGGTGGGAGGCATGTGGGACTACTTTTTGCAAGGACACAGGTTCAGATGTGGACCGTCCTTGTAAGGACGGGAGACAAGGGGGTTTAGGGCGAGCTATATCCAGCCTGGACCACAGGCCCCTTTGTGACCCCTCCAAAAGACGAACTGCCGTACCAAACGTCTGAAGATCCTCCAAATGGGTGAGATCTTTCTAAGTTTTATATTCTATTATGTGTAAGCGATCCCTGTATTAGGAGATAGTCTATATCTTACTGTCTTTGAGGAGATAGTTCTCCAATTTTTGGCATTTAGATAACGGAACCTCTGTCCAACATCTTCAGAATGCTTTGCGTATGACAGTAATTGATATTTGCATTACACATAACTGTATTCCCCTATTGGTGTTATTCCAAGGGTTGTTCATTACAGCATGGTAACATGCACCTTGGCTACCTGCAGGGTGATCCTAAGTGTATTTTATAATTGTCTGTTCATCTTTGAATTTTAAAGAGCTTAAATAAAAGCTAAGTTTTAGTAATTAATCCTCACTGGTGCTAAATATCCAACTGTATGTGAGTATTGTCCCCCAGAAACACCAACTGGTGATTTCTTGCTTTATTCTTATATTACTGTAATATGGCAGGATTTTTGTCTGATGGCCTAAAGACGGATAGCTGGTTGGAGGAAGCGAGAGAGGTTTTTTCTGATCGTGTCACTATAACCAAAAAATATACCCCCACCTATAGTTTGATATTTAAGGATCTAACCAGACTGTATAAAGACCAAGTCATTTCTTGGTGGGAGGTACAAACTTTGGAAAATTATCTGAAAGAAAATATAGTACCTAGAGGTCTTAGAATAACTCTGAACCCAGGGAATAGATCTAAAAGTCCAGAATTCATCAAAAAGTGGGAGAGAGAGGCCACGGAGAGTGCTCATAGGTTTATGAGACTTCTCCTGGAGGAGGAGAAAAATACTCTCTCACACCTCAATGAAAGCCTCAGAGAATTGATTGATTCAGCTAAAAAATTCTCTGGAGAGGTTGACTTCTCTAAAAAAGAATTGACACTTCAAAACGATATCGAGAGATTTCAACATAACGTGAAAGAAAGGAAACATAAACAATTTGTCCGTGATCTCCAAGACTTTAGGGAAAACAGAGCGTACGTTTTCCTTAATAATAAAACCCTGCAAACTGAGACTCCCATAGACCCCTCCTCCTCTGATACAGAGGCTTCTGAAAGTGACACCAGGGGGGGCAGAGGGGGACAAGGACGAAAGGGAAAGGGCTCCTATACCAACAGGGGCAGAGGTAACCAATTCACACAGGGGCCTCATTTTTTAGATCGCGATTACTCACTGAGGAGCCGAACGGAGGGGAGGGGCCAGTTCCCAAAATAGGCATGCAGGTCCTTAACCTGTCCTCACGACCCCTCAGTGAGTTGGAAGAATCAATTCTTAAAAAAGGTCTCTCTTTCGTTCCCACTTCGGACTTTGATCTATTTGAAAGTGTCAAGGACCTCAACCTCTTTGCGCGGAAGCTGAAATGGAGGAAGCATTTTTGTAGGCAGGATAATAAAACCTGTGAGGAGTTGGGAATTCCTCCCGACATGTTGTCTGATGTAAGATTGCTCGATTCATTGACTGAGATAAATCCCAATGATAGAGGTGAAGGTCCCTTTACCAGCCTTAGGGGCAAAAGCACTAAGATGCCACCCCCGCAGGGTGACATCTCTGCTGTGGATGTCTTTGTTAACCTGGTAACGGAGGACCTGAGAAAATTGAGGCAACAGAATGTATTTGCGTCATTCAATTGTACCAGGGAGGAGATGTTGGCTCTGCGTGGTTTGGAGCAGGACCACCACATTGTCATTAAGCCCTCTGACAAGGGTGGCAATGTGGTGGTCCTTGACTCTGAGAGGTATCGCGATATGTGCATGAACCTTCTCGGGGACAGAGAGGCATATGACATTCTTAAGGAAAACCCTACTAAGCCTTTCCTATCTGAATTGAAAAACTTGTTGGATGAGGCTTTGGCCTTCAGGTCTATTGATAAGAAAGAACATGAATTCCTGCTGCCCCAAAATCCGGTAGTCACTACCTTTTATGGACTACCGAAAGTGCATAAAGGGTTGGATCCATTAAAGGGTAGGCCTATAGTGTCAGGAATTAATAGTATTTGCCAAAATCTGGGACAATACCTAGACATTATTCTGCGTCCATTCGTCGTATCCCTACAGTCGTATACGAGGGACTCCATGGACTTTCTCAGAAAGATCGAGGGGATATGTATAGACGATGACTGCATTTTGGCGAGCATCGATGTGGAGGCCTTGTATTCCTCTATACCACACGACAAGGGTTTACAGGCGGTGGAATATTTTTTGTCCACTAGAGGTTGCCAGTTTGCTCAACACAATGCCTTCATATTGAAAGCACTTAACTTCTGCCTTACCAGAAATTACTTCGTCTTCGATGGCCGTTTCTACCACCAGCGCAGGGGCACCGCGATGGGGAGCCCTTGTGCCCCCTCGTATGCCAACTTGCTCCTGGGCTGGTGGGAGGAGACGATGGTTTTCACCGGCGAGGACGAAGGAGGTGACACAAACAGAATTGAATTCTGGACACGATATATCGACGATGTGTTCATTGTCTGGCGCGGCACGGAGAGCGCTCTTGGGGATTTTGTGAGGAGTTTGAATGGCAACCCTATTGGACTACATTTCACCTATGAGGCGAATTACACCAGCCTGCCCTTTCTGGACGTCCTGGTCACTAAAATAGAGGGGGGTACCCTCAGAACGAGCACATATAGAAAACCGACATCTACTAATTCCATTCTAAGATGGGAAAGTAATCACCCTGTTCCCCTCAAGAGGGGAATACCTAAAGGGCAATATCTTAGAATGCGTAGAAATTGCTCGGATGAGGGTACCTTTAAAAACCAGGCTAACGACCTCAAAAGGAGGTTCCTGGCAAGAGGTTACCCTGACAGGGTCTTAAAGAAGGCCTATAATGACACTAAAAAAATGAACAGAGCAGATCTCCTGGTCCCAGCCCCTGCAAAGGCTGATGAGGGTCTTACTAGATTCATTACGACCTTTTCTAATGGATCAAACCAGGTAAGAAATATCCTGGACAGGCATTGGTCCATCCTTCGGATGGACAAAGATCTTGAGGATAAGATTGGCACATATCCACATGTCACGTACAAAAAAGGACGGTCTATCCAGGATAGACTCGTCCATAGCCATTTTCAAACACCTCAGCAGGAAACATGGCTGAAATCCAATGTAAAAGGTTGCTACAGATGTGGAGGACGTGTAGCTTGTCCATTTATCAAAACCTCAAAGAAATTTGAATCTAATGTCACCCATGAACAATTTGACATACGTCACTTTATCAACTGTCGCTCTCGAGGGATTATCTATAAAGCCACCTGCGAATGCGGAGTGGAGTATGTCGGGAAGACCATCAGAGAGTTTAGACGACGAATTGGGGATCACTTGGGTGACATGGAACACAAGAGAGAGACCCCTTTGGCGCGCCATGTGAATAATATACATGGAGGAAGGAAAACTGTGATCTCCTTCATTGGCATCGACAAAGTCGAACCACCAATCAGGGGTGGAAATTGGGATCGCTTGATCCTACAGCGCGAAACCAGGTGGATCTTTAAGTTGGATACGGTTTCACCCAGGGGTCTTAATGAACAACTACAATATGGCTGCTATATTTAATCTGGCTCCCCATATCCATCATATCTTCAATATGACACACACCCTTCTATGAACTTACTCCTACTGCTATCTATAAACATGTGCCATCTTCTAATCTGTCTAAATATTACTGGACATTTTTGGGGTGTGCTATGGCCCCCCCTTTTGTATATATGTGGCAAAAGACAACAATTTTTTCTGCCACCCTGTCATTTTGTTAAAATACACTAACTCCTACTACACTCATGATTGATATACACTCCCCTAGGGGAATGGGTGAAAAGAAATAACCTTTAAGTAATCCCCTGAAATAAAACTGTTGTTGTGTAATTTGAGCTGCATTACTAAGTATAGGTGATATTACAACATCTAGACATATAATTTAGTGATGTATGTGAAATATATCAGGGATAATATGAGGCTGCATGTGGCTGTAGGACTCTTTTTTGTAATCATGAGTCACTACAACACGTAAATATGTGTTTTCACCTGCAGCAGTCCCCCTCTGAGAGGTAATGTTTTTTGGTCACATGTGCAGTACAATTGCCTACTATATGTATCCCCTTCCACTGTTGGTTGATACATGGCATTGTTTTTAATATGCACAGTGCAATACATTACGCTCTACGTGGCATGTTTGGCCCCCCTCTTAGAGGGGCAGGGGGCCTGCTTATAGCCTGCAATCCCTCCGTTGTTGATACGATGGTAGGGTGGATCACGTGGTGATGTTTACATCACGTGACATCTCTGGGTCCCCTCCATGCGTTGAGGGGTTTCCCTGATGTAAAATCGCATCTACATAATTGAGTATATAACAACGACACTACAACACAATGAATTATTTTGAGGGATTCTGTACTTTGTGCGTGATCATTGATTGTGTGCTCTGTGGGCGTGCCCGATATCGGAGGACCACACTGAAGGACATTGTGACGTGCCGGATCACATGCCTGATCACGTGGTGCGGAGTGCACCACGTGATGCGGAACTGGCCTCCTTCTGTGGGTGTGCCTGATATCAGAGGACCGCACTGAAGGACATGGTGACGCGCCGGATCACATGTCTGACCACGTGGTGCCGAGTACACCACGTGATGCGGATCAGGCCTCTTTCTCGTGACCGCCACCCGGAAGTGCGGTGCACGCCTGGGGATAATGGAGTTTGGATAACATCATAATGCCCGGGACACGTGGAAACCCGTTGGCATGGCGACGACCATGAACCAAATGGTGAGTTTGTAGATTATTCATGAGTTGCACCTGATTGGAGGTTGCTAGGATTGGCTGTGCGGGCCCTTAACTATATACTTATAGATGAACAATGAGGGGGCTGGCGGTTGGCAGCATTTGGTGTTTGGACTCTGCAGGTCACACACCACTCTTTGACCCACTACATGATCTTTCATGCTTGGACCCCTGAGGAGTCACAGAAAGTGACGAAACGCGTCGGGAGGTGGGAGGCATGTGGGACTACTTTTTGCAAGGACACAGGTTCAGATGTGGACCGTCCTTGTAAGGACGGGAGACAAGGGGGTTTAGGGCGAGCTATATCCAGCCTGGACCACAGGCCCCTTTGTGACCCCTCCAAAAGACGAACTGCCGTACCAAACGTCTGAAGATCCTCCAAATGGGTGAGATCTTTCTAAGTTTTATATTCTATTATGTGTAAGCGATCCCTGTATTAGGAGATAGTCTATATCTTACTGTCTTTGAGGAGATAGTTCTCCAATTTTTGGCATTTAGATAACGGAACCTCTGTCCAACATCTTCAGAATGCTTTGCGTATGACAGTAATTGATATTTGCATTACACATAACTGTATTCCCCTATTGGTGTTATTCCAAGGGTTGTTCATTACAGCATGGTAACATGCACCTTGGCTACCTGCAGGGTGATCCTAAGTGTATTTTATAATTGTCTGTTCATCTTTGAAT
The DNA here is from genome assembly GCF_048569485.1 of Anomaloglossus baeobatrachus. NCBI lineage: Eukaryota > Metazoa > Chordata > Amphibia > Anura > Aromobatidae > Anomaloglossus > Anomaloglossus baeobatrachus. Next base: position 396,316,987 of record NC_134358.1, read on the forward strand.
TTTAAAGAGCTTAAATAAAAGCTAAGTTTTAGTAATTAATCCTCACTGGTGCTAAATATCCAACTGTATGTGAGTATTGTCCCCCAGAAACACCAACTGGTGATTTCTTGCTTTATTCTCGGGGTCTGCAAGGGGAGTCAGGGCCCAAGGTGCACCTTCATAAAATGCCGCCCAGGAGCTGCATATGGTGCTACTTTAGGTTGAATACTGAAAAAACTGGTGACAGGTTCCCTTTTAATATTAAATATTATAAGGCTATAAGTAACCTTCTAAGTGGAAGGTGTTTGAGCACATGTCCTCTATACCTAGCATCGCTGGATGCTTCCATGTCAGTGTTGCCGCATCCTCCTGTGCCGCTTCCTCCACGGCCTCCTCATCCAGAGTAAGACCTACACCACCAACTTCAACTCAACTGTCTAGGTGAGAAATCCCACACGGCACAGGAACTGTGGACTGGAATCAAAAAGACAGATGAGTGACTGTTTCCCTGAACACGAAGCCTGGCCTGGTGGTGTGTGATAATGGGCGAAATATTTTGCAGCTTTGGGCCTAGAGAGTTTGACACACATCCATTGCCTTGTGCATCTGCTAAATTTTGTGGTGCAGAGCTTCTTTAAAAGTGACCCACATTTGTAAGAGCTGCTGCTGAAGGTGCGGGCTGTCTCTGTGCAATTTTGGTTTTGTCACACTGCTGCTGCTCATCTGTCTGTGCTGCAGAGTCACTTCATGCTCACCGCCTTATATGGAGCGTACCAATAAGGTGAAACTCCCCCTTGCATATGCTGGAGAGACTGCGTATCTTGGGCAATCTTGGCTGTGAGGGTCAACAGGGAAAACAGGCTGTGTAGGGGCCTTTTTTAAAATTCAATGCTCTGTAGGGGAATCAACAAATAAACCAGCCGTGCATCCCATAAAACTTGTCCATAATTTCGGCTGAATAGATAACTATACCAACACATTATTGAGCTCTATTTGTAATTTCAAAGTTTTGATCTGCCCTGCAGATCAAAGTATTGTAGTGCGCTTGCGCAGGACCTCAATGCCGGCCTGTGTGCATGACGTAGGACGCGTCATGCACCCAGGCTTCAGAAGAAGGAGGACAAAGATGGCTGAAAGAGGAGGTGCCAGAACCGGAGAACGGAGACTTCAAACCGACTGGTCTGCACCGCACCGCCCGTTAGGTGATTATTATAAATTAATTTTTATGTTCTACACAGCAGCCTGGGCTCTTATATACAGTATGTTAGAATGCTGTACATAAGAGCCCACTGGTGGTGGCCGCACGTTATAGTCGCCAAATCTGGTGACAGGCTCTCTTTAATCAAAAAAATCTCCCACCTAAACTGACAAGGAGAGAAAAGGGCAGAAAAGTTAACATCTATTTCATCCCTTCATTTGATTGTTGTTGGTATGAATGATATAACCTGGGTTCAGGTTTCTCACACATTTTTTATCAATTTATACGTCCTTTTAGCAATTATCCATTAAAGGTTACAGTTTACATTATTCACAGGGCTGCCTTTTTTGCATAACTTGTTACTGTGTTAGTTAAATAGTTAATTTCTGGATATTGTAAGTGGTACTTCACACACAGCGAGATCGCTACTGAGATCGCTGCTGAGTCACGTTTTTTGTGACGCAGCAGTGACCTCATTAGTGATCTCGCTGTGTGTGACACTGAGCAGCGATCTGGCCCCTGCTGTGAGATCGCTGCTCGTTACACACAGCCCTGGTTCGTTTTTTTATTGTTGCTCTCCCGCTGATAAGCACACAACGCTGTGTGTGACAGCGAGAGAGCAACAATCCTGAATGGGCAGGGAGCAGGAGCCGGCGTCTGACAGCCTGCGGTAAGCTGTAACCAAGGTAAACATCGGGTAACCAAGGTGGTTACCCGATATTTACCTTTGTTACCAGCCTCCGCAGCTTTCACGCTGCCAGTATCGGCTCCTGCTCCCTGCACATGCTAAGCTAAGCGGTGTGCGCTGGTAACTAAGGTAAACATCGGGTAACCATACCCGATGTTTACCTTAGTTACCAGTGTCCGCAGCTTCCAGACGCCGGCTCCGTGCAAGCGCAGCGTCGCTTGCATGTCGCTGCTGGCTGGGGGCTGATTACTGGTCGCTGCTGAGATCTGCCTGTTTGACAGCTCACCAGCGACCATGTAGCAACGCAGCAGCGATCCTGACCAGGTCAGATCGCTGGTGGGATCGCTGCTGCGTCGCTAAAGTGTGACGGTACCCTAACGGTATATCCTAGGTGACATTCTTTTTGAACAATGAAATCTGCAACATTGATGAGAGGATTAATGATGGGCGAACCAGCAGATATCCAGGATCAGCGGGTCTAACCGGATATTAAAAAACCCTGTTCGCGCCCAGAATTAATTCCAAATATCTGCCCTGGTGCTGATCCCCATATAAGTCTATGAGAATACGAATTTTATGTTTTAACATAGTGGTAGAAAGGGCTAGAAGGGTTAGAGCAGTTGCGTTATACTTACCATCTCAATTCGTCTGTAACACTACTTCCTGGGCTGCTCATTATCCCTCATGCATAATCAGTGCTTCCCCCTCCCACCGGCTGTTTAGTGATTGGTTGTAGTCAGACCACGCCACCACACTTCTTGGAATCACAGATGCTGTGTGTGTTTGTATCGTGGGGTAAAAATAAATAAATAAATTAAAAAACTGGCATAGGGTCCCCCCATATTATGATACCCAGCACCGATAAAGCATATGGCTACAGGCTACAGCCCCCAGCTATCTGCTTATCTGGGCTGTGTATCAAATTAAAAGGGACCCCAAGCAGTTTTTTTTTACATTATTTAAATAAATCATTTTAAAAAACATTCACCCCAATTTTGATACCCAGCCATGATAAAGCTGAAAGCTGGTGGCTGGTATTCTTAGGCTTGGGAGGACCATGGTTATTGCACCCAACCTAAAAATAGCAGCCTGAAGCCACCCAGAATTGTTGCATCCATTGTGATGTGACAATCCCAGCACTTTACCGGGCTTATCTCGATTACCCTGGGACAGAAGCAATCGAGTAATATCATAGGTTAATGACAGCTCACAGCTGCCACTAAGCCCTAGATTAGTAATGGGAGGCATCTATGAGACCCCTTTATTACTAATCTGTTAGTGAAAATAAATAAAGTGTTTTTGGTTATTAAACAAAAAAACACACAAAAAAATCCTTTGAAATAAAATAAAAAAACCCCACCCATTTCACCCTTTTATTAACCCAAAACACTGAGTTCTGATGTAATTCAAATGAGGTTCCATGATGATTCTGGCTCTGCTACATACTTACTGAAGTCCCAGTGCAAGGACAAAAGATGTCCGCACGCTGAGGCAGAGACTGACTGAGTACAGCGATGAGCGGTGATGTCACTCAGGTTATTTGCGGTCACAGCTGGAGGTTCCCACGGTACCCTACCGCAGGTAAACTGACCTTAGGTGATCTCATTGAACTCCGTGACCTCACCTCAGGATCACAGACCTGCATCTCCTGGCAGAAAACCTTTTTCTTGCCAAGAGATGCAGATTTGGTGCCAAAGTGTATACATCATATTCCTGTACCCAATCTGCATTTCCTAGCAAAAAAAAAATCACATCAAACCACATCATAACGTATGCAGTTTTGATGTGATTTTTGCCAGGAGATGCAGATTTGGTGCAGGAATCTGGTGTATAAATGTCAGCACCAATCTGCATCTGTTGGCAAAAAGATGTATACAAAAACAGGTATGATGCTGTTTCGGTGCAGTTTTCTGCCAGGAGATGCAAATTTGGTGCAGAAATCTGGTGCAGACATTTCAGCACTAAAATTTATACCCCAAAAAAATTGCATGAAAACTACATTCATTATGATGTGGTTTTGATGTGATTTTTGCCAGGAGATGCAGATTGAGTGCAGGAATATGGTGTAAAAATTTCAGCACAAAAATCTGCATATCTTGGCAAAAAAAAATGCTGTTTTCTGCCAGGTCTGTGAACTCAGTGACCTCACCTGAAGTGAAGTCACTGAGTTTAATGAGGTAACATGAGGTCAGTTTACCTGCGATCAAAGGTGGGGTACCATGGCAACCTCCAGCTATGACCACAAATAAATTGAGTGACATCACCACTCATCACTGCAGCTCAATCAGTCTCTACCTGAAGCCCAGAGCATGCGGACATGTTCTGTGCCTATGCGCTGTGACTTCAGTATGTAGGAGAGCCGGAATCATTGGGATTAATAAAGGGGTGAAAAAGGGTGGGGCTTTTTGTATTTTATTTCAAATTAAGGATTTTTTTCGGTGTTTGTGTTTATTTCTTTTCACTTACAGATTAGAAATGGAGGGTCTAATCACCTCCCACTACAAATCTATAGCTTAGCTGCAGCTATGACCTGTTATTATTAACCAGTGATATTACCCGATTGCCTCTGCACCAGGGCAATCGGGATGAGCCAGGTAAAGTGCTGGGATTGTCACATCTAATGGATGTGACAATTCTGGGTGGCTGCAGGCTGCTATTTCTAGGCTGGGGTCAGAAGAACATGGGCCTCCCCAGCCTGATAATTCCAAATAATTTAAAAAAGCTGCATGGGGTCCATCTTATTTTGATACACAGTCAAGATAAGCATATAGCTGGAGGCTGCAGCCTGTAGCCGTATGGTTTATTTGTGCTGAGCAGGGTATGGGTGCACCCTATGCTAATTTTATTTATTTTTACACCATGATAGAGACGCAAACAGCATCTGTTATTCCAAAGAGTCAAACACGCTGTCACACAGGGTGGGCGTGTGGCACCCCTCACGCTCAGTCACCATAGCGTATTGCATCTCATTTAGGGTGCAATGCTCATCCCAGTTAAGGAAGAGGTTAACTACTGGTTTTCCCTTACATAACACACACAGTTTAGGTACTTTCCCAGCTTAAGCAACCAGACATTGAAACTGGGCTAAACGTGGTCACCATAACAACGGGTTTTTCAGAGCCACTAGGGAGTCATCAGGAAGGTGGGGGCAGCACAGGGGAAGTGAGAGAGCACACATACTTTTACTTTAGAACAGTCTGAGACACAGAAGAAGTAGGGTCAATGAGAGGTCTGCAGCATAAGCTCCTGTTGTGAATACATTTTCCAGTTTGCGGCTCCCTCTTGTGGTCAGTGCTGGCGGTTCAGTTAACTTGTGAAATAAGAGCCACACACCTGTGGAGGACTGGCAATCAGGCCTTTCAGATTGGGACTATATAACTGAGTAGTTTTCTCCTGTTAGTTGCCGCTGCTCAATTGATTTCCTGTGTGTTAAGGACATCCTGAAACCAGCCCTGCTCTCTACCAGAACTTCTCTCAAGATAAGTTTGTCTTGGTACCTTTGCTTATTGTTTCCACTTTCTTGTTGTTTTTCTGTTTTGATACTATTGCTTGATTCCTATTTTGCCTATGTGGAGTTCCTGGTGGAATTGGATCTTCCCTGATGGGAGTGTCTGAATATTTAGCTCCATGATTGTGCAATGTATTGTGTTTTGTCATGCTTGGTATTAAATTCAGTCCCTCATCTATATTATTTTTTTGGGATCCCAGTAACATCAGAGTACTGATATAGTGGGGGAGAGACCGTGTGGTCTCAGGGTTTTTCCATGTCAGGCGTGCTGAGATTTTTTAGGGTTTTTAAGGCTGCAGACAGTGCTCTTTCCTATCCTTTCCTATAATGATAGTTTGGGCCTCATCTTTGCTGAATCTGTTTTCTAGCTTTGTATTGTGTTTTCCTATATCACTGTAGTCTTACCATGTGGGGGGCTATCAATATCTTTGGGGATTGCTCCGAGGCAGATTAGCTTTTCTTATATTTCTATCTGTAAGAATATTTAGTTCTCCGGCTGTGTCGAGACGACTAGGTCATCGTAGGCTCGTCCCACGGCTACTTCTAGTTCTGTGTCAGGATTAGGTCTGCAGTCCGTTAAGGTTCCAGCCACTCTGATTACTTCTTGGGTTTCCGCATTTTTTGATCTTCCTCGGTCCCTGAATCATAACAAGCTCCCCTCAGAGGGACCGACCAGGAGGAGAGCTTCAGAGCTCTTCCTGTAACGACTGAGAGAGTGCCAGAACATCAGGGATTCACAGGACCACGGCCGCTGTGGAGAGTGCTTCAGAGCTTCCACAGTTAGGACCAGGCAGACTGGAACAGACCGGAGATGACCAGGGGAGAAGCACACTAGAAACATGGTAGCTGGTGGGAGAGCCTAACAGCCCCTTCGGGACTGACGCAGTCAATGTGCAGAACCCTAGGGTGGCGTACACTTCACGTTGCGCCATCAGAATTTGCAGGGAAGGGGGATTTCAGGTCCCATTGCCCACACCAAAGGTCCCGGGGCACAGTAGCACATAGGGTCCGGAGTCATAATTACAGTCCGGCCCCAAAGCGGATATGCCCTACCTGCGAACGGGGCAGGAACTAAACCCAAGGACACTGGGGTCCCCAAGTAGCTCTACACCACGGGAATCTGTTGTGATCCGGTAACCATGGAAGATTACAAGAAACTCCCATTGGTGAAAAAACAGCAAGAAAACAGGAGGAGTTGGAACCTGGGCTGACCGCAATCCCCTAACTATCAGACCACACTAGAAATAGCTGTGGAGCGTTCCTAAACAGCTAGACGTCTCGTCACAGCCTGAGGAACTAGCTACGCGAAACAGAAAGAAATGAGGAACTCTACCTTGCCTCAGAGAAGTCCCCAAAGGAGTAGATAGCCCCCAACATATAAAGATTACGGTGAGAAAGGAAAACACAATACACAGATAGGAAGAATAGATTTAGCAAAGGCGAGGCCCAACTAACCAAATACAAAGGAAAGGAAAGAGCACTGATTGTGTTCATGTACAAAATCCCTGTAGAAAAATACCAATCTCCAGATAGTAAAAATGGCCCTAGAGGTCGAACAACCTCACCCCCACTATATCTATTACACCTGTAAATAATGGGAGAACAAAATACCAAAAAGAACACAAAAATACAAAAGTGCAAATACTCAAGTTAGACAGGGAGAAACTCCCTTATCCTGCAGGAGAGCTAGCAAAGGGCGAACCCCCATGCTCACACACAAGAGAAACCAAACTTAACCTGCAAGAAAACAGATACTAAACAAAGCAAAGAAAATCACACACCTTAAGGTGTAAATCAGGAAGCAAGGAAAAAAACTGACAACTTATCTGCAGAAGTCTTACTCAGGGAAACAGGGAAGGACAGAACTCCAAGCCAGGAACAGAGACAGAGGAAAATACAATTATAACCAGCACCAACAAGGCAAAAAGTGCTCTCCTATATAGACCAGGCTTGTCTACAATAGGACTTCCCTAATTCCCAATTAATGCCGACACCTGTCTGAGTCACAGGCTCAGACTCAGCTCCACTACCATTCGTGGCCACCAAAGGGAGCTCCAAAACAGCCCCTACATAGACGACATTCACAACAAGGATCCACACTACAAGAGCAAGGAAGGAAGGTCTCACACTCCACAACACCGGTGGTGGCCTCTGAATCATCCGAGAATGGCTGGGGCCCATCATGGCAGAAACCGGCACTCCAAGGGTGACTGCATGACACAGTGATTAAAAGAACTTTACCTGCAGTCCTGGTGTTTATCCCGTCATTGCTGTTGCTGTCACCCCGTGATTCGGCGTCAATGGCCACTACCCCCCACGCTCGGTCTCCCCAGGCCGAGCTCCACCTGTGGGGAGCTGGACCATCTGAGCAGCATGACCATCCGTCCCGGAGGAGAGCAACATCTTGCAGCGGCGGCTGATCGTTGGCCGCATAACACGGATGGCGCTTTCACAGGCCATTCACAGCAACTCCAAATACCACTGGCCCGGTGACGAGTAACCCCCCGACCCCGTAGGCGCATCAGGGACATGGTCTAACTGCAACCATTCATAGCTGTCTGGACTGCTGGTGGGCTGGGGAAGCAGTGCATATGCATGAGATTAATGAGTTGTGCAGATAGGGTCTTTCTTGTCTGTAGAGGGACCAAGTTGTGTGCGGGTACGGCGTCTCACTGTACTAGGTCTTCTCTTTTTCCATTACCTGTGTTTGAGAGTGTTTACATTCATGAAAACAGTGACATATCTTTAACGGGACCAAAGCATTGGTTTTTTTGAAAGTTGCCATTGGTGGGGATGTCAGAAGGTCCCACACAAAGGAGATTGTCACCTAAACCTTAGGTTAGTTCCTCAGACTTTTATGGTATGTGTGACAAGCTTGACAAAAATATGCACTTATTTTCTATAATAAAATATAAGCAATTGTTTAAAAAAATATATTATGGTTTCATATGCATGCATTTGCATAAAATAGAAAGCAATGTTATGTATCAAGCAGTCTTTTTTAATTAACTGGTGTCATAAATCAGAAGTGTAGATAAAATACATATATCTCATGAACATTCTTGACAAAAGAGAACAAGACAAAGAGTCAGACATACAGCTCATTTTTTTAATTTTATGGGAAATGTTATTTAAATGGTGTAAAATTGATTAGAAAGGAAATATTTAAATCTTTGGTAAGTACGTCTTGTAATAAAATGTTTTCTTGACTTTTTTTGGTGCGGAAAAGAACAACTGGGTTGATGCTGGAGAAATGATACCCCTTTCCATAGAAAACCTGGATTATATAATCAATGCACACAATTGCCAATGTCAGCAATGAAAATTTTTGTACCAAGCTTTACATTTAACAGCAGAATGCTTGTACTGTATATCAGAATAATACTGTGGAAAGAAAGGAGAGATCGGGAACTTCTCTCTAGTGAAATATCATTGAGTTGAGTAAGAGATAGAAGACTGTGCTGTACAGCCATCCTCTTTGCAGGTTGCATCCATTACAGGGACATATGCCTAGTATGTTGATTCTATTATTATGATGGTTGTACAATATTGGTTGTCCTTTGCTGCCATCTACTGGTCATTGTTATAATATATTTTCATATATTTATAGCTGTAATTTCCCACCATTACTCACTTTCTCTCTCTCTCTCTCTGGCTCTCTCTAACTCCTCCTTTCCTGTTTCCTCACATCCTTTCTTACTTTTAAGTGCCATCTTGCCATCATGTGTATCATGACTGAGGAAAGGACTTTCCTATTAACTCTATGCTCCATCCTCCATCTTCTATCCCTTATACTTTGCTTCATCTTCCCTGGTCATCCATACATCATCATTGTCAAGGTACTATGAATAAACTACCTTAAAGTTCATCCACTACATCTTCCTGGATTTACTACTGTATATGCAGCTGGACAAGCATGAGTATAGAGAGGATATCAAGTAACCTAAAATGGTTTGTACAGAGATCCGTGCTCACATCCCTTAGACACATTTCACATGTGTACATTGGTGGCAGAATAGTAACAAGAGAGATGACCAGAAAAGAGTTCTGGGTCAACTTAGATGATTTATGGGACAAAGTCGAGCAATACTTAGCAGCTCTTGTGTGATCTGACAGTGACGCAACAGATTTAACTGCAATCTTCAATCATTTATCTACTGCCTATAATCATTACCAGTGACTGCCTGCAAAGTACATCAGATTCCTGAGTAACGTATGATACAGCAGAGCTACAGTTATATGAAAAAGTTTGGGCACCCCTATTAATGTTAACCTTTTTTCTTTATAACAATTTGGGTTTTTGCAACAGCTATTTCAGTTTCATATATCTAATAACTGATGGACTGAGTAATATTTCTGGATTGAAATGAGGTTTATTGTACTAACAGAAAATGTGCAATCCGCATTTAAACAAAATTTGACCGGTGCAAAAGTATGGGCACCTCAACATAAAAGTGACATTAATATTTTGTAGATCCTCCTTTTGCAAAAATAACAGCCTCTAGTCGCTTCCTGTAGCTTTTAATGAGTTCCTGGATCCTGGATGAAGGTATATTTGACCATTCCTGTTTACAAAACAATTCCAGTTCAGTTAAGTTTGATGGTCGCCGAGCATGGACAGCATGCTTCAAATCATCCCACAGATGTTCAATGATATTCAGGTCTGGGGACTGGGATGGCCATTCCAGAATATTGTAATTGTTCCTCTGCATGAATGCCTGAGTAGATTTGGAGCGGTGTTTTGGATCATTGTCTTGCTGAAATATCCATCCCCTGCGTAACTTCAACTTTGTCACTGATTCTTGCACATTATTGTCAAGAATCTACTGATACTGAGTTGAATTCATGCGACCCTCAACTTTAACAAAATTCCCGGTGCCGGCATTGGCCACACAGCCCCAAAGCATGATGGAACCTTTACCAAATTTTACTGTGGGTAGCAAATGCTTTTCTTGGAATGCTGTGGTATTTTGCCTCCATGCATAACGCCTTTTTGTATGACCAAACAACTCAATCTTTGTTTCATCAGTCCACAGGACCTTCTTCCAAAATGTAACTGGCTTGTCCAAATGTGCTTTTGCATACCTCAGGCGACTCTGTTTGTGGCATGCTTGCAGAAACGGCTTCTTTCGCATCACTCTCCCATACAGCTTCTCTTTGTGCAACGTGCGCTGTATTGTTGACCGATGCACATTGACACCATCTGCAGCAAGATGATGCTGCAGGTCTTTGGAGGTGGTCTGTGGATTGTTCTTGACTGTTCTCACCATTCTTCTTCTCTGCCTTTCTGATATTTTTCTTGGCCTGCCACTTCTGGGCTTAGCAAGAACTGCACCTGTGTTCTTCCATTTCCTTACTATGTTCCTCACAGTGGAAACTGACAGTTTAAATCTCTGAGACAACTTTTTGTATCCTTCTCCTGAACAACTATGTTGAATAATCTTTGTTTTCAGATCATTTGAGAGTTGTTTTGAGGAGTCCATGATGCCACTCTTCATAAGAGAATCAAATAGGAGAACAACTTGCAAGTGGCCACCTTAAATACCTTTTCTCATGATTGGATACACCTGCTTATGACGTTCAAAGCTCAATGAGGTTACAAAACCAAATTAGTGCTTTAGTAAGTCAGTAAAAAGTAGTTAGGAGTGTTCAAATCAAGAAATTGATAAGGGTGCCCATACTTTTGCACCGGTCAAATTTTGTTTAAATGCGGATTGCACATTTTCTTTTAGTACAATAATCCTCATTTCAATCCAGAAATATTTCTCAGTCCATCAGTTATTAGATATATGAAACTGAAATAGCTGTTGCAAAAACCCAAATTGTTATAAAGAAAAAAGGTTAACATTAATAGGGGTGCCCAAACTTTTTCATATGACTGTATCTGAGAGACTCTACTCCAAGAAAAAAATGCATTAGTGGGAAATGCCCAGGATAAGGCAGAACTCCGCATCACAAACCTGTAAGGAGTTAGGTCACATCGATCAACTTTAACCTAAATTACATCTTGATCATCCAGATCATCTCACTCCAGCAATTCAACATGCAAGCTACTGGAAATCTGTGGAAAAGCAGAGGAGGTTAGAGAGAAATGCTTCTTAGCTAGAATGGAAGTGGAAGTGGATCCTTAAAGAAAAAAGTGGAGACGGAAGTGGAAGCTCAAAGAAATGAGATGGAAGCCCAATTAAAAAGGCAGAAAGCATAGCTAGCAGCCCAATTAAAAATTCAGGAGACAGAAGCTCCATTAAAATGTCAGGAAACAGAGATAGAATTACAATAAAAAATACTTTGAGGTCAAGATACTGATCTGGGCTGCCTCATTGTTCAGGAGAAGAGAAGACCCAGCTGATTATACGACTGACTGGAAGTGCATCTCAATAAATTAGAATATCATCTAAAATTTAATTTATTTCAGTAATTCAATACAAAAAAGGGAAACACATATATTATAGAGTCATTACACACTGAATAGAGCTGAACAGGGTGTGCAGGCAGCTAGGACCCAGGAGGAGAGCTGAACAGGGTGTGCAGGTAGCTAGGACCCAGGAGGAGAGCTGAACAGGGTGTGCAGGCAGCTAGGACCCAGGAGGACAGCTGAACAGGGTGTGCAGGCAGCTAGGACCCAGGAGGAGAGCTGAACAGGGTGTGCAGGCAGCTAGGACCCAGGAGGAGAGCTGAACAGGGTGTGCAGGCAGCTAAGACCCAGGAGGAGGGCTGAACAGGGTGTGCAGGTAGCTAGGACCCAGGAGGAGAGCTGAACAGGGTGTGCAGGCAGCTAGGACCCAGGAGGAGAGCTGAACAGGGTGTGCAGGCAGCTAGGACCCAGGAGGAGAGCTGAACAGGGTGTGCAGGCAGCTAGGACCCAGGAGGAGAGCTGAACAGGGTGTGCAGACAGCTAGGACCCAGGAGGAGAGCTGAACATGGTGTGCAGTTAAGGGTATGTTCACACATCAGGTTTTTGCTGTGCGGCACAATCCGGCTCCTTTGCGGGAAAAATGCATCCATTTTTTTTTACCGCCGGGTGCGGTTTTTCCTCATGGACTTTTATTAGGGCCGGATTGTGCCGCATGTACTTGTGTTTGATCCGTTTTTTGCCGGAAGCGGCAAAAATCGTCACTCCGGCGGCCACACAGGACGCAGAGAGGAACGTTTTTTGCCAGGGGCAAAAAAATGCATAGCGCCGGGTGCGCCGCTGTGCGGCATGGTGCATAATGAAAGTCTATGTGAGCCGGATACGGTGGCATGCTTCAAACGCCAGAAGCATGTACCGTATCTGGTTTTTACTTCTGAGCATGCCCAGAAGTGATATAAATTCATTGCTTGTCAGAAAATCAATCAATCACTCACTCACTCTCTCTCTCTCAAACTCTCTCACTCACTGACTGACTCACTGACTCATTCACTCACTCTCACCCACTCACCGATCACCGGCGCGGGGCTGCACAGCTGTCACACTGCTCTGACGGCTTCTCCTGATTTGAAAATGCCGGCCGCCCATTATTCAATCTCGTATTCATTGCTTTCCCCGCCCACCGTCGCCCATGATTGGTTGCAGTCAGACACGCCCCCATGCTGAGTGACAGCTGTCTCACTGCAACCAATCAAAGCCGCCGGTGGGCGGGTCTATATTGTGCAGTAAAAAAATAAATAAATAATTAAAAAAACCCGCGTGCGGTTCCCCCCCAATTTTGATACCAGCCAAGATAAAGCCACACGGCTGAAGGCTGGTGTTCTCAGGATGGGGAGTACCACGTTATGGGGAGCCCTCCAGCCTAAAAATATCAGCCAGCAGCCGCCCGCAATTGCCGCATCCATTAGATGCGACAGTCCCGGGACTCTACCCGGCTCATCCCGAATTGCCCTGGTGCGGTGGCAATCGGGGTAATAAGGGGTTAATTATGGCAGGCGTCTATGAGACACCCCCAATGATTAACCTGTAAGTGAAAGAAAATAAACACATACACCCAAAAAAATCCTTTATTTGGAATAAAAGACAAAAAAACACCCTCTTTCACCACTTTATTAAAATCCCCAAATACCCCTCCAGGTCCGGCATAATCCACAGAGGTCCCGCGATGCTCTCAGCTCTGCTACATGAAGCTGCAGGAACGGCAGTAGAACACCGCCTCTATCAGCTCCATGCAGCAACTGAAGGGAGTCGCGCTGCCAGCGATGACGTCACTGAGGTAATGCCGGGTTGTGTGCGGTGATGATGCGTGCAGAGTAGTGCCGGCGTGTGCGGTGATAATGTGTGCGGTAGTGCAGGGGTGTGGATCCAGTGACAGCGGGTAACCTCTGTGACAGCTCAGCTGATCGCACGGCTGTCTTCATTAGCTGTGTGGAGGTGACCGGAGCGGCGGTGTCTTCTGCAGCTCCTGTCACCTCCATGCAGCAGCGCTGGATGCGACGCTGGAGCATCCTGGATGACGCCGGACATGGAGGGCTTTTTCGGGGATGATTAAAGTGGTGAACCAGGGTATATGTGTGTGTGTTTTTATTTCTAATAAAGGATTTTTTCGGGTGCGTGTGTTTATTTACTGTCACTTACAGATTAATCATGGAAGGTGTCTCATAGACGCCTGACATGATTAATCTAGGACTTATTGGCAGCTATGGGCTGCCAATAACTCCTTATTACCCCGATTTGCCAAAGCACCAGGGCAAATCGGGAAGAGCCGGGTACAGCCCCAGAACTGTCGCATATAATGTATGCGGCAATTCTGGGCGGCTGCTGACTGATATTGTTAGGGTGGGGGGCTCCCCATAACGTAGAGCTCCCCATCCTGAGAATACCAGCCTTCAGCCATATGGCTTTATCTGGCTGGCATTAAAATTGGGGGGGACCGCACGCCGTTTTTTTGTAATTATTTATTTATTTATTTTACTGCACAGTATAGACACGCCCACCGGCTGCTGTGATTGGGTGCAGTGTGACACCTGTCACTCAGCGTGGGGGCGTGTCTCACTGTAACCAATCATAGGCACCGGTGGGCGGGGAAAGCAGGGAATAGGAGATTGTTTAATGGGCGGCCGGCTTTTTCAAAATAGTAAAAGCCGCCGCAGCAGTGTGAATGCCGTGCAGCGCTGCGCCGGAGATCGGGGAACGGTAAGTATGAGAGAGGGGGGGAAACTGACCGACAGACTGTGAGAGAGGGACAGACAGACAGAGAGACCGACAGAGAGACTGACCGACGGACTCAGGGAGATTGACGGACATACACAGAAATAGAAAGAATAGCCGACATCACTAGAAATAAAAACACCAAACGGACACGGACTATAGGTTGATGCATACGTGTTTACTAACGTGTGTGCACATACCCATAGACTTTCATTGTGTCCACGTGTGCGTGCTCCGTGCAGATAACGGACATGCATCCGTGCCAAACGCAAACACATACGGATCACGGACACGCACACACGGACATAATGAAATAACGGACGTGTGACCACAATCATAGATTAACATTGGTGCACGTTTGGCCGTGTCTCCGGTATATACGGAAACGGACCAAACACGCACGTGTTTCACGGACGTGTGAAGGGGGCCTGAGACGGATCCGTTGCATCAGGCACAAACCGGATTGTGCCTGATTGGAAAAAACTGTTGTGTGAACTTAGCCTAAGATGCAGCATCTCTGCCAGGCAGGAGATCATGTGGTCGGTAGCTGATAGAAGCATTGGCAATGCTTCTATCTTTGCATATTACGGCCAGTGCTGTGTACCTGCAGGAGAGGAAACAAGTTGTAAGTACACTGTGTCCTCTCCCCAATGTGTCCTGATCTAACGTGGTGTGCCTGCAGCATTGAGAAGCAAACACACGATAGATCAGGACATAAACACATGGGAGTCAGAGAAACAGCTAGAGGAGCACAGGCTCCGGGCTGGGGGGGAGGGGAATCAGCGCTGGGGAGATTCATTTTTCATACCTCAGCAGCAGCACAGACAGAGACTAGTTTTGGGTAGCGCGCTCCGCTCTGTAATGCTCACGTCACGTGTTAGGATGGTAGGAGGGAAAAGCAGTAAGGCAGGGAGAGAGTGGGTGGGCGGAGCCACGGGATACAGACCTCCCGCCCAGGGCAACGGGACAAACTATGCAAATTGTGATAGTCCCGCTGTATCCGGGACGGTTGGGAGGTATGTATTATTATTACTATTATTATTATTATTATTATTATTATTATATTGGGATAGGATCTTGGAGATTGGAAGAACTCTTTAAGCCCACTTAAGGAATGTTGTGGGCTCAGAGAAAAGGCTATGCAAGAGCACAGAGATATTCTCAGGGAGGTTGGAATATGTTACAAGTATTGTGCCTCCTCAGGTCACATTGGTAACCATCAGAAAGGCTGTCATTAAGTGCACCAAATGCAGTAGTGCCAAACACGTTACAGCTATGCATTCCACACCAGTTTATCATAATTTGCAACCTTCAGGAGCATATAACCCTGCCCGAAAACATAGTGGGGAGCTACAAGCTCCTGAGCTACCTGCAACCACCATTTCCTCTTTGTGCATTGAAGTATGTGGAGAAGACACTGGTCCTTAGTGCTGCGCTAAGGTATGCCTGAATAAGGTCTATCCAGAGTCTATCCAGAGGGACAACCCGACAAGGACTCCAGAATGTATACTGTGATACCCCTGACTATATCAGGGTGTCACAGGGGACTGCATCCTCTCTTTCTATGATGCAGGACCTACCCCCCATGGTTCCAGGTTCCTGAAAACAGGTATTACTCCCATCAGCATCACAAATCCCAACCACACCTCACATCATGACCTGTCAGACACACCAGTGGGTTGGTCTAGCTGGAAAAGGGCCACCCACCTAGGGTTCAGGCAGACTGGTGGGAGGGAAGGAAGTTAGTTGGAGTTTAGGGTAAGAGTTGAGTAGTAGCCCTTAAAGAGTGAGGAGATGGGAGTTTTAGCTCCCTGGAGTGACCTAGGTTGGGTCGCAGATAATGGTCTGGGACCAGAGATGTCGGAGACCCGGTCTCAGGTTATTGGAAAGGAGTGCCCTGACTTAGTTTTGGAGAACGGTCGGCACCGGAAAGTCCAGTAACCGGACCGGTACCGAGCATGGCGGGGTACAGGACCCTAGATCAGGGAAAAGCTTCAAGCGCCTTGATAATTGACCTGTGGAGGATAGTCTCTTAAAGAACTTCCCTAAGTGCTCAGAGATCGAAGGCATCAGCACAACAAGGGGTGTAGGGTTTTCCAGCTTCTGCAACCCACTGAGATCCCAAGTGCCAGCCATCGAGAACATAGCTCCCCTACAATAAGGAGGGGACCCTGACAGCTTCAGGCCAAGGGGTCACAAGAACAACTAAAATTATGCACGGAGGAGGCAGGCTCCGAACCATTAAAGTGATACCGGTGGGAGCGGAACCCCAGATGGGCTCCCCGCAGTTGCAGTGGTACCCAGAGACTTTGATTTACTATAATGTGTGAGTCTGCTTTATTGGCTGCATCTAACATCACAACAACCTGAGTGAGTACACTGCCTCTCCCTGCATCCTGCCTGCCCAGCAAGCCTGCACAACACCATCCACCTGCCCTGCAGAGTCCCGGGGCCTCCCTATCTGTGGAGGGAACTGTCACTTAGCTGCTCCCACATCATCTGCCCCAGTACTCCCCTCGGCAATGGTGGTATATCATTCTTACCGCAACCTGAAGGTGGCGTCACAAACTATTCCCCTGTAAAAAGCTCTCTTTTTTTTCGAGTGGCTGCTGAGCCCTGAGTCCGAGGACCCTCGAGCCATAGCAATCCCGGATCCGAGCAGCTCGTCTGCTTAGGGGTGGTACAATACCTTAATAGATGAGCAAAGCAACAGGTGTCAAGCAAAACCAAATTTTTTGAGATCTTCAACATAAATGGACAAGCAGCTTTGTTTACTCTGAACACTTGCTCTGGTCATATCGAGACGTCTGTAAGGCGAGCCTCTGGATACATCGCCTCGTCAATCAAGGTGAATAGGCACATAACCTTGACAACCGAATTTGAATGTGACCAGATACTTGATAACAGTGATGAAACACCCTCTCTGGAGGTTGTGCTTCATCATCCCCAATTGAGGCAACTGACCAACAAAATTTCTCTTCTGGACATAAATGCTGCTCGGGTGGAACATTCTGAGGGTCCACAATGTGTTAACAAATGTAATGGTCTAGATGATTCTCCATATGCTCAAAGACTTGATCTAGGCTGGGTAATCATATGAGATGTACTGTATGTATGTCTGAAGCTGACTCAATTAAAACTTATGTTCTCCAAAATGGTTGAACAACTCACTTTAAGCCATGCTCTCATCACTATAAGGTGAAAGAAAGGATCTCCAACTTCATCCAAGAGCCTGAAATGATTCCTATTTCCTATGGTGATGATTTAGGGAGAAGAATGTTTTCCACAATGCAAGATGACAACAAAATGGCCTTATCCACAGAAGACAAGGAATTTATTAAAATAATGGACAGTGGATCCTTCAAGAATGAAGTTGACTGCTGGGTTGCCTCCTTGCGCTCAAGGCTAAAAGAGCTCAGCTTCCTAATAACTGAGAACAGGCTTTATTCAGGTTCATCTCAGCAGAGAATATTAAGAAATAAGCCTTTGCAGCATGGTGGTATAACCGCTTGGATCCAGGGTCTGTTCTGGCTCGAGGGTCTCCGAACCCGGGGGCTTATGGACACTACAAATGAAAAGGGGGTATTTACAGGGGATAAGAGTTCGTGATGCCACCCGTGGTTTGCGGTAATGGGAGTACTGCTGCTGTCGATGGGAGTACCCGGGGGAGATTGAGTGGGGTAGCCAGATGACGTTCCCTCCACGGGTAGTGGAGGCCCAGGACTCTGGATGATGGAGGTGTAGGGGAGCGTGGTGCAGATTGGAAGCAGGAGAGGACAGCGTGTTCACTCAGGCAGTGTTGGTAGTGATGCGACTGCAAACCAGACTCACACAAAGGTAAACCAAGTCTCGGGGTGCCGCTGCCACTTCAGGGGAGCTCGCCCGGGAGTCCCCTCCCTTTGGTATTGCTGATGGTCTGTACCTTGCCTCAATGAACTGTATTTTAGATGTTGTGAGTGACCCCTATGCTTGAAGCTGTTGGGGTCACGCTCCCCACTGTTAAGTAGGGAAACTGTGCTCTCCATGGCTGACCCTTGGATTTCAGTGGACCGCATAAGCTGGAAAGCCCTATCCCCCACGTTGTGTTGCTGCCTTCGATCTCTGAGCTCTTGGGGAAAGTTCATAAAGAGACTAGCCTCCACAGGTTAATTATCAGGTTACGTGAAGCTACTCCATGATCTAGGGTCCAGTACCCCGCCATGCTCGGTACCGGTTCGGTTACTAGGTACTCCGGTGCCGAACATTCCCCTAAACTAAGCCTGACACCTTTCTCTAATACTCTGCGACTGGGTCTCTGACTCCTTTGGTCCCAGACCCCCATCTGCGATCTAGCCAAAAGTCCCCAGGGAGCCCAGCCCGGCCCGCAAAGATCCGGCTGCCACCGCGACCCTCCTCCACGCCGCAGGTGCGGCCCGCACAGATCCCATCGCAGCTGCGACGCCAATCCAGGCCGCAGAAGCGCCCAGCCCGGCCCGCACAGATCCCATCGCAGCTGCGACGCCAATCCAGGCCGCCGCAGCGATGCCCTGCTCGGCCCGCCAAGACCAGGCCGCTGCCACGCCAGGCTCGGCCCGCCAAGACAAGACTGTACAATTATTTACTCCGGCCTGCAAGGCCAGGGCAGACACCGCTCCCCAGCCCAAGGAAGTCCCTGCTAGGAAGTCCCTGCTGGGGGAGGACCCCGAATACTGGAAGCTGAAGGCTGATCTAGAGGCCCACTTCCCAAAGGAGATGGTGGACCGGTATCTGCTCCCTCCGCATACTCACAGGAAGACTCCTGCAACATTCATGCCAAAGGGTCCCCCGCCCTGGCCTGCTGATGAAAATCCATCCCTAGCGCTGCCACAAGAGGAGTGCCCAGAAGAACTAAGGGGGAGGGGAGGCCAGGAAGCTGAGAAGCTGACCCCAGAGCCATCAGCAGTGGATGCAGCACCAGTCCAAGAGCCAGAGATGCTGCCGTACTCCCGCTGGGATGAAGAGAGCCCGACATCCTCCGCTGAGGAAGATTTGTCCAGATACCTCACCTGGGAGCCTGCAAGCGGTGAGATAGCAGCCAGGCCGGACCCAGCCCGCAGGACCCGGCGCCGCAGCAGGATAAGGGATCCACCTGCACAGCAGTCCCCCGAGGAGAAGGACGAGGTCACGGCCAGAGACTTAGAGGAAAAGCGGTCCCTGAGAAGGGCCAAATCGCAGGTCAGAGGCCCACTTTGTCGAGGAGTTGTAGAAGACTTCAATCTAAGGTCTGGATATGGCTTTATAGTAGCACCTGGTGTAAAAGAGGGCATCTTTGTGAACAGAAGGGATGTGAGAGCACATTTACCTAGAGGACATCCAGGAAGAAACCTACAGATAGGAGACTCAGTAGAATTTACAAAGCACCAAGGAGAACGCGGATGGTACGCACTAGATGTCACACCCTGCCCCAGAAATCCCTACAGTAAACCTGCTATCTCAACAACAGAAGATGAAGATACAGAAAAAGAAACAGACGACAGAAACATAGAAAATGTCAGGTGCCAAAGCCCAATAGGCAAAAGCCCTGGTGGAATGGAGTAGAGAAAAGTAAAGAAAACTACAGCAAGTTAAAGTTTGAAGTTTTGCAACGTTCAAGTTTAAGCACATGCCCACATGAACTTGTGTGAGAAACCCTTTTACACTTTAACCCATGAACCTTAAGGCTATGAACTGGCTATAGCCACAAACTCTTGCAGTGTTTATAGTTACCCCAGAGGTACCACCACTACCAGGGAGCACGCCTGTTTATGGGGCCTGGCTCTCCACCACAAAGAGGGTACCTGGTCAGCACCAACTGTGGAGGCCGCCTCTACATCCTGCC
The DNA here is from genome assembly GCF_048569485.1 of Anomaloglossus baeobatrachus. Lineage (NCBI taxonomy): Eukaryota > Metazoa > Chordata > Amphibia > Anura > Aromobatidae > Anomaloglossus > Anomaloglossus baeobatrachus. The sequence goes on from NC_134358.1 coordinate 396,337,317, forward strand.
AGAAGAGGCTGAAGGCGCGGCTCCACCAGGCCAGGTATACCCTGAAACCACCAGACCATGAAAGCCGCCTCTACATCCTGCCAGAAGTGGCTGAAGGCGTGGCCAACGGGAGAGGCAGATGGGAAGAAAGGTCTGGGGAAGCTGATGGCCCAGACCTGGTTACCAAAAGAAACCGGTGACCTGCCGCCTGAGAGGGTTTAGGGTGGGTTAACGGACTTGTGGGTGAAGGGTGGTGATGTATGGTACCTGATGGTTTTAAAACGTTTTACCATGTTTTACTGTTTTACGCATTTTAAAATGTTGTCTTGCAGCCCGAGGACGTGCTGGTGATAACTAAGGGGGAATGTGGCGCCCCTGACCTGGTCAGGCACCACTGAGTACTGCACCCATGCTGGGGACAGTACAAAACAGGTAATCCAGAAGGCTGACCGAGGTGTGACTACACAGGCGCATAGTGATCAGGTCTCACACATTTACCTTTGAGAGGACCCCTGGGGATCCCAGGAGGGGGCGAAGCCTCCATCTCCACTCGAGGGGTGTGGTAGAGAGCCTGGTTGCTAGGTGACGTAGGCAAGAACAGGAGAGGAGGGAAGAGTGAGCCGAAGACAGTTGAGTGGTGAAGTTCAGGGAGGGCAGAAGCAGACCCTGTAGCTCTACACGATTCTGACAACGTACGCGCAGTGACTACCGATGGGGGAGAACGGTCACCTGGTAGTGCTGCCCGAAATCCACCCACGACTAAAGAGAGAGCAACGGAGTGGAGAGTAAGGAGACTGTCAGGGAGATACCAGGCCCAAACGGGTAACAGGTCCCAGTGCAGGGATAGATCCACCTGTCCTTTGCCAAACCTGCATGAGGGGGCACTTTACACCCCCAAGACAACACCACAGAGTCCGCAGCCACGTAGCAAAGTGAGGGCCCATAGCTCACAGGAGGCAAGCAGCCGGAGTGACCTGGTCCAGGCTACAAGCAAACGGGCCAAAAAGAAGGGGAGAGAGGCACCAGCAACTTCCCTGGGCGACCCCAGCAGGGCTTCAAGCAGGGGTTACCCCAAAACACAACGGGCTAAGGAAGGCGAGTTGGTAGCCACCCTCACCAGTCAGCCTGAAGGACACCTGGTTCCAGCCTGGTTCATCTCAGCTACGCCCGGGTTACTCACCCTGCCACCATCAGTGAGTAAAAACCCCTGAAAGACATCCTGCTTGTGCGTGTGAGTCATTCTGCGACTTGTAGTTCCACACACCTACACGGGACCCTGGGGCATGCCTCACTCTCAGGAGGCTATTACAACTGACTGCACCTACTATCAGCCCCAGGCACCCCTAACCTGCAGTGGCGGTCTCCACTGACCGCAATTCTGAGAGTGGCGTCACGACAATCAAAATAGAGGATTTCCTACCTGTGACAAGATCCAGCCGCGTGGAGTCCCTGAAGGTAATGCACCGCTGCACCGACACCGAACCTCGGGGCCCCACAATGGCTGGTCTTCAGAATGAGAATATCATCAGCAAGAGGAACATATTTAAAGCCGAGCCTGAAAGGTGATTGGTCAGGAAAATGAGTAAATGAATACACCTGTTATCCTAATATCACCAAAGCATGGATTACAAAAACTAAACACCTGAAGAAAAGGTGAGTCTATTGTGGTCTGAAAGAGAGAGAAGCTGACAACAGAGCACAGACTCAAGGGTTTGAATCTAGGTGCATGATAGTCAGGATCAGGAAGTTTATAAACCTTAACAACCGCAGTATGTTATATTCCAACCTAACCCTGCTGACCTTGCTATTAGGTCAGTCTCTTCTGGTACCTTTGTAAATTCTTTTGATAAGACCAGAGTTTTTACTGGATCACACTGAAGAGAATTCAAATAAAGGCGTTTTCAGACTTCAGGTGTCACGCTGGTTTCTTTCCAGAGAGACTCGTCCTCATTTAATTGTACGTTTTTTCCTTTTAATACCTGATGGGGTTAATGCTTCTTTTGCAAGACTGCTGAGAGGCATTCCCTCAGGTGCTCTAAGTTATTTATTAGGCTGGACCTTTAAAAGGTTCCAGCATCCTTCACGTAGTGCTGGTTATTTTCTCTCCACAGTTGATAGAGACAGCCTGTGTGTTTGGTCGTGTTATTTCCTAGTTCCTGTAGCCTTCTGCAAACAAGGTGAAGTTTGCAGAAGTGACTTTTTTTTTTTTTTTTGTGCTGTTTGCTAGAGTTGTCTCGTTGAACAGGTATGCGGTCTCTAGACCAGGGTCCTTGGGGGCAAGTGAGGGTTCTCTAGCTTACAGGGTCAGAGAAGCCCCTGTCCCTGGGTAGCGGTCCATACGCGTGACATCAGGATCCGGACTGCGATTCAGATATTCATGTTAATGTCAACACCCTCATCACCAAATCCGAAGAGAAGGTTGGCTTGGGCTGTAAGTGATTTGAACACTTTCCAAGATGGACAATGCTTCTTTGCAACATTGCAAGGTTAGTCCATATTATACAGTACTATCACAATAAGGGCACTAACACTGATTTTTGTGGGTGGCATATGTGTCATAAGTCTCTATCTGTAGAAGGCATTAATCTGAGTGAGGAGTCTGTCATATGTAATGTGCACCAGAATGGTTTTCAGGAGGAACTGTAATGTATATGTAAAAAGCGAGATATTCATAAAAACAGCCCCATTGGCAACTTAAAACTAGTAGTTGACGATAATGGCATGCTTAGAGTCGTTGGTCATTTAAACAAGGCTAAGTTGGAGGAGTTAGAAAAGAATCCCCTAATTATTTCTGGCCATCAACAATTGACCTGTCTATGTCATAATAATCAGTGAGAGCAGGGGCTCCTAGACTGGCCATTAGATTAACGGGACCCAAGCTATCACTTATCTCAGAGTTACCTCTGAAGGTGAGGATGTCTGAGCCACCTTTCTGACCCTGCTCCTGACCAGCACTGATGTTATAGCCCCCACCCTATCCTAAGGGAGGGCGGGATAGGAGTGTGATAAAACCAACAGAGATAGGCAAACAGGGGAAACCAAAACTATCTCACAGCACCCTTACACAAAGGTATAAGGCAATAATTGGTAGGGAGGTAAATAAGAGCAGGGAGGAAACAACAAGACAACGAGAGAATTCCACAAAAACTCCAAGCACCACGCAATATACTCACCAGCACACATACAAACACAGCAATAAACTATAGTTGATGTGGAAAGACAGATTCCACCATCTTAAAAAGGTGTGGAGTAAATATGATAGGTTTCCAACAACATGTGATCCCAGAGGTAACCCGCAGGCTAGCAGAGATTAACTTTTGCAAGCCTGACCAATAATGAGCACTCAGTTGTTCGACACTCGAGCCTGCCTGCATAATTCAGAAACACCAGGAAAATCATAGTGTGGAGTGTCAGAATCTGTAGTGTGAACAATGTCTGATGCCACCATGACACTTGGTGAGTTTTGAGCAAAACTTCATGGGACAGCCTACTTATACCGCATTATCAAACATCAAGGCAAACATTTCGCCAAAGGTGCTTTAAGAGCTGCAGGCCTTTGGATTATGGGAGCAAAAAGACAGATTTCCCTCCTAATTCATCATTGTATTCAATATTGCAAACAAGATGAAAACCGCAGAAACAGCAACTACAAATCTCTGGCTTGCCTGCTGATAGGACAAGTACAGAACCATTGAAATGATGGGCAGTGTTCACATGCGTGAATGTATGTGTGATACACATAAAAGTGATAGCATCCATGGATTTCCCCCAGTTTCATCAATGCCTTAAAACTATTCCTCGCCTTCAGAGGACCAGTATAACAATTGAGATTTGACTGTGGACCAACTTCGTAGGTGCCTGTCGAGAATTACAAATTAATTCAACACTAGTCCAGGACTTTGAATTTTTGGCAAATAATGGTTGCTCATGGGTCTTCAACCATCATTATGTAACGCCCTGGCCTATCAGGTCGTCACAGGAACACTTTACACTGTACCCACCAGACTCACCATTAAAGGGCCTGAACGGAATAGGGCCACCCACTTGGGGGGTTGGTAAGGGGAAAGTGGAAAAGTGACAGTTGAGCAAAAAGCAGAGGAAGGAGAAAGAGGCTGAGGTGACTCTCTGTGAGGGAATGGTCATCGGCCTGGAGCAGGGCTCCTGTAGTTACTAGGTGGCAGACGTTGGTCTGGGCCTGGTAGCAGCTGGAACCCCGGCCACAGGGGATTGTATCAAGGGGCACGGACTGCTGAGGAGGGCAGCCGGCGGCCTTGAGCTATCACCGGGCAGGGGCCAGGGCAAGACGGGGTACGTGGACCCTAGGCAGGAAAGTAGCTTCACGCGTTCCGGTAATTTACCCGACGGGGGGAAGACTTCAAGACCCAAGCGTGCTCCCTACAAGCTGCAGTGGTGCTCAGAACTCTGGTTTACAAGCTGTCGGTGTTATTCCTGGACTGAGTGAGTACACTGAAAAACCCTTTTCTTATCTCCAACGGCACCCCAGCACCAACGACCCAACGGGCCCCTTGACATAAACCCCCTATCGACGGAGGGGTTAAACATCCTGCTGCTACACCATCGTCACCAGTCTCCTCAACAGCAGCGGTGGTCCCTCACATTACCACGCACCGTGGGTGGCGTCACAAACTTTCTAACTCCCTTTTGTACATACTTTTCCCCCCTCTTTTAATTCGAGTGTCCGCGCGGACCCCCCGGATATGGAGACCCCTCGAGCCACCGCGGCTCCGGATCCTGGTTAGAGCCTGTTTGTGCTCACCTCTGAAGGGAGTAGTACACACCGTTGTAGGAAATCTTCAGTTTCTTGGCAATTTCTCGCATGGAATATCCTTCATTTCTAGATATCCAAGAAGAAACGAAGTCCTGCACTAAACGTGCATACCTGTCAATACTAGGGCTCACTTGTAGGTAAGGAAAACACAGCACCAACTGTCAAAGCGGATTCCGGATCAGCGTGTAGGTCAGAGCAGGAGCAACAAGTCCCAACGATCCACATAATAGAAGAATGAAATCGCACCAAAGCTGATATTTTTCATCCGGTAATTCTTTATTCCATAGTCGAGGTGGACCCGTAGAAGTCTAATTACAGGCGAAACGGCCGTTGTCCGCAGCGAGGGGCCGCATCCAGGTCTCCTCTACCCGCTGACAGTTTACACCTTTTAACCTCGATTATGGAATAAAGAATTACCGGATGAAAAATATCAGCTTTGGTGCAGTTTAATTCTTCTATTATGTATATCCTTCATTTCTAAGAGCAAGAATAGACTGTTTAATTTCACATGAAAGTTCTCTTTTTCTGGCTATTTTGAGAGTTTAAAAGAACCAACAAATGTAGTGCTCCAGATTATGAACTATCTCAAAGAAAGGTCAGTTTTATAGCTTCTCTAGTCAGCAAAACTGTTTTCAGTTGTGCTAATGTAAGGGGTGGGCAGACCCCTCACAAAGAAGCCTAGTTAACCCGGAAATGTTATTAATAAAAATGTTTTATATTGTATGTATGTATGTTGAGTTAGGGTACCCCCTAGTGGCCGGGTGGGACGGCTGTCACCACATTGGGAAGGAGGAGCAGGCAGTTTAGGAGGGAAGAAGGTGTGTGACACAGGCAGTTGTCTCTGGGACAGGAAAGGAGAAGGAACAGCCAGGGGCAGAGTGTGGCAGCTGAAGCTCAGGGAAGCCGGAGAGAACAGGAGCGGGCAGAACCTCGTAGGGTGAAGCAGTCCGGTGTGGGTCCGGGCTGTGGGTAGCCAGAAGTGGGAGCCGGGCGAAGAGGAGTAGTCAGGCAAGTCACCCACTTGGGGGGACGCTAGGGCAGGCTTTCCCTCAGCTAAAGGAAGCGCCACAGCACTGTGTTTTGTTACTGCCACGTGTGGAGACTTGCGAAGAATAAAACATGTTTGTTATTTGCATCGAACCATGCCTGAAGAGTGTTTGTGCGCCGGACAACACCTGCACCACCACACTCTGCCCCACCACGACATCTCCTGTCCCCAAAGTGACGGTGGAACCAGGGGTAAGCCTGTCAACAAGGGCCACGACTACAAGGCCGGAGGCACCCCTGGCACCCCGTTACACTAACTTACTTGCACAAGGGTTTTCAAGGGAGTTCTAAACATCCATTAACCTTCTAACACAGTTAGCAAACACAATGTACCATTAGAACACTGGAGTGGTGGTTGTTGGAAATCGGTCTCTATACACCTATGTAGACATTGCATTCAAAACCTGACATTTGCATCTAGAATAGTCATTTACCACATTAACAATGTATAGAGTGTATTTCTGTTTAATTTAATGTTAGCTTCATTGAAAAAAATGTGCTTTTCTTTCAAAAATAAGGAAATATGTAAGTGACCCTAAACATTTGAACTGTAGTGTAGATCTGGTGAATAAGATGGGTTGTCAACCAGCTGGAAGCCCAGCTTTGCCAGTTTTGCTGTGGCTGCTTTGCAGTGTAAGCGTAGACGTTGTCTTGCAGGAACAAGATTCCTTTGGACAGCGTGCCGCAGCTTTTGGACTTCAGAACTGCCTTCAATTGGTCCAAAAGGTCAATGTAATACCTTGCATTGATGGTGGGACCCTTTTGAAGGTAGTCCACTAGCAGCATACCCTCCTTATCACAGAACACAGACGCCATCACCTTAGTGGCTGATTTTGCACCTTGAATGTCTTTGGGTAAGAAGAACCGCCTCCACTCCTTTGACTGCTCCTTGTTTTCAGGGTCATACAAATAAATCCAGGTCTCACCTATAGTGACCAGTCGATCCAGGAAGTTCTTATCATTTCGGAAACTCAGACAAATGGACTGGGAAGTTTTCACTCGCATGCTTCTCTGATCTGTTGTCAAACATTTTGGCGACCCACTTTGCAGATAGCTTCCTTATGTCCAAATGTTCATGGATAAGGACACAAACACGTTCAGGGGAAATCCTAATTATGTCTGCTATTGCTTTAGCTGAAATTCGTCAATTCTCCAGTATGAGGTTGTGCACAGCATCAACGATCTCCAGAACAACAACCACTCTCGGTTGTCGAGGACGTCCCTCATCATTGGTGCTTAAGTGGCCTGTTTTAAATTTGGCAACCCAGTTCTTAACTGTGGAATATGAATATCCTTTGCAGACTTTCCTTACAGAAACAATAATTTTATCACTCCTCTGCTCTCAGTTGCTGTGAATATCGCATTAGACGCCTCCATTTTGTTTTCCTGCGTGCGTAGAACACTGTTGCCATAAGCAACAAACATAACATTTTTAAAACATTTATTAGACACATAAGGCTTTCATGTGATGTAACATTCGTTACCATAGAAACAAAAAAGATCACAAAGCCAAAGACTTATCAGCAGCCCCTCGTAGAATTTTGAAGTCTATGTTGACAGACTCGAACATTTCAAGACTCACTCATGAGACTTTGACAACTTTCTTAGCGGAAGTGTCCACTATTGTGAACTTAAGACCTCTTGTTTCCCTATGGATCCACAATCTCCTGCTCTTCTTGCTCCAGCAACTCAACTCAGTAAAAACGTGGAATTGTTTCTAGCCCACTTGAAAATAGTGGACACATGTTCAACATCTGGTTAACTGTTTCTTGAGTAGATGGAAAAAGGATTACTTTACTCCAAAGACAAAAAAAATTGGCAACAAGTTAAACCAAATTTACAATTAGGAGATCTTGTTCTCATGAAAGATCAAAAGATGAAAAAAAATACCTGAGCTATTGGTCCTAACTCAAAAATTTGACCTATGGGTCTTATCTCAGAACCCTGATCTATGAGTCTTATCTCAAAAGCCAAGCAAAGATGGTAAGATGCATAAAGTTTGAGTGACAGTCACAGAGCAGTGTGACTATAAAACTTTCATTAGGCCTATATTAGAGGTTATCTTATTCATGCTATTTGGGAATTAATTCTCCATTTAGTCATAAGTAACTTTCAAGCAGCTTTCAGATCACTTAGAATTCTCATTTGATTGCAACTGGAACTTGGACCATTGGACTACATTGGGGTTGGGGACAGTTTGGCCTACTGCAGATTCTCCATTCCGAACAAGGGCTATCCATTGGATTATTGTAGGAACTTCCTTGGACATTCATCTTCCTCCTTCATATGTTAATATTTTCTTCTATTGCTTGCAAGTATTTTATCATTCAGGTTGAGATATCCTTCAGTGGACATGAGGAAAACATGTCCACCTCAAGACAGTTAATGTAGTGAAATCAAAGAATACTGTTCAGCCATCCTCTTTGGAAATTACATGCATTGCAGGGACATATGCATAATATCTTGATTCTATTGTTATGATGGTTGTACAGTGTTTGTTGTCCTTTGCTCCCATCTACTGGCCATTGTTATAATATGTTTTAAAATGTAAAAATGAACAATCAGCTTACCTGTCCAAGTGCATCCCAAAGCAATCCAGTAGTAGTAACAGTACAAATGATAGCTGGCACTCACATCTTCTTACAATAAATACTTTATTGATCCAGAAATATTAAAAAGCACCAAAAATGGGAGCACAGTAGATATTTTTTTCCTGCCTTTTTAACTTTTGTGCCATTGTGTTCAATCATTTTTTGTGTTTTTTTTAATATTTGTGGATCAATAAAGTATTTATTTTAAGATGTGAGTGCTGGCTATCCTTTGGAAGGTTGCATATAATATGTGTTCATGTACTTATAACTGTAATTTTCCACCACATCTCTCCCTGTCTAAAGGGTGCTTTACACGTTGTGACATTGCTAGCGATAGCACCCGCCCCCGTTGTTCGTGCGACATTTGGTGCTCGCTGCCGTAGCGAACATTATCGCTACGGCAGCGTCACACGCATATACCTTGTCAGTGACATTGCTGTGCCCACCGAACAATCCCTCCTTCATGGGGGAGGTGCGTTCGGCATCATAGCGACGTCACAGTGGCGTCACTAAGCGGCCAGCCAATAGAAGCGGAGGGGCGGAGATGAGCAGGCGGAACATGCCGCCCAGCTCCTTCATTCCTCATTGCCGGTGGATGCAGGTAAGGAGATGTTCGTCGTTGCTGCGGTGTCACATAGCGATGTGTGCTGCTGCAGGAACGACGAACAACATCGTACCTGTGGCAACAGCAATATTAAGGAAAGGAGCGATGTGTCAACGATCACCATTTTTGAACGATTTTGCGATCGTTGATCGTCGCTCCTTGGTGTCACACGCTGTGATGTCGCTACCGGCGCCGGATGTGCATCACTAAAGATGTGACCCCGACAATATATCGGTAGCGATGTCACAGCGTGTAAAGCACCCTTAACTCCTATCTAGCTTCCTCACATGCTTTTTGGACAGTCAGGGCCATCCCGGCAGTACGTGCATCAGTGCCGGGAGAGCATTCTCCTATTACCTCTATCCTCCATCTTCTATCCCTCATTCTTGTCTTCATCTTCCGTAGTCATCCCTACATCATAATTGTCAAGTTAATGCAAATAAGCTACCTTACAATTTGTCCATTGCATCGTCCTTCCTGGGTTTACTATGAGCAGTTGGTCAGACATGAGTAGAGAGGATAGCGAGTAACCTATCTACTATTGCTTGTACAGAGATCCATGCTCACATTCGTCAGACACATCTCACTCATGTACAGAATACAGACGCTCTCCTTGTGAGCTATGCATAGAACAATTCTATATTGGGTGTCTCCTGCCTGCCTTTTTTCTGGGTCTTCCATAGTCAGAGTACTGTGGGTATAGCAAATGAATCCCAATAGTAGAAGAATGAGGTTCTACCAGTTACTTTCAGCTGGAGGATGCATGGAGCTTGATTCTTTTCTCAAGCTTGCTTATTTATTAGTCTCAATAACTCAACACTTAGCTTGAGATTTTCAAAGGCATATGTACAAACCCTTCTACATTATGGTAAAGTAAACACATATATCAGATAAGAATTGTCATGATAAGTGATAAGTGAACACTAAAATGCTTTGATGATTGGTACTCGTTTTGATACTTGGACTGACTTGAGTTGTATACCTAGTATAAAGGAAGTCAATGGGGAACTGGAGCATTTTTCTGAAAGAGTTTCCATAAAAATGCTCTAGATCTCCATTGACTTCCAATATACTCTGTACACAACTCAAGCCCATACGAGCATCCAACTGCTTGTTATAAGTACCAAGCACTAGTTGCGATTCCTCTTCTCAGTGTGTCTATGATGTAATTAAGTGACTGTCTGCTGTGACTATAGAATCAGGGCGTGTTGAGCTGTCAGTTTGATGAATGACAGCTCAGTCATGCAGTCAGGTACTGGGGCATGCTGAGCTGTGTGTGAGTTGCATGACAGCTCAGTTGTTCAGTCTGGTTCTGGGAGGTGCTGGATTGTTCACATGTCCTATGTTACCATTGATTGCCCAGCTACTTAATTGAGCAGTCTCTCCCAGAACTCTGCCAATCTTAGCATTCTGTTTGAGTGGTGCTGTTGGCCTGCATTCCTGTGCTCTACTTGTTCAGCTGATTTCTATGTGACCCCGGACCATTGCATGCCAACTCTGCTGTCAGCGCTCTTTATCCACGACGTCCTCCTGGTGTTGTGACTCTGGAGCTTTTCTGGTATCTGACTCTGGATCATCCGACTACCCTGCTTTCAGACTTGCCCATGAATAAGTAACTAGCATCACAAGAGGATACTACAATTGTACTAACAGAAAAAAACCCAGACCAATAAAATATGAAGCACCTTCTTAAAGAACTAAATTTCGTGTAGTTTCTCAAGCATATTGTGAATGCATTTCTGACCTGAGCTCTTTGTTTCTGTGTTTGAAATGGCTTTCTGCACCAAAATTTGGCTACAGAGTTAACTGCATTGACTTCCATGGGTCCCCCGCAATGTATGCCATAAAACAGATCTGTGCTTTGAGGAGCCATTTAGCATATTATATATATAATTTTATATATATATATATATATATATATATATATAAAAATATATATATACATATATATATGTGACGCCCTGGGCAAGCCAGGGGTCACAGGTAATAACACCACCACACCCTACACCCTGGATAGGTACACCAAAGCTACACCAAAAATCCTTGTTGCCTTCCTCCAGGGGCTGATGTCCACATCAGGGGGTGGGCCAGGCGGTTGGCTCCACCCACCGAGGAGTTCACAGCCCTGGAGGCGGAAAAACCAAGCAGTTTAGTGAGAACAGTGAGATGAGTTTAGGAGTTGAGTGGTAGAGGAGCAAGAGAGAGGAGTTAAAGTGGAAGAGAAAGTGACAGTTGAAAGCCTGAAGTTGGTCCGGGTGTGTGCCCCGGACTGAGACAGCAAGGTTAGCAGACGGTGGTGACCGTCTGCAGGAGAGGCTGATCGGAGGTTGCCGAAAGGACCGTGGACGTGTGGTGGCCCGGCGGTACCGGAACGGTATACGAAGAGAAGCCAGCACCATTGGCAGGGGCCTTTCGGATCCCGGCAAGGCTAGGATTCGCCGTGAATTTGCCAAATCCGTCAGTGAAGGGGACCTCCGGGTCTCCCAACAGCTAAGTCCCGATTGAAGGCAACAGTCCAACCGTGGGAGAGAGAGAGACACCGCCACCGCCAAGGCACCAGTTTCTCAGGGCCAGCGCCTGCGGGCAAAAGAGGGGCTCCTCCGGCCCATATCCAAGTCGGGGAGCGGGTAACCGGTGGGAATCCATCACTACCAACAGTTACAGTAGGTGCAGGGACAGAGACCGTCACCGCCAACTACCGGGGAAAAGCAACAGCAGCCATCCGTGGGAACCGTCTTTCCAGCTGTGTGTTTTACCGAGAACTGTGTCAACGTCTCAGGCTGAGTGAGTACCACCGTGCCGTGCGGCACAGCGCTGCCCCCGCAACCCTGCACCTCACCAGGCCCCGCACCTGGCCTGTCATCCCTCATCCTCCACCCCATCACTGGGCCCCGGGACAACAAACCCCCTACCCACGGAGGGGAGGAATAACAACAAAGCTGCTCCCTGTCACCGCTCCCAGAATCCCCATACAGAGCAGCGGTGGTGCCCACACAATCACCACAACCGTGGGTAGCGTCACGGACAACAATAAATCCCCAAAACCAATCCCCTTTTCACTCACGGGCGAGGAGCGCCGCTCGAGTCCCCGGGATCCGGCCCATCGCTCGAGCCACCGAGCAGCAGAGGCCGCAGCAGCAGCGGCAGCCGGACCCGAGCAGTGGGAGAGCGCAGCGTCCCCTCCTCTGCCCGCGACAACTTGGCGTCACGAACAGGATTTTACCGCTCTGCCATTGGGTAGAGGTGCGCCTTGTTACCGCCGGAGGTGTCCGGCTGAAAAATTTCAGAAGTCGCCATCTTTGGAGCGAAAAGTTCCCGCTCGAGCGTCTTCTCGAGTAGCGGAGGCGCGAAGGCCAAAACCACGCCCCAATAGAGGAGGGGCCGGAAAGAGGCTAAGGGGGACGAAATGGCGACTGGTCGCATGTAGCCGCGGCTATAAAAGCGGAGACGCCAGAACTCTGCAGGAATACTGGGTTCCTGGAAAGCACGATTGCCAAGATGTACAGTTCAATTCCCGATGAGGAAGCCCCCACGCCCGGCACGGCGACGTGGTTGAGGGACCGGACCGTCCCGCTGAGTAACCGTCTGCAGGCCCACATGCAGCTCCTCCTAGAGAAGTGGGAGACCGACATGGCGGATGTAGTAGCTGCTATGCGGAGACGCGAGGTGGAAGGGGATCTGGAGGAGCGGGTAGGAGACCCACGCCCCTGTATTCCCGAGGGATCGGCCACTGAAGCTGAGGAGCCCGGCCTGCCTCCGCTCACCCTGCCTCTCCCCCCGCTACCCGTGTTAGCTGCTGCTGCTCCGCCACTAGGCCCGCTACCTGCCCAACCGGTAGCGATACCCTGCCAATCCGCCCCGGCGGACCAACCGGCTGCAGACGCCCAGGATGTCCCTGAATCACTCCCGGGGGAGCCGCTAGGACAGCGGCCCCTTAATAAAAATGTGCCAGAAGTCCCGGCAGTGATTGAGCCAGACCCCGAGCCCGGGACTGTAGCATGGATGAAGGCCCGGGTGATTGCGTTCCACCAACGCCAACAGGATCAGATCTTCCGGATGATGGAGCAGTGGACCAACGAGGTGGAGATGCTGATTGCAACTGCCCCGATGTACGGGAGGGGAACGGATGTAACAGAGTCGGCTGGCGACCCACGTCCCTATGTCCTACCAGGACCGGCCGCTGCGGCTGAGGGGCCCGGCCTAGTCTCGACCTATGCATCATCCTTGCCGTTACTTATGGGGCGCCTCAGTGTAAACTCGCCTGACCTGCTGCCCCGTGCTACTGCAGAAGGATCTGATGTGCTGGATGCTGGAGGCCAGGAGGCTGCGGCAGCTAGCGGCAACGCGCCTGACGCAGGAATAATTGATGATGACTCCAGCCCCGGGCCCACTGCTAAGTTTCAAGGGGTAAGTGAGCGTCCCCGCTATGAAGGAGACCCAGTGGTTGTCTACACCCCGCGCACCGGTGGAAATGGGTACCGGGCACCCTTGTCACAGCAGGCATGTCAGTGCATGTTTGATATGCTAGTGGCGGAGGATGGATCCGCCTCAGCTGAGGACTCTGAGTGATGGCAGCGGAGCACCGTTGCACCGTCCCCGTTGGGACCATCTGTGTGTGTTTAAAAGTTTTGAAAAGTTTTTGAAGAAAATGAAAATGATTACCAAAGGTTAACCTGATTGTCTGCAACCGTGATTTGAAACCGGCCGTTGCCGGCACCGTTGTCCCCGTGGGGACCGTTTGAAAAATTTTGCATAGGAACTCCTATGAACAGGCCCGAGAACTTGCAGGGCAACCACAAACGTTAGTGGCTTGTAAATAAAAATGTTATTGTTGCAGCTAACCGTTACCGCCTCCGGAGAGGCAGGTTGGAGGGAGGGCCCGCAGTGGAGCAGGCTGGGGCCCAGCCACCACCGGAACCGGTGGCTACCCTCTGGAGGGGAAGGACAGATCCCGCTCGGGTGACTTGGTTCAGGACTGGGGTCAAGGGGTGCTGCCTGTTTCTTAGGGGCAGCATCAGGGCCAGGTTACTTGGGTGGGAGAGAGTGGCAGCCGCAACCGTTAAAAACCATTTTGCAACGTTTAAGAAAAGTGCCTCCTGTTGTGGGATGATGTTCTTTTATTTGTATTATGCTTTATCTTTTTCAGAAAAATAAAACCGGTGTTGGACGGGCAGCCCGCGGACGGTCTGCATTTTGCTAAGGGGGAATGTGACGCCCTGGGCAAGCCAGGGGTCACAGGTAATAACACCACCACACCCTACACCCCGGATAGGTACACCAAAGCTACACAAAAATCCTTGTTGCCTTCCTCCAGGGGCTGATGTCCACACCAGGGGGTGGGCCAGGCGGTTGGCTCCACCCACTGAGGAGTTCACAGCCCTGGAGGCCGGAAAACCAAGCAGTTTAGTGAGAACAGTGATATGAGTTTAGGAGTTGAGTGGTAGAGGAGCAAGAGAGAGGAGTTAAGGTGGAAGAGAAAGTGACAGTTGAAAGCCTGAAGTTGGTCCGGGTGTGTGCCCCGGACTGAGACAGCAAGGTTAGCAGACGGTGGTGACCGTCTGCAGGAGAGGCTGATCGGAGGTTGCCGAACGGACCGTGGACGGGTGGTGGCCCGGCGGTACCGGAATGGTATACAAAGAGAAGCCCGCACCATTGGCAGGGGCCTTTCGGATCCCGGCAAGGCTAGGAGTCGCCGTGAATCTGCCAAATCTGTCAGTGAAGGGGACCTCCAGGTCTCCCAACAGCTAAGTCCCAATTGAAGGCAACAGTCCAACCGTAGGAGAGAGACACCGCCACCGCCAAGGCACCAGTTTCTCAGGGCCAGCGCCTGCGGACAAAAGAGGGGCTCCTCCGGCCCATATCCAAGTCGGGGAGCGGGTAACCGGAGGGAATCCATCGCTACCAACAGTTACACTAGGTGCAGGGACAGAGACCGTCACCACCAACTACCGGGGAAAAGCAACAGCAGCCGTCCGTGGGAACCGTCTTTCCAGCCGTGTGTTTTACCGAGAACTGTGTCAACGTCTCAGGCTGAGTGAGTACCACCGTGCCGTGCGGCACAGCGCTGCCCCCGCGACCCTGCACCTCACCAGGCCCCGCACCTGGCCTGTCATCCCTCATCCTCCACCCCATCACTGGGCCCCGGGACAACCAACCCCCTACCCATGGAGGGGAGGAATAACAACAAAGCTGCTCCCTGTCACCGCTCCCGGGATCCCCATACAGAGCAGCGGTGGTGCCCACACAATCACCACAACCGTGGGTGGCGTCACGGACAACAATAAATCCCCAAAACCAATCCCCTTTTCACTCACGGGCGAGGAGCGCCGCTCGAGTCCCCGGGATCCGGCCCATCGCTCGAGCCACCGAGCAGCAGAGGCTGCAGCAGCAGCGGCAGCCAGACCCGAGCAGTGGGAGAGCGCAGCGTCCCCTCCTCACGAAACTCATAAATAGATCATCCTACCAAAAAGATCAAGAGTATATTGTACCAAAAACACATTTTTATTGAATTTTTATTGAATCAAAATTTCTGATAAAGAAATCTGTTTGAAACGTGTGAGACTGCGGGGGAACCACCATTGCAGATAAACATGTAAGAGAACTTTCACACTACGTTTTTTTAACATGCGTCATGAACTTTTTTTAACGCAAAAACGGATCCAGTGCAAATGCGTTTTCATTTCAATGCATTTGCAATGGACTCGCGTCAACATGCGTTCACATGCGGTTGCATGCGGTACAGTCAGGATCCAGTGACTTGCAGTATTTTAACTTTTTTTCAAAATCGCTACTTGTAGCGTTTTTGACCTGCGTCCAAATACTGCATGTCACCGGATCCTTAGTGTACCGCACGCAACCGCATGTGAATGGTGGCATGCTAATAGAAAGGATCCTGTTTGCTATACTGAGCATTCCCAGAAACCAGCCTGGCATGATCACAGAGAGTCTCTCTCTCTCTCTCCCTCTCTCTCTCCTCACCCTTCCACAGCGGCGTGTGCATTTGCAGGCTGTCAAGTCGAGTTTTACTAACTCCCGATCACATGACTCCAATGCCCGCCCATAAACTGCAAGTGAAAGGATCCTGTAAAAGAACACTTGCGTTTGCATGCGTTTAACACTATCCAGTCATATGTGGTTTGCGTTTTTTTGATGTCCGTCAAAAGCATGCTAAAAATACGTAGTGTGAAAGTACCCTAAGGCTGCTTTCACACAAGGTTTTTAAACATGCGTCCTGAATGTTTTTTTGCTGCAAAAGCGAATCCAGTACAAATGCATTTTAATTTCAATGCATTTGCAATGGACGCTTTAACATGCGTTCACATGCGTTTGCGTGCGGTATAGTGAGGCTCCAGCGAGTTGCAGTATTTTAACATTTTTCAAAAACGCTACTTGTAGCGTTTTTGAGCTACGTCCAAATATTGTTTGCCACTGGATCCTGACTATACTGCACGCAAACGCATGTGAACGCTGGCATGCTAATAGACAGGATCCTGTTGGGCAGAAACCAGCCTAGCGTGATCAGAGTCTCTCTCTCTGTCGGTCTCTCTCTCGCTCCCTGTCGATTGGTCTCTCTCTTTCTCGGTTTCTATCTCTCTCTGTTGGTCTCTCCCTCTCACTCGCTCTCTCATACTCACCGATCACTGGGGCGGTGCTGCACGGCTGTCACACTGCTCTGGCGGCTTCTCCTGGTTTTGAAAATGCTGGCCACTCATTATTCCATCTCGTATTTCCTGCTTCCCCCGCCCACCGGCGCCTATGATTGGTTGCAGTCAGACACGCCCCCATGCTGAGTGAGAGCTGTCTCACTGCAACCAATCACAACCACCGATGGGCAGGTCTATATCGTGCAGTACAATAAATAAATAATTCAAAAAAACGACGTGCGGTCCCTCCCAATTTTGATACCAGCCAAGATAAAGCCACACTGCTGAAGGCTGGTATTCTGAGGATGGGGAGCCCCACGTTATGGGTAGCCCCCCAGCCTAAAAATATCAGCCAGCAGCCGCCTGGAATTGCTGCATCCATTAGATGCGACAGTCCCTGGACTCTACCCAGCTCATCCCGAATTGCCCTAGTGCAGTGGCAATTGGGGTAATAAGGAGTTAATGGCAGCCCATAGCTGCCACTAAGTCCTAGGTTAATCATGGCAGGCGTCTATGAGACACTCCCAATGATTAACCTGTAAGTGAAAATAAATAAACACAAACACTGAAAAATCCTTTATTTGGAATAAAAGACAAAAAAAAACAACCTCTTTCACCACTGTATTAAAATCCCCAAATACCCCTCCAGGTCAGGCGTAATCCACATGAGGTCCCATGACGCTTCCAGCCCTGCTACATCGGAAGCTGACAGGAGCGGCAGTAGAACACCTCCGCTCCTGTGAGCTCCACAGAGCAACTGAAGTGAGTCGCGCTGTCAGCGGTGACGTCACTCAGGTAGTGCCGATGTGTGCGGTGATGATGGGGATGGTAGTGCCTGCGTGTGTGCGGTGATGATGAGTGTGGTAGTGCGTGCGTGTGTGCGGTGACGATGGGGGCGGTAGTGTGTCTCTCTTTCTCTCTCTGTTTCTCTCTCTTTTTCTCTCTCTTCCTCTCTCTCTTTCTCTCTTTATCTCTCTCTCTTTCTCTCTCTTCTCCCTCTCTCTTCTCTCTCTTTCTATCTCTTCTCTCTCTCTTCTCGCTCTCTCTTTCTCTCTCTCTCTCTTTGGTTTTTCTCTCTCTCTCTTTTTTTTCTCTTTCTTTTTCTCTCTTTTTTTCTTTTTTCTCTCTCTTTTTTTTCTCTCTCTCTCTTTTTTCTCTTTCTTTTTCTTTTTTTTCTCTTTTTTCTGTCTTTTTCTCTCTCTCTTTTTCTCTCTCTCTTTCTTTCTCTCTTTCTTTTTCTCTCTCTCTCTGTTTCTCTCTCTCTGTTTCCCTCTTTTTCTCTCTCTTTTTCTTTCTCTTTCTTTTCTTTTTTTCTCTCTTTTTTTCTCTCTCCTTTCTCTCTTTTTTCTCTCATTTTTCTCTTTCGCTCTCTCTTTCTCTCTCTTTCGCGCTCTCTTTTTCTCTCTTTTTTCTCTCACTCTCTTTCTCTCTCTCTTTTTTCACTCTCTTTCTCGCTCTCTTTTTCTCTCTCTTTTCTTTTTTCTCTCTCTTTTTCACTCTCTTTTTCTCTCTCTTTTTCTCGTTCTTTTTATCTCTCTCTCTCTTTTTTCCTCTCTTTTATTCTCTCTCTCATTTTTTTTTCTCTCTCTTTCTTCATCTGAATTTCCAGTCTGTCATGTTCAGTTCCCCTCACTCCTGATCACGTGACTCCAATACCCGCCCATGAACTTCAAGTGACAGGATCCTGTAAAATAACACTAGCGTTTGCATGCATTTCTCTTTGGAAAAACAGGATCCGCTTTTGCAGCAAAAAAACGTTCAGGACGCATGTTAAAAAAACGTAGTGTGAAAGCAGCCTATTTAATGCAGGTGTCTATATACCATCAGTTTAACTCATCTATGCTTTTTTGCTGTAGTTACAAATAGTTTTTTTTGCCCAAATATCTATAGTGATAAACATTAGCAGCATTTTTAACCCCTTTGTGACTATGGGTATATTAGACTTCTATGAATATTATTTGCAATATTTCTTAAAGTGTCCCTAAATTGTACTATTCTAATATTTGGTGTGTTTCCCCTACTTGCTTTTTGTCAGCTAATATTTGTTTACTAATTTTAACATATTGTATTAAAATGTAATTTTACTAATTTTTATTCAATAAAAATGTATTTTTGGTACAATATACTCTTGTTCTTTTTGGTAGGATAATTGGAGAGCAGCATAATGTAGAGACAGGGACCCCGATTCCAGCAATGAATAACTTACTTGGCTGCTTGATAGAGTTTTTTTAAAATCACTGTTTTATCAGCATAAAATTATCACTGCTGCCAAAAAGGCCTACCATATTCCTCTGCCCACTGATTGGCAGCTTTCTGCCTATGCACAGTGTACATAGAAAATTGTCAATCGGTGTTGAAGGCAAGAGTATACAGAGCTCAGCCTTCAGAGAACTGGTAGATCTGCAAACCATGTTGTTAACAAAACTGCAGTAAACTATGTGATAGATGTCTCAAATCTCTGTCCCCTCCATGTAGGATAATACTAGGAATCCTTTACTGTGGGGCGAGGGGGCAATTGCCCCCCGGGCTGCTCTCCCAGGTATTGTAGCGGACCGGCCGCCTGCTGCATAATGTCATTATAACACACATGGCTGCGCACAGTGAATTGCGCGGCCGTGTCTCCTGTACTGTGGCCGGGCACACTGATACTTCTACAGGCACATGACCGGCCGTATAGTTCAGGAGCCCCGGCCGCTCGCAGTGCACAGTGCGCGGCCACGTGTGCTATAATGATGTCATGCAACACGCGCTGCCTCCATCCAGCCGAGGAGCATCAGACAAGGTTTGCAGCTACATCCCAGTTTCTAGGAGCTGCCTGGGTAGTGGGCGTGACCGGCTTTGTTAGCGGGCGTGGCCATGTTTCCTCCCACCCACTATAATAATGCAGGCTGCGCCCCCACCACCCCTACCCTCCCCCCCCGTGACCCCCTGAACCTCCCATCTGGAGGTCTTACCTCAGACCCCCCGCTTCTATTATAAAGAACTCCAGGACACCTGGAGTTTCTTTCTGTTTTCAGCTGTATTGCTGAGGCCCCGTCCCTTATGATCACATGAGCGTGACGTCACCACAGATCCTTTAGCCCGTGGGATTTGATTTTACCATCAAAGAAGTCTGTGGCTGCACGGGAGAGAAGAAGAGAGAAGTGTCCCCCAATCATCAAAAGTAAAAAGCCCCCCAGTATGTGTCTGAGTGTATAGGATTGTGTCTCTGTATGAATTTTTGTATGTGAATGTTTTCAAATATGTATACACTTCTGTGTGACTATATCTGTGTATGTGTCTGTGTATATGTGTGTGTATGTATACAGCTGTACGCAGGTGTGTGTCTATGTGTATACGGCTGTACGCAGGTGTGTGTCTATGTGTATACGGCTGTACGCGGATGTGTGTGTGTATACGGCTGTATGCAGGTGTCTGTATGTGTATACGGCTGTACGCAGGTGTGTGTGTCTATGTGTATACAGCAGGACGCAGGCGTGTTTATGTGTATATGGCTGTATGCAGGTGTGTGTGTCTATGTGTATACGGCAGGATGCAGGGATGTTTATGTGTATATGGCTGTACTCAGTAGTGTGTGTATATGGCTGTACGCAGGGGTGTGTGTGTATGTGTATACGGCTGTATGCAGAGGTGTGCGTATGTGTATACGGCTGTATGCAGGTGTGTGTGTGTGTAGGTGTATACCGTGTCGGTGTATATGTCTATATATGTGTACACATCTCTGTCCTGTATGTTTATAGTCCGTGTTTCTGGGGTTGTGTATGTGTATTAGATGCCTGTATGTGAGGCTGCGTGCCCACCATCAGGGTGCATAGCGTTTTGGATTCAGAGTGTTTTTGCTGTGTTGTACAGCACAAGCACAGTGGATGGGATTTGTACAAATCCTGTGCCTACTGTGCGTGTACAGCCCACAGCGAAATCTGATTTGTGGTGCTGCTTCCCGAGCCCTGGCATGTCAATTTATTGCTGTGTAGCCACAAGTGTCTCCACAGAGAGAACAGAAGAGAGACCACAGCGGCCCGAACCCTGACTGTGGGCACAGGCTGCTGTGGTCCCCGTGGAGAGCAGTCGCAGCCCCGCAGGAGAGAGCATGCTGCGTCCAGGTCACAGTATGTCCAGACCGTGGGCACGTAGCCTTATAGTGTATTGTGTATGTGTAAAACATTTGTATCTGTAGGACACAACACTAAATCTATACGGGTGAGTGCCCACCATCAGGCGTCCTCACGGTCTGGAGACGCAGCGTGCTTTCTCTGGTGGAGACACTAGTCTCCTAGGCGGGAGAACGCGCTGTCCGTGCACACCATCAGAGTAACTGTCAGTGGATATTCGCTATATTCTCCCGCTCAGAGCACTAGCATCGCTGTTAGAATAAATTGACTTGCTGAGGATAGGAAAGCAGCGCCACAGGTCAGTTTATGGAGCGTCTAAAAGAGCCCAGGGAGCCGGAGATTTCTATAAATCCATCCGCTGTGCCTGTGCTGTACAACACAGCATTATGGACTCAGTGAAAAACACTCTACGTCCAAGACGCTGCCGACACTGATCGTGGGCACACAGCACTAAGGGCTTACTCACATATGTGTTAGGGAATGTCATTTGTCTTTCCATGTTTATGAAAAGAAGTGAAATTAACCCCTGCACTGTGAGGTAGCTATGTCACCACCTTATGGCCTCCTTCACGTGTCTGTGGTATGTGTTGTGTCCGTTTTTTTCACGATTACAACGAGTACCCATTATAATCTATGGTGCTGCTCACATGTCCGTGTGTTTACACAGACCGTGTGTGATCCCTACGGAGACATCTGTTTTATTTGCCGGCAGCGCAGATGACAAAGGCCAATAGAAGTCTATGGGGCCGTGAAAAACACACACAGCACCCAGATGGCATAAGTGTATAGTCCGTGTGCCAGCCGTGTTCTGTACGAGTTTAACATTGAAAATATTGGATAAGCTTTGTAATTGCTGTATATGTAGTTAGCTGGGTTATGGTACTGTATCTATGTAGTTTTGCTCCTATATTAATACAGTGAGCTCAGTTATGGTACCATATTTAAGCAGTAAGCTTAGTTATGGTACTATGTCTATGCAGTAAACTTGTTGTCCTTGCTTGGTGTCCTGTTGCTGTTTCTATGTAGTAGACTAAGTAAGTACAATTGTGTTCCTGTATGGGTACAGTAAGCTCGGTTCTGCTCCCTTATCTCTGTAGTAGGCTGGGTTCTGCTCCTGTATCTCTGTAGTAAGCTCGGTTCTGCTCTCATATCTCTGTAGTAAGATTGGTATTGATTCCCTTATCTCTGTAGTAAGCTCAGTTCTGCTCCCTTATCTCTGTAGTAAGCTCAGTTCTGCTTCCTTATCTCTGTAGTACAGTAAGCTCGGTTCTGCTCTCATATCTCTGTAGTAAGCTTGGTATTGATTCCCTTATCTCTGTAGTAAGCTAGATTCTGCTCCCTTATCTCTGTAGTAAGCTCGGTTCTGCTTCCTTATCTCTGTAGTATAGTAAGCTCGGTTCTGCTCCCATATCTCTGTAGTAAGCTCGGTTCTGCTCTCATATCTCTATAGTAAGCTTGGTTCTGCACCCATATCTCTGTAGTAAGCTTGGTTCTGCTCCCATATCTCTGTAGTAAGCTCGGTTCTGCTCCCATATCTCTGTAGTAAGCTCGGTTCTGCTCTCATATCTCTGTAGTAAGGTAAAATTCTGTTCCCATATCTCTGTAGTAAGCTCAGTTCTGCTCCCATATCTCTGTAGTAAGCTCAGTTCTGCGCCTATATCTCTGTAGTAAGGTCGGTTCTCCTCCCATATCTCTATAGTAAGCTTAGTTCAGCTCCTGTAACTCTGTAGTAAGCCCGGTTTTGTTACCATATCTCTGTATTAAGCTCGGTTCTGCTCCCATATCTCTGTAGTAAGCTCGGTTCTGCACCCATATCTCTGTAGTAAGCTCAGTTCTGCTCCCATATCTCTGCAGTAAGCTTGGTTCTGCACCCATATCTCTATCGTAAGCTCAGTTCTGCTCCCATATCTCTGTAGTAAGCTCAGTTCTGCTCCCATATCTCTGTAGTAAGCTTGGTTCTACTCTCATATCTCTGTAGTAAGCTTGGTTCTGCTCCTATATCTCTGTAGTAAGCTCGGTTCTGCTCTCATATCTCTGTAGTAAGGTCGGTTCTGTTCTGATATCTCTGTAGTAAGGTCAGTTCTGCTCCTGTATCTCTGTAGTAAGCCCGGTTTTGTTCCCATATCTCTGTAATAAGCTCGGTTCTGTTCCCATATCGCTGTAATAAGCTCCTTGCAGTTCCCATATCTCTGTAGTCATCTTGGTTCTGTTGCAGTATCTTTGTAAGCAGTAAGCATGGTTCTGTTCCCATATATACAGTCATATGAAAAAGTTTGGGCACCCCTATTAATGTTAACCTTTTTTCTTTATAACAATTTGGGTTTTTGCAACAGCTATTTCAGTTTCATATATCTAATAACTGATGGACTGAATAATATTTCTGGATTGAAATGAGGTTTATTGTACTAACAGAAAATGTGCAACATTGATAGGTGTGCCCAAACTTTTTCATATGACTGTATGTACCAGCCGGTTCATAAAGTCTGTTACTGCTGTTTTAATGCAGTGGCCAGAGATAAACAGACCAACGGTGGGCCGCCGCAACATGAGGGCCACTGCCTTATGATTGCCCCCCAGGCTAAAATGTGCCAGCCAGCCCCTGGTGATGACCTTGATTTATATACAGAAACTGAATCAGTTTATACAAAATGTTATGTTGAAAATGACTAAAAGTCAATTTTATATCACATTTCATGTCAAACAATTCTTTATTTTTATGGTACAAATTAAAAGTGACAGATCTGAATCTCTTAAGAAATACACAAAGTGCAGCTTTACAGACCATACAGATATTGCTCTAGATTAATTACAGTTTTGTTCCAGTCTATAAAATTTAAAGCAACCTGTGCAGTTAAATCAGCTTTGGTTTCAGTGTCAGAGCAGTAAGGAGCTTCCAGAATAGTTTTTTATCCTCCAAGTCACAAGTCCACCACATTACAACTCCACTTCCCGTGGAAACATAACTTGTCTCCCCGTGCTGTCTTTTCATTAGGTGTAATGCTAGGAATGGGAAACTAAAGCAGTGTGTTATTCCAACCTGTTCGACCATTTGGTAAGCACGTAGAATGAGAAAAACCTTTGGTGTGTCACAGTGGCATTACAAATGAAATACACACAGTAAAAATATAGAGAGTAAAAGTGAATAATAAAACCTCTCCAGAGGTGGAAACACTGATGTGAATTTAATACTGCAGGATTTAAGCCATTTGTGCTGTTTATGCACCGATGTCTATAATATTGGAGTCTTGAAGAGCAGCGTTGTGAAGCCATGAGGAACATGTATGTTCTGTCTTCTTTGTCACACTTTAATATTGCAAGATTGTCAGCAACATTTAGCCATTTTTATACAATGTGCATATACCTTCATAGATTGAGCTTTGGTCCAGCATTAAGACAAGCAAAGGCATTTTACATTTGTCTTTTTGGTTATAGCTTGAGTATTTTGATACGCCTCTACTTTTTTATAACTCTCATGTCTGTCAAAGATTTATTAGGAAACCAAAACAAGAATTAATATTTTGTCAAAAAAAGGTAAAAGTGGAAGGCTGAGTTTTTGTAAAGTAGCAGATCCACATTTTTGAGTAAAAGATAAATATGCCATTGATACAGACATATCCAAATTTAATATTCTGTTTTATACATAAAGGTAATCTGATGCATGCTGCCCAATCTATGGCCAACACCAATCAGACACTGACTGTAATTGCACAGCCGGTAACCGTACATCTCAATGACTAGTCCGAAGCACAATGACGCAACTTGGCACTCGTGGGTCCCAATGCAAAATCTCCAATGGGGCCCAAACTATCAGAGGTCTTTAATATTAATAGTCTTTTAATATGACCAAAGGCAACTTTTGGGTCCCCCTAAACTCCGAGGCCTGGGTGCGATTTCAACCTCTGCACCTACTATACTTACACCCCTGTTGAAGGAAATACCTGACAGCTTTTCCTTGCCCCGATCATCTTGACAGATATGGTAGGTCTCTCCCTATGCACAAACTAACAGATGCTTTTAAGGCCCCTTTCACACATCTGTTAAAAAAACATACATGTGGTACGTTACGTTTTGACCATCCGTATTACCATCCATGTTTACATATGTGTTATCCGTGTGCTATTCGTGTACCATTTGTGTGTACATGTGCGTCAATGTAACACGTACCAGAATAAAATGCATGGCACTGAAATGAATGTTTTTTTATGGGTTAAAGATGTAAAAAGATAGATAGATAGGTGATAGAAATACAGGGATAGATAGATAGATGGATAGATAGAAGGATAGATATTAGATTGATAGATATTAGATAGAGATAGATAGATAGAGGGATAGATAGATAGAAGGATATCTATTAGATAAAGGGATAGATATTAGATAGATAGGATAGATATTAGATGGATAGAGAGATAGAAAGATAGATAGGATAGATATTAGATAGATATTAGATAAATAGATAGATAGTTAGATATTAGATAGATAGATAGATAGATAGAGATAGATAGATATGATAGATATTAGATAGATATTAGATGGATAGATGAATAAATAGATAGATAGTAGATAGAAGGATAGATATTAGATAGATAGATATTAGATGGATATATAGATAGATAGATAGATATTAGATGGATATATAGATAGAAAGATAGATTTGATTGATGTCAATTGTGTAGTGTCAGCTAGCATCAAGCCCAGAGGTTAGTAATGGAGAGGTGTCTATCACCCCCATTACTAATCCAATAATAAAAAAAACACACACACAAAAAAATAATTAATTTCATTATTCACTCCCATTGTTCAATATTTTATTCGAAAGAAAGAAAAGAAATTCCAGTGGTAAAGGGTAAGTGTCTTGTTTTATTTCTCTGTGTTTGTATGTTTTTTTTCCAGATATCCTTTTTTAGACTATGGTGGATTCCCTGGAATATGATGGAGGGTGCATGTGTTTTTTTTTTTTTTGTTTTTTTTTTTTATATATATAAAATGGTAAATGAGGGAAAGTTTTGGGGAGAGTTTATTGAAATATTTTTGTGTGTGATGGGTGTGTTTGATAGATACCTCTCCATTAATAACACCCTCGGCTTGATGCCAGCTGATACTACACAGCTGATATCAACCCCATAAACCATTACCTCGATTGCTACGGCACCAGGGTAATTGGGAAGAGCCAAGGCAAAGTGCCAGGAATGGAGAACCTTGTGATGCTCCACATCTGATTTGGCTGCAGGCTGTTATTTTTAGACTGAATGCATTTAATTCTGGTCCTTATCACACGGACACTACATGTATGTCATTCATGTACTGTACGCGTTTTTCTCAGACCCATAGACTTCTATTGGCCCTTTTCATCTGTCTTGATGGTAAAGAACGGACATGTCTTTGTGTGCATAACTTGGACACATGGCCCATGTAAAATCACAGAGGTATGAAGAACAACAAAGGTTTTAATATGTATGTGTGTGACTGTGTCTCTAGTACGTGTGAAACCAGACACCACACATACTGGAAACACGGACATATCAAGAGGGCCTGATTCATGATCTAATATTTCCATAAAACGGATGTATACTTTACCATTATTTTCCATAATCTCTACTTTGACACAGTGATTTTTTTTATCTGATTTGATATTTTTAAGTATTTCAGATACTAGAGAACTTCTATTTGTTAAAAAATACTGTTTATAGTATGATGTTATGGAACACATATGGATCAAAAAATCAGGTATTTCCTTCAGAATATAAAATTAAAGGGGCCCTGCAGTGTTCACAGCCAACCATAGTAGAAGAGAAGTACTGAACAGTGCAGATCTATTAACTGGTCAATCTATGAATTATGTGCTTGGATCCGTGTTATCGTTGCATTTAGAATAATGAATTTGCCATTTTTCAAATTAATTAAATTAATGACTAAATACAAATGAATACATTAAAGAAAAAAGTAAAAAATTCTATTCGAAAAAAAAAAAAAAAAAAAAAAAAAAAAATTCTATTCGGATCTTTTTTTACAACTATACATGAATTTATAATTGATCAATTCAGTAAAAGGAATTTAAATCCAGAAGACTTTCTAGGTTGCTTTTTCTCAGAGTTTTGATATTGAATTTGCAAACAGCTGTTTAAAGTTTAACCTTTCAAGTTTAACTCTCAAGTTTAGATATTTGAAAGCAAGAAAATTTTAGTTTTCTTTTTCTTCATGTGCATAAGCTAATAAATTCTATACTTTTTAGTTTGTAGTTATTAAGCAGAAAAGAACATTCCATTGACTTCTAACTAGTGATGAGTGAGCACTACCATGGTCGGGTGCTTAGTATTCGTAATGAGCAGTTGGATGCTTGGATGGTGCAACTCGAGGATCTGCGTATAATGTAAGTCAATGGGGAGCTTGAGCATTTTTCTGGGAACTCTTCCGGAAAAAGGCTTGACTTTAATTATACTCGGGTCCTCAAGTTGCGTCTACCCGAGCATCCAACTGCTCATGAATAGTACCGAACATCTGAACATGGTAGTGCTCACTCATCACTACTTTTAGCTGAATATGATTACAAAGTATGTGGAAGTAGTCTGAGAATCTGTGCGAAAACTCACAAAATGGATTTTACGTGATGTTTGTCTATAGGTTTCACTCACTGTATCGCATGAGTGCCCTTTGCTATTTACTTATGTAACTGAAGGGCCCAAGCTGATGCTCTGCACCCCTTTTAGCCCTGGAATATTTACTGTTTAGCCTTCTTACCAAAGATTGTCTGGGAGGCAAGGTAGTTGATAGGGATATGTGATATCAGAAAAATTCTTACACAAGTCTTAGGATGCCACTGAATCTCACCAACTGTGGTAGTCATCTTCATAAAACCTACTCAGAACACGTTACTAAACATTTTTCTGTTCAAGGTCTGTTAGTGGAGCTGCTACTTTGGATCTCAGCACTAAAGTGGACATCAACAGATTATTCTTCCAGTGGACAAATCCAATAGATTAAAATACAACTATACAATAATTTTTCTGTATCCATTCAGTATACAGTGTCCAAAACACAGAGAACTTAGAGCATTGAACAAAAATGTACAAAAGAAAAGTGCATTTTCCCCCCCTTTTTTTTTTACATTTTCTGTTTTTTCCAAAAGTGACATGGTCTTTATATGCAATAAGTTAATTAAAAGGGATAAGTGCTACAAACAATTATGGTTTACATATTTACAGTACAGCTTTCCCATCGAGATATTTCTTCTTCTCGGGCCTGCAAGAATTACTCAAATGAATATCGGATGCATTTCATCACATTTCAAGAATACAAAAAACATAATATAAAATTATAAAACGGTAAAAAAATGTTACAGTGTGTAAAGAGCTGATTCGGTGGCTCAATGCAGAAGGGACTGACTGTTTTGGGAGTTTTGCAGCACAGTTTTTGTAGTTATTTACACTCATTTTATAAGCTGTGTTACAAGACAAAACGTGCATGTGGATATAGTCAGTTTGGAAGGTAGAGAATCTTTCCCCAACGATGAGGATGGTGAAGATAGATCACTAAATACACACGTCCAATATCATTTTGGTTTTCTGCTGCTTTAACAGTCTTACTACAGACTGCAGTATAGTAAACGATTAAATCATTTTGAGATTTTTATGACTGATATTTGGATATAAAAACATACGTGATCTACTTCTAAAAGATTTTTCCTTTGGTGTGTCCATTTGTGAGGTAAACATAATTGTGCATTGTTAACTATCATTCACATTTGTGGCCGATTTGCTGAAAAACACTAGGGGGCCGATTCATCAAACCTTTAATGTCAGAATATTGTGGCCTAAAAAAGTTGTACATTTTTTTGCGTGACAAAAGGTGCACAAAAAAATTAGTGACTTTTGGCATTTTTTTCACCAGTTTGACTCAGCTGCACCAAAATGATCTGAGCTGGGTCAAGGTCAGGTTGGAAGGGGGTATAGTAATGCCTGCTTGTCAATTTTTTGAAAATTGATTGCACTTTGAATTCCAGAAATTCTACTGCAGTCTTAGGGGTACTTTGCACGTTGCGACATCGCAAGCCGATGCTGCGATGACGCACGCGATAGTTCCCGCCCCCGTCGCAGGTACGATATCTTGTGAAAGCTGGCGTAGCGAAAATTATCGCTACGCCGGCTTCACATGCACTCACCTGCCCTGCGACCGTCGCTCTGGACGGCGACCCACCTCCTTATTAAGGGGGTGGGTCGTGCGGCGTCACTGCGACGTCACATGGCAGGCGGCCAATAGGAGCGGAAGGGCGGAGATGAGCAGGATGTAAACATCCCGCCCACCTCCTTCCTTCCGCATAACCTACGGAAGCCGCGGTGACGCCGGTAGGAGATGTTCCTCGCTCCTGCGACTTCACACACAGCGATGTGTGCTGCCGCAGGAGCGAGGAACAACATCGGACCATCGCGTTAGCATAATTATGGATTACGCCGACGCTATACCGATGATACGATTACGACGCTTTTGCGCTCGTTAATCGTATCATCTAGGCTTTACACACTGCGATGTCGCATGCGATGCCGGATGTACGTCACTTTCAATTTGACCCCACCGACATCGCACCTGCGATGTCGCAACGTGCAAAGCCCGCCTTAGACTAGGGTAGAATTTCTAGCACAGCACATATAGGTGCACGGCACTTAGGCTATGTGCGCACTTTGCGTCATCCTAGTTGCAGTTCAAAACGCATATTTTGCCAGAAATTGCTTTTGCAAAAGTTGCTTTTAACCATCAAAACGTGGTAAATACGCATGCGTATTTACCGCGTTTTAGCTGCGTTTTTAGCGCTTTTTACTTGTTTTTTCATTGCCTAAAGTCAGATGCGTTTTGAATACAATGACACAATAAAATAAAGTTTTAACATACAAACACTATGAAAAAAGGGAAAAAAAAAGAAAAGACATATAATTATTTAAATCATAACGGAAATAGTTATATTTAATGAAATTATAGCGGTTTTATACTATTTTTGCCAAAAATTATCAATAATTAAATAATATTCTTTATTTTAATTGTCGGACTATGTGTGTGTGTAAAGGGACATATTATTCCATTATTTTGAAGTCAGAAAAGCATGCGTTTATGTAGTCCAAAACTAATTGTTTCTGCAGCTAAAAAGTAAGTAAAACGCTGGAATTTTGATGTTGGTTGATTTTTGCTACTTCTCATTGACTTCAATGTTAGCAAAACGTTGCCCAAATGGCAAAAAAAATTGACATGCTGCTTCTTTGAACGCATGGTTTTTGCCACAAAATATGCAAATTAAACGCAGCATTTGGAAACGCAAAGTGCGGACAGGAAATCTACAATTTCCATGGACTTTGCAGGAAAATCAAAACGCATGCCTTCTGTCATGAAAACGCTGCAGTTCAAAACAGACCTAAAAAGCACCTGAAACGCAGGTGAAAACGGAAAGTGCGGTCACAGCCTTAGAAGAGGCACCAAATTCTTTTAAGTGGCATGAGCCTCTTAATGAATATGGCGCCTTCTATTTCAGCAACACTGGTGCATTACGCTAATTTTGATGAATTGGCACCTAGGTTTTAATTTTTTTGTCGACATGCAAAAAAATGTTTTGTCTAGAATGCAGGTTGGATACTTCCTTACCTTTCCTGTTAACTTGGTTTTCACATAAGTGATCAGAAATGACCAGTTGCTTTAGGTCTCGATATATAACTACCTAGCAATTGTAATGTGAGTTGCAGCCTGTTAATATTTAGAATTTTCCAGTATAGGATACATTTGTAGATGAACACTAGCATTATTCAGTATGTAAGTTGTGCATTTCCAGCAACAATTTTGATCATAACACATTAGAGACAGTAGCCGTATAGCTTGTTGACACACAGTTTTCCATACTTTCTGTATTATGAGAAATGTTAGCACACTTTGATTAATTGGCAAACCAATAATCACTTTCATTTCTTATCCTTCACGTTTGTAGTCTGTAATATAGTCCAGAGCTGCATTCACAATTTTCCATGCTTAAGTGCTGAAATCTCCCAACATTCCTTGTTGCTTCAAGGACTGAACACACATCTCGGTCTGGGAATCTGTATTCTGGGAAGCATCATTATTATACAGGGCATTGTGCACTAACATGATTTAGTAGGAAAAAGTAATCTTCCCACTGAATCAGAGGAGCTCATTTTTCCAATGTCACTAGCAGAAATCCGAATGCAGCTCTGAAGTGTAATACCAGTTGCAACCTAGAATTAGTAATGTATTGTTTTTACATAGCTACCAAACTATTTGTACATTCATCCCGTATAAAAATTTGAGATGAGGAATCAAAAGTGCTCCCTCCAGACCCCAAAGCATGATACACATTGGGGAGGGAAGGGGTTAGAAAAACAAATATTAAAAACCCCATCATATTCACATGTCTAGCCTGCGCAAAGGACTAGGGAAGCTATGGCCTACAACAGATGACTGTAATATTATTTTATTTTAATCCCTTCCCTTCTCAGCTGTCCGAATACAATAAAATGGCAGCTAGCTGGCTGTAACTTCCTTGGATTCATACAAATAAATTGTCTCATCATAAAAGTGTGAAATCCTATTCAATTGAGAATATATAATCAAAGGTATGAATCCATTTGATTAATATGCAAGAGTAACTGTACTTTCGATTCACTTTCAGAATAAGTTGTCCTCTTTGGCTATATGAAGAATACCCCCATATCTGTAAATATAAGATTTGTATGTGGAATTGTGGCTAGTTGTTCCCAATGCAGGCTCTATTTCTTAATTTGCAATTGACTCTTCATACTCTGCCACACAGAGAGAATATACAGCAGCCGGACTGTGGCAAACATGAAAGGGGTTGTCCACTATTAGGACAACCTCTTCTGATTCCACATGTTTCTGTCAGGTAAAATAATAACTGTACTCACCTCCTGCTGTGGCTGCGCTCACTCACTTCCTATTAATTGTTTGAACCGAAGACAGGGACAAGGAAGCTGGATCTCATTGGACGTTGGGCTTTCGTGACGTCACAACCCCATGTGAGCCCCGGCACCGTGATCCGGAACGCTGCTGGAAGGGTGGCAGTATGGAAGGTGAGTATAGTCTTTATTATTTTAGTATGGGGAAACATGTGTAACTAGAAGGGGTTGTCCTAGTAGTGGACAACCCCTTTAAGCAGCTGCTCTCAGTTGTGTGGATGTGATCATGTTAGATTTTTTTTGGATTGATAAAATATCTAGTGCTTATGATTTCTGAAAAAAATCTAACATGCTGGATAGATCTTTTGGACGTTAGTGAACGCTTGCCTGTTAGCCATTGGTGGAAACGAATAATCCCTTGTTCCGCTGAGTTAGCTGATTATTGTTCGTTATGATCAAAGTAACACATGTGTATGGAGACTTTTAGATTCACTTGTCCTTTTGATTTATCCAAAGTTTGTTGAAAATACAGTTCCCATATAAACGTGTTATCTAAAAATTAAAAATGATAGATCTAGCATAGGTATAAAGAAAGCTGCATTTCCTACAATTTTCAACACTCCATTTTTTATTTTAGGGAACCAATCCTTCCTTTCTCCCATTGCTACTTTTATAATTCTTTGTAGATACCATCTACTTCTGAGGGGTGTGACCTGTACACTGAGTACCCAGATGTGGTGTTTCTGTATACCACGCATGCTATTTGTGTAGTGCTCTATGCATTTACGATACATCTAATTTGAGTGGACACACTACATAAATAGCATAGCACGTTTATTTCATGAAACTAACATTCGTTAACCAAATGGAACACGTGTGTTTTACTCTGGTTGAAATATCTAGGACCCAATCATAGATCATATGGCCATTGATTTAAGAGGGCCTGTCATCAGGATATTCACCCCTATGTGTAAAGCCCAACTAATGCTAAAAACAATTGTGCCTTACTTGCAAGATTTTGTTTGGGCATTTTTGAAAAAACTATCCTTAAAACTTTACTGTTAAATAGCAACTGCAGTGGGACAGGTGCTGCACTTCCAGCTTCCCTGTGTGCCGCCCCTTTCACTTACCCACCCCAAGCCTCTGGGCTTTGATATGACATATTTAATGACATGTCTTCTCTGTGTAGGCATTACCCCTGTTTGTTTCATAAAGGGTATGTTTGCTTGTAACGATGTTGTCAGAGCCAGTCTACTGATTAGGAGTGTGTTGTGCATATGCCACCCCATCTGATGAGATAAAGCATGGCAATGCCGATACCTGCACAGAGGAGATCACTGAGAGAAAAGTGACCTGTCTATCAGAGCTTGGAGACTGTCCATGGGCTGGGAAAAGGCAGTGCGTATAGCAGAGCTGGGAGTGCAGACCTGCCTCGCTGCAGTTGGAACTAAATCTTCTAGGATGGATTTCTCAAACAACAAAACACTATATGCAAGGTATGAATGTAATAACTATTAAAGGGACTATACAGTCATAAGTGTAATTAGGGCACAAATGCAAAACTCTAGCCCACGAGTCACATCTAGCCAGCAGGCTGATTTTATTTGGCCCTCATTTCCAGGAGCCCAACTTTCTGTATGGAGGACTATGTGGAACCATTATTCTGTATGGAGGGCTATATGGGGTCCATTATTCTGTATGGAGGACTATATGGGGTCATTATTCTGTATGGAGGACTATGTTGGGCCCATTATTCTGTATGGGTGAATATGTGGGGCCCATTATTCTGTATGGAGGACTATGTGGGGCCATTATTCTATATGAAGGACTATGTAGGATCAATTTTTTCTGTATGGAGGACTATGTGGGACCATTATTCTGTATGGAGGGCTATATGGGGTCCATTATGTATGGAGGACTATATGGGGCCATTATTCTGTATGGGTGACTATGTGGGGCCATTATTCTGTATGGAGGACTATGTTGGGCCCATTATTCGGTATGGGTGACTATGTGGGGCCAATTATTCTGTATGAAGGGCTATGTGGGGCCCATTATTCTGTATGGGGAACTATGTGGGGCTATTATTCTGTATGGAGGACTATGTGGGGCCCATTATTCTGTATGGAGGGCTATGTGTAGCACATTATTCTCTATGGAGGACGAGGACCATGTGTGGCACATTATTCTGTATGGATGACTATGTGTGGCACATTATTCTGTAAGGATGACTATGTGTGGCACATTATTCTGTAGGGATGACTATGTGTGGCACATTATTCTGTATTGAGGGTTATGCAAAGGACAATATTCTGTATGGAGGACTATGTGGGGCACATTATTCTGTATGAAGGGCTATGCAGAGGACATTATTTGATATGGAGGACTACGTGGGGCACACTATTGTGTATGGAGGGCTACGCAGGGCCCATTTATCTGTGTGGAGGACTATATGGCGCACATTTTTCTGTATGGAGAACTAAGTGAGACCCATTATTCTGTATGGAGGACTATGTGGGGCCCATTATTCTGTATGGAGGACTATGTGGGGGCTATTATTCTGTATGGAGGACTATGTGGGGCACATTATTCTGTTTGGACAGCTATGCAGTGTTCATTATTCTGTATGGAGGACTATGTGAGACCAATTATTCAGTATGGAGGGCTATATGGGACCCATTATTCTGTTTGGAGGACTATATGAGGCCCAATATTCAGTTTGGAGGACTATGTGGGACACATTATTCTGTGTGGAGGACTATATTGAGCTCAATATTCTGTATGGAGGGCTATGTGGATCCCTTTATTTTGAACAGACGATTATATGAGGCACATTATTCTGTATGGAGGACTATGTGGGGCCCATTTTTCTATACAGAGGACTATGTGGGACCTGTTATTCTGTATGGAGGACTATGTGGTGCCTAGTATTCTGTATGGAGGACCATGTTGGGCCCATTATTCTGTATGGAGGGCTATGTGAGAGCTATAATTCTGTATGGAGGACAATGTGGGGCCCGCTACAAGGTTGGCCCATGACTTTCTCCAAGTGTTTAACTTTGGCTCTTTGTGTATTTCAGTTTGACACCCCTGAGTTAGGGGATCTTATATTTTGCTGACAGCTCCTCTTTAAATAAAAGAAACACAAAGTCCCAGGACCAGGAGTACACAGTGACAGCAGTAACATGACAAGTGATATACCATGCTAGTGACCCATGGAGAATCATTATGTTGTATTAACATATGACACAGTGTATGGTTGTGACAGCCACCAAAAGATGCAGCTGACAGCATGTTTGGTGAGCATATTAGGATAAAGATAGTACATAAAGTTCATGCTATTGTGAGATTGGGCAGCAGCACTTTACCTGACATGAGCCATATGCATTAGCACACACAGTAAATTACACACGGTACTTTATACAATATTTTTAGTGTGATTTTATGATACAACTTTCGAATATTGATTGTCTAGGTGTGGCTCCTGTTAAAACTAATTATAAACTACCTGCAGCTTTCTTTAAACTTCAATGCTGGAGGATACAAACTTTTAATGTTAGAGATCAGCATTATGGAGCAAAATTGTGTATGTAGAACTGTCTGCAGGTATCTCATCAGTCATTGATTTCAGTCTGCAAACACGGATCTTTTGTTCCTTTCAGGTCAGTTTCACATTATAAAGGCATTATAAATACCCACTCACATAAACCAATAAACAGCTACTTATGCACATGTGAAAAACACCCTATTAATCCTTAAGTTTCCTATTTGGTTGGTTTTGATGAGCTGCTTTTTAAGATTGAGAATATTTTTCTTTGGCTAAGAGGCTTTGGAGAGAATACAGAAAATGGCTGCAAAACGCAATTGTGGAAACCCTATTTCTTCTCCTATCATTTTGGAATGGAAAAAAATTTCCTTGAGGAACAAGGAAACTACACGCACCAAGAAAATAATAATTCATTGGCACTGTATGACGCAAACCAAGTAGAATTCGTTCTTCTCATGTATAAACATGAAAAAGGCTATGTTAGCAAAACTGAATTTACCTTCATGTCAGTTGAAAATCTAGTGAAAAAATAGTACGTGGCAAAATATACGTTATGTCTCAACATAAAGTAACAATTTGAAATAAAAGGTACATTTTTCTTATTTTTGTTTTTCATACAATAGACAGTGAGATGTGAAACACAACATTATGCTCATTATAGAGAAGTCCAACAATCTACATTTGCAACACCATTTTTCTGGCTTTGGTTATCAGTGAAGATTTCGTAGTGAATGAGCACTTTAGAACCTGAAAGTCTACAATCGATCCTCCAGGTGGCAGGCTTGGTTTCTTTTTACATAGATAAAACATTATCCTGTTTTTCAAACACTGTTCGCATTGTCATATTATACACACAAAGTATTCAGTTATTTGGTATTTTTGTGACGTCCATAGAAAAAAAAAATCTTTTTTTTTCTGAACTACTATCACACACACTAAGTGTTGTGCAATGTTTTTGGAAAACTCATGAATACAGTTCATTAACAAATTGTTCTGTCCACCTGTGTTTTGTTCAGTTTTTTTACTTACAAGAATGATGAACAGGCATTTCACAGAGTTGAATCTCAAAGTTTTAGGAATTTTCTTCCATTGAGTCTGTTAAAGACTCCATAGGGCCTCCTGTGCCTGGCTCGTGTTGTTTTAAGCGTTTTATTGTGTTCTTGAGTGCCTGTCGCTTGTTGCAGAACCACACCCGGACAACTTCCCGGTCATAGTTCAGCTTCTCTGCGATTTCCGTCATTTCCTGTCCAGAGGGGTGTGTGTTCTTCTCAAAATGGGCGTTCAAGATCTCAAGCGCCTGTGGAGTGAATGATGTGCGCCTCTTGCGTTTTTTTGAAGGCTCGCTGCCGATAAATTCTGTCAGGTTCTGCATACCTGCTCGGTGGCGGGCCTCAGCCTCAGCCATCCACCTCTCAAGGACTGGCTTTATCTTCTGGGCACTTTTAGGGGTGATGTCCAGCTTTTCAAACCTGGCAGGATACAAAAGGCCAGGGTTCAGTTTGGCTGTCAGACTGCTAGCTATAGTGTTCTCTTGGGCTTCCTGTGGTAGGAAAAAGTGGCTTCTCAGGATGGTGTGTCTGAGGGGAAAATTGAAAAAGAAGAGTCTTACACTGATGCTCTGCCAGGGTGGGACTTCCTGCCTGCCTAACCAATGGACTGGCAGAGGTAATTAATAAGGTCATTATGTTCTAAGATAAAACAATTCTAATCACAGACATGCAACACTTAAAATAGCCATTATTAAAGAAAGAAAAATGTATAACGTATAGTAAATAAAAATAAAGTGTACCGGATTAACAAAAGATGCAGTTTTAGGGTCTTAAATGAGCAACTTCAGTTTTGTTATTGCCACTTTTTAATTATATTTTTGTGAAAAGTAGGTTACAAAAATGAGTAACTGGTGTTAGTAGTGATTTTATAATTGCGATATGCAGCTAAATTTGCTCTGTTTTCTGTTATGTACATGTATAGTAGATTACATAGAATTCTATGCAGGTAAGTGTTGGTAATTATGACATAGGTTGCTGTTTGTACAGAATCTGTAGCCCCAGAGTTATCATACTTTCCCTAGGATGGATTACTGCTGGTGATGATAATAGTGTTTTCCACCTTTGGGCACATTTGTTTTCACTTAATTGCTTGAATTTGGGGATAAAATATATATATTTTACAATTGGGTTTCATTAAAAAATGTTGAATCATTTGTTTCCCTGCACATTCAACTTTGATGTGCTCTGTGGTCAGCGGAGCTCAGGAAAAGGCGTAAAAGAAGAAGGCTGATGATGGATTCACAGATTACTCATTCTGCACCAAGGTATAGACAGAACAACACAGAGATGATAGAAAATAAATGGTGCAAAATGTTTAATGAAACCCAAATGCAAAACTGCTATTTAGCCTTGGCTAAATACATTTATGTAAAAAAAGAAATCCCAAATGGTGGACCACATATGAACCACACTGAGTATTGTACAACATGTGGAGATAGGTAATGGTTTTCTGGGGGCCTATAAGCCAACTATGAGTCCGGTAATTTTTTGCTTATTTTATATGGGGTTCAGGACACGAATGAAAGGTAAATTCAGCAATGTGTTATTTTGGTGTAGAGGACCATAAACTTGTAAGAACTCAATAAAAAAAAAGTAAAAAAAAAAACCCCTGCTGTAAACAATTGTATGTGTAACTGATTTATTTTGTTTTTTTTGGTTATATAAACCCCTGTATGTTATTCCATTGAAAAGTGCTGCCTAATTAAAGAGGTGGTTCACTAGTTAGTTTTCATAGGCACATCGATATAGTGTTGAGAAACAAGGGCCCACAGGAGCGTGCTTACATTCTATGGGGGCCGACTAGCCAAGGGAAGTAATGCCCTTGCGACTAGTCCCTGGCCTCATTAGCATATGATAAAAGAGCTTTAGAAATACTTTATCTATAGATCTCTTTATCTATGCTAGTGTATACAGGGACAGTTAGGCAGGGATTAGCCATATGTACCCAGAACCACTTGTGGTTCT
The DNA here is from genome assembly GCF_048569485.1 of Anomaloglossus baeobatrachus. Classification (NCBI taxonomy): domain Eukaryota; kingdom Metazoa; phylum Chordata; class Amphibia; order Anura; family Aromobatidae; genus Anomaloglossus; species Anomaloglossus baeobatrachus. Next base: position 396,375,544 of record NC_134358.1, read on the forward strand.
GAGTGCATATTACACCTGACAGGTTCCCTTTAAAGACAGACAGCACACAGATGGCACATGAATGCCATGTTTTTCATAGACGGGTATGGGCCCTTGACATCCATGTTGATGGTAAAAAGTGGACATGTCCCCATGTGTGTTGCACAGACACACAGTATGTGTAGCATGTGTACAAATACAGACATGTGAGCAGCCCCATAGGTTATAATCTGTCAACAGGCTTTTTCTATTTAATCTGAGAGCAGCATGATATAGGAGCAGAGAGCCTGATTACATTCATGTGTTCTTTTATTAGGCTGTGTACCGTACTGTCAATACAATCAGTGTTTCATCAGCAGGAAATCATGCCTTAGGTCGGGGTCACACAGGGATCTACTGTGATCCTTGCATGACACTCTGCTCACTCTGCCAGCACAGCAGGAGCCAAGTGTCATGCGAGTGTCACTGCGACTGAGGTCCGATCATGCGATTGGACCTCAGCTGCGAGGGGTGAGCCGACTGAGTGGGGGCGGGCCAGCGCTGAGGGGGGGGCAGGGAGGCACGGAGGAGGGGAGGGATTTATCTCCCTCTCTCCTCCGTATCCGGTGTACTGCGAGTGCAGTGCGATTTTTCTCTCGCCCCATACACTTGAATGGGTGCGAGAGAAAGAAGAGTCTCATTACAATCTCAGCATGCTGGGACTATTTTCTCGGTCCAATTAGGGCTGAGAAAATAATCGCTCATGGGTGCTGGGACATAGGCTAATATTGGTCAGAGTGGAATGTCATAAAACATTGCATTCCACTCTCTACAATTTTCATGCCGTGTGTCTTAGGCCTTACTACATATCTCCTGAGAGTTTGTCAGGCTAATCTGTGTAACCCCGCACCCACCACTTATTGAAATCAGGGTCTCTGTCTACATCATGCTGCTATCATATAAAACCTTCTGGAAGATTCCCTTTAACAAACGTACTGATTACTTTTTTAACATACTATGAGGGGTACACTTTTTAAATGGTGTGATTTAGGGTGGGCCTTTTAATATATATATATAGGCACTTTAAGGCAATGAAGAACTACACTGACCCCTAAAAAAAGGTTTCTGAAAATATCTTTTTATGAAGAATTTGAAAAATTGCTGCTGACTATAACTGCTGTTTAATGTCTCTCCCAAAAATGGATGTATAAAAGATTATAAGATAATGTCTACATATGGGAAGTGTTAATTATTAACTATTTCATGTGGTATGACTTTCTTTTAAGGTCAGTCATGTTAACAATTGAAAACTGCAATTTTTTGGAAGAATTGGGATTTGTCTGTGGGTCACATGATTAGTGCATCTGTATCTTTTTATTTCTGTGATGACATGTAGTATACTTATAGTATTAGTTGCACTACATCACAGTTTTATCAGCAGAAGATTATCATTAGATGACTAGTAAATCTGGTGACATGTAATGTAGTCCTCCATATTCATGAGCTCTGCATAAACCCACCTCCCACCACTGATTGGCAACTTTCTGCTTAGGCACAGTATATACAGAAAGCTATCAATTAGGGGTGTGGCAGGGTTATATAGTGTTCAGCATTCAGAGAACTGGTAGAGCTGCACATGACAAAACTGTGATTTTAACAATACTGCAGCAAGCAGCCCAGTAAGTTACTCATCACTGGAATCACGGTCTCTGCCCTTAAATCATGCTGTTCTCAGAGTAGGTAGCAAAATCCTGGCGACAGATTATTTTTAAAGACATTCTGACAGGGCAAAACTACTGCTCAAATCAAGCAGAAGAATTCAGCAAACGGCCAAGAATTGCAGTGCATCTTAGCTCCTACTTGTTTTGGAACCTTCTCTGCTCATCTTCCATGATAGACAGCTCTGGCTTTGCAGGAAACAGAGGATGGCAGAGATATAGGTAGGTGGGAGGAGCATTGAAATTCTATTCCATGACATGGGTGCAGTAAACATCTGTGCCTTGTTTGAACAGTCTTTTTTTCTTAAAGACTCTCCTTTAGGCAGGTTATAGTAGGTTCTGGTTATTAGTACTGTAGGACGGATTTTCAGTAGTATTTAAATTAAAGGGAATCTGTCAACAGGTTTTTTGTACCTTATCTGAGAGCAACATAATGTAGGAAAACATGCTGAATCCAATGATGTATCACTTAGATTACTGGCTGCAGCCATTCTGACACAATTTGAGCTTTTAAGCCAGAGTCACACTTGCGTATGACTCGGCGAGTCTCGCATCGGGATCACCCGGGGTGGCCGCACACTCTCGAACAGGAGCGGGTTAACTGCATAGAAATACATGCAGCTGAGAAACTCCTGTCCGAGAGTGTGCGGCCACCCTGGGTGATCCCGATGCGAGACTCGCCGAGTCATACGCAAGTGTGACTCTGGCCTTAGATTTAGCAAAGCAGCAGAGCTGGGAAAGCTGTCCCCGCCCACTCTCAATATAGATTGTACATTGACACTGAGATGCCAATCAGAGGAGGTGGTGCGTCAGACTGCAGTGCTCCTGACTTTGTAGTCCAGCAAAGATAATCACTAGGTGATAAATCCTTTAGGTTACATAAACAATAGCATGGAGCCTGATAAAAGAGGCATAGTTGATTTTTATTTAACCTCTACAGCATGCTGTACTCTGATTACATAGCAAAAACCTGCTGACAGATTCCGTTAGTAGTTCTCTATATGGGTTATTTTCTTTGCTGTGAATGGTTAGTCTGTTACTCTTTAATTTTGTAGATGTATCTTTGGCACTATGCAAGTACAATATAAAGGAGCAGCTATGCTATGCATTTCTTGCAGGCTGGGCTGACCACATAGAAGCATTGGTATTAGCTACATCTGTAAGGCCATGCTATTGTGTGGTTTGTAAAGTACAATGTTTGTGGAAATACAATATAGAGAGAAAATGCAGTACATTACATTAACTGGAAGAATATATGCAGTATATAAAAACTATACAATGCTGGTGTATGAAGTGAGGTGCAACCTGCATCTGTCCAATATAAATAATATTTACATTAAATTAACACAGTCTTATGTTTTATTCAAAGCTTTATTCCTTGAAATGGAGAAAATCCCAAATTGTTACTCAACAGAAAAGTAGGTGGTATTTAGATCATTGGTGTTTCTTATCTGTGTTGATTCTTCACTACATGAGATTTGGTATAACAATATACAAGTCATGAAACAAATTTCCCAGCAGTGATATCCTTGTATAGACTGAATAAAGGTTATTTTCTACAGGGAGGTATCTTATAAGAAAAAACAGTAGGGGATGCCATAGAAGTGAGAGGATCCTATGGAGCTTTTTGTATTTAACAACAATCAATGGGTTTTATGGAAAATCATTGAGCAAAATGTGAGCTGCAAGCTCACTACCCCATACTGATGTTATTTATAACCTTAGTCTTAAACTGCGGGAAAAGTACACTTCTGTTCTACAGGGAATACATTAAAAATATAAAGAGCGGATAAAGAGACAGAGAATTTCATGGATCACCAAGAACAAAATCCACTTAAATGAGCTCAGATTTGGTTGGCTTTTTTTGTGAGAAACTCCAAGGTCTCAGAAAACAATAGAAACCTCTTCGCTAAATATTTGCTGCCTTATTCATAAAGTTCATATTGTAGGGAATCTGTCAGTCCAATCTCACAGTATAAACTAAGCACATTGCCTCGTAGGGGACTTTAACTCCTAAAGAAAAAAATATTGCTTTTTAGGTCTGTGCACATGTTAAGTATTTGCAGCAGAAATTTCTATACCCCCAAAAAATGAGGGAAAACACTTTGTAAAATGCGTGTGTTTTTTTGGTATTTTTTTGCACGGGTTTTTGATGCTTTTTGTTCACCATTCATTTGAATGTGTGAAAAACACTGCAAAAAACGCTGAACGAATTGACATGCTTTAGATTTGGAACTGATCTGAAACTACAAGGAAAAAAAGCAGCTTGTCCATGAGATTTTAGAGATCTCATAAGTTTTGCTTGTATTGTAAATGCCAGAATCTTGGTGCAGCAGAAATGTCTACTGTGAATACTTAAGATTTGCACATACTATTAGTGTTCTTACAGCTACCTCGATTCTGTAGACACTAAAGCTTAATCAGACTTGCTTAGTCAACTTCTCAGTGCACCATTTCACCCACTCATTTCGCCAGCCTAGGCCTTCCTCTCTCCTGATTGATAGCCGACTTGCCTGGAGGAAGCATTGCCTGCTAATAGAGCTCAAGATAGCCGGCAGTGTCAATCAGGGAGGCAGGCCATGTAAATCCACTGGTCACAACGGTGTATTGAGGCTCCTGGCCACACCGAGCGTGCACCAACAATTCCAATTAGCATATGAGATTAAACTTTGGTTTCTGCAAAACAGAAGCAGAAATGAGCACAATAAAGGTGTATTTTTACAGAGGCTATATCTCCTAGGTGCTTAGTTTATACTATCAGTTAATGATGCAATGGTTCTGCAATCTGTGTATTGTGCATAAGTATTATGGTATATACTGTATGTGTTTCCCCGAAAGTAAGATCTACCCCGATAATAAGCCCTAGCATGATTTTATAGGATATTTGGAATATGCTTGAAATATAAGCCCTACTCCAAAAATAAGCTGTAGTCAGGAAGGGCATTAGGAGGAGTCAAACTGCGCAATTTCTCAGGGCCCCACTGTCTTATGAAACCCAGCAATGGTATTCTGAGGTTAAGATTGTTTAAGGACCTTTGATGACTTCCCAGTCATGTAACATGATGTAATAAAAAATTCTCTTAATTGCAGAAGACTAAAAGAACTGAACAGGAGACAGGCTGGTAAGCAGGACTGGTCATAGGGGAATGGAGAGCAAACTGGACAATTTCACAGGGCCCTCTTTCTCCTAGGGGATTCAGCGTTTGTATCCTGATGATAACACTGCTTCAGGACCTCTGTGACATCACGCCATGTGACAAGGTTGCCCCAAAAGGTCTCTTTATTGCACAAGACTGGCAGCTATGTATGTGCAGTGTGTGTGTGTGTGTGTGTGTGTGTGTGTGGATAGACAGATAGATAAGAGATAGATAGAAAACTTACAAATCACAGGTGCAAGGCATCCAGGTGATTATTCTATTCCCATCAGACAGATCAAAAAACAATGAAAGCAGCACTCCACTTTGCAAAGAATTAAGACCTTTATTGGCCCATAGGTGTATCAGCAACGTTTCAATCCTTGCTTAAGAAAGATGCTTGGGACTAAAACATTGCTAATACACCTATGGGCCAATAAAGACCTGAATTCTATGCAAGGTGGAGTACAGTTTTCATTAGTTTTTGATCTGATAGATAGATAGATAGATAGATAGAGGGACAGATAGATAGATGGATAGATAGATAGATAGATAGATAGATAGATAGACAAACAAATTACACAGAGGATTTGGAGAGTTATGTTGATTTTCCAGAATGCAAAATAACTATATTTTGAATAAATGTTCATTTTTTGTTCAATAATAAATGTGAACTGTTGTTCATGGAAAATAAAGACATCCCCTGAAAATAAGCCCTAACCCATATTTTGAGCAAAAAATAATATAAGACCCCTGTCTTATTTTCAGGGAACCACAGTAACATACATGAAAATATATGTGTTGAGATTCATGAAACTGAATCTCTATTTTGAAGTCATCTTCTGACATGTGACATATCAGAGATCTGAGAAATCTGAAAAATATTGTACATGAGAACCATCACTTACCGTAGTTTTCAGATTATAAGACACACTTTTCCTCCCAAATATTTGGGAGGAAAATGATGTGTGCGTCTTAAAATATGAATATAGCTTACTGGGAGGTGGAGAATGGGCACTCTGCTAGCTGGGTGGGGGCTGTGGTGGCTGCTGTGCTGGCTACGGTGGGGGCTGTGCTGGCTGCGATGGAGGCTGTGCTGGCTGCTGTGTTAACTGCGGTGGAGGCTGTGCTGGCTGTTGTGGCTGTGGTGGGGGCTGTAATGGCTGTGGTGGAGGCTGTGCTGGCGGCTGTGCTGGCTGCGGTTGGGGCTGTGCTGGTGGCTGTGCTGGCTGCGGTTGGGGCTGTGCTGGTGGCTGGGCTGGCTGCAGTGGGGGCAGTGCTGGCTGTGTGGAGCAGGACAGTGCAGAGGGTGTCCCAGATGCTCTGTTGGTGGTGCGGGCTTCAAATATTTGCGCCCAGAGTTGGCACATGTGCAGATGGAGCTCTCGGCTCAAGATCTCATGCACTCACATGCTGCCTCCTGCCCATTGATCTTCCAGCAGTGCACTTAAGGAAAATGGTGCATGGAGGTGGTGCATGCGCAGATGAGATCTCGACTTGTCACTGAGTCAAGAGCTCAATCTGCACACGTGCCGACTCTGGGCACCATTTCTTTGAAGCCCATACCGCCGATAGAGCATCTGTGACACCCGCCACACTGCCCTGCTGCACACAGACAGCACAACCTCTACAGCCAGCACAGTCCCCTCCGCAGCCAGCATAGCCCCCACCACAGTGCCTGCAACATCGCCCTACTCCAGCACCGCCCATACCTCCTGTGATCCTGCTCCACCAAAGCTGCTGCATACCCTATTCCCCTATACCCTACACCTTTTATTGCAATAATTAGCACCCTATTGATTTATTGTTTTTAATATATACGCATTTAGTGGTGCACTCCTTCTGTTCATTTTTACTCACACCCTCCAGTAAGACACCACCGGAGTATAAGACGGACCCCATTTATTTTTTTTTTACCTTTTTTATCTCTAAATTTGCGGTGTATCTTATAATCCGCTGCATGTAATACAACGAAAAATACGGTATGTCATAACATATAACTATGTATCACTATATAGGTTTTTTCAGCAAAACATTTAAGGAGTTTTCTGGGAAATATGTGTTGAACAATGCAGAATTTTTTTTATTTAGGCATTAATGGTTTTCAATGAACAAACAGTGGAATACGTACCTTTTATCATCCCAATGAATCCAATGCAGACAGCTTTGGCAGTCTACTGCGGCTCTGGAAGCAAGGTGTGAACCATCTAGATGTCAACAAGACAACTGTAACTTGTGATTGGCTACAGCAGTCAGGTTTCTAAAAGAATACGTTATCAGAGAAACATCTTAACATGCACCTGACTGCTGCAGCCAATCACAGACTGCAGTGGTCCTTTTTAAGGACAGATGTGCTTGGAGATCTCCAATGTGGCCTGCACCAGACTCACAGGGGCAATGGAAGTTAAGTATACCTCCATTTGTTAATTTGAAAATATTAATGGAAAAAAAAAATCATCTTTCAGCAGCCCTTTAAATTGTTAAAAAAAATAGAAAGATTCTACTAACAGACTCTCATTAGTGGTAAACTCATTTTTCTACTATTATTTATTGTGCTTTATATTTATTCATGCTGTTCAGTTTCAATATTACTTTAGGTTTTTATGGATCTTAAGTGACAATCAGTTATTAAAAGTTAAAATAAATTTTGTTGTTAAAGAGAACTGCATAAACATTACTTGCTGAATAAATTGTGATTGATGAGTTATTACTTTTTCATGTTAACAATGAATATTTATTTAAAAAAAAGTTATATATGTAACTTTTTAAGTATTTCCCATTTAAAAATGAACCTGTCATGTGGAAAAATGCTTTTAACCTGCAGATATGGGTTAATTTGCAGTTTAATAGCATTCTGAATCTGCCCAGTGCCTGTTCTTTAAACCCCACTGCCAGGAGGAAATTAACTTTAATCCTCCCAGCAGCATTCTGGTTTCTGTCTTCGGGGCTGTGCCAGCGTGGTATTCAGTCACCAACTGTGTATGTAGAGCAGCATCTGTAACCACGCCCCCATCACTGACTGACAGCTGATTCTAATGATGAGCAGCTGTCATTTAGCGCAGGGTGAAGTGGTTACAGCTGACGCACTCCATACACAGAGTGGTGACTGACTCTGTTCAGGCACAGCCCTTATGACTGAAACCGGAACGCTGATGGGAGGATTAAAGTCCATTTCCTCCTGGCAGTGGGGTTTAAAGAACAGGCATTGGGCAGATTCAGAATGCTATTAAACTGTGGATTAACCCCATATCTGCAGGTTAATAGCATATTGAATTGATGATGCCATACAATTTTTTAATTTACTTTTTTTCTCTATCTTGTTCCGTTTTCGAGATAAAAATGCTAACTCCGTTTTTTTCCACCAGGTGGCGTTATAGGTGGTTTCACTGCGTAACGCATGGATACTTTACTATACCTAGACACCACTTCTATGCCTATAGGTGCCGCCGTTTTCAAGTTAATGGTGGTGGACAGGATATGGGTGGACACACTGTATAAATACTAGCAGAACTCTGGTTCAATAAGCTGTCCCTGGCCAGCTCAAGAATATAATTAGTAAATGATTTAGTATGTTTTGAGGAATGGGTATATTATATTAATGATTCCACATGTGTAGAATATATATATATAAATAAACCTTTTACCATATAAAAGTTTTTTTGTGTAATTATGTTTGCATAAATATGTGTGTTATCAACTATCTGAATAAAAAAAGTAATAAAATATATTTAGTTCAAATACAAGAATTTAATCAAGCAGTCCTAGCTGATGTTCTTCAAATACTGCACATGCACAATGTGTCCTTACCTGCAGATAGCTGACTGGCTATAGGCCGGGCCTTCGGTTGCACTTAAAGCTTGGCCCACCTGCGTTTGAGTCAAACCAAGTGAAAGGCGTCTAATTTTGAAAGCTTTAGCAAACTCTCTAATTTCTTCCAGATTTACACCATCAACTTCTCCACAGGCAGTTTGTGGGTCTGTTAAAGAAAGAGTAAACAATGGAATGAAATTAATATATGCATTTATTTTGTTTACTTTTATAGCATCAAAATTTTCCCTAGTGCGTTATATTCATGGACTCCATTGGGACTTGCAGTCCTTTAGGGTTTTTTTGGAGTGTGGGAGGTAACCCAACAAAAGTTGATATTCCCATTGATTAGAATAGAACCCAAGACCCCAGTGTTCTTCAAGGCAACAGTGCTAACTGTATTTTATATATATATATATATATATATATATATATATATATATATATATATATATATATATATATATATATATATATATATATACATATATATATATATATATACATATATATATATATATATATACATACATTTTCACTTTATTTTTTTTTACAAGGTTATGCCGCAGCAAACGCTATGTTCATCGGATTGATTTGCATAAGGATAAAGGGAATCTGTCTTAAAATCTGATATTGACCTGCAACCATAGTACTAATTTGTAGGTGCATACCATGTTAAATATATGGGTCTTCTTAATTGGAATTGCAGCTACAGGGAGAAAAAAAGATTATATTTTCCCTGAAGCAGTTTGGTTCAAGTCAAGTGGGTGGGGCAACGGGCTGTGATCAGTCATAAGCATGCAGCAGTCATGCAGCTGAGCAGGTTATCATTCACGGAGCAGGGGGAGTGATTACATCATGCATATTATGTACAGAGTACTGATTGATTACAGCCTCCTGCCCCACCCACTTGTCTTGAACCAAACTGCTGCAGGGAGAACATAAATTAATTTTCTCCCTGCAGCTGAACATCCATTCAGAAAGCCACATATGTTTAATGAGGTACTCACCTGCAGATTATCACTATGGCTATAGGTGAATGGCATTTTACAACAAAATTATTAAACAATTATTTGCATCAAAATTTTTAAAAAATACTTGCGTAGAAATCAATTAATTTTCTTTAGTCACGTTGCAAGAAATCCAGTTCATTTTTTTTAATCATATATTGTATTAAAGGAAGAACAGAGGTTAGAAATGTACAACAAGAACATCCATGGATTTACAGTAAGGACCAGCTGACTTTCTGCTTATAAATTGAGAGTTTTTCTGGATACATATTGTAATAAATGAAATATAAAAAATACCTACATAAATTGTTATATTGACATAAAAATTAGCTGCCTAAACTCACAAGGCTAAAATAATATAGTACTATACAGTATGTATTAAAGCTGTGGGCAAATATGTACATTATTGTTATATGAGGTACAGTAGCTATCCCCTTTGAGTATTAATTCGATATTTTGGTTGTCCTTTAGCAGTTTATGAGGTCACAAGCAAAATGCCACAAAGTATTTTTCAAATGTATATTGTTTTTCTGAAAAGCTTGTAGCTAAAGCAGCTTTTGCTTCTAAAAAGGGCATCTAATTGTAGACACATACTAGGTGAGGAAGATTCCTTTGGTGCCAGATAATGCAGTCAATTTAAGACTTATCAAGGGAAATGACATAGCTGCTGGAGACCAGAACTTTTTACTGAACCTTGACTAAAGAAGGGTTTTGGACATATTTTCACCCTAAATAAAAGAAGAGGCAAGGATTTGTGAAACTCTCCTGCATTCTCGGTTTAATATTTTGTGTTCATCGGTACAGAATATCACAGTATCTTAACTCAAATTCATAAAATCCTAGAATATCTAGCTCTTGTCATTATGACCAGGGACAGATATTGACAGCAAATGGACAGTATGCAAAAAAGGTGCATGTGCCTTCAAAGGCAACAGTGTAGACAAAGATAAAATATATACACAAATGCCACATCAACCTGAACACAGGACAAAGCAGCTTATACATTACACTCATGCCACATGCTCATCAGACTCACACCGTCTCACATCAGAAACCTTACATAGGACATGTACCAGATATGCCACGCCCAGGCCACATACAGACACTAACACACATCACAATGCCGCAGGGTGTTATGGTGTAGAAAAGTGTCACTCAGCATCTAATGTAACTTGGTTGATGGCTTTGGATGTGGTATTTTATCCAGTGATAGTCTTCTGAGCCAGTGATGTGGTATAAAGTAATGCATTATGTTAATTTAAAGTAGATTTAAAAAAAAAAAAATAAAATAAAAAAATAAGATACATTTAAAACTAATCTATTAGAATTTGGGTTTGCTGACTTCAGCAAATTTTCCCAAACATTTGATTTGCATAGCATACATTTGCATTAATTTCAATATTAGAGGGCTTGTAATTGCTCATAACATACATTTCATTTAACATACATACATACGTGTTTTTCTCAGCAGCTATTAGTCATTTACAGTCAATAACATGAACATTTACAGTGTTCTATGCTACATGATAGAAATGTATTCATAAAAACGGATGTCACTAGGATGGTCTGTGTGCCATTCGTGTGATGTCCGTTTTTTTCTCGCACCCATAGACTTGTATTGGCGAGTCAGAGACGTTTTACGTATGAATACGCAGAATGCTGCCGCTTTTCTCGCATCCAGAATCTGGATGCGAGAAAAGCTGACTAACAGCTCACACACACTCATAGAATAACATTGGTCCGAGTGTAATGCGAGAATTTCTCGCATTGCTCTCGTCCGATTTTCACGCTCATGTGAGCGTACCCTCAGGCTGATTCTCTACATACCTTTAGTGGTCAGCTCGGATGTTTAGGTTTTGAAATCCAAGAAAGTAAAGTTTATAAAATTAGCTGCTTCTTAAGTTACAGCAGCTGAGGATCAGATAATAGCGGGGGGGGGGGGGGGAGGGGGGTATTCATAGTTATCCAGTCCCCCATAAGTATTTTACAATCAATGTAACTTTTTCACTAACAGGACCTGTACTGAGGTCATACTGATGTGGCCTGAAGGGGTAGGGCCTCAGCCAACAGAAAATGTTGCTTCCTGGTATTAGCTTTGTTGGCTGATGCCCCATGCCTTCTAGTCACATAGGTTATGTACGAAAATCCTGGTGATTGGTTCCCTTTAATCAATAGATGGAAAATAGCTCTCTCATACAAACTATGATCTGCTGGGAACTGCTGACCTGTGATGACCCAGGAAAAGACAAGCACTGTACAAGGTATGACAATCCGCTAGATGTCATAGTTGCAGGGCATTATGAGAAGGCCAGCGCAGCAATACAAAATGACGTTTGTTCAATCACTATCTGATGCTTTGCAAACCACGAATTGAATTTCGAAATGCTTGAATTTGTGTGAAATAAAAAATGTCAGGAAATTCGACTTATATTGGATCCTCTGCACTTATTTCTAATTTGTATACATTGGACATATGCTACAAATGTAAAACTGATACATCTTATAAGTTTGATGCCTGCTGTAAATACTGCATGCACCACTTATCAATAGGAAATATGGGGAAATACTGCACACACACCGCTCATACAAAGGATGCTTGCTATAACTCATGAGAGGAGCTTAAAGGGATCCAATCACCAGGATTTTCACATATAACCTAAAGCCAGTGCTATACTGGCACTATCAGGCTGATTCTATACATACCTGCAGTGGTCAGCTCGGATATTAAAGTTTTGAAATCCAAGAGAGTGATGTTTGTAAAATGAGCAGCTTCTTGAGTGACAGCAGCTGAGGATCAGATAATATATTCATAGTTATCTCCTCCCCCTGTTAGAATTAGCATAAGAATTATAGAAATGATTCACTTTGTCTAGCAGGACCTGTGCTGAGGTCATACCCATGTGACCAGAAGGGGCGGGGCCTCAGCCACCAAAGCTGGATACCAGGTCACATGGGTATGACCTCACCACAGGTCCTGCTAGACAAAGTGAGTTGTTAGTATAATGCTTATGCTAATTCTAACAGGGGGAGGGGATAACTATGAATATATTAACTGCTCCAGTGCAGCTGTCACTCAAGAAGCTGCTCATTTTACAAACTTCACTTTCTTGGATTTCAAAACCTAAACATCCGAGCTGACCACTGCAGGTATGTATAGAATCAGCCTGATAGTGCCAGAATAGCACTGGGTTTAACTTATATACGAAAATTCTGGTGATTGGTTCCCTTTAATCCCCCTTCATTTACTAGCAGCTGAAATGGGTCATTCTGCACCAGATCCTGTGTTGATTCCTACTGTGGCCTCTTTACAGAAGAACCAACTGCACATAGACTATGTCCGTCCCTGTCTTAAGGCCACATCAGTTATATGATGTCCCTCATTTCCAGGACTGATATTATAGATAGACTCATCTAATAATTTTTTGTATTGTCACAGTCTTTCTCTTAGACATTTATGAATTAATATGATCATAAACAGTTAAATTATTCCCATCTGCACTCCAATGCATACATGATATGTAAGATTGCCACAAATGCTCAAGAAGTCCAAAATGAAATTATAACTTGAAGCTTTCAAAGCGATTGGCAACCAGTCACATATTGAAACCTCATTAACCTATAAGGCTATGTGCGCACTAGACCGTTTTTCCCGCGGATTTACCCGCGGATTTGCCCCGGAAATTTCTTGAGAAATGTCTGCAATCTTTGTGCAGACATTTCCCATGAAATTCAATGAGAAAAAAAAATAGCTGTGCGCACTGTGCGGATTTTTCTCAAGAAAATTTCTTGAGAAAATTTTCTCGAGAAACTTTCTTGAGAAAATGTGCATGTCCATTAATTTCCGCAGGTACCTGCGGTATTCCGGGGGTATTCCGCAGGTAGCAATGATGTGCGGTATACCACCGGAATAGCCGCGATTTACCTGCGGTAATGCCCATCGCTGCCTGCGGTTTTGCAGGAAGCGATGTCATTATGCCAGGAAGAGGAGCAGAGTAAACACACGTCACACTCCCTGGACGCCGCACAGAAGCACTTCCGTGCGACCTCCAGGTGCCCGTGCAGTGTGTGTCCTGCTCCGGCCTCGCGGCTCCCAGCACTGCAGGGTGTCAGTGTCTGCCCGCAGTGTCAGCAGCCTGTCACGCGGCAGCGCAGGCAGACACTGACATCCTGCAGTGCTGGGAGCCGCGAGGATGACGATCGCTGCTGTCAGGAGGTGAGATCATTACCTGCTGTGACGATCTCCTGCCTCCTGACGTCACCGCGGTCACTGCTGTCTATGCCCGTCTCGCGAGCGGCCCGAGACTGTCACTAGCGGTGACGTCACGGGCTCTCGCGATAAGTCAGTGACAGCGCTGACGTCAGCAGTACAGGAGATGATCACAGCAGGTAATGATCTCATCTATGCTCCTGATGGCAGCGCTCGTCATCCCCTGCAGTGACCTGAGCTGACCTATTGATGTTAGCTCAGGTCACTGCATTGCTCTCCCAGCCAATGGGGAACATTCTGTTTTTCATTGACTGGGACAGCGACTATGGTATGGATCGCCGTGCCCCCCCCCCTTATTGGATTACGCCGGACGTGGAATTGATTGTGCTCTTTTCAATAAATTGGTTAAAGAGGGAATGTTTTGGGGAGTGTTTTTTCAAATAAAACTTTTTTTGTTGTCTATTTTTTAATTATTACTGACTGGGTTGGTGATGTCGGGTATCTGATAGACGCCTGACCTCACCAATCCCAGGGCTTGATGCCAGGTGACATTACACATCTGGCATCAACCCCATATATTACCCCGTTTGCCAACGCACCAGGGCGCGGGATGAGCTGGGGCAAAGCGCCAGGATTGGCACGTCTAATGGATGCGCCACTTCTGGGGCGGCTGCGGCCTGCTATTTTTAGGCTGGGGAGTGTCCGATAACAGTGGACCTCCCTAGTCTGAGAATATCAGACCCCAGCTGTCCGCTTTACCTTGGCTGGTGATCCAATATGGGGGGGACCCCACGTTTTTTGTTTTAAATTATTTATATAATTTAAAATAACAGCGTGGGGTGCCCACTGTTTTGGATTATCAGCCAAGGTGAAGCTGCCAGCGGTGGTCTGCAGGCTGCAGCCGTCTGCTTTACCCTAGCTGGCTACAAAAAATGGGGGGACCTCACGTCATTTTTTTTTAATTATTTATTTATTTTATGGCTAAATACAAGGCTAAGCACCCTTTAGGCTACTTTCACACATCCGGCTTGAGCTCTGCGGCTCAATCCGGCTGTGCAAGCTATGCAACGGATGCGGTGAAAACACCGCATCCTTTGCATAAGTTTTTCCTGTGCGGCCAGTCCGGTTTTTGCCGCTTGCGGCATGCTACTGAGCATGCGCAGTGGCAAAAACCGCATGCGGCGGCCGGATGCGGTTATTGCCGCATCGCGCCGCATCCGGCCGCCATAGGCATGCATTGAAAAATGCGCCGCATCGGCCGAATGCGGCGCGATGCGTTTTTTTTTTGCCGCACGAAAAAACGTGCCAGGCAACGTTCCATCCGGCCGCCGCATCGGCTACATCTGCCGCATGCGGCAAAAACCGGACGGAACGCAAGGCCATGCGACACAATGCGGCACTAATTAAAGTCTATGCAGGAAAATCGCAACCGGCAGCAAAAAAAATCGGTTGCGATTTTCATGCAAAGTGCCGGATTGTGCCGCATAGCAAAAACCGGAGGTGTGAAAGTAGCCTAAGTGCCACATGAAAGTCACTAAAGGGTGCCAGCTTAGAAAATGCAGGGAGGTGGAACATTATATAGGTTTTTCTCATCTATCTATCTATCTATCTATCTATCTATCTATCTATCTATCTATCTATCCCTCTATCTATCTATCTATCCCTCTATCTATCTATCTATCTATCTATCCCTCTATCTATCTATCTATCTATCCCTCTATCTATCTATCTATCTATCTATCTATCCATCTATCCCTCTATCTATCTATCCATCTATCCCTCTATCTATCCATTCATCTATCTATCTATCCCTCTATCTATCTATCTATTCATCTATCTATCTATCTATCTATCTATCTATCTATCTATCTATCTATCTATCTATCTATCCCTCTATCTATCTATTCATCCATCTATCTATCCCTCTATCTATCTATCTATTCATCTATCCATCTTTCCCTCTATCCATTATCTGTCTATCGATTATCTTTATTATTTATTGCAGGGACAAACCTGCGGTAAATCCGCGGTAAATCCGCGGCAAATCCGCGGCAAATCCGCGGCAAAAACGCATGCGGATTTGGTGCGGATTTTTTCCGCAGGTCCGGAAATCTTTCACTGGCAGAAGTTTCTCAAGAAATTTTCTTGAGAAACTTCACATTTCTAGTGCGCACATAGCCTCAGGATGCTGTCGCTTTCAGCCTAAGGCTATGTGCGCACTAGAAATGTGAAGTTTCTCAAGAAAATTTCTTGAGAAACTTCTGCCAGTGAAAGATTTCCGGACCTGCGGAAAAAATCCGCACCAAATCCGCATGCGTTTTTGCCGCGTTTTTGCCGCGGATTTGCCGCGAATTTGCCGCGGATTTACCGCGGATTTACCGCAGGTTTGTCCCTGCAATAAATAATAAAGATAATCCATAGACAGATAGTGGATAGAGGGAAAGATGGATAGATGAATAGATAGATAGATAGAGGGATAGATAGATAGATGAATAGATAGATAGAGGGATAGATAGATAGAGGGATAGATGGATAGATAGATAGATAGATAGATAGATAGATAGAGGGATAGATAGATAGATAGATAGAGGGATAGATGGATAGATAGATAGATAGATAGATAGATAGATAGATAGAGGGATAGATAGATAGATAGATAGAGGGATAGATAGATAGATAGATAGATAGAGGGATAGATAGATAGATAGATAGATAGAGGGATAGATAGATAGATAGATGAGAAAAACCTATATAATGTTCCACCTCCCTGCATTTTCTAAGCTGGCACCCTTTAGTGACTTTCATGTGGCACTTAGGCTACTTTCACACCTCCGGTTTTTGCAATGCGGCACAATCCGGCACTTTGCATGAAAATCGCAACCGTTTTTTTTTTGCTGCCGGTTGCGATTTTCCTGCATAGACTTTAATTAGTGCCGCATTGTGCCGCATGGCCTTGCGTTCCGTCCGTTTTTTGCCGCATGCGGCAGATGTAGCCGATGCGGCGGCCGGATGGAAAGTTGCCTGGCACGTTTTTTCGTGCGGCAAAAAAAACCGCATCGCGCCGCATTCGGCCGATGCGGCACATTTTTCAATACATGCCTATGGCGGCCGGATGCGGCGCGATGCGGCAATAACCGCATCCGGCCGCCGCATGCGGTTTTTGCCACTGCGCATGCTCAGTAGCATGCCGCAAGCGGCAAAAACCGGACTGGCCGCAAAGGAAAAACCTATGCAAAGGATGCGGTGTTTTCACCGCATCCGTTGCATAGCTTGCACAGCCGGATTGAGCCGCAGAGCTCAAGCCGGATGTGTGAAAGTAGCCTAAAGGGTGCTTAGCCTTGTATTTAGCCATAAAATAAATAAATAATTAAAAAAAAATTACGTGAGGTCCCCCTATTTTTTGTAGCCAGCTAGGGTAAAGCAGACGGCTGCAGCCTGCAGACCACCGCTGGCAGCTTCACCTTGGCTGATAATCCAAAACAGTGGGCACCCCACGCTGTTATTTTAAATTATATAAATAATTTAAAACAAAAAACGTGGGGTCCCCCCATATTGGATCACCAGCCAAGGTAAAGCGGACAGCTGGGGTCTGATATTCTCAGACTAGGGAGGTCCACTGTTATTGGACACTCCCCAGCCTAAAAATAGCAGGCCGCAGCCGCCCCAGAAGTGGCGCATCCATTAGACGTGCCAATCCTGGCGCTTTGCCCCAGCTCATCCCGCGCCCTGGTGCGTTGGCAAACGGGGTAATATATGGGGTTGATGCCAGATGTGTAATGTCACCTGGCATCAAGCCCTGGGGTTGGTGAGGTCAGGCGTCTATCAGATACCCGACATCACCAACCCAGTCAGTAATAATTAAAAAATAGACAACAAAAAAAGTTTTATTTGAAAAAACACTCCCCAAAACATTCCCTCTTTAACTAATTTATTGAAAAGAGCACAATCAATTCCACGTCCGGCGTAATCCAATAAGGGGGGGGGGGCACGGCGATCCATACCATAGTCGCTGTCCCAGTCAATGAAAAACAGAATGTTCCCCATTGGCTGGGAGAGCAATGCAGTGACCTGAGCTAACATCAATAGGTCAGCTCAGGTCACTGCAGGGGATGACGAGCGCTGCCATCAGGAGCATAGATGAGATCATTACCTTCTGTGATCATCTCCTGTACTGCTGACGTCAGCGCTGTCACTGACTTATCGCGAGAGCCCGTGACGTCACCGCTAGTGACAGTCTCGGGCCGCTCGCGAGACGGGCATAGACAGCAGTGACAGCGCTGACGTCAGGAGGCAGGAGATCGTCACAGCAGGTAATGATCTCACCTCCTGACAGCAGCGATCGTCATCCCCGCGGCTCCCAGCACTGCAGGATGTCCGTGTCTGCCTGCGCTGCCGCGTGACAGGCTGCTGACACTGCGGGCAGACACTGACACCCTGCAGTGCAGGCAGCGGCGGGGCCGGAGCAGGACACAGACTGCACAGACACCTGGAGGTCGCACGGAAGTGCTTCTGTGCGGCGTCCAGGGAGTGCGACGTGTGTTTCCTCTGCTCCTCTTCCTGGCATAATGACATCGCTTCCTGCAAAACCGCAGGCAGCGATGGGCATTACCGCAGGTAAATCGCGGCTATTCCGGTGGTATACCGCACATCATTGCTACCTGCGGAATACCCCCGGAATACCCCCGGTACCTGCGGAAATTAATGGACATGCACATTTTCTCAAGAAAGTTTCTCGAGAAAATTTTCTCAAGAAATTTTCTTGAGAAAAATCCGCACAGTGCGCACAGCTATTTTTTTTTCTCATTGAATTTCATGGGAAATGTCTGCACAAAGATTGCAGACATTTCTCAAGAAATTTCCGGGGCAAATCCGCGGGTAAATCCGCGGGAAAAACGGTCTAGTGCGCACATAGCCTAAGGCTCTGTGCGCACTGGGAAGTGGAATTTTCTTGAGAAAATTCCGCATGCCCTCAAAGATTACCGCACCCGCGGTAAAAAACCGCGGGAAACCGCACCCGAAAACCGCATGCGGTTTGCCGCGGTTTGCTGCGGTTTTACCGCGGTATTATTCGCGGTATTGCCGCGGTTTTGCCGCGTGCGGGTTGGGTTGTGCTTTATTGCATTCAATGCAATAAAGCACATTGAAGAAAAAAAAAAAAAAAAAAGTCATTTAATTCTGAGAGTAGATAGACAGAAGAATAGATAGAGGGATAGATAGATAGATAGATAGATGACAGATCGCTGCATTTCCCACGGTCGGCAGTGAGTTCACATTACCGGCCGTGGGAAATGACCGGTAATTACCTCTGCTGCTTTCATTCAGCCTGTGTCTGTGACAGTCACGGCTGGATGGAAGCAGCGCTGGACGTCGGACCTGGATTACGCCGGAGCTTTGTTTGGGGGGGGTTAATAAAATGGTGAACGAGGCTTGTTTGTTTTATTTAAAATAAAGGATTTTTCTGTGTGTGTGTTTTTTCACTTTACTTACGGGTTGATCATGTCAGCTGTCACATAGACGCTGCCATGATCAAGCCTGGGGTTAATGGCGGTGGTCCCCCACCATCATTAACCCCTTGTATTACCTTGCCACCACTGCTACACGGTGGCAAGAAGAGCCGAGGACACGCCGGTATTGTCGCATATTGCATGCAACAGTGCCGGGGCAGCTGCGGCTGATATTCTCGGCTGTGGGAGGTGGGAGTGAGGCGGGGGACATTAACCCTGCCCCTCTCCCTCCCCAGCCTGAGAATACCGGGCCGCCGCTGTGTGCTTACCTCGGCTGGAAGGTAAATATGCAGCGGAGCCCACGTTCTTTTTTTTCTATATTTCCGTTTTCTTTCTATGTGTGTTCTATGTGTCTGTGTCTATGTGATCTATGTGTCTGTGATGTCTGTGTGTCTGTGTGTCTGTGATGTGTGTGTTTACTCTCTGCACGGCTTCCTCTTCCTGTAATGACATCACTTCCCTGCAAAACCGCAAGCAAGTGATGCACATTACCGGAGGTAAACCGCAAAATACCGCAGGGAATAACGCAGGAAAACGCAGTGAACCGCACAGAATTTTCTGCCTGCGTTATTCCCTGCGGGATTTCATGATTAACATTGAGTCAATGGAGGGAAATCCCGCAGCGATGTGCGGAAAAGAAGTGACATGCACTTGTTTTTGCTGCGGGATTCCCGCAGCAAAACATGCAGCTGTCAAATTCCGCCCAGTGCGCACAGGATTTTTTTTCTCCATAGGATTTGCTGGTGATTCACTGCAGAGATGTTATGAACATTTTCTGCAGCGAAACATGCAGCAAATCCGCGGCAAAATCCGCGAAAAATCCGGTAAGTGCGCACATAGCGTAAAGGACACAGCAATTGTTTTAAAAAAAAAAATTGTGTTTTTGATTAAAAAGTTATATTTTTTTGTATATTTTTAGGGAAACTGGACCTAATTTTGGGGTCTTGTTGTTATGGCAATCACCATGCATTATAAATTGTGTTAACATTATTTCACAGGTCATTTTGAGTAAAGCGTTACTACAGCTTTTCTTTATATTTTACTGCTTTTGCACAATAAATAAGATAAAATTTATCTGATTTAGTGTTTTTATTACCATACTTTTAAGTATTCTTATTAGATATCAATGCGGAAGCTAAATAGAATGTTTTAATATTAAATTACAAGTTGCTTCAGCTAATGCAATACTGAAGATGTACGGTATATTGGGTTGGGATTTTAACCCATCGGCACCCTTTAATTGCGAAATGAAGTACCAACAGTGTAACAGGACACATTGGCTAACTAGTTAGATGCCATAGTGTTTTTAATATGTAAAAAAAAATCTAGGTAATAAATCCCCTTTAAAGTTGCATAATAAGATTTAGAAAAGTAAGCATAAACTACAGGTTATCAAATGATACACAACAGTTTGGTTATATCACAGAGTGTCTGGTACAAAATAGACATACTGCAGTATCACTCTGATGAAGCTAAATCTCATACTAATAGTGGAAAGTAAAATACTGCAGTAAGGTATAAGAAAACATAGTAATAGAAGGGATACTTATAAACAGACATATAAAGCCATTGTTTCCATTGTTAATACTGCCAGTCTCAGCACATTCACCCTGAGTATATGTCTTGTGGAGAATGTCAGTTCTATTTTGGGGATTAAACTGCTCTGGAAAATGAAACCTGTGTTGTGCTTGCATTCTGTGGGCAACAAGACCATTTTTTCTTATACAGTTTTAACTAAATTTAAAACTAAACATAATCCCAATTGTAAAATAAGTAAAATGCATCTGGTCTTTATTAAAGGGTTAAAAACATCTATCTCTTTAATACTTTTCCAAGAAGTAACTGAATAGAAAAAGAATGACATTGGAAATACTTACTGCTGACTAACTGACCAACACTCAAAGCTGAAGAAGAGGAAGAAGAAGAGGAAGAAGACGAAGATTGGCGGACTGGACTTTGGGCCATTGATGCTTGATTATGAGCCAAGTGCAAAAGATTTGTCTGTGATGTTGCTGGACCCACTGCCGCTTGTGCTGGTTGGTGGAGCTATAGATCGAAAAATAAAAATAGGTGCATTGATCATAGGTGCTAGAAATAGCAAAAATAGATGCACAAAAAGATGTTATTTGATTTTACATTTCAAGATGAAATGATAAAACAATAAACTGTATTTTAATTTGTATCAAATTGTATTCAGAATTTGTAGCTGTTATTCAATTTGACTAAACAGTGACCTCTCATATTGAGTAATGGGACTATTCCAGTACTTGTTTATAAACCTTGTGAAATGATGAATAATACTTATGGCCCTTTCATACTATGTTTTCTTTTAAAGTGAAACTGACAGGTGGAATACGCACCCAGAACCACGAGCAGTTCTGGGTGTATATTGCTAATCCCTGCCTAATCGTCCTTGTATCTGTATCATACATAAAGAGATCTATATAAAAAATATTTCTAAAGATTCTTTATAATATGTTAATGAGGCCAGAGACTAATCACAAGGGCGTTAGTTCCCTTGGCTAATTGGCCCCCTTAGCATGTTAACACGCCCCTATGGGGGCTAATGAATGCACAGCGTCAGAGGCATGGTCAGGTTCCCCTGTGCTGCCACCACTGGTTTTTGGCTCAATGCGCACAATCAAAACGTCCCCAGATTTCCGGTCATGCTCACTACACCAGTTTAAAGACGGGACTCATACACCTGGCTTCATGGTGTCCATGACTGGAAGTCCAGCACTGAGCGGTTGCAACAAAGAGCAGTGAGATCAACCATGTGTCTGATGCTGCTCATTCATTAGCATGTGAGCATGCCCATAGAGGCTTCCTTACATGATAAGGGGCTGACCAGCCAAAGGAACTAGCGAATAGTCCCTGTGCTCATTAGCATATGATAAAAGATCTTTAGAAATATTTTTTGGAGAGATCTCTATCTATGCTACTAGATATAGTGACAGTTAGGCAGTGATAAGCAATATTCACCCAGAACAACTTGTGGTTCTGGGTGCATATTGCACCTGACAGGTTGCCTCTAAGTTCATTGGCCCTGTTGAGGCTTAAGTACAAACTTTTAGCAAAACGGGATTTAGGCGCATGCACTGACGGGGCCATTGACTATAATGATGAAGACGGAGTAACTGTGTGCTTTGTTGTACATCAATTTTGGACATAGAGGCCTATTGAAAGGGGACACCAAGTCTACTACATCTAGCTTTCCACCTCTAATAGGCATATATGGCTGAAAATGATGCATGACAGAGCACATGGTGACTCAATATGAAAGTGCTCTTACTCCCTTGACTTTATTAGTTATTATTGTCCTGTCATATAGTGACTTACAACTATTGATACTAAAAGATAAAATACCCACTTCTCCTCTTAATATCACTAAAGCTAAAGGACAGGATCATTTGGGAACTGTGGCTCTAAGTTTATGATTGACTTTTGTCTGATCAATTGTGAAATGATGTTGCAATTTAAGCTGCTAAGAAACTGAGAAATATGGAAAGAAATCTTTTTGTGTCTAAATCTGTACATTTTCTTCCTTCCCTCCTCCTCTAAATGCTGTAGCGACCTGCAGCAGGAGACTCCCCACTTTGCCCTGTCTGTAACAATACACCAAAATCACCAGCCCCTGCCCCTTTGCTGAGTCTGGTCCTCATCCACTATCAGCAGATAAAGTTCTTTTCATTTTTCCAGAACTTGCGAGATCAAACGAGACTTACAAAGTATGGGGCAAGTTTATCTCATGTTTACTTTCATCATTTATATCTATATTCAGTGTTTGTATAAATGGGCTTATACAGTACACCCCTGGGGGACCTGCTCCCTCTTTTGTGGTCACATGAAAGCAAGGTATATATAGAACCAAATTGTAGTTTCTAAATTTGATTTAGTTGTGTGGAGAAGGTATCAAAGTGATTAGAGATCTGTGAATGAAAAACAGAAAAAAGGTTACACTAGTAAGGCCAGATACACATTATAGGCTTGTCCTAAAAGAGAAGAGAGGTACAAAGGAAAGCTTTATATTATTTCTCTGTGAGTTTTGGAGAAAAAAAATCCAGTTGAGGTTGGGTGCACCAAATACCATAGATTTACTCAAAGGGCAAAATGTCTGGCAATCTAGTACTGACAAATCAATCCTACCAGCTTAAGAGAAAGACACTTTCCAACTTTAGCTTTAACATTGTAAATGAAAGGGGTTGTCCTATAACTGTTAATCATAGTTTTGATATGGTACAATTGTTTGGGGGTTCAATATGTCTGTTTCACACATAAAATATTCCTGCTGCCGCCCTCGTAAGTAGAGATTAGCAAATCCATCGAGGCTTGGTTCTCCAGCAGCAAGCGAGACTACCTCCATAGGCTCGAGCGTGACCTAAACCCCGGATCCAGTCACTGATTGGCAGGTTGATTCTCTGACCCCATACAGCCAGCCATAAGCAGATCACTTCTGGGAGCGGGAGGGTGGGCTTTTCCAATTTTTTTTTCTTTATTGCATACTACATCCGAGCATGCTGTTGTTACACCCAGTGTGCACAAGTTTTGTTTGCATGTAAAGCATCCGATCCCCACAAACCATGATTTTTAAATTTGGTGTTTATTTCGAAAACCGAACCTCAGGTTCCCTCATCTCTACTCGTAAGCATAATGGCCCCTTCAGATTATTTTTTCTGAAGCAGCAGCTACCGCAGTCCCATCATTCTAGGGCATAGTCAGGGTGTGAACTTTTGGCAATTAGTTATAAATTGTTTCTGTATAATGACGAGTCCTGGAGCACAACAGGAGTCCTGTATCTGTTAGAAACATGTTATTAGTTAAAAGTATGGTAGAGAAACTGACCATTCACAAAATATAATTTTTTTTTATTAATACTTTTACATAACAAGAATGGAGTTGCTGCCACAAAAATGTCTCTTTGTTTACAGCTTGGGGCGGGAGGTAATCAAAAAGATAACCCATGGTCCCAAGTGACATACCTAGGGTTGTCTACTGTAAGCACTCAAGGAGGAATTAGTATGCCAAATACAGGCACAATAGATTTTATGAAAAAGTAAAATATCCTCAGCAACGCTTTGTTTTTCACAATTAAATCTACAAAACTCAACACCAAACATATGCAGAAAAACTTGTGGAGGTGGTGGTACCACTTGTACAGAGAGTCAATGTAGCCAATTCCACATGCCCTTTCTAAATTCACTAATGTTCAATCTACTGGGAGTCCACTACAAGTCCACTCTGGTGATAACCAGCACATGTGAAGTGAAGTAGGAAGCTCAGGTCTTGGCTTTGTCCATGAACTGTGCATGTGCCAAGTGAAAGTAGATGTGAGAAATGCATATAAATTTCCAATACAATGCACCATTTATAATATCGATAACTCCTTATGAGGAACCTTGGGTCATCTGTAAACATTAGGAACCTGGATGTGACTACTATCTTTGTGCTCCTTATATCTTGAGAGATATTTAAAAATGCATTTGATAAATAGCTATAGGGTGATATTGCTTCCTTGTGGGCTTTTGATTTTAAGCAAATAGTACACTGTCTTTTTATAAGTGAGAACTGGGAATGGGTGTCCCTTAGCGGGGTAAACTAAACCCAATTTCTTCTAATTTGAAAATGCATGGATTTTGTGTGAACATTTTCAGTCTTGTCACCTTAATCAGACAATCTGTGATAAATAATATAGATAACAGCACATAGAAGATACATAAATATAGAAAAAGAAAGGTGAAAAAACTACAATCGCGAGATATGTTACTATATGTATTTAATCAGTCTGAGCAATTATTCTGTGCTCCACTACAGTGCCTACAAGTAGTATTCAACCCCCTGCAGATTTAGCAGGTTTGATAAGATGCAAATAAGTTAGAGCCTGCAAACTTCAAACAAGAGCAGGATTTATTAACAGATGCATAAATCTTACAAACCAACAAGTTATGTTGCTCAGTTAAATTTTAATAAATTTTAAACATAAAAGTGTGGGTCAATTTTTATTCAACCCCTAGGTTTAATATTTTGTGGAATAACCCTTGTTTGCAATTACAGCTAATAATCGTCTTTTATAAGACCTGATCAGGCCGGCACAGGTCTCTGGAGTTATCTTGGCCCACTCCTCCATGCAGATCTTCTCCAAGTTATCTAGGTTCTTTGGGTGTCTCATGTGGACTTTAATCTTGAGCTCCTTCCACAAGTTTTCAATTGGGTTAAGGTCAGGAGACTGACTAGGCCACTGCAACACCTTGATTTTTTCCCTCTTGAACCAGGCCTTGGTTTTCTTGGCTGTGTGCTTTGGGTCGTTGTCTTGTTGGAAGATGAAATGACGACACATCATAAGATCCTTGATGGCGGAGCGGAGGTTCTTGGCCAAAATCTCCAGGTAGGCCGTGCTATCCATCTTCCCATGGATGCGGACCAGATGGCCAGGCCCCTTGGCTGAGAAACAGCCCCACAGCATGATGCTGCCACCACCATGCTTGACTGTAGGGATGGTATTCTTGGGGTCGTATGCAGTGCCATCCAGTCTCCAAACGTCACGTGTGTGGTTGGCACCAAAGATCTCGATCTTGGTCTCATCAGACCAGAGAACCTTGAATCAGTCTGTCTCAGAGTCCTCCAAGTGATCATGAGCAAACTGTAGACGAGCCTTGACACGACGCTTTGAAAGTAAAGGTACCTTACGGGCTCGTCTGGAACGGAGACCATTGCGGTGGAGTACGTTACTTATGGTATTGACTGAAACCAATGTCCCCACTGCCATGAGATCTTCCTGGAGCTCCTTCCTTGTTGTCCTTGGGTTAGTCTTGACTCTTCAGACAAGCCTGGCCTCGGCACGGGTGGAAACTTTCAAAGGCTGTCCAGGCCGTGGAAGGCTAACAGTAGTTCCATAAGCCTTCCACTTTCGGATGATGCTCCCAACAGTGGAGACAGGTAGGCCCAACTCCTTGGAAAGGGTTTTGTACCCCTTGCCAGCCTTGTGACCCTCCACGATCTTGTCTCTGATGGCCTTGGAATGCTCCTTTGTCTTTCCCATGTTGACCAAGTATGAGTGCTGTTCACAAGTTTGGGGAGGGTCTTAATTAGTCAGAAAAGGCTGGAAAAAGAGATAATTAATCCAAACATGTGAAGCTCATTGTTCTTTGTGCCTGAAATACTTCTTAATACTTTAGGGGAACCAAACAGAATTCTGGTGGTTTGAGGGGTTGAATAATAAATGACCCTCTGAATAAACTTTTCACCATTTAAAAAAAAAACAAATAAAGAAATAACATTCTTTTTTGCTGCAGTGCATTTCACACTTCCAGGCTGATCTACAGTCCAAATGTCACAATGCCAAGTTAATTCCGAATGTGTAAACCTGCTAAATCTGCAGGGGGTTGAATACTACTTGTAGGCACTGTAAAGTGATGAATAGAAAAATCTACAGTAAAGCCAAATATAGATATCATATATATGTCAGAGCCCTAAATTTAGGATTACAACTAGTGTCATATAGTTACACACATAATAAATGTAATGTTGATCACTAATTTGTAAACCAGAGATAACATCTGAGAAATACAGCAGTAAAGCCCCCATACACAGTAGATTGGCCGATAGATCATTTAACAGTTATCTTGACCATCTCCCCATACAAAGGAGCAATTGTCCAACTGAGTGCTTCTTTTTTCCCTATTAGAAAGTAACTGACAGAAATCTCTGCCAGCACCTTACGTTTGAGAGCTCAAAGTGGTCTGCAGTCTGAAATCGCACATGCCTGATCAACAACTCTCCTGACAATCAGTTGGTCAGTGCCCCCATACGCAGAAGTATCTCTAGATGTTTATTGCACCAAATCATCAAAATTCTGCATGAGTTCATGAATTTGGCGTTAAAAAAGGCTTCTTTTCAGCCACCAACAATTTTTATGTCGTTTGAGAAAAAAGTCACGTTTTTCAAAATGTCATAAAAAGATGCGGCTTTTAAAATGCATGTATAAAACAATACCAGAAAGCGACTGAGGTACAATTGCTCCAAATTGTGTGACTTTTTATCAACTCCAGCCACACAGTACAAGCCAAAAAGTTAAAAAAGATATAGGTGAGCACATATAAAAGAAAAGGAAAAAAAAACAGCTCTTGTTCAACCTAAAATGCTTTTACTCATCATCCCACCTGGCAACAATATTAAAGTCACAGTGAAAACACACACAAAGACATTAAAATGCGCAGACGCATTTTGGTAAGTGTACCTTAATCGTTGCATTTAATATACTCTTACAGAAACACATCTGCCTATATTAATGTTTTTTTGTGTGTTTTGGCTGTGACTTTTCTATTGTTGTCAGGTGGGATGACTTATAAAGGCATTTTAAGAGGGACAAGAGCTGGATTTTTGCCTTTTCTTCTGTTTTCCCAGCCACACAGCAGTATCCAGGCGAGATTCATTGGGGTTGAGATGTCTATATCTATTTTTTCTTTTGTATACATATAAAATAGTTTTTAAAAAAGCTGCTAATTGAATAATTAGTTGCAAAAAATGACACAAAACATGCAAAACTAGATAAAAAAACATAAAGGCCATAATGAATTGGAGCCAAGGTGTAAACCAAACCCCTCAATATTGGTGGGCATGACTGACATTAATCCAATATGTATGGGGGATTAGGACATCGGACATGCACTTCCATGGTGCCTCCCTGACTGCTGAAGGTGGAATCTTTACAGCATTGACTGTGCCGACGCAGGATCATTCAGGACCGATACACCATGGAACTGCATCTCTGATGTTGATTATCTTTATTCATCTTTTGCTCAGGGAAAG
This sequence comes from Anomaloglossus baeobatrachus, assembly GCF_048569485.1. Taxonomy (NCBI): domain Eukaryota; kingdom Metazoa; phylum Chordata; class Amphibia; order Anura; family Aromobatidae; genus Anomaloglossus; species Anomaloglossus baeobatrachus. Next base: position 396,403,687 of record NC_134358.1, read on the forward strand.
TATTTTGTAATCATCTTTACTGTTTGTAATCTTTATGTATTGTTGTTTGTACTATGGAGGGATCTCTGATGGATCATGTTTGTATTCTTAGCCTCCTGAAGAACCATTGTATGTGGGGAAATGCGTCGAGGCAAAATCACCAGGCTTATCATCTACAATCTACGGTGTATACAACACACAGAGGACTATAAATCTTTGCCAACAGCACTCTTCATCCTTCATATGTAGTGGAATATGCATCTGTGAAAGACTATCTATCTTTCGTTAAGTACTGTTGAGCATTTGTTATATTTTAGCTCTGTGCATATTTATATGTTTGTATCAAACCGTAACCTGTGTGATATATGGTCATATAGACCTGAGTTGTTTCTCTTCATTCTGCTCCTGGTATCCTGGAGTGGATGGGGATCTATATCATATATGTAAGGTCTAGTGAGTTCACTTGTGTATGAAAACCTTTATCTGGGATTAGCACTTCCTGTTATTGAGTGTAGTTTTTTTTCTAATAAAATTATTTGCACATTGGGAATATATCTATGAATTACTTGGGATTAGGACACATTGTACCCAAGTGTGCAGGATGCAATAGGCAGAACATCCATAAATAGCGCTCTAGACATAGCAATGCTGAACAGCGAAGCATCTGTGATTTACTCTCTGTATCTTGGAAAAATTTATCACATGCTCCATTACATAATGATATGGTGGTATTTTCCTTTATTTCATGGGCCTGCAATGTACACCACTTTCTACTGTTTGGATCCAAGCACAAGGCGATAAAATGTGCATGAGGTCTGAGGTTAATGAGGTCAATAAAAACCAAAACATGTTCTTTACCAGTAAAATACAACTGATTTTAATACACATGTATACCAATGAGATAAAAAACCTCCAAATGCATATTTAATTAAAGGCGTGAATGGTAATGGCAGCGATGTATGTACAGTTTACTAGCCTAGGCTTTTAGTATTAAGAAAGGCTGATTTTATTGAAGAGAGTTGCAAAGTCATACAGTGTGACTTCTTTTAGACTTTGATATATGAGGCCCAAGGTATTTTCAGCAGTACTCAGCATGAACAAAATTAATTTCTTTTATTATAAAATGCCAAGCCAATAATCTGTAAACAGCTATCTCCATGACCGCCTAAGGGCTAACTAGATTTTCCCATATGAACTCACTTACTAGACACTATTGGTTGATACTACAATAGATGTCACAGATATCACCCTCTACTTAATGAGGCTTGGAGACTTTTTTCACACGTGTAAATCATGTGCCAAACATATGATGACTAAAATTAAAATTTAGAATGTGTTGATTGTTATTACAACATTTGTAGAAAGTTCACATTCTAATATCAAAAAAATGAGTTTTATAGAGACAAGTGATTCTGCTTATTATTGCTATTGTTGTATTTATACTATTATTACTTTTCGTGCCAAAGATCACCTTAGTGACATTTCATGGTGTTTCCCTTTTTATAAGGGAGGTTCCTCTGCAGATGCTGAGTTTATAATAAAGCCCTGTGTGTATCAGAATAATATACAGTAGGATGTTGCAGCCCATGAATCCATGATAGACAGGAAAGCTATACTATACTCTTCTAAAAGAGGTTCTGCAGCAACTGCGTTGTGTACTCTAAGGAACAATCTACCACTGATATCATAACATATGAAGAATAGAGGAGCTTTGGGACCTCTATAAATGCAGTCAGATTGGGGTCCATGAAACTTTCTTATTGCTTCTAATGTATACTTAAAGAAGACCTTTACCTACTCTTTTTCTTGTTAAACTTCCTATTTTATGATAAAGTGACCGAAGAGCTGAATAGTTTTGTTTCATTATTTTATTGCTCCTTCCTATTGCAGATATTGGCTTCCAAACTTTAGGGTGCCTAATTTTCTTCCTCCATTAAAGAGAAGTTAACAGATTCTTCTCTGGACTTATTTTTTTTTCTCTTTGTATGAAATTGCCCAATCATAAGAAGGCAGCCTCTTACAGGGGAAAAAAGGAAACACCTTACGGAGAAGGGCAGAACCATCTCTGTCTGTGTGATGTAATAAGACTGATATGTATAATCTTATCACACTGAGAATTCCTCACTCCCGGCTGTCATTCAAGCACCTAAAAAGGAGGAGAGCTGCCCTGTAATATTATTATACATTATGCTCTGGATTTATCCCAGGTATAGGGGAATAGCCCCTGGACTTAGGATAGATAAAAAGCATTGTACATAAAAAAAATCTGCTGTTACAATCATCTTCATCACTACTCAAAGTGGCAGTTTTCCTATCCTGGAGATGTCATGTGATATCTTAGTGTGATAATGTTAGACACATCAGTCTTATACACTGAAAAAGGCAATCCTGGCCTTCTCTGGGGTCATTTACTTTTTTCTCCCCTGTATGACATTGCTATCTTATGATTGCATAACATTATACAGAAGAAGAAGTAAACACCCAAAGAAAAGAATCTTTGTTAATGCCCCCTTGGTTATGGAGGAAATTATCATATTAGGCACCCTAAACTTTAGAAGCCAATATATTTGAGACAGAAAGGAACACTACATTTTATTCAGCTCTTTGGGCTCTGTATCATAAAATAGCCAGTTTGACCTTCAAAAGTGGTAAAACCTCCTCTTTAATTTACAGTAGAGAATATATTAACTGATCTTTATTGCATTTCCACATTTTTTAAAGTTATGTAACCTATTTTATGATTTATTGCTGAATATAAAACAATAAAAAATATAAAATGTAGACATCTTTAAAACTTTTCATATTGAGGTTAATGGAATATGAATTGGACAACTGGATTAAAAAGCTCATGATGTATACTATGCTATCCCACATGTAATAACCCCAGTAATGCACATTGTGCCTTAGATTATTTTTTATAAAACATTTTAGTTTATTTTACTTTTAATAGAATAAATTATAAATACCATAAAAAACAACTAGATATATTGAATAGACAAATACCTGTTGGCCAGGTTTGAGAGGAGATAGCGTAATCCCCTGGGTATTGATCACTGGTAAAATTTGGTTCCCTATTACAGTGGCAATGATCTGTCCCTGGGCGTTGGTCAGCAGTTGTGGCGTGATGGGTTGCACTTGAAGTCCCTGAGCTCCTCCTCCCGCTTGATTTGATGACACTGGGCTTGGCATGAGTGGAATTGTTCCAATAATCTATAAGCAATGATAGATGTATATATTAACATTTATATATTTATTTTAACATTTAACACCTTCTCCACACATATATAACATGAACTGCAGTTATCTGTGATGATTTCTATTATTCAATATATACTACGTGACTTACAAGAAAGTTGAGTTAATCAAAATAAGTATTTAAAAAACCCTCAAAATAAGTTCACTGATTTCTCACCAGGATTTTAGAATTGCAGATCGCTGCAGGAAACTGGGAGAAATGTTTAGATATCATGTTACTGTTCTGCATTGCTGTAGTAATGAATACGTTAGCAAAAATTGTTTCAATTCGCAAAGATCCAGATCATGATTTTCATTTAGCTGAAAGAGCTTTTGTAAAAATCCCGAGTATATAGTTTGATGAAACATTTATATAGAAATAATAAGAAAATGAAGCTGGCCACACAGTAGTCATCCAAATTGCAGTAGATGTCCGTGTCCTATATGCTCAATCACTATGCCGAGCAAGACCATACTTTAAACATAGCCCCACTCAGCTGCTGACTCGAAGTCTGTCCTGGTAATACTGCAGATACCATTTAGTAATCACAAAAGGCTCTTTGTTAAGATGACAGCAAATGTACAACTTATTCCATCAATTACATTTCCAGGTAAAAAGACAAAAAATAAAACATATTGAAAAGGGCGCATATCTATAATGGTGCTATATAATGATCCCTTTTATTATCAGTGTCATAATATATAATGCACCAGATTATATTGTGCTGATTGGATTGTGTCTCAAAGGACTGAGACCAGATTGTCTCTGCATTAGTTATGTTGGTAAACCATGGGCCTGTTAGACACGCTAGAATTCACAACACTGCACCCTTGTGCATTTAGAGTACTGAAGAGAAACACATGCAACTGACACGGCAAGATCTCTTAAGATCAACTTGCCAGCTTTTTTATTTGCCATATAGCAACAGGAGATTTCCTTTTATTCTACAGATTTAATAGAACCAAATACTTAATGCCAGGATACAAGTTTTTCATTTCATGTTTATTAACTAAGTACAAAGTGACACATAAAGTAAACATAAATCACATTTATTAGGGCTACCAGATTGCCATCATTTTACAAGTGGGTCATTAGATCTCATTTTGAGACTACCGATACTGTTCACAGATTCTGGTGATTTTTCCTAGAATCCTTTTTGTCTCTGATGTTGACACCTTTGAAACTTTTGTGAAATGGCGCTGTCCTGATGGTATATGTCTTCAACATCTCCCTATTCCTGGACATGCAACTCTGATATGAATTTTGCTAAAGAGATCATTTTGGGTTGGCCAACTTTATACCAATTCTAGTCTAAAGTTAAGTATATCACACTATTTTAAAAACGTTTGTTGCACATTTTGCTTGGAGCTCTCCTCTTGTAACCACAGTTTACTTACTCTGAAAGATTCTAAAATTTTACCCAGGACTAATGTGTATATCCTTTGGAAACTTTGATACTCAATCATTATAATATATATATTATACCGTGGAAAGCTTCAAGAGGAACCTCAAGACCCACCTCTTCCACCAAGCCTACAACCTACAATAACCCTCAGTCCAATAGACCACTGCGCAACCAGCTCTGTCCTCACCTATTGTACCATCACCCATTCCCTGTAGACTGTGAGCCCTTGCAGGCAGGGTCCTCTCTCCTCTTATACCAGTCTGTTTTGTACTGTTAATGATTGTTGTACGTATACCCTCTTTCACTTGTAAAGCGCCATGGAATAAATTGCGCTTTAATAATAAATAAATAATAATTATAAGACAACTGCAAAATTGCGTAAATAAAATCATGCGCATTGAGGATCTTACCATTTTTCCAATGTGATATTCTATAACACTCGCTTTCTTCTGATTCCACTTATTTTTTTAGCAGTCTTACATGAAATATATATGCTTTGGTTCCTTAAATGAAGCATTATTGGTGACTGATTACTGACCATGTGCTGCTTTCAGATATCTATCACCTCACTACTTTATTTTCTCCTTTCTTTACTACTTCAGTTTTAATTTTGTTTACTCATGTTGAGTTAATTCCTTTAAATACAATGTTGAGTTAAATCCTTTAAGTACAATTTTCCCCTCCCCCCATTCTTTGGGCTTAATTATGCCGATGGAGGTTTATTAAGATCATTACAGCTTATAACTGTTGACATTTTTATGTCTATTATTTATACATGCTGCTATGCTTTTTTATGTTTGTTCTATGACCTTAGCTGACTCATGTGCTTTGTTTTTTTTTCATGTAAAATACAAAATTAATGAGAAAAAACTAAGTATAAACACCAGCAATAATGCCTCAGATTCAGCAGTAATTGACAGGATAGATATTTTTGATAAAAATTGACCCAATGGGGATCCCTGGTCTACTCTGTGGTGGCACGTCATTTGCATTTAGTCTTAACATGGCATAAATGTGAAATAAGTACCGTACTCTCGGCACATTGATTACATTTTAGTTGTTATGGTATGCTGACATTTACAGGCACTTAAGAACTATCAGCATTATTGAAAGTCGTTATTCCGAACCTAACAAGAAATACAAGTTTCAAGCAAGTATATGACTTCAGGATCTGAATATTGAATTATATGATTTTTAGCAAAAGTTGTTAGTGACCTACAATAAATTGTGCTCACTTAATTGAAGGAACAAAACATTTAAAGAAACCTGGCTGCTGGAATTGCTGAGAACTCAGACCGATTAAGTTCTTGTTGCACTTATGGCCTTGGAATTTTTAATCTAGCCAAGTCCAAAGTTCTGTGCAGAATAATTTTATAATATATTTATAAGGCTATGGCTCTGTTTTTCTAAAACAAATCTGAACCATCCTATGATATCATTTATTGCTTGAATTCTGTCTGTTTGTAGTCACTAGAGTCAGTACTTTGGAGGATCTTGGGAGCTCCCTGAAGATGAAGTTATTAGAAGTTCAAAGGGAGCTTTGTTTGACCTAAGTTTTCTTTAGTGCCAGTAGAAAAACAAGCATGGCACAACAACATAAACAGAAAATAAGGTCACAATACTAAGAACTATGGCAATGCCAACATCATGACAGATCATTTGTAAAACCCATTATTGATTTGCACCATGATGTCAAGAGAATGGGAACCTTCACTGTTTCATTTCAATTTCTTTTAAATAGGTAGAACAGATAGCTAATGCCATATCGAACAATGTATGCATGTAATTATTTGTTATGACTCAAAATGGAAGATTTTATTTCTGCTAATTATTTGAAAAATATACTTTCCCGAGCTTCCTTCTTATTGCCTTAGGGTTTTACTATGAAATGACTGACATATCCAAAACTAAAACAATAATTAATTTATTAGATAAGGGGATAACTGTAACTTTGGATCACTTCATCATGTCAGATATAAGCTCATCTAATTATATCAAGTATTACATGACGTTCTCTGCCCTTTGCTGCTATATTAATGTAATGTAAAATATACTTAACCTCTTAGTGACTGAGCCAATTGTGACCTTATTGACCAGGCCAAAATTTGAAAATCTGATTAATATCATTTTATGCAAAAATAGACAAATAGCCAGCTCACCATAGTCCAAGTCCAGAGTGTACCACATAGTCTGCAAACAGAAATCCCAGGTGGGGAATAAGCAGAACCCAAAGCAAGAAACAAATCCATTGGATCTCAGGCAGGGATTAATAAAAAAAATCATTTTTATTTCTTCTTTAAAAGTCCATAACAGATGGCATCCAACAGAAAACAAGTCATATGATACAACGCGTTTCGACAGCAATTATCGCTAAGTCTTATTCATAGATAATCCGCTGGATTTGTATCTTGCTTTGAATATCATTTTATGTGGTAATAACTCTGGAATTCTTCAACAAATAACAGTGATTCTAAAACTGTTTTCTGTGTTAAACATTGTACTTTATGATAATGGTAAACTTAGATGAATGTTTTTGCGCTTTTTTGTAAAAATATTGGAATTGAAACAAAAATGTTGAAAATTTTGCAATTTTCAATTTTGATATCCTTAACCAGTCGTGCTGTGCAAAATAACTAATAAGTAACATTTCCCATATGTCTACTTTACATCTGCATCCTTTTTCAAACATTCTTATGTTATTAGGATGTTAGAAGGGTTAAAATTTTAGCAGCCAATTTTTCCAGAAATTTACAAAACCTGTTTATTTAGGGACCTATTCAGATTTAAATAGACTTTTTGAGGCCTATAGATTGGAAACTCCCAAAAAGTGATACCATTTTAAAAACTGCACCCCTCAAATACCTTAGAAGTGAGGTCAAGAAATGTTTAATCTTTCAGGTTTACACAGGAATTAATGCAAAAGTGGAATGAACAAAAAAGAATTGAAAATTTCCCTCTAAAATGTTTTCACTTTTTCAAGGGATAGAATGAGGAAATGGACGCCACAATTTATCATTCAGTTATTTCTGAGCTCGATAATATTCCACTTGTGGATAGAAACCTCAATTTGGACAAATGGCAAGACTCAGAATGAAATGAGCAATATTTGAATTTTGGAACACAAATTTGGCTGAAAAAGTGAGCACCATGTTTTATTTGCCGGGCCCCTAAGGTACCTAAACAGTAGAAACTACCCCACAAGTGATCCCACTTTGACCACTCAAGGATTTTTTCCAGGGTTATAGAGAGCATTTTGAACCCACATTTACTGCACAGAATTCTATAACATTAGGTCATCATTGAACTTTTTTATTTTTTTCTATGACGTTATTTAGCCCCTCATTTTTCACCTTTTTAATAGGTAAAATGAAAATTAGACCCTACAGTTTGTTACCCACTTTATTCTGAGTGGTGTGATATCCCACATGTATTCAAAAAGTTCTGTTTGGACAAACGTATATATGGGATCCAGGTTTTAGCCGCGCTAAAAAACCACTGTTGTCAGGATGTTAATTAAAAATCTCTTTTTTTATTACAGCATTCCAACGCGTTTCAGAGACATAAGCCGTCTCCTTCTTCAGGGAAAAGAGAAAATAGTGTATTTTCTCTTTTCCCTGAAGAAGGAGATGGCTTATGTCTCTGAAACGCGTTGGAATGCTGTAATAAAAAAAGAGATTTTTAATTAACATCCTGACAACAGTGTTTTTTAGCGCGGCTAAAACCCGGTTCCCATATATATGTATATATATATATATATATATAATTTTTTACTACGTCTTCACGGGGCCGCTGCTTGAACCACACGGACACTCATATGCTCTATAAGGGGTTGTGACTGGCACAACCTCTCCAGGTGAGTGTACCTATTTATATTCTTCACACGGTTATTACCGGGTAAGACCCTATTGCGCCTTTGTTTCCCCCCTCTCCAGCTGTTTGGACAAACAGCAGAGATCGGAAAGGAAGAACTGACATTTAGCATTTGGAATGTAAATTTTGTTGGAATAGACTGAAGACACTATGTCTCATTTTCAGAGCTCCTGAGGTACCAGAACAGCAGAAACCCCAAGTGACCCCATTTTGTAAACTAGACCCATCAAATAAATCATCTAGGGGCCGTTGACCATGTTGAACCCATATATGCTTCACGGAACCTTTTAAAATGTGGATGTGTAAACAAAAATTACAGAAAACAGACCCCAATATTTCCCGAACTTAATGATACCCCATATGAGATCAAAAACTGCTGTTTGGGAAAAACACAGGCTCAAAAGGAAAGAGTGCTATTTGATTTTTGGAATGTAAATTTGTCTGGAATAGCTTGTAGATGGTATGTCACATTTGCATACCTCTGACATGCCAAAAAAGCTGAAACACCCAAAAGTGACCCAATTTTGGAAACAGGACCATACAAGGAAGTCACCTAGTGGTATACTGGTATACTGAGAATTTTTAACCTACAGGTAATTCACAAAACTTTATAATATTCAGATGTAAAACAAAAAATAAAAATTTTCTCACAATAATGAGGCATTTGGAGATGCTTTGGACTCCATTTGGCGACTGGTGCAGTGGTGTCCATCTTTTTAGGCATTTAAAGATCTGTGGTCATTTAGACTTGTGCGCTAAAAAGATGACAAAAATGATGGGACACTGCCGAAAAAGAGACCAGTCGAAGCCCAACGTATCTCTATCTGCCTCATTATAGTGAGTAGTTTCTTCGAGGGTTTTGTCTGGATAACATTTTTTTGTGATTTACATGGAAACCCAACATAAGTGTTCAGTGGAGAGCAGATGATACATGTGAACCAAACCTTATTCTGATGTTTGGGAGGTAAAATGAACAAATATAAATATATGTAAAAGAATATTTTTTTTTATTTTTGCACCGTTCACAATGCGGATTTTACCGATAATACGATTTTATTCTTTGAGGTTGGTGCAATTATAGAGATACCAGCCTTATCTAAGTTTTTTTATATTTTGCTACTATAACACAGTAGAAATGATTTTTATAATACATTTTTGTTGCCCTGTTCTGAAAACTGTGAATTTTTTATTGTACGGTAAAATGAGGTATAAAAGAGCTCATTTTTTGTGTGACAATGTGGAGACTTTTTTGGTACTATTTTGGGGTATAAATAATTTTTGATTGCTTTTTATTCAGATTTTTCAGATGCAAAATGAATAAAAAAAAAAATTCACTCATTGCTTTCATATAAACATTTTTGTGCAGTTCACAGTGCAGTAAAGGTGATAAAACCGATTTATTCTTCAGGACAGTACATTTATAGTGATACCATATTTATATTGTTTTTTATGCTTTGCTATTTTTAAAACTATATTTTATAAAAATTAATTTGTTTTTGATTAGGCATTTTCATTTTTATTTTTTTACATATGACTTTTTCATTACTTTTCATGCAATTTTTTGTATGTCAATATGATGAAAGAGTGACATTTTTGGAATGTTTTTATCATTTTTTATGTTGTTCGCCATATAGAATAAATAATGTGACATTTTTATATATTGGGTTGTTCTGGATGCAGCAATACCAACTATGTGTACTTTTTTGTTTATTTTTGTTGTAACACAAATGCTGCCTTTTCAGTGGCAAAAGGGGTTTTTGTTTCATGATTTTTGTGTAGTTTTTTTGTACCTTTTTACATATTTTAATTCACTGTTTTTACTTTTTAACTTAGTTCCACTGTGGTACATGAATATTATTTTAGTTTGATGGCTGGTCTCATGCACTGTTGTACTCCTGTACTGCAGTTTCGGAGAACTGTCAGTGACTCATTGACACAGCCTATTAGACGCTGCTTATAGCAACATATAACATACCACTGTACCCTGGACTCATCAGATGACCTCAGGGTCCAATTGCAATGATCTGCACCTACAATTACGATCCTGGGGGCTGATACTTCAAAGGGGGTATTTTAACCCTTTTAACCTCTTGGATGTTGAAGTCATGATTGACAGCGGTACTTGACGGATTAATTGACCAAGATCGGTTTTAAAACCACATTTCTTTGCCTTACTGAAGGTGGATTGGGTCTGTGGGTTATACACTCAGCCTTTTATGGCGATGTTATAGCAACGATGCCGGCGCAGTTTTTTCCAGTCAGTGAACTGTTTTGTTTATATCGCTGCTACATTTGTGGCAGCTGTGCAGTCAAGAGGAGCTGGGACAGGCCACTACTTGGAAGGCGCGTTCCTATCCTATAGGACCTATGGAGGATAAACACGTGATGTGAGGATCTGCGGGATATTCACCGACAAAATCAAGATGCCGACGCACGTACACAGTTTGGTGCGTTAAGATTGGTGGTAACGGACATGTAAGAGATCAAATTGATGGAAAGATCTAAAAGCTATATATAAATAATGTATATGTGATTATTGGTTATATATCTGTATTTCATTAGGGCTGTAACCTTTTTATGATTTTTTTTTTATCTAACATTCAGACACTAGGTTTTTCTATGAGTGTTAGTATACCATTGTTTGTAATTAGAGGCTGTCTCTTGTGGGGGAGGTCTTTATTGTGATTGGTAACAGCTTTGACCATCTGCCTATTTATATGGAGCCTGTATAGTTATTTTGTATGCTTGAAAAAGACCGGAAGGTTGAAACGTTGCAAATGGATTAAAGAAAAAGAATTTTGCTTATCACATTGGGGGAGCTGTCCTTTCTTTTTTCGGTTTTAAAACCAGTCAGAACCAATGACCGTGGGTGTCAGGTGTCATAGACAGCTGTCACCTGTGGGATTTTCACCCTTACTTCTTACAAGCGTTTTAAAACGGCAGTAAGGAATAAGACCCCTTAACGACCGCCATTTTAATTATGTATTGATAGTCATTAAGGGATAAAACAATAATTACTGCACAAACTAGAACATTTTGCAGATTTGTCCCTGGGAAAGAGCTTTTTTTGCAATATGCTCTTCTCAGCACTTTGTGACTGAGACTTTCCATGTTTGATGTGTGGACTGGAGTCGGCAGTTTGGTTACCGTACATCAAAAGGAGATATCAATAATGAAAACAAGAGGCTCCTAGCGGTGGGGATATATTTAAATGGTCATTGTACTTTAAGACAATTTCATCTCATTTGACAGATAAGGTAACTCAACAGGCAATCTGCAAATCACTGAAAAGACAATTTTGCTTTTGCTATGTTTTTCCATCCTCTTCTTTTGCTTTGATATAGCCATATGAGGCTTGTGTTTTTGCAGCATGACTTGTACCTTTGAATGACACTTTTCACTTTTTCCTACTGGGACTATACCATTTAATAATAATAATAATAATAATAAATTACATTTTGTGTATGCTTGTGTGTTGGGCATGGGAGTGTGGGGTAATACAAACCTTTTTGTTTTTTTCTTGAATTTTTTTTATTACTTTACACTGTATTTTTTAGCTCTTGGCTCCAGGAGACTTGAATCATTGCTTGCAATATTTTGAATGAACCCACTTTTTCCATCAGTTAACCCTCCAATGCAGAACTTGTTTTCACCTTTCTGACCACCTCAATTTTTTTCAATTCTGATGAGTGTTATTTTAGGAGGTAATAACTCTGGAACGCTTTAATGTTTTTCGGAATATTTCTGACTTCATGCAATTTTTTCAGGACTTAATTTCGTACTTTTGCAATTTTTAGACTTTTAATTGTTATGCCCTTAAACCAGAGAGTTATCACACAAAATACTTAATAAATAACATTTTCCCACATCTCTACTTTACATCAGCACTATTTTTAAAACATTATTTTTTTTAGGAAGTTAGAAGGGTTAAAATTTTATTAGCAATATCTCATTTTTTCACCAAAATTTACAAAATCATAATTTTTAGGGACCACATCCCATTTGTAATGACTTTGAGGGGCCTATGTGACAGAAAATACCTCAAAGTGATCCCATTCAAAAACTGCACCGCTCACACTGCTCAAAGCCATATATAATAGCCTTATATAATAAGTTTATTAACCCGTAAAGTGCTTCACTGAAACTAAAGCAATGTGGAAGGAAAAAATGAAAATTTTAGTTTTTCCTACAAAAATGGTAATGTAGCCCCTACTTTAGCATTTTTACAAGGTTAACAGGGCAAAATGTAGCATTTTTTTGTGTAATTTCTACTGAGTACAGCGATACCCCACATGTGTTGGAAAACTACTGTTTGGGTGAACGGCAGAGCTCAGAAGGATAGGAAAACTGACTTTTAGAGCAGAAAAGTGGCTGGAATAGTTAGCGGACACCAAGTCATGTTTGCTCAGCCCCTGATGGGCCTAAATAGTGGAAAACCCTACAATTCAACATATTTTGGAAAATACACCCTTCATAAAATTTATTTCATTTTATAGTGAGCACCATTTTGTTGTTTTTTTTAAACTTATTTCAAATAAAGTATTATTTCTGTGTTTGTGATTATTTCTTTTCACTTACAGTATTAGTAATGGGGGGTCTTATAGAAGCCTCCCATTATTAATATAAGGCTTAGTGGCAGCTGTGAGCTGTCATTAACCCTTTATAGTACCCCGATTGCCAACGCACCAGGGCAATCGGATGAGCTGGGTAAAATTCCAGCATTGTCGCATCTAATGGATGAAACAATTCTGGGCAGCTACAGGATGCTATTTTTACGCTGGTGGAATCAATACCAGCCCTTAGCTGTTTGCTTTGTCATGGCTGTGTATCAAAATTGGGGACATCGCAGCCAATTTTTAAAAATGTATTTATATTTATTTAAATAATTTAAAAAAAATCTGCATAAGGTCCCTATTATTTTGATACACACCTAAGATAAGCATCCGGCTGGAGGCAGCAGTCTGTAGCCATATACTTTATTGGCGCTGGATATCATAATATGGGGGACCTTATACCAATTTATTTATTTATTTTTACACTGTAGGTATGCAGACAGCATGTCTAATTCCAACTAATCATAGATGCGATCACACAGGGTGGTGATGCGATCTGACTGCAACGAATAACAGACGCGGACCTGGAAGAAATTGCATGGAGACTGGTAAGTATGTCCTGCTTTAAGCATTTTGCTTTCTTTTTATTTTTTTTTAAGTGATTTCTCTGTCCAATCACAGCTATGCCAATTCTTAACATGGCTATGTTGGGGGCAGAGGTGGATGGTTTCTGCAATAGTGTACAGTAAATGCAAACAGTTACCGGACAAAGTCGAACTTTGCCAATGTTTGAGAAAAGTGTTTATGAATCTGATTCTGGCCTGAACAAGCCAAGGCTCATGCCGAATTTGAGATTAACGAACATTTTTCGAACAAGTTCGGTCATCTCTAGTAGTCACGATTTTGTCTCTGGAAAACACCAATAGAGTCAAATGTAGTGAATGTTGCAGAATTAAAAATGGCAAGTAAACCCTTGTAGTGCCCAGTACATCATTGTAGTGGCCAGTACATCATTGTAGTGGCCATACATGCTTCTGGAAACACACTCCCTCAGTTCAACAATAACAAACATGTGGGCGTTAATTGTGGTTTGGACACATTGTGGTGTTCAGAAGATAGGGGGGGGCAATTGGATTTCGAAGTGTTGATTTTGCTGGATTACTTTTTGGTGGGGATCCATGGCACTTTTCCAGAGCCTTTGTGCTACCAGTAACATGGAAACCCTCTATGTAGAGACTTGTTTTTTGTGGTTTGAGTTGATTGCTATAATTTGGCAATTTGGGTATAAAACATTTTGTATCAGTTTAAATTTTTCCTATGTTCTATGCTGAGCACTTACATCAGGTTTTTCATCTACATCTCTGATATATGTGACTCAGGTGAAACCCCCAATGGATCCATTCAATAATGAGGCAGCAGTGTTAGGATGGTCTTCATTTGGCCTGTTCCTTCTTTTCAAAGGTGCACAAAACTGTTGTTGATCACACTTTTGTGAATGCTTAAAAAGGCAATATATCACTCCGAATTCCCCCAGGGAGCTGAAATTAAGAGGGCCATTGATCAGAGCTGTGATCAGTTGCAAACAGCGGGGTCCATTATGTGCGGGAAGAAAAACGGTGGATGTCTTCACAAGAAATTAGGGACAAATTCAAGATACATGGGAAACATTTCATACAGGTCCTGTAGCTTCATTCTATTTGTCAGTCCAGACTCAGAAAGTTGGAGAGGGAATCTGTCTCTCATGCCTTAGATGACAGTATAGGCCCGCGCACCCAAATGACGAGTATCACCTCATTGTACAGCACCATGAGGCACAAATTTGTTAAATTAAAACAGAGCAAAATGTTCAGAACATGGGAGAGGTGGACAGGAGATGAGGAGATAGCGAAGACAATATTACAAGGGTGGGAACGGGTGAGAAAATCCATCTTGTGTGAGAGATGGAGGGAGACTTATTTCAAGCTCATGCACACAGCGCTGTATGGCTTTAACATCCCGCCTTCACATAGCTGCCCTGGCCGGATTACAGTGTGTCCTAAGTGTGGGGTGCCCTTTACGAATCTGTGGCATGGGGTGTGGGAGTGCACAGAAGTAACAACATATTGGAAGCGAGTAAGGGACCAGATTCAAGCATGTTGGGGAACGAAACTTCCACAAACACCACAGGCTCTGCTCTTCCACCAATTACGCCTCCCCGAATCTGAATATCAGGGTATGGTAGACAAAGTAAAGATTCCTAAAAACATCCACACATTTTTAGTGGTGGCTCTTAGGGCTTTGTTTAGTGAGTGGCTTAAACCAAACACTCCATCGATGGGAGCAATAATATCTCAAATGAAACATCTCTTGGGACTGGAATTGATAGAAGCTGAAAGGAGTAAAGAAAAGTCAGCAGGAAAAGTTTTTCCGCTGTGGAAAAAATTCATTGGTTTTCATTATAGTCCTCAGGAAATCCTGAAAATAATTAGCCCTTTCCGCCATACAGAATGGTATTGTCTGGAAGACCTGGGAGGGACGTTGGGGGTTTTGGGGCCATCATTAAACACTTAGCATGTACCATATGGAGATGGTAGTCGACACCATAGCAAGAACATAATTGTGGAAGGGTTCACACGCACATTCTTATTCTTTTGTGATACTACCTATTATTTTTTCTTCCTATGCAAGGTTTACAGTTACAGTTGCATTGACGAACAAATCAATCTCGTGTATGCTGATGTTTACTATGTGACCATGGAATTGACTGTTTAATTTTTTTGTTATGTTTAAAAATTTGAATAAAAAAGATGTTTAAAAAAAAAAAAGGCAATATAAAGATGGACACTGCCGGATCACAGGCCAGATGGGAGATGAAAGTTACACTCTCTCCCTCATTACAGTGAATTTTCTATGGGAATTTTGCATGAATCCCGGTTCTTAGAGATTTACACATAAATCCCGATATAAGCGCTCAATATAGAGGGCAGAATAAATGTGTAAATGTGAGCTCAACCTTACTGTGATATTTGGGAGGCAGAATAAACAAATCAACAGCAGTTGAAACATTGGTTTTATTAGTATTGTTTACTCCATTCCCCTTGTGGTATAAGTGATATGGCATCTTTATTTTTCAGGTCAGTACGATTACAGTGATACTAGATTTATATAGTTTTTTAGGTTTAGCTACTATGACACAAAAAAAATGCATTTCTATAAAATAAAAGTTTTTTTTGAAGGCTATAGTTTTTTTTATTTTTCTACCAACTGAGTCATGTCAGGGCTTGTTTTTTAAGCGAGGAGTTGGAGTTTTTATTGGTACCATTTTGGGCCACATAATATTTTTTGATCATTCTCTATTATGCTTTTGTAGGCAGAATCAAGAAGAAACAGACATTCAGGAATTATATTTGTTGTTTTCTTTTTATGTCGTTCACCGTCATAAAAGTGTTAATACAGCTTTTCCTTCAGGTAAGTACAATTACAGTGATACCACATTTAGATTTTTTTTTTATGTTTATCTGCTTTTGCATCATAAAAATTATTTTGTTGAAAAAAATAGTTTTGAGCTATAGCTTTTTTATTTTTTTTTTTGCTGATGGAGCTGTGTGATGATTTATTTTTTTGTGGGACAAGATGCCATTTTCAACAATTCCATTTTTATTTACATATGACTATTTAATCGTGTTTTATTCACTTTTTTGTCAGCTGTATGATGGAAAGACATAGTTTTCACTGGTATGGTTTTTTCTTTTCTACTGTGTTCACTGATGGTATTAATATAAGTGACTGATGGTATTAATATAAGTGACAGTTTTATAGATTGGATTGTTCTGGATATGGCAATACTAAATGTGTGTACTTATTTGTATATTTTTACTTTTACATAAATATACAAGTTTCTTAGTAATTTGTTTTGTTCTGTATTTTTTAATTTTTTAAAAATATTTTTACAATTCTTATAATTTAGTCCCTATATGAGACATTAAGTTTTATTAGTCTGACTGCTGGTATAATGCACCTGTATTGCAATACATTATACCTGTCAGGGAGACACAGTCAGAAGCCTTTTAGACCATGCTCATAGCATGGTCTAACAGGCTTGCTTTAGCGGACTAACCCAAAGATCATCATCATGACAATGATCGGGCCCATGCGGTGATGTCAAAGGGGCACTCATTTAATGGGAGAGGGAGCTTACTCTCACAGCCTCCTAAATCTTGCAATGTATATACATTGTGGCATTTATGAGGTTAAACAGCCTGGGGCAGTGCAGGCACTACTCCTGGCTGTAAGAGCCGGGTCTCGGCTGTTTCAGGTACAGCCATGACGTATTTATACAGTTAGGTCCAGAAATATTTGGACAGTGACACAAGTTTTGTTATTTTAGCTGTTTACAAAAACATGTTCAGAAATACAATTATATATATAATATGGGCTGAAAGTGCACACTCCCAGCTGCAATATGAGAGTTTTCACATCCAAATCGGAGAAAGGGTTTAGGAATCATAGGTCTGTAATGCATAGCCTCCTCTTTTTCAAGGGACCAAAAGTAATTGGACAAGGGACTCTAATGGCTGCAATTAACTCTGAAGGCGTCTCCCTCGTTAACCTGTAATCAATGAAGTAGTTAAAAGGTCTGCGGTTGATTACAGGTGTGTGGTTTTGCATTTGGAAGCTGTTGCTGTGACCAGACAACATGCGGTCTAAGGAACTCTCAATTGAGGTGAAGCAGAACATCCTGAGGCTGAAAAAAAAGAAAAAATCCATCAGAGAGATAGCAGACATGCTAGGAGTAGCAAAATCAACAGTCGGGTACATTCTGAGAAAAAAGGAATTGACTGGTGAGCTTGGGAACTCAAAAAGGCCTGGGCGTCCACGGATGACAACAGTGGTGGATGATCGCCGCATACTTTCTTTGGTGAAGAAGAACCCGTTCACAACATCAACTGAAGTCCAGAACACTCTCAGTGAAGTAGGTGTATCTGTCTCTAAGTCAACTGTAAAGAGAAGACTCCATGAAAGTAAATACAAAGGGTTCACCTCTAGATGCTAACCATTCATCAATTCCAAAAATAGACAGGCCAGAGTTAAATTTGCTGAAAAACACCTCATGAAGCCAGCTCAGTTCTGGAAAAGTATTCTATGGACAGATGAGACAAAGATCAACCTGTACCAGAATGATGGGAAGAAAAAAGTTTGGAGAAGAAAGGGAACGGCACATGATCCAAGGCACACCACGTCCTCTGTAAAACATGGTGGAGGCAACGTGATGGCATGGGCATGCATGGCTTTCAATGGCACTGGGTCACTTGTGTTTATTGATGACATAACAGCAGACAAGAGTAGCCGGATGAATTCTGAAGTGTACCGGGATATACTTTCAGCCCAGATTCAGCCAAATGCTGCAAAGTTGATCGGACGGCGCTTCATAGTACAGATGGACAATGACCCCAAGCATACAGTTAAAGCTACCCAGGAGTTCATGAGTGCAAAAAAGTGGAACATTCTGCAATGGCCAAGTCAATCACCAGATCTTAACCCAATTGAGCATGCATTTCACTTGCTCAAATCCAGACTTAAGACGGAAAGACCCACAAACAAGCAAGACCTGAAGGCTGCGGCTGTAAAGGCCTGGCAAAGCATTAAGAAGGAGGAAACCCAGTGTTTGGTGATGTCCATGGGTTCCAGACTTAAGGCAGTGATTGCCTCCAAAGGATTCGCAACAAAATATTGAAAATACAAATATTTTGTTTGGGTTTGGTTTATTTGTCCAATTACTTTTGACCTCCTAAAATGTGGAGTGTTTGTAAAGAAATGTGTACAATTCCTACAATTTCTATCAGATATTTTTGTTCAAACCTTCAAATTAAATGTTACAATCTGCACTTGAATTCTGTTGTAGAGGTTTCATTTCAAATCCAATGTGGTGGCATGCAGAGCCCAACTCGCGAAAATTGTGTCACTGTCCAAATATTTCTGGACCTAACTGTATGTCATAGGTCAAGAACCCCTTCCGAACCATAACGTTTGGGTACGTCATAGGTCTTGAAGGGTTTAAAATAAAGATATCAAAAGAAAAATGTTCAGTATTATTGCGTCCATAAAAGTCTAAATATATATATATTCAACTCTTATGGTAATTTCTGTAACACAACACAATCAAAAT
The DNA here is from genome assembly GCF_048569485.1 of Anomaloglossus baeobatrachus. NCBI lineage: Eukaryota > Metazoa > Chordata > Amphibia > Anura > Aromobatidae > Anomaloglossus > Anomaloglossus baeobatrachus. Next base: position 396,422,874 of record NC_134358.1, read on the forward strand.
CCCAGGATTGCCATTTTTCAGTTGGAGCACTACTCCCAAATAAAAGCTATTGTGTCTACCCCAAAATAGTATCAATACAAATATCAGATCAACAAATAAACCCGATCTAACAGAGGAGTTCCATGAACAGGCAAATAAAAAAAATATGGGCCTGAGAAAATGTCAACACAAACCCATTTTTTTTTTTTTTTTTTTACAAATTTGTGATTTTTTTTTACCACTAAAATAAAATAAACTCTACAAGATTGTATTATACAAATATTCATACTGTCCTGAAAAATCATGTTAGTGATTAATTTTTTCTCCATTATGAACATCATAAAAAAGCAACGGCCATAAGACAATGGTTGAATTTTTTTTTTTTAACATTTGAGTTCACTTGGATTTTGTTTTCCATTATTCAGTATATTATATTGTAAAATAAATGATACTATTCAAAACTACAAGTGATCCCACCAAAAACAAGCTCTCATATGGCTATGTTGATGGAAAAATAAAAACGTTTATGGCTCTTTCAAAAAGAGGAAAAGTATGAAAATTGGCTGTTGCGGGAAGGGATTAACGTTTTTCCAGTTGTTTAAAATATTTTTACATTTCTTTTTATACATTTTTATATTTATGTTTAACTCTTTGTTTAGTTTAATTAAAAATATTACTTGTCATCAATCATTGGTAATACATTCATATTAAATATATTTTAAGGCAAACTTAAAACATAATTTGCTTCATCTAATATGAAAAAATGAGACTTTTGGTTTCCAAACTTTTTTAGAAGCCCTGTTTCCCAATGGCCTATAAACTACACAGGTATAAAAGCTTCATGTCTCCAATGTAATTTATGAGAAAACTTCTTATGAGAGAATTTAGATGCAACTGTGCATGGCTGTCTGACATTTTTCTATTTGTTTCATCAGAAAATAGTTATCATTCTCTGGAATACAGATACTATTTTCAATTTCCTGTTTTCAGCCTTAAAATGTTCCATGGCTTGACAGCCTAAGATCTGTCACTTTTCTAAACACAAGAATTATGCTGATTCTTCAGTCAGGGGATGACTTGTGGCATAGCAATGCATTCTTAATTTTGTGAGATTGGTTGGATTTCTACTTATAACATCCATATAAACAAGGAAAGGTAAGTGGATTGTAAAAATTCATTACTTTTTAATACATTACTGAATTTTTATTAAACTGTTTCAAGGGTATTTTATGACACTATGTTTAGGGATACTATGTAGAGCACTATTTTTGGGAGCACAATATATAAATGGCAATTTTATGCATAATATCTGTGGCATCAATTTTAGAATAGGGAGAGCAGCTGGACATTTTGCACATAGGCTCACAATCTTTTAGCTACTTCTACATGTTAGGAACCCTTCACACATCAGTGAAAAACACACACATTTTTCACTGACGTGTTAAAGAAACATATGTTCCTCTGTGTGCCATGATTTGGGCACACGTGTGATCTCCGTGTGTTATCCATGATAGTACATGGAGATCAGGCACTTATACTCACCTGCCCACCCTTCTGCTGTCTGTGGTGCTGAAGTATCCCGCAATGCTGTTTCCGGCCGCTGCTGTCTCCTCGCTGCAGATATTTCAGGGTCAACTGTGCAGTGCATATGCATGAGCATAATTAGCCGGCCTAGAAGCAGGAGACAGCAGCAGCTGGAGATAAGGGAATTTAAAAAGCTTTTTATTTTCAATGTACATGTTTTTTCTGGTACATGTTACATGGATCACATCACTGTGCGGTCCATGTGACATCAGTAATGCCAGACAAAAATGGACATGTCTCCCTGCGGAACACACGGACACACGTGTACGCCGCATGGAAACATGGTCAGTGAAAAAATCACTGATGTGTGTCCAGACCCATTGATTTTAATGGGTCTACGTATATCCGTGATTCTGGTACATATAAAAATTGCAACATATGTATCAGAAAAACTGATGTGTGAAGGGGGCTTTAGGGCTCATGCGCACGTAACTGCTGAATATTCTGCAGCGATTTGACAGCACATGTGCACTTCAAATCGCTGCAGAAGGACTGCATAATGGATGCAGTATTTTTGTTAAAAAAAGCCAATTTCATGCGCTGTGGCTGCTGCTCCCACCATAGACCGAGTGGGAGCTGCATCCAGAACACATAAATAATTGACATGCTGCTTTTATGAACGCATGGATTTGGGTCAAATTTTTAGCACCCAAACCGCTGCATTCAAAAGAGCAACGTGTGCACGTATCATGCACAATCTACATAGATTGTGCAGTGAACGCAGGACGCATGCATTTACGCTGCAGTGCAATATGCAGCGTAAATGCATATAAGTACGCAACGTGCGCATGAGCCCTTAAGGTGGCGCATAATCTTCACAATTGTGGTACAAAGAAATTTGCCTAAGGGCTCATGCGCACGTTGCGTCCTGGCCAGTGCAGAATTAAATGCACCGTCTGGCAGACTTGATGCTGCGTGTTGACAAATAGAATGCATCCAAAACGCATGTATTTTGGATGCATTTTGCATGCATTTTACATGCATTTCGGACGCATTTTTGTTAGTGCGGTCCCCCTGCAATTAAGCTCTGCTACATGCCCGCTGACAGCAGACACAGACAGAGCCGGGCAATGAGAATGAACTCGGATGAACTGCACCCGACTTCATTGTCATCCCACATCTCTGTCTCTGTGTGCTGTCATGAACTCAGAGGAACCTTCGAGGTCAGTGCCAGGACACAGGAGTCCGCAGCAGTGACGTCAGAGCTTCACCTGATTTCACTGATATCGTGCGTCTCTCTCTGTGTCGCAGCCTGATTTGCGGTCACACGTGAAGGACTCACCTGTGATCTCAAATACCCTGAGTGACTGCAGTGAGCCGCGCGATCAGTTGTGCTTTCACTCAGGTTACACGCGGCCACAGCTGCAGTCATCCACCTGAGAGGGGTGGCCATGAGTAACCTCAGTGACAGCACAGCTGATCGCGCGACTCACTTCAGTTGCTGCATGGAACTCACAGGAGTGGCGGAGTTCTACTGCCGCTCCTGTCAGCTTCCGATGTAGCAGAGCTGAAAGCGTCGTGGGATCTTGCGTGGATTATGTTGGACCTGGTGGTGTTTTTGAGGGGTTAATAAAGTGGTGAAAGAGGGTGTTTTTTGTCATTCATTACAAATAAAGGATTTTTTGGATGTGTGTGTTTATTTTCTTTAACTTACAGGTGACTCATGGAAGGTATCTCAAGGAGACACCTGCCATGATTAACCGAGGACTTAGTGGCAGCTATGGGCTGCTGCCATAACTCCTTATTATCCCGTTTGCCACCGTACCAGGGCAATTCAGGATGAGCCGGGTAGAGTCCCAGGACTGTCGCATCTGATGGATACGGCAATTCCGGGCGGCTGCTGGCTGATATTGTTAGGCTGGGGGGCTCCCCTTAACGTGGTGCTCCTCTTCCTGAGAATACCAGCCTTCAGCCATGTGGCTTTACCCTGGCTGGTATCCAAATTGGGGAGGACCGCACGTCGTTTTTTTTAAAATTATTTATTTATTTTTTTTACTGCTCGATATAGACATGCCCACCGGTGGCTGTGATTGGTTACAGTGAGACAGCTGTCATTAAGCAAGGGGGCGTGTCTGACTGCAACCAATCATAGGCGCCGGTGGGTGGGGGAAGCAGGGAATACGAGATGGATTAATGAGCAGCCGGCATTTTCAAAAGAGGAGAAGCCACCACAGTGTGAATGCCATGCAGTGCAGCGCCGGTGATCGTGGATCGGTGAGTATGAGAGAGGGGATGGGAGGGAGAGACCGACATGGACAGAGAAAGAGAGAAACCAAAAGACCTGCGTTTGTTATGTTAAAAAAAAAAGGATCGCAACAAAAATGCAGTGCAAATGCACTGCTTAGCATTTTGGTAGCGTTTTTCAACAACTCATTGATTTCAATGGGTGTAGAACGCTTCCAAAACGGACAAAATAAGTGACATGCTGCTTTTCTAAACGCAGAAATTTTGTCAAATTTCTGAAAATCAAAACGCTGCGTTTAAAAAAAAATCGTGTGCACGGATTTTGCATGATTCTCATAGACTTTGCTGGTGAAGCAGAACGCATGCATTTTGACAATGAGACGCTGCAGCTTAAAACGCTGCAGAAATGCAAAAAAAAAACCCCTGCAACATGCGCATGAGCCTAATGGTATGTTTACACCTAAAGTATTTGCTGTGTTTTGTCTAGTTTCTTCTGCTTACTTTTTTTTTTTACAAGCATAGAAGAATTTTCATGTATCTGCACAGTGAATAAGACAACTGAGCTTTCATGCACATGATTTTACCTTGGATAGTTAAAGCTGTTTCACATCTACAGTATGTAAATTCTTTCAGTGATTTTGCAGTGTTTTTCACCTACAGTTAGGTCCAGAAATATTTGGACAGTGACACAAGTTTTGTTATTTTAGCTGTTTACAAAAACATGTTCAGAAATACAATTATATATATAATATGGGCTGAAAGTGCACACTCCCAGCTGCAATATGAGAGTTTTCACATCCAAATCGGAGAAAGGGTTTAGGAATCATAGCTCTGTAATGCATAGCCTCCTCTTTTTCAAGGGACCAAAAGTAATTGGACAAGGGACTCTAAGGGCTGCAATTAACTCTGAAGGCATCTCCCTCGTTAACCTGTAATCAATGAAGTAGTTAAAAGGTCTGGGGTTGATTACAGGTGTGTGGTTTTGCATTTGGAAGCTGTTGCTGTGACCAGACAACATGCGGTCTAAGGAACTCTCAATTGAGGTGAAGCAGAACATCCTGAGGCTGAAAAAAAAGAAAAAATCCATCAGAGAGATAGCAGACATGCTTGGAGTAGCAAAATCAACTGTCGGGTACATTCTGAGAAAAAAGGAATTGACTGGTGAGCTTGGGAACTCAAAAAGGCCTGGGCGTCCACGGATGACAGTGGTGGATGATCGCCGCATATTTTCTTTGGTGAAGAAGAACCCGTTCACAACATCAACTGAAGTCCAGAACACTCTCAGTGAAGTAGGTGTATCTGTCTCTAAGTCAACAGTAAAGAGAAGACTCCATGAAAGTAAATACAAAGGGTTCACATCTAGATGCAAACCATTCATCAATTCCAAAAATAGACAGGCCAGAGTTAAATTTGCTGAAAAACACCTCATGAAGCCAGCTCAGTTCTGGAAAAGTATTCTATGGACAGATGAGACAAAAATCAACCTGTACCAGAATGATGGGAAGAAAAAAGTTTGGAGAAGAAAGGGAACGGCACATGATCCAAGGCACACCACATCCTCTGTAAAACATGGTGGAGGCAACGTGATAGCATGGGCATGCATGGCTTTCAATGGCACTGGGTCACTTGTGTTTATTGATGACATAACAGCAGACAAGAGTAGCCGGATGAATTCTGAAGTGTACCGGGATATACTTTCAGCCCAGATTCAGCCAAATGCTGCAAAGTTGATCGGACGGCGCTTCATAGTACAGATGGACAATGACCCCAAAGCTACCCAGGAGTTCATGAGTGCAAAAAAGTGGAACATTCTGCAATGGCCAAGTCAATCATCAGATCTTAACCCAATTGAGCATGCATTTCACTTGCTCAAATCCAGACTTAAGACGGAAAGACCCACAAACAAGCAAGACCTGAAGGCTGCGGCTGTAAAGGCCTAGCAAAGCATTAAGAAGGAGGAAACCCAGCGTTTGGTGATGTCCATGGGTTCCAGACTTAAGGCAGTGATTGCCTCCAAAGGATTCGCAACAAAATATTGAAAATAAAAATATTTTGTTTGGGTTTGGTTTATTTGTCCAATTACTTTTGACCTCCTAAAATGTGGAGTTTTTGTAAAGAAATGTGTACAATTCCTACAATTTCTATCAGATATTTTTGTTCAAACCTTCAAATTAAACGTTACAATCTGCACTTGAATTCTGTTGTAGAGGTTTCATTTCAAATCCAATGTGGTGGCATGCAGAGCCCAACTCGCGAAAATTGTGTCACTGTCCAAATATTTCTGGACCTAACTGTATTCTAAGGGGAAAAAAAGAGGCAAAACATGCATATTTCAGGCTGCAGTTTTCCTGGCAACACTTCACTATTTGCAGCAGAAATATCTGTAGCAAATACTTAATGTGTACACGTACCCTAAGGTCATGTGCAATCGGTGACTATTTGGTGAGTTTTTTACCTCAGTTTTTGAAGGGCGATGTGCACATTTTGACTATTTGGCCAGATTTTTACCTCAGTATCTGTAAAGCAATATGCACACATTGACTATTGGTGAGTTTTCTACCTCATTATCTGTAAGGCCATGTGCACACATTAACTCTTTGGTGAGTTTTCTACCTCATTATCTGTAAGGCCATGTGCACACATTAACTCTTTGGTGAGTTTTCGACCTCATTATCTGTAAGGCCATGTGCACACATTAACTCTTTGGTGAGTTTTCTACCTCATTATCTGTAAGGCCAAGTGCACACATTAACTCTTTGGTGAGTCTTTTACCTCAATATTTGTAATGCCATGTGCACACATTCAGTATTTGGTGAGTTTTTTACCTCAGTATCTATAAGACAAAACCACGAGTGCGTACAAAATGCAAATGTGGTGCCTGTATTTCTAGTCCTCTGACTGTTCAACTCATGGTTTTCACTACTGAGGTCAAAACTCACCAAATATTCAATGTGTGCAGAGAGGTTATACCTGGACAAGGCCATTATATGGGTACTTATAATCGCAGAGTAGTATAATATGAAATAAGTGCGTAAGCCATCATTATATATGAATAATTCATATGTGGCACTTGGGAAGTCACGTCTGTATGATACAGATCAAATTCATCAAAAAATGTTGTTAATTTACTGCAGTATCTATGGATGCAATCCCCTACTAGTCTTGCTTCAAGTCAAGGGGTAAATATTGCCATACCTATAGCTCAAGGGTAGACCATACTATTTATGAAACCTATGCAGCCGACCCAAGTGGTAGTGGGGGCACGCTGTCACCTCCAAAGCTGCATGGACACTTAAAGGGATGCTTTATGATAAGCTATTGGACTGTAAGGGCTGAATATATTTGTCTTTTTAGGTGTTCTTCTCTGTATGTGGACCCTTACCTTTGCCATTATGTGAGAATCACTTTAAAATGTCAGTAATAACATTTCAGCTAAAAATTCCCACAAGAAAAAATAATTTTGCTAAATATTTCTCCTTGAAATCACTTGATATTTCCTACAGTCCAGATTAATTTAGGTATTTTGATTAAAATATGTTATAGAATATAATTGTAGATGAAGTATAAAAATAAAACATGAATAAATATGTGCATTATATTTAAGAATTGGTACAACTTGTCTATATAATGATAGATTCTTCACATGAATGGATGGTAATGTAACACAACAGTACCGTATATCCTAAATAACCCGCTGCTAAGGCATTACAATGACATCTTCAAGTGAATTTGCTCAGTGAACGTCGTAAACATTAACCTTACATTACTAGCTTTTATGCTTTCCTATATGTATAGTCTTTTGTTGGCCACATTAGTCTAATTGTATCCCTCCAATGATTCTGAATAGACTGCTTTATACTCCCTGCTAATTAAAGCTCCATTAAAAAGCAAACTTTGTGTTTCATTAACCCATGCGTATCATAGTAGATGGTTCAGAAATCCATACAAACAGCCCATAGCAATTTTTAGGGGGCTTACAAATAAATAATGTAAGTTAATAATGAGGAAGAGAAGAGATAGCTTTCTTTGATGGCTCTGACCGTCTTTGTGACCTGATTATGTCACAGAGTGTCAGCCGTAGAGACACTACAAAGGGCAGAGCATCCCATCAAATCTATTTCCTATCTGTTCCGTGAGCCTTGTTAGAAGCACAAAATCTATCAGGCCTCATTAGCACCATTTACCATCAAGGAGCACGGAGAGCCCCTTCATCACAATAATGAGAACAACTGCACTCATTCTCTCATCTAATTGGATCAGCTCACCCTTCCCGTCTACTTATCCATTAGCAGCTAATTGTGTATTAAAATGCTCTGAAGGTTGCTTAACGGCCTAGGTCCTGACCACAAGTTCAATTTCCTGAAGCAAAAATATGTTGATCTTCTTTTTCAAGGCATGTGTCCCTGAGAAGTAAATTTACAGCTGTTTTATAGTTTTCTAGTGGTGTTTACTATGTATAATATATACAATACACAATTTATTTTAGTAAATTTAACCCCAAAAAGGTGCAGCCTATTTTGGTCCTTGGGGTGTGATGATTTTTTTATCATTCTTTATTCTCTACCTTCTGAGAGCCACAGCTTTTTGCACAATTAAAGTACTACTCCAGCGAGGTTTTTTCAGCATTTTGCCCCCAGGTATTATACTCACCTGCCACCATCTTCATCCTTTTTTAGCACCATTCCGGTCTCATGGCACCATCTTGTGCTCGTAATGTCTGACTGGCTGGAAGTCAAAAGTTGCATCTCAATATAACTCTATAGGAGACAGAACGAGGCTCTCATAGAGATGCATTGAGTTGTGCCCTCCGGCGCAATGGAGAAAATCTCCAGAGATTGACCATAGCGCTCCTGGAAAAAGATGAAGATGGCAGCAGGTGAGTATGAGACAGGGGACGTAGATTAAATGCATCTGTCGCGAGCGGGGAGGACGCCACTGCGCTGCGCTCGCTAACACTCGGGTCCGGCGCTGCTGTGATGGCTGCTTGGTGGCTCGAGCGGTGGGCCGGATCCAGGGACTCGAGCGGCGCTCCTCGCCCGTGAGTGAAAGGGGTGGTTGGTTTGGGGAATTTAGTCTGTGACGCCACCCACAGGTCATGGTGAAGATAGGCACCACCGCTGCTGATGACGGGGATCCCGGGAGCGATGGTAAGGAGTAGCTGGGATGTTGTTTTCCCCCTCCGTGGGTAGGGGTTGGTGGTCCCGGGGCCCGATGATGTGACGGGGAGGCAGGGTTGGTGAGGTGCAGGGTTGCAGGGACAGCGCGGCGCGGTGCCGGATGGCACGGGTGTACTCACTCAGCAAGAAAGGTACAAAGTCATCGGTAAACCAAACGGCTGGATGGACAGGTCCTGCAGCCGGCTGCAGTGTCTCTCTCCGGACAGGTGATGGCGGCTGTCTTTCCCTGCACCTTGATGTTCTCCTTCTGACTACTTTAGATTCCCAACGTAGTCCGCTCCCTGGTGTATGGGTACCGGAGGATCCCGTTTGCCCACAGGCGCTGGCCCTTGGGTCTATAGCCTTAGGCGGTAGCTGTATACCCTCACGGTGTGGGCGGTTGCCTTCAATCGGGACTTTTGCTGTTATGAAACCCCTGGGGTTCCAGTCACATTCGGATCTGACTATTAATGGCGGCTCCAAGCCTGGTCGGGGTCCGATGGCCCTTCCTGTGTGTGCTGGCTTCACTTCGCTCCCCGGTCGGTACCGGTGGGCCGTCGCCCAACCCCGGTCCTACGGTTCCGCGTTGCTTCACCACTCCTGTAGACGGCCACCACCATCTGCCAACCTTGCTGTCAGTGCCTGGGCCACAAATTCAGACACCCAAGTGCTCACTCCTCTCACTTCAAACTCCAAACTCTATCTGACACTTTTCCCGCCTCCAGGCCTGTGAACTCCTCGGTGGGTGGGGCCAACCGCTTGGCTCCGCCGCACCTGGTGTGGACATTAGACTCTGAAGGGAGGCAACAAGGATTTTTGTTTGGCTGATGTCCCTGTCTAATGGGGGTGTTTGTGTGTTATCTGTGACGACCTGGCTAGGCCACACATCATTCCAGCAGTTCAATAAAAGAAAATACTGGAGTGATGGTTTAACATATTGGTTACCATTTTAGGGTACATATAACTTGTTATTCAGCAGGGAAGATAACTAAAAATAAGTTCTAACATTGCTTTTATTTTTTTTAGTTCACTATTCCAGTTAAATAATGTTTTATTGTTTGGGTTGATAGGATTGTGGTGATACTGATTAAGTACATTTTTTAAAACTTTTTTTTACTTAAAAAATGTAACAGCCAAAGAGTTTTAATATATTCTAGTTTTCTCTAGTCCCTTCCACGACAGCATAGGAGGTTGTCTCTCCACGCCCTAATTGGGACAGGAAACACAAGAGAGGTTAAAAGGACCCTCCCACATCCCATAGCCAGTGTCTTTCCTGTCCCCATGGGGCATGGAGAGGTTTTTGTTTTTCTCCTATACTGTGGTGGCCGGCGAACTGCAGTATGCATTTTTTCTTTCCCCTACCTTAGCCGGGCAGTGTCGGTCGGGCCTTCGCCGCTCCTCCCATGCTGTTCCCTCACCTTGTGAGGGACCGCCGCACCAGCCTTCCGGAGCTCCTCTGGGGTGATGTGGGCTGTGTTGCTCCCCGGCCGGCATCCTCCCTGAGCCGCCGGCCGCCTCCCGTATGCACGCTGCCGATGCGACCCGGAGGTGCTACCGCGGGCGGGACTTCCGGTTCTCGCGCTTCCCGTGTGGGCACTTCCGGTCGCGGAGGCAGCGTGAGAGACACGCCGTCGCTTCCACTGCCTGTCATAGACCAGATGCGGGAGGTGGGGAACGTCACCAGTCGCTGGGGGGGGCAGGCCTTTTCCACAGGAAAGCTGCCCTGAAGGCATCAGACCCACGGTAAGGATTCTCCTGTGTGCACTGCCATGTCTTCCTCTGCTTCTGCAGAGCCCAGCGTTCCCCCTGCCACAGTAAGTGGCTGAGGGGCGGTCCCTTATGCCTGGTTTCAGGCTGCTATTGTTGGCTCCTTCTGGTTTCCAGGAGGATGAGCCTGCTGGAATATGTGTCAAGTCTGACAAGTGTGATGACAAGACTGAGAGAAACTTTGCCAGCAGTGTACGTAATTCCCTTCCATGGTCTAGTGGTAAGCTGATGACCTTGGGTGTGTGAGCTTGGGAGTTTGAATCCCAGTGGACGCTCCTGGATAGTTGCTGTGTCATGGTCCCATGGGCTAGCTGCCTGGTCTCTGATGACGCCTCTCTGTTTCCATTGGATGGAGAGGGTATGCATCGTGTGTATAGATTGTTAGGGCTGAACAACTGTCCCTTGTAGTGAGCTGCGGTCCATGATGATACCGGAGATTCAGGTCTCACTAGCCTCCCTCCCTGCTGCTGACCCTTCTGCCACAAAAAAGATCCGCCTCGGATGGTCCCGATAAAGGTTTTTCCTCCAGGAGGCCTGACCGGTCTTTTCTTTTTCCCTCAGACGATTGGGGGATCTTAATGGAGCAGTTAAGAGCACTATGGGGTTGGAGGATGAGTAGGTCCACCCCTCCGTTCAGGGTGAAGTGTCCATGCTAATGTTCTGGGTCCTCTCTCAGGAATGGGATTTCCCTGAGAAGCAATTCCGGAGTGTCCCCTGACACAGATTCCCCTGGAGAGTTCTGGGTTGCATTGGGAGATTCCCAAGGTGGATGTGCAGGTGGCCAAGGTTGCTAAGCAAACAGCGCTCCCCTTTGCGGCTGATTCCCAGCTTAGGGATCTGATGGATAGGAAGGTCGAGAGCCTCATGAAGAATTCCTGGGAGGCTTCGTCTTCTCCCATTCGGGCCCATATTGCCTCCGCTTATGTCTCCCTGTCCCTCCTCCGGAGGCTCGACCAGTTGAGGCTCATATTCCTGGGGTACTCCTAGGGATGGGTTCCTGGAATCCCTTCCCTTCCTTAGGAAGGCTACTAGTTTTGGCGGATACCGCTGTGAAGTCGGTCCGCCGAGCTGCCAGGACCTCAGTCTTGTCTAACTCGGACAGACGAGCTCTAGGCTTCAGACTTGGAGTGGGGACTCTACTTCCACAATGAGGCGTGCTCCCTTCCGTTTAAGGGGGACTTAGCGTTGGGCCTGCCCTGGATGACATTCTGGACAAGGCGACTGATTGTCAAGCCTGCCGGATCCGACACCCTCCAGGCAACGGTCCTTTCGTCCCTCGATGCCTAGGGCCTCCCAGCCCAAGGGGAAAGGGGAGTCTGGGCATTGGAGGTACCCTTAGGGTAGGGGGAGTAATATTCTCATCCCTTCCCATCCACAACGTCCTCTGCATGACAAACAGTGAGTCAGCTCGGGTGGGGGGACGGCTCTTTGCCTTCTTCCCCAGTGGCGGACCTTCACCACCTGCCCATGGGTCCTACAAGCTTGTCTCAGAGGGTCTATTGGTAGGATTCCCCCCCCCCCACACCAGGACGACCTGTCGGTCGTCACAGGGTTCTCAGGATCTCCTGTGCTCGATGATTCGGGAGTTAATACATTCGGGGGTCGTTTCCTCAGTCCCGAGTCAGGAAGTAGGGGTAGGTCACTACTCCGTCTCTTCCTTGTCAAACCACCATCTGGAGACGTCAATCTGCAGCATCTCCAACCAGCGGGTCAGATACCGACGTTTCGAGAATGGAGTCTGTGAAATCTGTTGTTCCACTACTCGGTCTGCACCACCAGTTGGCCTCGATAGACCTGAGGGACGCCTAGTTCCATGTGCCCTTCCATCCTTGTCACAGGCAGTGCCTCAATTTTGCGGTTCTGCACGATGGGAACATGCTTCATTTCCAATTACACGTACTTCCCTTCGGGTTCTCCTCGGCTCCAAGAATCTTTTCAAAGATCATGGCTGAGGTGGTCGCCTTCCTACGATTGCAAGGTTGGACTCCGACAGACAAGCATCCTTCCCCCAGAGGATCACAGGTTGACGCTACTGGCCAAAATCTCGACGCTTCACAGTCAAGCGCGCCCGGACCTTTGAGGCGCTATGTCGGCCCTGGGTTCTATGACGTCCTGCATTCCCTCAGTCTTGTGGGCTCCAGCCCACTCTCATTGTCTACAGGATCGTATCCTGGTTCATTGGGTCAGACTCCCTTCCTCCCTGAACACCCGGTTTCACCTCTCGGCAACCGTCTCCTCGTCCCTTCTCTGGTGGCTGTGTCCCAACAACCTGATGGTAGGGGTTGCCTGGACCCGGTCACCCCTGGTTACACTGACATCCGATGCCAGCCAGAGGGGCTGGGGAGCTATGGTGGCAAACTCTCCGTTTCTGGGGGTCTGGAGCCCTTATGTCAGCACCCAGTCCTCCAACTACCGGGAACTCAGGGCGGTCAGAGAAGCCCTCCTCACTGCTCAGGATCTCGTCCGGGACACTCATGTCCTAGTCTACTCGGACAATGTCACCACAGTGGCACATCTCCGCCATCAGGGCAGTGCAAGCTCAGGCGCCCTGAAGTCCGTGTTCTCCCGGATCTTCCACTGGGCGGAACAGTCCCTGCTATCCCTTTCTGCAGTCCATCTACAGGGATCCCTAAACCTTCCAGCAGCCTTCCTGAGTAGTGATGAGCGAGCATGCTTGTTACTACTCGGTACTCGCACGAGTATCACTGTACTCGGTCTACTCGGCGGGGACCGAGTAATCTCGCGATACTCGTGCTGTACTCGTGGTCTTCATTTCTGCATGTTGGCGCTCTTTTGAGAGCAAGCCCTCATGCAGGGATTGGCTGGCAGACCACTGCAATGCCACAGCCCTGTTAGTTGTGGAATTGCAGTGATTGGCCGGCCTGCACAGCGTGACCGAGCCTTTATACCGGCCGGCGCGCTGTGCTCTGCTCACAGCTATCCAGACAGTCAGTGCAGGGAGAGTGTCGCTGCTTCAGGGAAAGGTTTGCGGCCCTTTATAGCTATTTCCGTAGCAGGGCTGCAAACAGTGTGACCAAAAGTCCTTCTCAGGACTATTCTAGTTGTATACAGGCAGGCAGGGTATAGCCAGGTCGGAGTACAGTAGCAGAGTCCTTCTCAGGACTATTGTTGCTGTATACAGGCAGGGTATAGCCAGGTTGGAATACAGGCTAGTGACCAAAAGAGTCCTTGTCAGGACTATTGTAGCAGTATACAGGCAGGCAGGCAGGCAGGGTATATAGCCATTCCTAGTGGTGACCGTATACCAGCCTTCATCATATCTGGGGCTGGTGTACACAGTCTAAAACAGTCCAGATAGTGTCAGACTTCTCAGTAATTGTCGCTCCTAAAAACCTGTTAGGTTCTTATTGCGTCCGTGCTTGCATTTAAAAACCGCACGTGTGTGCCTGTCGGTGGCAGCGTACAGGTGCACGTTTTTCACAAACTATTATATAACGCACAAGTGTAGTGTATAATACACGTCAGTCAGCAGTGGCTGATAGTGTCAGACTTCTCAGTAATTGTCGCTCCTAAAAACCTGTTAGGTTCTTATTGCGTCCGTGCTTGCATTTAAAAACCGCATGTGTGTGCCTGTCAGTGGCAGCGTACAGGTGCACTTGTGTGCATTTTTCACAAACTATTATATAACGCACAAGTCTAGTGAATAATACACGTCAGTCAGCAGTGTCTGATAGTGTCAGACTTCTCAGTAATTGTCGCTCCTAAAAACCTGTTAGGTTCTTATTGCGTCCGTGCTTGCATTTAAAAACCGCATGTGTGTGCCTGTCAGTGGCAGCGTACAGGTGCACTTGTGTGCATTTTTCACAAAATATTATATAACGCACAAGTCTAGTGAATAATACACGTCAGTCAGCAGTGTCTGATAGTGTCAGACTTCTCAGTAATTGTCGCTCCTAAAAACCTGTTAGGTTCTTATTGCGTCCGTGCTTGCTTTTAAAAACCGCACGTGTGTGCCTGTCGGTGGCAGCGTACAGGTGCGCTTGTGTGCATTTTTCACAAACTATTATATAACACACAAGTCTAGTGAATAATACACGTCAGTCAGCAGTGGCTGATAGTGTCAGACGTCTCAGTAATTGTCGCTCCTAAAAACCTGTTAGGTTCTTATTGCGTCCGTGCTTGCATTTAAAAACCGCACGTGTGTGCCTGTCGGTGGCAGCGTACAGGTGCACGTTTTTCACAAACTATTATATAACGCACAAGTGTAGTGTATAATACACGTCAGTCAGCAGTGGCTGATAGTGTCAGACTTCTCAGTAATTGTCGCTCCTAAAAACCTGTTAGGTTCTTATTGCGTCCGTGCTTGCTTTTAAAAACCGCATGTGTGTGCCTGTCGGTGGCAGCGTCAGGCTCCATATTGTCCCTGGATAGAGATGTGCATGAGGGCCTCAAAACATTGTTCCCATTGCAAAGGAGCGGGTCTCCTGTCGTTGTAATGCCCATTCTGAAAGAATGGGCGAAAAAATTTACCACTGGGGGTATACCTGAAACAAAGGCCTAACTCTTGTAACGGTCAGCATGATGGCGCATGAGGAGAAGGAGGAGCAGTCCAGCGATTAGCCAAAGTCCAGAAGTGTGTTACCATGGGTGAGTGGAGGTACATGGCAAAATCCCGTTACAAACTTTAAATTCCGCTGTCATTTGCTGGTGGTGTGGTGAAGTCTGGCCCAATCCAACCCTTGTTCATCTTGATTAGAGTCAGCCTGTCAGCATTTACAGTTGACAGGCAGGTGCGTTTATCTGTAATGATTCCACCTGCGGCACTAAAAACACGCTCTGACAAAACGCTAGCGGCAGGGCAGGCAGGACTTCCAAGGCGTAGAGAGCCAATTCATGCCACGTGTCCAGCTTGGATACCCATTAATTGTAAGGCACAGAGGAATGTCAGAGTACAGTTGTTTGATCTGCAAGGTACTCCTTGAGCATCTGGGCAAACTTAGGATTTCTTGTGGCACTACCCCGCACCTCAGGGGCTGTGGTATGTGAGGGGCTGAGAAAACTGTCCCACATCTTAAAGACTGTTCCCCTACCTCTGGCGGATTGGACTTGTGCCCCTCTCGGCTGTACGCCTTGGTTGTCCACTGATTCCTGACCTATGCCGCTATCGTTTTGTGAGGGGAATGCTTTGCCTACTTCCGTGACTATGGCCTTCTGGAACTGCTGCATTTTTCCTGACCTCTCCGCCTCGGGAATAAGAGACATAAAGTTCTCCTTGTAGCGTGGGTCTAACAGTGTTACCAACCAGTAATGATTGTCGGCCAAGATGTTCTTAACGCGAGGGTCACGAGACAGGCAGCTTACCATAAAGTCAGCCATGTGTGCCAGACTCTTAACAGCCATCACTTCAGTATCCTGACCAACACGATGACTGAACATGCTGTCCTCCTCCTCCTCCTCCTCCTCCTCATCATCATCTACCCTGTCCTCTGGCCAGCCACGCTGAACCGAGGATATGACTGCATGTCATATCCTCAATTTGGCCAGAGAGTTGCTCCATGTCTTCATCCTCCTCCTCGTCATAGTCCTCCACTGCACGTTGTGATGAGACGAGGCTGGGCTGTGTGTTATCACCCACACCCACTACTGTTTCTTGCTCAAACTCATCGCGCTCCGACTGCAATGCATCATGGTTGTTTTTTGAGCAGAGACCATTTTAGAAGGCAGAGAAGCGGTATGGTGACGCTAATAATGTCGTCATCGCCGCTCACCATCTTGGTGGAGTCCTCAAAGTTTTGGCGGATGGTACATAGGTCGGACATCCATCTCCACTCCTCAGGTGTTATATGTGGAGTTTGACCCATTTCCCTACGGCTTAGGTGATGCAGGTACTCAACAACTGCCCTCTTCTGCTCACATATCCTGACCAACATGTGCAGAGTTGAATTCCAACGCGTGGGGACATCACACACCAGTCTGTGAGCCGGAAGATGCAAATGGCGCTGAAAGCCAGCAAGGCCGGCTGAAGCAGTAGGTGACTTTCGAAAATGTGCAGACAGGCGGCGAACTTTTACCAGCAGATCAGACAGCTCTGGGTATGACTTTAGAAACCGCTGAACCACGAGGTTGAGCACATGGGCCACGCATGGAACATGTGTCAGCTGGCCTCGCCTCAAAGCCGCCACCAGGTTCCGGCCATTGTCACACACGACCTTTCCTGGCTTTAGGTTCAGAGGTGTGAGCCAGTGATCTGCCTGCTGTTTCAGAGCTGTCCACTCCACACCTCTTCTGCATTGTGGGGTTTGTCACCTATGCAGATTAGCTTCAGCACAGCCTGTTGCCGCTTCGCCGAGGCAGTGCTGCAGTGCTTCTGTGTCGCCCTGGACAAGCCAGGGGCCACAGAGCACAACACTTACACACCCCACACTCCCTGCAGGCATATCATAGTCAAAACACAAAATCCTTGTTGCCTTCCCCAGGGGCTGTTGTCCACACCAGGGGGTGGAGCCAGGCGGTTGGTCTCCACCCACCAAGGAGGAGGGAAAAAACAGGCAGTGAGAGTTAAGCTAAGGAAGTTGAAGGAGGAAAGTAGTAGAGAGGAGAAAAGTGACAGCAAAGAGCCTGAAGTTGGTCCGGGTGTGTGGCCCGGACAGGACAGCAAGGTTGGCAGGATGTGGTGACCGTCTGCAGTGGAGGCCGATTGGAGTCTGCCGTAAGGACCGTGGACGGGTGGTGACCCGGCCGTACCGGACCGGTATACAAAGAGAAGCCAGCACCATTGGCAGGGGCCTTTCGGATCCCGGCAAGGCTTGGTGTCGCCGTGAATTTGCCAAATCCGTTAGTGAAGGGGACCTCAGGGTTTCCAAACAGCCAAGTCACGATAGAAGGCAACCGTCCAACCGTGAAGGGGAGACACCGCCACCGCCAAGGGCAACCGTCTCCCAGGGCCAGCGCCTGTGGGCAAAAGGGGCTCCTCCGGCCCATATCGAGGTCGGGGAGCGGGTTACCGGTGGGAAACCATCACTACCAACACTGAACTTAGGTGCAGGGAGAGACAGTCATCACTAACCTGCAGGGAGGAACAACCGCAGCCGTCCGAGGGACCCGTCCATCCAGCCACTTGTTTTACCGTGAACTGTGTCATCATCATTGGGCTGAGTGAGTACCTCCGTGCCGTGCGGCACAGCGCTGCCCCTGCGACCTTGCACCTCATCAGGCCCCGCAACCCGCCTGTCATCCATCTCTACCCCATCACCGGGCCCTGGGACAACCAACCCCCCTACCCACGGCGTGGAGAAATAACAACAAAGCTGCTCCCTGTCACAGGCTCCCGGGATCCCCGTCCAGAGCAGCGGTGGTGTCCACACAATCACCACAACCGTGGATGGCGTCACGGACAATATCCCCAAAACCCAAACGACCCCTTTTCACTCACGGGCGATGAGCGCCGCTCGAGTCCCCGGGATCCGGCCATCGCTCGAGCCACCGAGCAGCAGCAGCCGTAGAGCAGCGGCAGCCGGACCCGAGCAGTGGGAGAGCGCAGCGTCCCCTCCTCCGCCCGCAACACTTCCAGCTTGGGACTGGTGTGTAGGGTAAAGTGGATGAGGATGCGCAGGAGGAGGAGGAGGCTGAGGAGCATGACATTCCGGAGCTGTAGAGTGTGGGTGAAACCCTGACTGAGGTAGGGCCTGCAAAACTTGGTGTGTGAAGGACGTGTTCCGTCCCTCGCTCAGACTGGGTCCCAGCTTCCACAATATTAACCCAGTGTGACGTCAACGAGATGTAGCGGCCTTGCCCACATGCACTTGTCCACGTGTCTGTGGTTAGGTGGACTTTGGCTGAAACAGCGTTGTTCAGGGCACGTGTGATGTTTTGTGACACGTGGTTAGCAATGCGGGGACAGCACACCGGGAGAAATAGTGGCGGCTGGGGACCGAGTAATGTGGGACAGCTGCCACCATCAGGTCGCGGAATGCTTCTGTCTCAACCAGCCTAAAAGGCAACATTTCCAGCGCAAGCAGTCGCGAAATGTTAGCATTTAGAAGTGTGGCATGTGGGTCGTTGGCAGTGTATTTGCGCCTGCGTTCAAAGGTTTGCTGAATGGATAACTGAACGCTGCGCTGGGACAAGGACGTGCTTGATGATGGTGTTATTTCTGCGTGGGCAACTGCAGGTGCAGGGCCGGAGGAGGCTTGTTCTCGGGCAGCATGGACAGGGGATTGGCTCGCATGCACAACAAGCGAAGACGAAGCAGTGACATCAGCAAGCACTGTTCCTCGACTCTGTTGTACATCCCACAAAGTCGGGTGCTTGGCTGACATGTGCCTGATCATGCTGGTGGTGGTCAGGCTGCTAGTTTTGGTACCCCTGCTGATGCTGGCACGGCAGGTGTTGCAAATGGCCTTTTTAGAATCATCTGGAGCCAACTTAAAAAACTGCCAGACTCGGAAAGACCTAACATTTGTACAGGCACCTTGTGTCGTGTTGTTCCGGGGAACAGTTGCCTGACGTCTGCCTGGGGCCACCACCCTGCTTCTTACTGCCTGTTGGGATGCTACGCCTCCCTCCCCCTGTGCACTGCTGTCCTCGCTCTGCATATCCTCCTGCCAGGTTGGGTCAGTTACTGGATCATCCACCACGTCGTCTTCCTCTTCCGCACCCTGCTCCTCCTCCTGACTTCCTGACAATTGTGTCTCATCATCGTCCACCCCTTGTTGAGACACGTTGCCAACTTCGTGAGAACGTGGTTGCTCAAATATTTGGGCATCTGTACATACAATCTCGTCATGGCCCACTTCAACAGGAGCTGGCGAGAGGCCAGAATGTGGGAATGGAAACGTGAACGAACAGCTCTTCCGAGTGTCCAAGTGTGGGATCAGTAATGTCCGTGGACGTGTACTCGGCCTGGTGGTAGGAAGGAGGATCAGGTTCTGAAATGTGCGGTGCAGTATCACGGCTACTGACACTTGACCGTGTGGAAGACAGAGTGTTTGTGGTGGTGCCAATCTGACTGGAAGCATTATCCGCTATCCAACTAACAACCTGTTGACACTGGTCTTGGTTCAAGAGCGGTGTACTGCTGCGGTCCCCAAGAATTTGGGACAGGACGTGCGAGCGAGTAGATGTGGCCCTTTGTTGTGGCGAAATTAGAGCTTGCACACGACCTCGGTCTCTGCCTGCACCACCATCACGTCCACTTCCTTGTTCGTTGACAACGCCCTTGCGCATTTTGCAATGCTGTGCTGATGTGTATTCACTAGACTTGTGCGTTATATCCAAGTTTTTGCAAAACGCACACAAGTGCAGCGGAAAGCTGCCACCAACAGGCACACACGTGCGGTTTTTAAATGCAAGCACGGAGGCACTAAGAACCTAACAGGTCTCTATCCAGGGACAACGTGGAGCCTCCCAATTTTTGGCTGCCCTGCCAAAGGGCTATACTATAATACACCTACTTCCTTACAATGGGCACTTCAAGTTTACAGGCCCTCATGCACGTCTCTATCCAGGGACAATGTGGAGCCTCTCAATTTTTGGCTGCCCTGCCAAAGGGCTATACTATAATAGACCCACTTCCTTACAATGGGCACTTCAAGTTTACAGGCCCTCATGCACGTCTCTACCCAGGGACAACGTGGAGCCTCCCAAT
This sequence comes from Anomaloglossus baeobatrachus, assembly GCF_048569485.1. Taxonomy (NCBI): domain Eukaryota; kingdom Metazoa; phylum Chordata; class Amphibia; order Anura; family Aromobatidae; genus Anomaloglossus; species Anomaloglossus baeobatrachus. Next base: position 396,443,151 of record NC_134358.1, read on the forward strand.
TTTTGGCTGCCCTGCCAAAGGGCTATACTATAATACACCCACTTCCTTACAATGGGCACTTCAAGTTTACAGGCCCTCATGCACGTCTCTACCCAGGGACAACGTGGAGCCTCCCAATTTTTGGCTGCCCTGCCAAAGGGCTATACTACAATAGACCCACTTCCTTACAATGGGCACTTCAGGTTTACAGGCCATCATGCACGTCTCTATCCAGGGACAACGTGGAGCCTCCCAATTTTTGGCTGCCCTGCCTAAGGGCTATACTACAATAGACCCACTTCCTTACAATGGGCACTTCAAGTTCACAGGCCCTCATGCACGTCTCTACCCAGGGACAACGTGGAGCCTCTCAATTTTTGGCTGCCCTGCCAAAGGGCTATACTACAATAGACCCACTTCCTTACAATGGGCACTTCAAGTTTACAGGCCCTCATGCACGTCTCTATGCAGGGGCATTGGTGAACCTCACAATTTTGGACTGCCCTGGCAAAGGAAAATACTACAAAGACTCACTTCCTCAAAATGGGCACATTAGACTCAAGAGGCCTTCATGTACGTCTCTTCTCAGGGACATCGGAGTGCCACACAATGTTTTCACGTAAAATCTTTCATGTATTAATCTCAAAAAATAACATACACCAGCTCTATCTCACTATTGGGTATGTGCCCTTAACATTTCTGCCATGAAAAATCATTTTGGGGTCATTTTGGAAGATTTTCTGGTGAGTCCGTAAAAATGGCGTGAAACGCGGACAAAATTGTTCACAGCTGTGACTTTTGAGTGATAAATGCTTCAAGGGGTCTTCCCCATGCTGTTGCCATGTCATTTGAGCACTCTTCTGAGACTTTTGTGCCATTTTTAGGTTTTCTCCATGCTGCCGGGGGGTCATTTCACAAAAATACTCGGGTCTCCCATAGGATAACATTGGGCTCGTTGCTCGGCCCGAGTACACGAGTATCTTGGGAGGCTCGGCCCGAGCTTCGAGCACCCGAGCTTTTTAGTACTCGCTCATCACTATTCCTGAGTCATCAGGATGTTCACCCAGGGGAGTGGAGTCTGGACCAAGCGGTGTTCTGCTCTCTGGTGGCAAGGTGGGGTACTCCAGAGGTAGACCTCTTTACTTCAGCAGGAAATCGCAAGGTCGCAACATTTTTCGCCCTGAACTCTCGGGACAACGTGTTGGGGGTGAACGCCTTCTGCCACAATTGGTCCTTTTGCCTCGCCTACGCGTTCCCGCCTATTCCTCTTCTCGCACGAACCCTGAGGAAGATCAGGAACGGCGGAGCCACGACTATCCTGGTAGCTCCTCTGTGGCCACGGCAGAGTTGGTACAGCCTGATCCTGACTCTCAGAATCGACGGCCGGTCCTCCTGGGTTCAGACCCCAGTTTACTGTCTCAGGATCCGATATTCCATCCGGACCCCCAGAAACTCAACTTGGCTGCCTGGCTTCTGCGGCCCGGGCACTGAAGGCCCAGGGACTTTCTGACAAGATCGTGGCTACTCTACAGAAGAACCGTACACCAGTGACTAATAGTATTTACAATGAAATCTGGATGAGATTTTCCTCCTGGTGTGGTTCTCGGCCTCCTGACCCGCTCCGGCCTAACATTGCGCATATTCTCGGCTTCCTCCAGAGTGGATTGGACTTAGGCCTTCGGCCCAGCACCCTGAAGGTGCAGATCTCGGCACTCAGTGCAGTCTTTGACACGGCTCTGGCAGATCGTCGCTGGATCCGCCGTTTCATGGTGTCCGCTAGTAGGCTCTGTCCGCGGCAGAGGATCCTGACACCTTGCTGGGATCTCATTGTGGTCCTTACCGGACTATCTCAGTCGCCCTTTGAGCCGCTGTCCTCCTGTCACACCCGTTCTAATTCTCACAAGACTGCCTTTCTCGTGGCTATTAAGTCTGCTCGGAGAGTCGGGAAACTTCAAGCATTGTCTATTCGGGAGCCTTACCTGACCGTCAGAGATGACAGCATTGTCTTTCAGCTGGACCCTTCCTTCCTTCCCAAAGTGGTTTCGGAATTTCGCCATTCTCAGTCCGTCGTCCTGCCTTCCTTCTGTCAGCATCCTAGTACTCCGGGGGAGGAAGTGTTCCATTCTTTGGACGTTCGTCGGACAGTGTTGCACTACCTGGATGTTACTGCACCTTAGCGTCTTGATCATAACCTGTTTATCCAGCCCTTTGGTCGAAATAAGGGCAGGAAGGTCGCTAAGAGTACCATCGCCAACTGGATTGTGCGGGCCATTAGAGAGGCCTACCTCGCTCAGCATCTGTCTCCGCCTACCGGATTTATGGCGCACTCCACCAGGGCTACCTCTGTCTCCTGGGCTGAACGGGCGTGGGCTTCTCCTGAGCAGATCTGCAAAGCGGCTACATGGTCTTCCCTCCATACTTTCACGAAGCATTATCGCTTGGATCTGGATTCCAACAGGGATTTGGCTTTTGGCAGGAAGGTCCTGCAGGCTGTGGTCCCCCCCTAGGTATCAATTCGTTGGTATTCCTCCTATGCTGTTGTGGAAGGGACTAGAGAAATAAGAATTATTCTTACCGTTAATTCGGTTTCTAGGACCTTCCACGACAGCACGTAATTCCCTCCCTCATCCTCGATGTTCCTGGATGTGTTGCACTTCTCATATGCTATGGGTTCTTTGTAAGACACTGGCTATGGGAGGTGGGAGGGTCCTTTTAACCTCTCTTGTGCTTCCTGTCCCAATTAGGGCGTGGAGAGACAACCTCCTATGCTGTTGTGGAAGGTCCTAGAAACCGAATTAACGGTAAGAATAATTCTTATTTTTTTAAAAGAATACAATATTTTGAAGTTGTTATAAGTTTTAACCCTTTCACAACATTTGATGTACCTATACATCATGGTTAGATAAGGGTTACCGACCGATGACATATAGGTACGTCATGGTGATCATGCAGGGCACAGGAGCTGTCCCTGCACAATCACTGCTGGGATCTAGGTGTACGTTATAGCCAATCTTCAGCTATCACAGCCAAGGATGATCCCTGCATCTCAGTGAGAGTTCCCCTGAGGTCAGGTTACCTGCAGTCACAGGTGAAGGACCCTGAGAACCTCCAGCTGTGGCCGCAATTAAACTGAGTGACATCACCGGTGATTGATGCAGCTCAGTCTCTGCTTGAAGTTACAGTGGGCAGTAATGTTTTATGGTTGCTCGCTGTCAGTTGAGATGTAGCAGTGCTGGAATTGTCATGCGACCTTGTGTGGATTATATCAGACCTGGGTCTTTTGGGAGTTAACAAAGTGGTGAAAGAGGGTGCTTTTTATATTTTATATCAAATAAAGGATTTTTTCAGTGTTTTTGTTAATATACTTTCACTTACAGAGTAGTAATTGGGGGTCTCAGATTCCTCATATTACTAATTTAGGTCTTAGTGGGAGCTGGGAGTTGCGATTACCCCTTATTACCCCGATTGCCACGACACCAGGGCAATCGGGATGAGCTGGGTAAAGTGCCGGGACTGTCACATCTAATGGAGGCGGCAATCCTGGGTGTCTGCATGCTGCTATTTTTAGGTTAGGGGGCATTAACCCTGGGTCTCCCCAGGTTGAGAATACCAGCCCCCAGCTGTCAGGCTTTATCTTGGCTGGGTGTCAAAATTGGGGTCGCATGTTGGTTTTTAAAATTATTTATTTCAATAATTTAAACAAAAAGCCTCACGTGGTTCCTCTTATTTTGATACACAGCCAAGATAAGCGCATGGCTAGGGGCTGCAATCTTTAATTGTGGGCTTCATTTGTGCTGGTACCAATAGATGGCGGGACCCTATGCCAAGTTTATTTATTTATTTTATTATATACCATGATATAGACACGCAGACAGGGTCTATGATTCCATCCAATCACAGATGCCATCTGGGGGCAGGGTATGAATGCAGCCAATCAAAGATGCTGGTGGGCAGGGAACGCAGTGAATATGAATGAGGGATAATCAGTGGCCCTGGAAGTACAACCACGGAAGCAGTTACAGCCGTGCCGGAGACTCGGTAAGTATGTCCTGCTTTATTTTCTTTCTTTTACAGTCCCCCTACACCATTTCACAACAGATAAGTTTGGCCTTCTATTGAATTCAATGGGCTTGATATGTTTACCGTACTGTTCTTCAAACACCAGGAGGCTCAGTAATGATCAGCAAACCAAACTTTGAAAGTTTTGCCGATCTCTAGTTAAATATTCAAGGGATTGTTCAATTACAAGATCAGTGGGGTCTGTCACCCAGAACCTCCACAATCAGCTACTAGCAGTTTTGGCAGTGGCTGAATGTAGACTTTGAGCAGAGCTGAAATATGCATCCATAATCATAATCATGTAGCAGTCACTGGAAGGTACTGCAGAACAGGTGCTTTTCATGAGAATGGAACTGTGCAATGCAACCTTGTTCGATATGTATAGATGGAAACTCTGATGCTACCATGAGTTGGAATCCAACTGATCTGATATCGATGATCCATTTTACTTTTAACCCCTTTAACTAGAATTTAATCTTATCACTACAAATAAGTCACGATATGGCAAATTAATGTGAATTAGTTAACAGATTAAAAAGTAATTGCACTGTACATTGCTCGCCAAACAGTATACAAAAATCTACAAAAAATAAAGGTAAAATACTGAAGCTTTACAGTTTCTAGTATAGTTTAGTTGTATGTAATGTATGCAGGCAGTAGCAAACTTCCTTTTCCACTATTCACTGTTACTTTTCAAGAATCCTTAACAGTGGGAATTCTCTTTAATAGTAACCTATCCAAGACATGAATCATGGACACTGGAAATGAAAGAAGCCAACAAAGGTTGGATTGCGCACCTCAAGTTTAACATTGCTGATTTAGAATGTTGTCAAGTCCGGACTTTATTCCGTACCATTGATCTAACTTCACACTACCAACTTTAACAGAAAGCTCAGCATGAGGCGGGAAGTACAGTGACTCTACTCAAAGGACCTTTCAAGTATTGCAAACGAAAAACTCTAATATACCCTAAATCTCACAACTCAACTCGTCAAGGACAGTGTCAGGGACAATATAAACTATTTATTAAAATGTGAGAAGGGGAATATAAGAGAAATATCTGCTGGGATTTAAAATTATCTCTGTCTTACCTGTTCTTTACTATATTGGGGATCGTTGCCTTAACACTTTTGTATGGTTCTCTGAAGCAGACTTGGTCTCCTGCAGTACTTGGTTTCCTGACACTATTTCCTGCATTTTTAAAGCAATTTTGTGAACTTTTTACAGGTCAAATTTTTTACAAACTTAATTTGCAAAATAATTGCATAAGAAATTAGTTTAATAATTTTACTATACAAGGTAGATATTAGTATATGGCTCCTATAACACAATGAAAATTCATAGGAGCATGTTCTAGAATTTGAGCATAATTAGCACAAAAAAAAACCCCGTTTTTTTTTATCATTTTTATCATATTTATTATGTGTTTTTGCACCTTGACCAATAAGGAGTTGTGCCCTCACTGAAAACAGTGTCGTTTGTTGAAAATGGCGAGTGGCACCAACATTGTGATGCAAATTTGCTGCATAAAGAAAGCCAATTAATAGGTGGTGTAATTAGGCAGAGTTATCAGACATCATGAACCGCTTTGATACATCTGGTGCATTTTAAAACTGCCTAGGCTAAAACGTATAAGACTAACGGTCCATTTACACTGCACATTTCACAGCATGTCTGCCGGTCAGCGGTTATTTAATAGTCAGTTAACACAGGCACATCCTGCTTTAGGTTCAGTATAATAGATCATGCATGGCAGTGAGTCTTGTTTACACAGTACCATGGGCTGCCAAGGATGATGACTTTTTTGTGCAGCATAAAAGATTTCAATTCATGAATGAGTGTTTTACTTTGTTTGTCGGGTGATTGGCAGCCTGTTATAATATATGATTACTGTGAACGCTCATTCATGATCATCTTGCAGAATAAATGGACCTTCAGAATTGCACAGTGTGACACTAGGCATGTCCAGTGTGAGACATGTGAATCAGTAGAGACTGTCAGTCATTACATGTCTCACTCAGGTAATGCTCCCTCAGGCCCTGGAGGCAAATGCTTAGGGACATTTTAACAGCTCATTTACATATTAAGTAAACCATTAATTCTCTGGAAAAAAACATCGCAGATATCAATGTAACACTTTATCCAGCTTCCTGTGACTTGAATGCACATATAGACAACTTAGGAGGATAAATCTTATTGACAGATTCGCTTCTAAGAAAAAAAGTACCAATTTGCTATAAGGTAATCTACATTCATTAGAGAATTGCACAAAATGAATGAAAATGTATTCAGCGCATTACTCTGACACATGTAAATCATTCATCTACTGGTTTTAGGACTAGAACCAGTCAATTGTAGAAAACAGGTAAGTCACTAAAGTGTTTTTACTGATTGTAGTATAAGCTTTAGATAATCTTTCACATGCACAGTTTTCCAAACTTTTTCATAGTGCTTTTTATAGGATTTTTTTGTTGGCCTCTTTATTCTGTTACATTCAAAACATGTTTTCTCTGCGGTTTTTACCTTCATATTTTATCTCCATTTTGGAGATGAGCTGATTACTTTTATCTTCCAAAGCACTGACTGAAGTGGACAGCTTCCCATAGGAGAAAACAATTCTTTTTATCTGGTCCAAAAATCCAGTGACTTTTTATTTTACATTTCTGCTGATTTCATCCATTGCATGATGTTTGTGCAGTGTATGAATCCGGACTAATTGATGTGATAGTAAATCACTTGTAATTACCTTTGCTAATGTAACAGTACTTAAATAGCGGACTGTATTTTCAAGAAAGTTTCCATACATCAAAAGTACAAGCAAGGGTTAGAAACATTGTAATAGAGAAATCTGATTCCTTCTCGTATGAGCCATTTCTTTTCCACCATTTGAATTTATCACCTACTGTGAAAAAGTAAGTCAAATTAATTTCCCTCAGACAAGATGGACTATGAGCTCACTATGATGGGAAGTTAAATAGCCCATTATACTCTATGGAGAGGGGAATGAGGAGCAGAAGGAGGAAACAGACAGAGGCAGACACGGAAAGATCATGCTGAGCTTTCTAACAAGTGTTTTACCTCTCCGCAGAGTTGGATTAATTTCCTCATAGCTCAGTACTGCAATGTAATATCCTCCATTCTCCAGCTGCTGATTTTAGTGATACACATTAATTTAAGAGCAGGAATTCTTCTCAATGTATGAGACATCTAAGCAACTAGCCTCCTCCTATTAGCTCAGAGTCAATTGCAAATTAAGAGACAGAGCTTGTTAAGGGGACGACTGGTGAAAATACAGGAAACAAGTCATATACTGGTCAGAAATAGTGTTATATCTTATTTACACCTTGAGGATTGCTTATTCTGCAAAGTTACTTGATAGTATGATTACTCAAAGTTTAGAAAAATGTCTACATACAAAATGTCTTTCTTCCTATTCTCCCCCTAAAACATGTTATTACCTATTAAAATAGCTGTTGGTTACAAATGATACTTTATTATTTATATGAAAATGAGGAAACCACTTTTGTTTCATTGTTTTTCATACTCTATTGAGTAAAATATCTAGCAATATTCTCATGTGAACACAGCTCAAATGACAACGAGATTCAATTCTAACACTCCGTGTTTTTCCCTTCATGCTCACACTGACCAATAATCATAGAAGTCTTTGAAGAGCCTCTGTTTAAGATCTGCAGTTTGAGATGATCGCCTGATGAAAGGGATTGAAAGACGGGTTAAAGTAGACATTGAAAGGTTATTGTAGAGGGCACATTGTTCATACAATCCTCTTTTAATATGTGCGGTGTGCACCTGCGATAAGATGATTCATTAGATATGGTCTCATTTTGACAAGCTCCATCGTTCAACACCCAGGATGGTGATGGAACAATTCTGCTCCAACCCTATAAATATGACAAGGTCAGCACATTTTCTGGATCTTGAATGGGAGGTAAAAAGGCTTCAGATGTATCTTTGTTTACTATGTAAGAAAAAAAATGGAACTGAGGAAAAGCTGTTCAATTTACCAAACCCTTGCAGAAATAATCAATTAATGAAATAGGAAAAAATTATAATCCAAAGAAATTTACAGAAAAAATGCAGTGAATGTTTTTTATCCATCTAAAAAATGATTATTGACTATTGAGTATTTGTAGTGTATACTATTTTTACAAGACGTGTGCAACAGGTTTACTGAAACATGTTTAACTCCTTCACCTCCGAGCAAATTTTTCATTTTTCATTTTTTCCTCCCCATCTTCCAAGAGCCCTCACTTTTTTATTTCTATGTCAATGCAGCCATACGAGGCCTTGTTTTTTGTGGGATGAATTTTACTTTTGAATGATAATAATAAACAAAGCCCTAGCACTCAATGGGACACGAGTCTGTAATGATGCAAAATGTGTTTTATTTATAGAATATCTGCAAAAGGAAAATTACACCTCAACCAGATTTTAAAGCAAAGCCAATGTTTCGGCCAGACTTGGCCTTTGTCAAGGTTTTGCCTAGGTAGAAAAAATAGAGAGTATTTAAAAAACAAAATGTGACACAATGTACAAAAATATATACAGAAAAACAATGCACGTACTTATAATAGAGTTGGGGATAAATGACGAATTGGACGTCAAAAGACCGTATCTTAGAGGAGGCGTCAATTTTTGTGAGAACTTTGATCCCTGCATGCATTTCCCGTCCTTTGGAACTACTAAAACCATGTTCACTCCTTGAGGCACTGTTACTTACCATTATATCTTTCTTTACAGGCACTTCTCCCCCTCCCTTACCTGTTGCTCAAACCTCCTTGGGTACTAGTTAGGGATGATTGAATACCTCAAATATTCGGCTTCACGAATATCCGATGAATAGGTCGCCGCTATGCGAATATTCGATGCGCAATGTAAGTCTATGGGAAGCCCGAATAGTTCTGAATAGTTGTTATTTGGGTTTCCCATAGACTTACATTGCGCATACAATATTCGCGAATAGTCAAATAGCGGCGACATATTCGGCAAATATTCGCGAAGCCGAATATTTGAGGTATTTGATCATCCCTAGTACTGGTATATTAACCCCTTTTTTAGAATGTTTCAAACCTTTTTTTAACCCCTTCACGACCTTTGACGGATCTAGCCGTCATGGTGCCCTGGTACTTAAAGACCCATGACGGCTAGATCCGTCATGGCGGAATCGCGGCACCAGAGCACCGGGCACCGCGATCGGTTTTAAAAAACTGTAGATTCGGGAAGGAGAGGACTTGTACCTGACCTCAGGAGGGGTGGTGTCTCCTTCCCGGACCTACGGAGGCTGTGATTGGCTGAACGGCGTTCGTCAGCCAATCACAGCCAGTGTTATGTTTCAGCCATTGAAAATGGCTGAAGCATTGAAATCCAGCTATGTCAGTGCAGCTGCAGCACTGGCCATTGGCTGGAGCTCAGTGAGCTTTACTGCACCCGCCCCCAGCTCTGATTGGAGAGATCGGCCTTGTGACCGATTTCTCCAAGCAGCACCGTGCCTCTGGAACCGGGTGAGCTCGCTGTAGGAGATCGCTCTCCTTAGCTTCTCCCTCCGTGGAATCTGAGGAGAGCGATCCCTGCAGGCGCCCATCTGTGAGTCACAGCCCCCGATCCACCGCTGCCCTGCTCCATGTGCTTCGCCCCTGCTCTCCCACTGCGCCCCTTGCATGTGACGCCGCTACTCAGCAGTAAGAGCAAGCGGCGTCAGATGCAGGGGGTGGCGCAGCGGGAGGAGAGCGTCACGGCGGCCGCTGCACTCTCCCCATCAGCCGCTCCACCGCCCCAGCATCTGCCGTCCCCTCTCCCCATCAGTCACTGCTGTCGCCCCATCTGCTGCTCCACCGCCCAGCATCTGCCATCCCCTCTCCCCATCAGTCACTGCTGTCGCCCCATCTGCTGCTCCACCGCCCAGCATCTGCCGTCCCCTCTCCCCATCAGTCACTGCTGTCGCCCCATCTGCTGCTCCACCGCCCCAGCATCTGCCGCTCCCCTCTCCCCATCAGTCACTGCTGTCGCCCCATCTGCTGCTCCACCGCCCAGCATCTGCCGTCCCCTCTCCCCATCAGTCACTGCTGTCGCCCCATCTGCTGCTCCACCGCCCCAGCATCTGCCGCTCCCCTCTCCCCATCAGTCACTGCTGTCGCCCCATCTGCTGCTCCACCGCCCAGCATCTGCCGTCCCCTCTCCCCATCAGTCACTGCTGTCGCCCCATCTGCTGCTCCACCGCCCAGCATCTGCCATCCCCTCTCCCCATCAGTCACTGCTGTCGCCCCATCTGCTGCTCCACCGCCCAGCATCTGCCGTCCCCTCTCCCCATCAGTCACTGCTGTCGCCCCATCTGCTGCTCCACCGCCCCAGCATCTGCCGCTCCCCTCTCCCCATCAGTCACTGCTGTCGCCCCATCTGCTGCTCCACCGCCCAGCATCTGCCGTCCCCTCTCCCCATCAGTCACTGCTGTCGCCCCATCTGCTGCTCCACCGCCCCAGCATCTGCCGCTCCCCTCTCCCCATCAGTCACTGCTGTCGCCCCATCTGCTGCTCCACCGCCCAGCATCTGCCATCCCCTCTCCCCCTCAGTCACTGCTGTCGCCCCATCTGCTGCTCCACCGCCCCAGCATCTGCCGCTCCCCTCTCCCCATCAGTCACTGCTGTCGCCCCATCTGCTGCTCCACCGCCCAGCATCTGCCGTCCCCTCTCCCCATCAGTCACTGCTGTCGCCCCATCTACTGCTCCACCGCCCCAGCATCTGCCGCTCCCCTCTCCCCATCAGTCACTGCTCTCGCCCCATCTGCTGCTCCACCGCCCCAGCATATGCCGCTCCCCTCTCCCCATCAGTCACTGCTCTCGCCCCATCTGCTGCTCCACCGCCCAGCATCTGCCGCTCCCCTCTCCCCATCAGTCACTGCTCTCGCCCCATCTGCTGCTCCACCGCCCCAGCATCTGCCGCTCCCCTCTCCCCATCAGTCACTGCTCTCGCCCCATCTGCTGCTCCACCGCCCAGCATATGCCGCTCCCCTCTCCCCATCAGTCACTGCTCTCGCCCCATCTGCTGCTCCACCGCCCAGCATCTGCCGCTCCCCTCTCCCCATCAGTCACTGCTCTCGCCCCATCTGCTGCTCCACCGCCCCAGCATCTGCCGCTCCCCTCTCCCCATCAGTCACTGCTCTCGCCCCATCTGCTGCTCCACCGCCCAGCATCTGCCGCTCCCCTCTCCCCATCAGTCACTGCTCTCGCCCCATCTGCTGCTCCACCGCCCAGCATCTGCCGCTCCCCTCTCCCCATCAGTCACTGCTCTCGCCCCATCTGCTGCTCCACCGCCCCAGCATCTGCCGCTCCCCTCTCCCCATCAGTCACTGCTCTCGCCCCATCTGCTGCTCCACCGCCCAGCATCTGCCGCTCCCCTCTCCCCATCAGTCACTGCTCTCTCCCCATCTGCCGCTCCACCGCCCCAGCATCTGCCGCTCCCCTCTCCCCATCAGTCACTGCTCTCTCCCCATCTGCCGCTCCACCGCCCCAGCATCTGCCGCTCCACCGCCCCAGCATCTGCCGCTCCCCTCTCCCCATCAGCCACTGCTCTCTCCCCATCTGCCGCTCCACCGCCCCTGCATCTGCCGCTCCACCGCCCCAGCATCTGCCGCTCCACTCTCCCCTGCATCTGCCGCTGCACTCCCCAGCATCTGCCGCTGCACTCCCCAGCATCTGCCGCTGCACTCCCCAGCATCTGCCGCTGCGCACTCCCCAGCATCTGCCGCTCCACTCTCCCCAACATCTGCCGCTCCACTCTCCCCTGCATCTGCCGCTCCACTCTCCCCTGCATCTGCCGCTGCACTCCCCAGCATCTGCCGCTGCACTCCCCAGCATCTGCCGCTGCACTCCCCAGCATCTGCCGCTCCACTCTCCCCAACATCTGCCGCTCCACTCTCCCCAACATCTGCCGCTCCACTCTCCCCAACATCTGCCGCTCCACTCTCCCCATCAGCCGCTCCACCGCCCCTGCATCAGCCGCCACACTCTCCCCATCAGCCGCTCCACCGCCCCTGCATCTGCCGCCGCACTCTCCCAATCAGCCACAGTTCTCTCCCCATCTGCCGCTGCGCCCCTGCATCAGCCACCTCACTCCCCCATCAGCCTCTGCGCCCCTGCATCTGCCACCTCACTCCCCCATCAGCCTCTGCGCCCCTGCATCTGCCACCTCACTCCCCAATCAGCCTCTGCGCCCCTGCATCTGCCACCTCACTCCCCCATCAGCCTCTGCGCCCCTGCATCTGCCACCTCACTCCCCAATCAGCCTCTGCGCCCCTGCATCTGCCACCTCACTCCCCAATCAGCCTCTGCGCCCCTGCATCTGCCACCTCACTCCCCAATCAGCCTCTGCCCCCTCCCTTATCTGCTGCCTGCTCTCTCTCATCCCCTTAATCCTCTTCCCCCTCCCCCCTCCCGGATCTGCTGCAATCCTGCTGCCTAGATGCATTCTGTAAGGTAGCTATCCCCAATCTCACCTCCCACTCCCCTTCCACCCTTCCCCTCGCCCCCCCTTCCTCCGCCACTCCTGCATCCGTTGGGCCCTCACCCATCCTCAACCGCTCCTCCATCCGCCACGCCCTCCCATCCTCCGACGTGCCCCCTCACCAATCCTCCGCCGTGGCCCCTCACCCATCCTCCGCCGCTCCTGCATCCGTTGCGCCCTCTTCTATCCTCCATCCATCTTTTTTCCATCCCACCTAGTCCCCCCCCTTTTTGCAGTACATCTGTGCGTTCGTCCTAATTTTTTTTTCTGTAAACTAAGAAAGAAATACAAATAAACTTAGTTTAGGGCCAGTAAAATTATACTGTAGTAATCATCAACTACAGTATTTTTTACTGAATATTGTAAGGGTCAGCCCAGTGCCACACATGAGAGCGATGCTCGAGTCTCACACCGCATCATCCGGCACGGTCGCTCTCTTCCAGACAGGAGTGTGCGGCTGTGTCAGGTGATGCGATGCGAGATTTGTGCATTGCTCTCACGTGTGGCACTTGCCTTAGTGTCAGTTGCAGGTGCATATATTTTTTTTTTTTTACTGACGTCTGTATTTTTTATTATGCCAAACTAATATTTCTTTGTATTGGGGGGGGGTCTAGTTTCCAACATGGGGTCACATGTGGGGGAGCTCCACTGTTTGGGCACATCAGGGGGATCTCCAAACGCGACATGGTGCGGCTAACGATTCCAGCTAATTTTCCATTTAAAAAGTCAAATGACGCTCCTTCCCTCTGGAGCTCTGCCGTGCGCCCAAACAGTGTTTTTCTGCCACATATGAGGTATCAGCGTACTCAGAACAAATTGCCCAAAAAATTTTGCGGCCAACTTTATCCTGTTACCCCTGTACAAATTAAAAAATGGAGCCTAAAATAACATTTTGTGGAAAAAAAAAGTACTTTTTTGTTTTTATGCCTCAATGTATGAAGCACGTGAGGGTTCAAAGTGCTCATTACCCATGTAGATTTATGCCATGGGGGTTTAGTTTCCAAAATGAGGTCACTTGTGGGGGAGCTCCATTGTTTAGGCACCTCAGGGGGTCTCCAAACGCAACATGGCGTACGCTAATAATTCCAACCAATTTTGCTGTGAAATGGCGCTCCTTCTCTTCTGAGCCCCGCTGTGTGCCCAGACAATTACTTTCCACCACATATGAGGTATCTGTGTACTCAGAAGAAATTGCACAATACATTGTATGGTGCATTTTTTCCTGATACCCTTGTGGAAAAAAAAGCTACCTGGTTGAAATAACAATTTCATGGTAAAAAAAAAATATATATATTTTCACGGCTGAACTTCTTAACTTTTGTGAAGCCTCCAGGGGTTCAAAGTATTCAGTAAACATCTAGATAAATTCAATGAGGGGTCTAGTTTCCAAAATGGGGTCACTTGTGGGGGAGCTCCATTGTTTAGGCACCTCAGGGGGTCTCCAAACACAACATGGCATCCACTAACGATTCCAGACAATTTTGCGTTTGAAAAGTCATCTGTCGCACCTTGCCTTCCGAGCCCTGCTGTGCGCCCAAACATTTGATTTCCACCACATATGAGGTATCTGTGTACTCAGGAGAAAATGCACAATACATTTTATGTTGCAATTTTTCCTGATACCCTTGTAAAAAAAAAAGCTACCTGGTTGAAGTAACAATTTCGTGGTAATTTTTTTTTTTTTTTATTTTCATTGCTCAAAGTTATTAACTTTTGTGAAGCCCCCAGAGGTTCAAAGTGCTCAATAAACATCTAGATAAATTCCATGAGGGGTCTAGTTTCCAAAATGGGGTCACTTGTGGGGGAGCTCCATTGTTTAGGAACCTCAGGGGGTCTCCAAACGCAACATCACATCTGCTAATTATTCCAGACAATTTTGCTTTCAAAAATTCAAATGATGCTCCTTCTCTTCCGAGCCTTGCCGTGCGCCAAAACAATTGATTTCCCCCACATATGAGATATCGGTGTACTCAGGAGAAATTGCACAATTAATTTTATGGTGCATTTTTCCTGATACCCTTGTGAAAATGCTAAATTTTATGGCTAAAGTAACATTTTTGTGTAAAAAAGTAAAATTTTCATTTTTTCCTTCCACATTGCTTTGGTTGCTGTAAAGCTCCTAAAGGGTTAATAAACTTCTTAGATGTGGTTTTGAGCAGTGTGAGGAGTGCAGATTTTAGAATGGGGTCACTTTTGGGTATTTTCTGTCACCTAGGCCTCTCAAAGTCACTCCAAATGTGATGTGGTACCTAAAAAATTTTTTTTGTAAATTTTGTTGGAAAAATGAAAAATTGCTGATGAACTTTGACCCCTTCTAACTTCCTAACGGAAAAAAATTTTGTTTCGAAAATTGCGCTGGTGTAAAGTAGACAAGTGGGAAATGTTACATAGTAACTATTTTGTGTGACATATCTCACAGATTTATGGGCATAAAATTTCAAATTTTGAAAATTGCGAAATTTTCAAAATGTTCGCCAAATTTCCAAACTTTTCACACATAAACGCAAAAAATATCGGCCTAAATTTACCATTGACATGAAGTACAATATGTCATGAAAAAACAATCTCAGAATCGCCAGGATCCGTTGAAGCGTTCCAGAGATATAACCTGTCAAAGTGACACTGGTCAGAAATGTAAAAAATGGCCGGGTCTTTAAGGTGAAAACAGGCTGGGGGCTGAAGGGGTTAAAATATATCGATATTCATTCCTGAACTGCCTTTAAGATAACATGATTATTGTTTATTGTCTGTATTGGGAACTCTTCCTGGTTTGGCCTGTCTCAAACATGATCTTACTATATTTTTAAGACTCTGATTTATCCAATTGAGCTGACATATGGTTTCTCTTTTACGTACAGCAAAGTTCTCACAAAAATTGACGCCTCCTCTAAGATACGGTCTTTTGACGTCCAATTCATCATTTTTCCACAACTCACTCCCAGGAAGACTTCACCACATTCAAAAATGCTGCCTCGGAGTGACCTTTGACTCTGCCTTGTCCTTCATACCACACATCCAATCTGTCATCACCTCCTGCCGTCTTCAACTCAAAAATATTTCCAGAATCCCCCGTTTCCTCAATTCGCAATCTACAAAAATGCTAGTGCATGCCATCATAATCTCCCGCCTCGACTACTGTAACATCCTCCTCTGTGGCCTCCCTGCCAACACGCTCGCCCCTCTCCAGTCCATCCTTAATTCTGCTGCCCGACTGATCCACCTCTCTCCTCGATACCACCCCGCTTCTCCTCTCTGCATGTCCCTCCACTGGCTCCCAATCTTCCACCGTATCCAATTCAAACTACTAACGCTGACCTACAAAGCTGTGCATAATCTGTCTCCTCCCTATATCTCTGAACTAATCTCCCACTACACTCCAACACGTCACCTCCGGTCCTCCCAAGACCTCCTTCTCTCCCCCTCTCTCATTCGCTCCTCACGCAACCGACTCCAAGACTTCTCCCGAGCATCCCCAGTCTCCTGTAACTCGCTGCCTTAACACGTCAGACAATCCCCTACCCTTGCAAACTTCAACCGGAACCTGAAAACCCACCCGTTCAGAAATGCCTACAATCTACAATGAACTCACTGCCGCCCGACCACTGTGCGGAGCTGCCGCCCGACCACCATGCGGAGCTGCCGCCTGACCACCGTGCGGAGCTGCCGCCCGACCACCGTGCGGAGCTGCCGCCCGACCACCGTGCGGAGCTGCCGCCCAATCTACACCCCACCTACTGTCTCCTCCCCATAATCCTATAGAATGTAAGCCGGCAAGGGTAGGGCCCTCTTCCCTCTGTACTAGTCTGTCTACTGTAACTTGTATATGTATTTTGTATGTAACCCCCTTCTCATCTACAGCACCATGGAATTAATGGTGCTCTATAAATAAATAATAATAATAACTCTATTATTTATTATTCCCCAGGTCAGTATGAGTTCATAGATACCAAACATGTATAGTTTTTATTATTATTTAAGTGGTAAAACAAATCTGAAATTTGTAAAAAAAAAATATTGCGCATTTGTTGCCATTTTCCAAGACCCGGAAAGTTCTCATTTTTCAGGATCTGGGGCTCAGTGATAGCTTATTTTTTTGCACCCCAAGCTGACTTTATTAATTATACCATTTTTGTGTACTTGCGATTTTTTGAACATCTGATATTGCATGTTATTGCACTGTTGTGGTAAGCAAAAAAAAAATCTAAATTTAGGAGTTTTGGATTTTTTTTTCCTTATACAGTTTACTTATAAAATTTATTTATTTTATACTTTAATAGATTGAGGTTTTCTGAAATACATAACATGTATGTATTTTTATGATTATTATTGTTTTATTTAAATTTATTTCTAATGGGCAAAAGGGCGGTGATTTGTACCTTTTTTGTTTTTTTTATCTTTTAGATATTTTTTAAAACTTTTTTTTACTCTTTGTTGTTTTTAATGGCCGACTTACGGGACTTGAAGCCTGCACTATCCTATCACTTGTGTTGTACAGAGTCGGGCTGAAGCATGGTTCTGTACAGCACAAATGCTGATTTTCTGTGAACTCCGACACTCAGCCGGCATTCATAAAAAGTTCGTCATGACAGTGAAAGGGGTCATCAAGTGACCCCTGGCTGTCATGATAACTCATCGGTACCCTGTGATCTTATCACGTGGCCTCCTATGTGAGTGGGAAATGAAGCGCAGCCCGCCGGCGCATGTTAGATCACACTGTCAGCATTTGACAGCATGATCAAACTTATTAACAGGTGCAAGTAGATCGGAGGCCCATCCACCCCTGTTAGCTGCACATGACATCGAAGTCAGGGACTTGTGCAAGGATGTACCGGTACGTCATTTGTCGTGAAAGTGTTAAAGGGGTTATCCAGTTTCGAGTTTAAAGTCTGTAGTACGCTACGTGACTGCAGGCTTGTGATACATCACATCTCATGCTGTGAGTATTCTCCTGTGACAGTGTCAGGTACGTTACTTGCATACTTCCCGGCACATTCTTACTAGATGTGCCTGGCCGAGTGCAATTCACTAATATTGAGTGAAAGCCATACATGTTTATTTGGCACATGACTGAATGTATGCAGATTGCATACCTTGTGGTCATGTGACCTCCCACTCCCAGCACCCATGAATCCTCACAGTGTGCAGTGTGCACTATGAGGATTCAGAAGTCTGCAGTCATATAGGGTGAATGTAGACTTTAATCTGATGCCTGGACAACCCCTTCAATAACTAAACTGAATAAACAACGAACATATTAAACTTAAAGGGGTTATGTCAAATGACCCACATGACTATAACAATCTAAAATCTTGTAATGTTCACACTGGACCTAGGCCTTATTAAAGACACTCACTTTCTTTTCTGCTCAGACATATAGAGCAATAGACTGCCCTGAGCCGTATCTTATATATATAAGCTGTCTGAGCTTTTTATCTGAGAATGCTCTGGCAAGGGCAAAGGTCATTATGAAGAGAGGAGGAGCAGGTGAGCTCTGACATCACCTATTTTGACTGGATGATCCTTTGTTGTTGTTGGGATTTTTTTTGATATATCAACACAAAGCAGAAAGTAATTGTGAAATGTAAAGAAAATAATACATGGTTTTCTAAACATTATAGAAAGTATGAATCTTAAATCTGAAGGTAAAAGTCTGTAAGGTTCTGGTCCTGCACCCATGGACTACCAACATGGCGAATCATTTTGCTCAACTCTATTTAGCTTATAACTACACTTATTTTTCAGCTTAGAGATAATAGTGAAGGTGAATTGAGGGCTTTTCCTCAGTCCTCCATGCCTTAGGGGCTATGAACCAGAGATTGCTGTTGTTGCAATTTCTTGATGTCAATCCATCTTGTACCCTGTAGTCCCCCCTGTATGCGCTCTCAATAAAATATTTATTCACCCAATTTATGTAGCGCTATACCGTAATTCCTAGACAGGATAGAGGGGGATGAGGCGGTGTAGGGGCAGCATCACTCACTCACTACATCTGTGAAGCGAAAAGGGGGAGACATTCGGTTCACTCATAGCACATTGCTCTGATATTTCTGCAGGCAGGGCCTGAAGATAAGTAATTCTCAAAATATCCAGGTTACACATAACATATCTGGGTGCACTACATCTACACATTTCCTTTCCGGTGATTTTTCAAGTTTGTGCTTTTTCAGCTGACATATCCAAATAAGCCCATGTTGTTTTGTATGACAAGTTGTAGTTCTGATTGACACCATTATTTTTTATTATATAATGTACTGAAAAACAGGAAGAAATTTCCAAAATGGGCTGAAATTGTGAAAAAAGTTCAATTCTGCTATTTTTGGGGTTTAATCTTTTGGCTTTCAGTTTGTTTAAAAATATCCAGACATCATTTTTGAGGTCAGTACAATTCCAAACGTAAACGTTTTTTAGTGGTTAAAACTATTCTGCACTCTCTATTGCCTTTTCCTGAGACCTGTAACTTTTCTAATCTTTTGCTAATGGATATGTGTGAGGGCATTTTTGTGTACTGAGCTGTAGTTTTCTTTATGTCATTTTTTAGGTAACGTTTTGACTTTTTTACTGCATTTTCTCTGGGGGGAGTGTGGCAACTAAAAAGGGGCGATTCTTGTTTTTCAATGCTTTTGTGGCGTTTACCATAGTGTTAAAATAATATATTCTGATAGATCAGACTTTTACAGACAAAATGATACCCAATATGGTTTTTTAACCCCTTCAGCCCCAGAGCGTTTTCCGTTTTTCCGGGGGTTTTTTGCTCCCCTTCTTCCGCGAGCCGTAACTTTTTTATTTTTCCATCAATCTTGCCATATGAGTTCTTGTTTTATTGCGAGACGAGTTGCACTTTTAAATGAAACCATAAGTTTTACCATATAGTGCACTGGAAAATCAGCAAAAAAATTCAAAGTGCGGAAAAACTGCAAAAAAAGTGTGATCGCACAATAGTTTTTGGGATATTTTATTCACCATGTTCACTATATGGTAAAATTGATGTGTTGTTGTGATGCCTGAGGTCGGTGCGAGTTTGTAAACACCAACATGTATAGGTTTACTTGTATCTAAGGGGTTAAAAAAAATTCACAAGCGACTCATATTAGCTACAGGCATCATCACATGACCCTGTGCTACCATGGCAACCACCGAAAGTCATGTGATCACGCATGTGACTTCCGGTGGGGGCGGCTGTAACTAAAAGTAGTGGCCGCGTGCATATACATCTCGCTGCTTTGACTTAGACAGTGAGATGTAAGGGGTTAAAAGTTCTGGGTGGATAGCAATTTCACTCGTATCTTGCAGGCACACATGTCAGCTGTTGAAAACAGCTATGTGCGCGGATCACCGTGACCTGTCCACGACAAGGGGCAGGGATTAACCTTACACGATCCATGACGGATATATCCATCATGGGTCGTGAAGGAGTTAATGAGAAAAGAGGGGTGATTTAAACTTTTATTCATTTTATTAGTTTTTTACAGCATTTCTTTACATTTCTAATCAGTTTTTTTAATTCCTCGTAGTATGATACTCATATTATATACTGCAAGGCTGCAATATTGAAGTACATAATACAACTGGCATTCTCCTATGATGCTCAGCTCAAAGGAAAACTAACATGGTAACCATGTGGGCCTTCGGCAGGACCCGGACTGCCATGGCAACCCAATGTCACCGCTTGGAGATTTCACGCAGTGCTTTATATTTATTTTTATTTTTTTTATGGAATTCCTTATACATGACAATTGAATTGATGAAAAACTGTTGACTTACAACACATACGTACCTGTCCTTGTGCATTTGTGACTAGCTGAGCAGTAACCCCTTGCAGACTGGAGAGTGCATTCCCAAAGGCCTGTGAACTTGCTATGGAGCCCATGGCCGCCGCGGCTGCTGCAGCTGCTGCCTGGTTTGCTAAGGGATTATTGACCATCTAAAAAAATGAAGAAAGAACAATGTAATTCACACAAAAATATATGTCTTAAAATAATCTTACTACATAACAGTGTGTGATATGCTATAAAGTGATATAGTCACAAAATGGGCCCATTCATAAATAAGGGACGGCAAGCGCAGTCTGGTAAACGTCTTATTAGGCCTCTATAAAACTTAATTACAGACATTTTCTTCCATACAAGCACAGCATAGAAAGACATTATTGTGGTTCTGAAATAAAAGACATACAGTGCAATGTTATGGATTCAAGCACACTGGCATGGTAATATAGTCATGTTCATGAGGCTTAAAGTTGCACAATTAGTAGTCATGTCATTTGCCATCTTAGGCTATAATTAAGCTTTATATAAAAATAAATGTAAGTAGAAATTGGGTATGAAAGGTAATACAAATGTTTCCTTGTGGCTGGACATGATAGGGGATATACAGTAAAGTATTATCCAGGTGTTGTTACTTCCTATGCAATATTTTCATTTCCTGACATCCATCCAGTTAAAGACTGAAGATGAGAATTTGTACTGTATACACTATATAATAATTTAGCAACAGTCTATATTCTGTATACAGACAGCTGCTACACTATATACATCAGAATATAGCATAGTGAATCACTTCAACATTGTCTTGACATCTTGTCTTGTGGACTTCATTTTCATTTGAGCATACTTGTGATCGTTATTCTGACACGTAAATTAGCAGAGTCTAATTCCTTATAATAAATTTACCATCATTCATAATGTCTTGATTTACTAACCTTCAAAGGTGTTTTTTCCCCAAGTATTCATTCCCTGCCATGAAACCACTTCCACATCTCAGAGATCCAGTCTGCTCCAGGGCCTAATATTAGTGATAAGTGAGCACTACCATGCTCGGGTGCTCAGTACTCGTAACAAGTGATGAGCAAGCTCTACCATGCTCGGGTGCTCGGTACTCATAACTAGGGATGAGCGAGCACTACCATGCTCGGGTGCTCGGTACTCATAACAAGCAATGAGCAACCACTACTATGCTTGGGTGCTTAGTACTCGTAACTAGTGATGAGTGAGTACTACCATGCTTGGGTGCTCAGTACTCATAACCAGTGATGAGTGAGCACTACCATGCTTGGGTGCTTAGTACTCGTAACTAGTGATGAGCGAGTACTACCAGGCTCAGGTGCTCGATACTCATAACTAATGATGAGTGGGCACTACCATGCTCTGGTACTCAGTACTCATAACCAGTGATGAGTGAGCAGTACCATGCTCTGGTACTCAGTATTCGTAACCAGTGATGAGTGAGCACTACCATGCTCTGGTACTCAGTAGTCGTAACCAGTGATGAGTGAGCACTACAATGCTCAGGTGCTCAACACTCATAATGAACAGTTGGCTGTTCGAATGGGCTAGACTGGTGTACCTAGTATAAAGGAAGTCAATGGGAAACTCATGCATTTTTCCTGAAGATCTTCCGGAAAAATTACCAAGTATGATACTAGTACTATGGTACTTGGTAATCAAGTTGAGCCTGTTCGAGTGTCCAACTGTTCGTTATGAGTATTGAGCACCCGAGAATGGTAGTGCTCATTCATCACAACCTATTAAATTTTCTCAGTTATGTAAGCCCTTCATGACCAGTTTTTATTTGTTTTGTTTATTCAGGTTTCTTTTTAGTTTTTTCCAATTCTTCTTCCAAGAGCCATAACTTTTTTGATTTTTCATCCACATAACAGTATGAAGTCTTGTTATTTGCAGGACAAGTTGTAGTTTTGAATGGCACCATTAATTTTATCATGTGATACACTGAAAAGCAGGAAAAAGTACCAAATGCGTTAAAATTGCAAAAAAAGTGCAATTTCACCATTTTTTTTTAATTTATCATGCCCACTATACGGTAAAACTGACCTCGCAATAATCATCCTCAAAATCAGTATAATTGTGCAGATACAAAATATGTATAGTTTTTTTATATTTAAGTGGTGAAAAGTGAGGGTTTATATTTTGCACCCTGAGCTCCCAATTACTGATATCATTTTGGGGTAGATGTGATGTTTTGATCACCTCATAGGGCAATGTTTTGCAATATTGCTGTAGTAAAAAAAAACTAATTCTGGCTTTTTGATTTTTTTTCTTCTTGCTATGCCATTTACAGATCAGATTAATTTATTTTATATTTTGATAGATTAGACTTCTACAAACTCATCAATACCAAATCTGTGTATGTTTTAATTGCTTTGTTTTTAATAGGGCAAAATAATGGTTATTTGAGCGTTTTGGTTTTTTTTCACATTTGTAAAAACATTTTTTCCATTTTTTATTGTACTTGTTTGTCTCCTTAGGGAACTTGAACTTATCTGTTCGCATGTACTGTGCATAGTAGTGCATTAGTGCTAAATGCTGGCTTTCACAGGAGAACCATCATGGCAAGCATGCAGGTCTTCAGAAGGCCCACAAACTGCCATCGCAACCTATCGGCACCCTCCGGTCACGTCACTAATGGATATATAGAATGGTGTGCCCAATGTCAGCCCAGGTTCAATGTCTCTGCCAGAGATTGACAGCTGCATATGTGGCGCCCCTGACCTGGACAGGCACCACTGAGTACTGCAGCCATGCTGGGACAGTGCTTCCAGGTAGTTCTAAAGGCCAGAAAGAGGTGTGTATGCACAGACACATAGCAGCCAGGTCTCCAACACCATTAGATGGGACCCTTGGGCAGTCCCTGGAGGGGTCTGGCCTTCAATTCTTGTCAAGGGGTGTAGTGGAGGGCCTGGGAGCTAAAATGCAGAGGCTGAAAGGGAAGGAGTGGAGCGAGCCAGTCTGATAGTGGTGAGCGGCGGTTGCTGGGAGACGCAGACGCGCGCTCACGCTAGTCAGACCCTGCGCGTGGAGTAGCCGTTAGCAGGGGAGAACGGTTACCAGTCAGTAAGTTAGAAAGACAGAGCGAGAGAGAGTCAGTCGAGTACGGGGACTGCCGATGACTAGGCATGTACGGGGAACAGGTCCCTAGAGTAGACTCAAGTTTAACTATCTGCTAAACCTGCTGGTGAGGGGAACTACAAGTCCCTCACCAACCATACAGAGTCCAACCTTCAGCAGCAACGCAGGGACCCCTAAGGAGATAGAGCCTGAAGCCATCTCACCTGGTCCACGCTGCCGGCAAACAGTCCAAAATGGGGAGAAAAGGCAGTAGCAACTTCCCTGGATAGACCCCACGGTACTTCAAGTCAGGGGTTATCCGAACAAAGAGTGCCAGGAAGGCGAGTTGAAGGATACCTGATTTCACCTGGTTTATTACAGCATCGCCCGGGTTACCTCACAATAACAGCAAAAGTGAATAAAAACGAGTTGAAAGACTTTCTGGACTCTGCCTGAGTTATTCTGGGACCTGTTGTTCTACACACCCGAGCCCCTGGGGCCAGCCTCACTCACGGGAGGCCACACCATCCGACTGCAGACCCCATCAGCCCCAGACGCTCGTTAAATTTGCAGTTGCGGTCACCCATATCCCTGACCGCAAACCGTGAGTGGCGTCACGACACATATACAAAACCGACATACCTGTTGCTATATACAGAAGAAGACCCTGTGGCGTCCCTGAAGCTGGATCGGTATCCCTGGGGCGAAACACCTCACATTTAACATATTAACAGCGGTGGGTGGAGCTGCGCTATACCAAGGGCTGTCAGAGGCAGAAGAATTTTTCAGCCACCATATGCCGGGAAAGATATGGCCTTCGAGTGGGAGCCCGCATCAAAGTCAGGAACATGACATACGTGAATATACATCATATGTCTTGAAGGGGTTGAAGAATATCTTCATTTTTTTTCCCCGCTGATTGACACGCTCATGTGAGCGAGCCCTAACTAAAAAGGATATTGTTCTTATATGGCCTCGGTTCCACTTGTGTTTCTCATGAATTAGTGCAATCCTATAAAACATCAGATTACTCTCACTATAGTGCAAAACTATGGGGCAGTGTCCATCTGAAATTAATTTCTCATGCCATATCGGCATGCGGAATCAATCGCATCATGCTGCATTTAGCAGTGAGTCTTGGCTCACACCTCCCCATACAAGTCTATGGGAGCGTGTGAAACATCGCACTGCACTTGCATGTCATCTGACCGCAGTGTGATGTACGCAGAGACAGACAGCAGAGGAGATGGAGAGAAAGTGCTCTCTCCTCTCCGCTGCTGTGATCCCATTGCAAGATCGGATCACAGTTGCTTGACCATCTGCTGATGCTCGCAGCTGAGGGTCATTATCATATCGCTTTCTATGCTATTGCATCAGAAGCTATGCGCAAACCCTAAACAGAACACTCAGAGGAGGGAAGAGACCCTTCACTTCTATCATCTGTACTGCAAATGAATTCTCACAGCAATGCAGATGAAGGCAGGCAATTAGACTGGGTACAAGGGTTGGGAATCCACTTACATACTATTTTTTTAGAAGAAAAAATACTTATTTCCCAATAAAATGATTTGAAAAGTTACTTTGCATGTTGGACAAAATGATGAAAGGAAAAAACTGAAAGTGTAGCTATTCATTAACAGCCACATATCTGACTAATGCGGGCGTCACACGAGACGAGCTATCGCGCGATGCATCGTCGGGGTCACGGTTTTCGTGACGCACATCCGACATCGCTTGCAACGTCGTTTCGTGTGACACCTCCGAGTGCTGCAGAATCACTCACAAATCGTGAGTCGTGTACTCGTCAATTTTTTTAAAAAAATTGTTTATTTTTAATGGCGCCGGTTGTTCCTGGTACAGCACGTCGCTCGTGCAATCGCATGATAGATCGTACCGTGTGACGCCCGCATAAGATTTGTCAATCCTAGGTATTATAAAGCTTATTATAATAATAACACATCAATAGTTCATAGATCTCATAAACATATCATTGCACTTGTCCATGTTGATAAAGCAGATTTGAAATGTATGGAATAAGCTGAAGAATTTCAGGATAACCCCCTTCAATTATTCAAGGCTTATTTGTGGGAAAAACAAAAACCAAAACCAGAATTATTGGTTGTGCCTTTCAGGAAGAGCTGTCATAGATAGCTTGATGTCCAACTAATAGGTCTCTATTCTACACAGTGGGATTTGTTTTTTTTCTTTCCCTTAGGAGATAACTATCGTCTTTGAACACTTTTCCTTCTTTCAGGAGACCTATTGAATTTTCTTTTTAATGTGAACCATATAACTTTTTCTCCTGCGTAGGTCATGAATCCTGTGTAAGAGGGAAGGAGTATGATTCTTTGTAGGCTGAGGAATCATGCTTTTGTTAGGGCCAATCTGAAACTGCATGACTTTCTGTTTTAAAAGGAAGAAATGTCATGGGTCTATCTATAATGACAATAGAGCACCTGTATTTTGCCTTGATTGCATTGCCATTCACGATTACAACATAGATATAACTTGCTTTGGAGTATGTGGCTGGTACAGTCTAAAACGAATATGCAGTGTGTGCCGAATCTATGGATAAAATACTGTTTGTCAGATGGCGTCCACAAAAAAGGCTACATTCACACATGCATTTTTACATCAATTTTTCTCTTAAGTGTTATCTTTTTTGTCTCCATTTTGCATAAGTTTTTTCTCATCCATTTTTAAAAGCTTAAGGAGCTTGACTGTCTGTACTTTTGTTATCCATTGACACTTATTAGTGGATCAGTTAACACAAGATAAAACGTGGATGGCACTCTGAAGTACAAAGTATGTCTTCCATTTTTCATCAATTTTTAATGGATCTCCATAGACTTTAATGGCTGAGATTGATCTGCAAAATAGATGAGAATAGGACAAAGTCTAAATCTCACTGATTGAACACACAGATCCATTTATAAAACGAATGTGTTTATGAATCAATGACTCCTTATTGGTCGGTGTGCTGTCCGATTAAAAATGGACCGCACACAAATCTACATCTGTACAGACTCGCTGGCTTAGATGTACAGAAAGTGGGTAAGGATTGGTTCAGGATTGCTACATTAGAATAATTAGACTATATTAACATCTTTAAGCCCTGTGCGCACTTACCGTTTTTTCCCACGGATTTCCTGTGGTTTTGCTGCATGTTTCGCTGCATGTTATGTTCATAACATCTCTGCAGTGAATCACCAGCAAAACCTATTTGAAAAAAAAAATGCTGTGCGCACTATGCGGAATTTGACAGCTGCATGTTTTGCTGCAAGATTCCCGCAGCAAAAACAATTGCATGTCACTTCTTTTCCGCACGGTGCTGCAGGATTTCACTCCATTGACTGCCATGTAATCGTGAAATCCCGCAGGGAATAACGCAGGCAGCAAAATCTGTGCAGTTCATTGCGTTTTCCTGCGTTATTCCCTCCAGTATATCGCGGTTTACCTGCAGTAATGTACATCGCTTGCCTGTGGTTTGCAGGGAAGTGATGTCATTATGCCAGGAAGAGGAAGCGGAGCAGAGCATAAACACACACACACACATCACAGACACACATAGACATCACAGACACAGACATAGAACACAGACACAGACATATAGAATACACATAGAAATCAAACAGAAATCTAGAAAACAAAACACGTGGGCTCCGCCGTATTTTTACCTTCCAGCCGAGGAAAGCACACAGTGGCGGCCCGGTATTCTCAGGCTGGGGAGGGCGAGGGGCAGGGTTATGTCCCCCGCC
Organism: Anomaloglossus baeobatrachus; assembly: GCF_048569485.1. Classification (NCBI taxonomy): domain Eukaryota; kingdom Metazoa; phylum Chordata; class Amphibia; order Anura; family Aromobatidae; genus Anomaloglossus; species Anomaloglossus baeobatrachus. The sequence goes on from NC_134358.1 coordinate 396,470,305, forward strand.
TACCTCCCACCTCCCGCAGCCGAGAATATCAGCCGCAACTGCCCCGGGACTGTCGCATGCATTATGCGACAGTCCCGGAATGTCCCCGGCTCTTCTTGTTGCCGTGATGCGGTGGCAATCAAGGTAATGTAAGGGGTTAATGGTGGCGGATCGCCGCCACTAAGTCCAAGCTTGATCATGGCAGCATCTATGAGACAGCTGACATGATCAACCCGTAAGTAAAGTGAAAAAACACACACACCGAAAAATCCTTTATTTTAAATAAAACACAAAAAAAGCTCCTGGTTCACCATTTTATTAACCCCCCCGAAACACACAGCTCCGGCATAATCCACGTCCTGCGGTGCTTGCATCCAGCCGCGACTGACTCTGAATGCTCTGAATGCAGCCTAGCAGCGAGACAGCAGAGGTAACCACAGGGCATTTCTCACGGCCGGTAATGTGAACTCACTACCGACCGTGAGAAATGCAGCGTGTGCTCACAGGGACTCTATCTATCTATCCCTCTATCTATTCTTCTATCTATTCTTCTATGTGTCTATTTCTCTATCTATCTATCTCAGAATGAAATGACTTTTTTTTTTTCAATGTGCTTTATTGCATTGAATGCAATAAAGCACATGTACCAACCCGCATGCGGCAAAACCGCGGCAATACCGCGAACAATACCGCGGTAAAACCACAGCAAACCACATGCGGTTTTCGGGTGCGGTTTGCCGCGTTTTTTTACCGCGGGTGCAGTAATCTTTCAATGCCTGCGGAATTTTCTTGAGAAAATTCCATTTTCCAGTGCGCACAAAGCCTTATACAAACTTTGCTTAAATCAGTGATAAGAATCATTGTAAAGTATCTTATCCCAGAAATCAGCCTTCTTCTCACTTATCAGGCATTTCTTACTTCCCCCTGCCTACTGAACTTGCGATTTCCTGTGAAAAAGCTGCTCAAGCCCATCTTGCTCAACATCAGCAAACAGCAGGTGTCATGTGGCACGGGTCATTATCCTATGTATCGGCCAATGCATTTAAGCTCAGTTACCAGCGACAAGGTGATCATATATTATATATATATATATATATATATATATATATATATATATATATATATATATGTGGGTAGTTCAAGCAGGTAAGAAGACTTCAGTTGACAGTGCTAAAATCCAGATTTATTGAGCATGTTTAAAAAATTCCAGAGCTCAATTGGTAAAGTGCAGGATACATGCTGATCAGACTACGCGTTTCGGCTGTATAAGGAAGCCGCCTCTGGAGACCGTGAAGAAGGCGGCTTCCTTATACCGCCGAAATGCGTAGACTGATCAGCATGTATCCTGCACTTTACCAATTGAGCTCTGGAATTTTTTAAACATGCTCAATAAAACTGGATTTAGCACTGTCACCTAAAGTCTTCTTACCTGCTGGATATATAAAGGCAATGAGGATGTAGACCAGCTCACCCGTGACAGCTCTGTATGAATAATTCCTCCTGTTATCCTGAATATTGCACGATTCCAGAACGGGAGTAGGTCTTGAACAATGTGGAAAAGGAAAAGGGATCCAGCAAACATCAAGAGGTCCGGTTGGCATAAAAATATGGATTTATTGGTAGAAAAATTAAAGGTAGGGTGGCGCGTTTTTTTTATTTTTGTATTAATAATAGTGATTATGAAATAAAGTATTTTTAATACAAAATTAAAATCACTGCTTATTTAGTTTTTATTTAATTCTAATTTTACTGAAGGCTGCCATCTTGGATTTGGTGTGTGTAACGACAGTTACTCACCTCCTATATGGCAGCCCCCTGGGCATATACTCTGATAGTCGGACTCCGACCCCATTTAGTAACATTAGAGAAGGCATCTGCTGTGACCTGGACGTGCCCCCTGGGCTGTCCAGATCACAGCAGAGGTAGGAGATCAGCGCCATCATTGTAGAGCTCACAGCATATGCTGTTTGCTCCACTTTTACCCCTGTCAACCTCTGGGATGTGTGAGTACGGGGCGCCAGGCCGCCTCCCCTCCCCCCATCATTACCATCTCCAATGACACCCCCTCCCCTTGCTCTACCCAGCCCTGCCCCCCCACCGCCGCTGCCGGTGTGCATGCAGCAGAGCTGTGTGTGTTTGTGTGCATGCAGAACATGTGAGTACCAGCACCCCTCCCCCCATGACTGCTGCTGCTACCGTCTCCAATGCTCCAATGACACCTCCCTCCACTCTCCTGCTGCAGACGCTGTGGGCGTGCATGCAGAACAGTGTTTGAGTACAGGGTGCCCCTCCCCTGCCACTGCTGCTACTGTCTCCAATGACACCCCCGCTCCCTCCCGTGCCATGTATCTAATCCTATCCTGTGTGATACCATCTGCTGAGCTGTGTATCTAATCCTGTCCTGTGTGGTACCGTCTGCTGAGCTGTGTATCTAATCCTATCCTGTGTGATACTGTCTGCTGAGCCGTGTATCTAATCCTGTCCTGTGTGATACTGTCTGCTGAGCCGTGTATCTAATCCTGTCCTGTGTGATACTGTCTGCTGAGCCGTGTATCTAATCCTGTCCTGTGTGGTACTGTCTGTTGATCTGCGTATCTAATCCTATCCTGTGTGATACTGTCCGCTGAGCCATGTATCTAATCCTGTCCTGTTATACTGTCTGCTGAGCTGTGTATCTAATCCTGTCCTGTATGGTACCGTCTACTGAGTTGTGTATCTAATCCTTTCCTGTGGGTACCGTCTGCTGAGTTGTGTATCTAATCCTATCCTGTGTGATACTGTCTGCTGAGTTGTGTATCTAATCCTATCCTGTGTGATACTGTCTGCTGAGCTGTGTATCTAATCCTCTCCTGTGTGATACCCTCTGCTTAGCTGTGTATCTAATGCTGTCCTTGGTGACACTTTAGACATTTCTGGTCACTAGCAAAATGGCTCCGCACTGTGTCCCTACATTTCATTCTCTGTTTTCCCTTGGAAACACCCAGGTTGGGAGGGGGGAGGTGACATCACACACAGGAGGGCAGATTCTGCCCACTTTTACTGCATCTGTAATCCAGGCTATTTCTACAGTGGGATTTCTGTAGGTTTTCAGTAGCTGCTCCCCCTAGTGTTTAAGAGTGGAAAATATCAAACTTTTTAATTTTTTTTAATATTTTGCTCAATTAAAAACAAATAATAATATCTAAACAAAACATTAAAACATTAATACTTTACATTTTTTCAGTTATTGAATTATTTTTTTTTCGACAACACCTTCCCTTTAAAAAATATAACAAAGCTGGAAATAATAAGTATTGGTAGAAAAATGAAAAAATATAACAATTATACCGCCGAAACGCGTTGTCCGTAACGCACTATTTCCTGCAACTTATTTACAGCTTTGTTATATTTTTTAATTTCTCTACCAATAAATCCGTATTTTTATGCCAACCGGACCTCTTGATATTTGCTGGATCCCTTTTCCTTCTCATTAATATATATATATATATATATATATATATATATATATATATATACTACAGTTAAAAAGTTTAGGGTCACTTAGATATTTCCTTATTTTTGAAAGAAAAGCACATTTTTTTTCAATGAAGCTAACAAATTAAACAGAAATACACTCTATACATTATTGATGTGGTAAATAACTATCCTAGCTGCAAACGTCTGGTTTTTAATGCAATATCTACATAGGTGTATAGGGGCCCATTTCCAACAACCACCACTCCAGTGTTCTAATGGTACATTGTGTTTGCTAACTGTGTTAGAAGGCTAATGGATGTTTAGAAATCCCTTGAAAACCCTTGTGCAAGTATGTTAGCACAGCTGAAAACAGTTTTGCTGATTAGAGAAGCTATAAAACTGACCTTCCTTTGAGCTAGTTGAGAATCTGGAGCATTACATTTGTTGGTTCCATTAAACTCTCAAAATGGCCAGAAAAAGAGAACTTTCATGTGAAACTCTACAGTTTATTCTTGTTCTTAGAAATGAAGAATATTCCATGCGATAAATTGCCAAGAAACTGAAGATTTCCTACAACGGTGTGTACTACTCCCTTTAGAGGAGAGCACAAACAGGCTCTAACCAGAGTAGAAAGAGAAGTGGGAGGTCAACTGAGCAACAAGACAAGTACATTAGAGTCTCTAGTTTGAGAAATCGACGCCTCACAGGTCCTCAAGTGACAGCTTCATTAAATAGTACCCGCAAAAAGCCAGAGTCAACATTTACAGTGAAGAGGCGACTCCAGAATGCTGGCCTACAGGGTAGAGTGGCAAAGAAAAAGCCATATCTGAGACTGGCTAATAAAAGGAAAAGATTAATATGTGCAAAAGGAACACAGACATTGGACAGAGGAAGATTGGAAAAAAGTGTTATGGACAGACGAATCGAAGTTTGAGGTGTTTGGATCACACAGAAGAACATTTGTGAGATGCAGAACTATTGAAAAGATCCTGGAAGAGTGCCTCATGTCATCTGTCAAGCATGGTGGAGGTAATGTGATGGTCTGAGGTTGCTTTGGTGCTGGTAAAGTGGGAGATTTGTACAAGGTAAAAGGGATTTTTAATAAGGAAGGCTATCACTCCAGTTTACAACGCTATACCATATTTGTGGACAGTGCTTGATTGGAGCCAATTTCATCCTACAACAGGACAATGACCCAAAGTACACCTCCAAATTATGCATGAACTATTTAGGGAAGAAGCAGGCAGCTGGTATTCTATCTGTAATGGAGTGGCCAGCCCAGTCACCAGATCTCAACCCTATTGAGCTGTTGTGGGAGCAGCTTGACCGCATGGTACGCAAAAAGTGCCCATCAAGCCAATCCAACTTGTGGGAGAGGCTTCTGGAAGTGACTCGCCCACCCCAGAGCTATGGGACACCCGGTGCCGGGCCGGACTAGTCCGGGGGTCGTCAGTGGTGGATGGGCCCGACTCCGTGGCCCTGGTGGCTGTCAATTAAATATGGCTGGTGACTTGGGGGTGATTAAAGTTTATATTTGTCGTGACGCCACCTGTGGTTTGCGGCTATTAAGCCGCCGCTGCTGTATGGGGCCTCCGGGGCTGATGGAATGGCAGCTTGGATGGTCCTGCTCCCCACAGGTGGAGCGGTACCCCGGGGCAACAGTTGGTGCTCGTGAGAGTCTATGGTGTCATGGTGTGTGAATAATACGGTGCAGGGCCGACAGGCAGTGAAAGAAGCAGGCACAAACAGTAGCCCCTTTACCTTCTTGTAAAAAACAAATTTTAATAGTCTGATTAAAAGGGAAGGGAATGTTCCAAAACCAGTAGTAAATTCCTTCCAGAATACAAATATTATCAATATTAAGAAAACACAAGGGAGGGGGAGGGGGTCTAACCCTTCATAACGCCTTAAGTTAACCCCTTCCTTGCCGCGGAGGTCGACGCCCTATGATCCTGCGCAAATGGCGCCCCCGCTCTACGTCGACTCTCCCTCCTGGCCCTACAGTGGCCCTAGGAGTCGTGAGGAGGGTGATAGTACTGTGAAGGATTCACACATTCAAATGAACCAAAATTCAAGATGTAATATACATAATCATAACCTATGGCCAATATGATTAATTGGACACATACACGGGCACAATGACCCAGAGATCCACTCAATAATCTCCAGTGGTCCCTAAACGAAACCACCCGACGTGTTTCCCCTCATCTATCTGAGGTTCTTCAGGAGTGGAAAGAAAGATTAGTTCATAGAACAAAAAAATAAATGACTGTTGGTGGTCCCAACACAATACAAACACTGGTAGAATCAAATTTCTTTGATTCTACCAGTGTTTGTATTGTGTTGGGACCACCAACAGTCATTTATTTTTTTGTTCTATGAACTAATCTTTCTTTCCACTCCTGAAGAACCTCAGATAGATGAGGGGAAACACGTCGGGTGGTTTCGTTTAGGGACCACTGGAGATTATTGAGTGGATCTCTGGGTCATTGTGCCCGTGTATGTGTCCAATTAATCATATTGGCCATAGGTTATGATTATGTATATTACATCTTGAATTTTGGTTCATTTGAATGTGTGAATCCTTCACAGTACTATCACCCTCCTCACGACTCCTAGGGCCACTGTAGGGCCAGGAGGGAGAGTCGACGTAGAGCGGGGGCGCCATTTGCGCAGGATCATAGGGCGTCGACCTCCGCGGCAAGGAAGGGGTTAACTTAAGGCGTTATGAAGGGTTAGACCCCCTCCCCCTCCCTTGTGTTTTCTTAATATTGATAATATTTGTATTCTGGAAGGAATTTACTACTGGTTTTGGAACATTCCCTTCCCTTTTAATCAGACTATTAAAATTTTAATTTTAGGAGTTTTTTGTTTGTTTTTTTCACGATTGCACTTCTAATTATTGATTTTTGAATTGCCTCTCTTTACCTTCTTCTCTTTTACTTGGCAACAGTTTAGTCCTGGGAGACCGTCACAGTTGGTAGAGGGCTCCGGCCGGCCTGGAAGTAACTGAGGTATCTTTTTGGCCAGATGAGTATGAGGCCTACTGCTGTTCTTTCTTTACTGTTATAGGACCCTGCTCTCTGGCTTAGCAATGGCCCTCTTGCTGCTGGGACCAGTGGTATGTCCCTCTCCCTGTGTGGTAGGCTGCGCAGGCCCTCTCTGGTGCTTCTCTGCTGGAGTCCACACCGGGCCCTGGTGATGCAGCTGTACCTTCGGGCTGTTTATGGGCCAGGTGCTTGCAGCTCTCCTGCCCTTCGGATTCGGCTACCAGGGAGTATTTTAGACCCTGGTGGCCACAGACTCCGATGTCCGAGTCTCTTCTGTGCCTCTCTGCTGCTCTTCCTGCTTCACTGGGCCAAGCTATTCCAGTTCCAGGCCCCAGTCTGCAGGACAGCACTACTCTGCGTCTGCTTTCTCTGCTTTCTCTCTACAGACTGACCACTAACTCCTCCCTCAGGTCAGACTTAAAGAATGCTCCCTGGAACTCCAGGTTCAGAGCTCCCCCTGCTGGCCTGAGGGAGAAACTGCGTTGGATGTTGAACTTACTGGTCAATAGACCTCCCAATTACCTCCAGGCTCAGCATTAACCCTTTGGAGGGGCAATGCTGTTGTGGCGACCAGGTCCTGGGGCGCCACAGAAGCATGGGGTGAAATATCTCCAGACTACCTCCGCAAATTAACAGCTAGAATGCCAAGGGTCTGCAAAACTGGAATTGCTGCAAAGGAGCATTCTGTGATGGAAGCAAAGTGTGAGAATAAAATAATTATTTCAAGTAAAAATCATTATTTCGAACCTTGTCAATGTCTGGACTATAATTTCTATTCATTATGCAACTCATTTGATAATTAAAAGTATGACTTTTCATAGAAAAGACAAAATTGTCTGGGTGACCCAAAACTTTTGAACTGTAGTGTATATATACTGTATATATATATATATATATATATATATATATATATATATATATATATATATATATATATATATTTACCGGGATCCTAACCTGAAATGCCTCTGACTGGGTTAAAAACCTACATGTCTGGGCAGAATGGATCCAGCTATTAAAGAGGGTGGACAAAGCCTGGTTACAGGGAGGATGCTCGGTCAAAAAGAAATGCACTATAATTATATATAAAAAAAAACTGACTCGCACATCCAACAGGTGTGAACAGGTGCCAACACATTATAACTACAAAAATACCTATGGGTCAGTTTTTCTTATATAATTTGAGTGCATTTCTTTCTGACTGAGCATCGATGGCGGCAGAGAATGTCGCTATTGCCGTCGGCGCAAATTAGATTGCATGGTTAGAGTTTTACAGTGTGATCTAACTGGTTAACACCACCTGCGCCTGTGCATGGAATAATGTGGGCTTGCCGCGCAAGGCCCTTTAAAGGGCTATAGACGACCAATGACCATGAAGCGGCTAAATAAGATACAAATATAAAAGTCCCTTTTAGAATAATTTTTACTCCAGCGAAAATGGCACATTTTAAAGATTTTTTGCAAATACAACAATGAATACCAAGGCAAATAAAACTTAACACTTAACACTTAAAAAAAAACACAAATAATAAATTGCGACCAAGTTGTTTTATCAAGAGCAAACACCGATCTTGGGAGCGTACACATCACACAATATCAGGTCAGTAACTTTTCATTTTAAAAAGTACTTTTAAATTAAATACAAGGGAAATGTATAGGTGTGATTATATTTTGGAGATACAATTTACTCACACTGTTTTATTTTTGGTTAGGAAGATGAAAAAAGCTACTATTTTTGAGCTTATTGTCATTCAGTGCGCCCCAGTACAAAGGCTTTCTGAGGTCTGTGGACCATTACAAAGGCAATGTTAACCAGTAATAATCATTGCCTGTTCTGTGTAGTCTACTGCTGAGGCAGATGCTATATTGTCATCATTATCACTTTTGCACCATACAGAGTCTACTCTTCCCCCTTATTTTGATGTTGCACACATATAGTCAGTCACAATGGGAGTAGGAGATACTCAACAATTACAAGCATGAAGCAAGCGCCCGTTCTCTAAACTCTCAGTACAATTACAATGCATAACCACTTCTAACTTGATGTACTTATTGTGGGAGATGATTCTTTTTTTATTATCTTACGCTTGGTTTGCTTGGTTATCTATCTACTCACTTTTTATCCTCAGTAAAGCTGAGGTTAAAGTGGAAAACATTTGTTATCTCTGAACTCTATTTGTGAAACAGACTAAAAAAAAATATATATATATATATATATATATATATATATATATATATATATATATATGGCACACATTAAATAATGAATAAGGCAGAAGTAAAAAGTCACTATTAGAAGCATTTTTACTCCAGAACAAACTCAGAGACCATGAGGAATCTTGGCATTTGGGTGGTCAAAAAAATGCACTAAATTCTGCAAGGTAGTATTCAACAACTCAGACTTTTGGTAACTAAACAGATGTAAAATGTTTACTCATCTACAGTATATACCTCATAAAAATACCTGCAAGAAAATGAAAAGAATTATATAATCATAATATTTATTCATTTATATAGCGCTGTTAATTCCACAACGCTTTACATACAATGGCAACACTCTCCCCATTGGGGCTCACAATCTAAAGTCCCTATGATTATGTTTCTGGAGTGTGGGAGGAACCCGGAGGAAACCCACGCAAACACAGGGAGAACATACAAACTCCTTGCAGATGGTGTCCTTGGTGGGATTTGAACCCAGGACCCCAGCGCTGCAAGACTGCAGTGTTAACCACTGAGCCACCGTGCCGCCCATAATGCATACCTGATCAAAATCCAATAAAGCCCAATGTTCATTCAGGAATATTAAAGGGACCCCAGGATTTTGCCAGCTAATCTGACAGCAGCAAACTGTAAAAAAGAGTCCATGATTCCAGTGATGTTTCACTTACTGGGCTACTTTTTTTTAGTTTTGATGTAGTGCTTTATTAGTAGGAGATTATCATCACAGGACTATTAAATTTGCTGCAATATTGTCCTCCATATTCGTGAACTCTGTATATCTCTGCCCACCCCACTGATTGGTAGCTTTCTGCCTATGCATAAGCGGGCTTTACATGCTACGATATCGTTAATGAATTATCGTCGGGGTCACGGTGTTTGTGACGCACATCCGGCGTCATTAACGATATTGCAGTGTGTGACACCTATAGGCGACCTTAAACGATCGCAAAAGCGGTCAAAATCGTTTGCGGCGGAACAAAAAAAAACGTTTTCTGCTTATTAGCGATGTTGTTCATCGTTCCTTCACTGTGTGTGACACCGCAGGTGCGACGAACATTTCCTTACCTGCCTCCACCGGCAATGCGGAAGGAAGGAGGTGGGCGGATGTTACGTCCCGCTCATCTCCGCCCCTCTGCTTCTATTGGACACCTGCTGTGTGACGTTGCTGTGACGTCGCACGAACCGCCCCCTTAGAAAGGAGGCGGTTCTCCGTCCAGAGCGACGTCGCAGGGCAGGTAAGTCCGTGTGACGGTAAAAAGCGAGGTTGTGGGCACGGGCAGCGATTTGCCCATATCGCACAACCGACGGGGGTGGGTACAATCGCTTGCTATCTCGCTAGCGAGATTGTAGCGTGTAAAGCTCGCTATATTATACACAAAAAGCTGTCAATCAGTGGTTTGGGTGAGTTTTTACAGAGCTCTGCATTCAGACAACTGATAGATCTACAGAAGATAAAACATTGGCTTTGTCAAAACCATGGTAAGCTGCCCAGTGAGTGATACATATCTGGAATCAGGGTCTCTGTCCCTACATCATGCTGCTCTCTAATGAGGTAGCAAAATCTTTTTGACAGATTCTCTTTAATAAAGCCTAAAATGGAGCATAAGTAACCCCGCTGTATAATTTTGAATACCTAACACAATACATTTATTTCTTTATGACAACTATACAATATTTGGGAACTGTAATACATCTAACAGTCATGTATGTGCTCCTGGAAGGATAGTGGTTAGATATGGTGGGATGATTGGTCCCAACATCAGGGCTTGTTAGTTACTGTACATTTGTGATACTCTTACTGTTCTTGTCATTATATAACTCAGGGTTCTTAACCTTTGAGCCATCTTCCATCCCATCTGAGAATCTGCTGTAGTGTGCACAGAAACAGAAGAACTGTTACTGTCAGTAATTTCTGTAAGCAGTGACCACGTAGCATGCTAATGCATTTCAAGGCATCATTATCCACAGTATGATGTGTTTTTTATGGAAGCTGTGCCATTGAGATTGTTATCTTAATGCCCTTACATGTTCGGCAAAGGCACAGGTGTGCAGGGAAGGACAGCTATGTTTAACTCCATTGCTGGGGGCTGCTGTCCAGGCGAATTACTGTTGAAACTAAGTATTATACCTCCATACAGTGATGATTTTATAAAATCCATTCATAAGATAGAGGTTGTAGAGCAGTGTTCTTGAGGACAAGTATTCTGCATTTTCAAGCATTTAAAAAAATAAAATTGCTTTTCTTGTAAGATAATGTATGTAAAGTGCTGCAAAATATGGTAGCGCTATATAAGCAGTGCTCAAAAAATAAATTAGTTTACAGTTTCATGAGGAGAAGATGTGGAAACCATTTTGAATTGGCATGTTAATAATGATTTTTATAAATATCCAAGGGAAAAATAGTCATATGTAGAATATGTGTAAATCTGTATATGTATGTGTATAACATGTCTTTAATAGGCACATCATAGTACACCAGTTGTACAGAAGTTAGCAGAGGTTCATGAGCATTGTTCATCTTTCTCTCATATTTGAGCTAAAGGAGAATTCTCCGGTTCTGACCTCAGAAGAAGAACCTAAAGGCCCCGTCACACACAGAGATAAATCTTTGGCAGATCTGTGGTTGCAGTGAAATCATGGACATATTGTTCCATTTGTACACAGCCACAAACCTGGCACTGATTGTCCACAATTTCACTGCAACCACAGATCTGCTGCAGATTTATCTCTGTGTGTGACAGGGCCTTTAGACTTCTATGTCCTATAGGAAAGTATGGCCCTCCCATTCCCAGCCTGAATACATCTAAGAAACTCTGGGACATTATCAGTGCATCTGGCATTGGCAAGAAGCCTCACAAAATATCCAGGAGCTCACTGATGCCCCGATCCAGGTCTGATAGAGGCTGGTGTCTTGGAAGATCCCCTATCTCATCAGGAGCATGTTCAGGTTTTGTTAGTAGTGCTTACAGGCACCTGTAATCCATAGACACTAATTATGCTGAGTTTCACACACATTGGATTGGCCTGTAATTTAAATTAGTTAGGCCGGTTTCAGACGTCTGTGTTTTAGGTACGTGTGACATCCGTTTCTAACACAGATGCCACACGTACCCATGTTATTCTATACTAGTACTCACACGGCCCTGTTTTCACATCGACCTTGTGACCTCTCATGAGCCCGTACTCACATGCAGGCATGTTCGTTTTTTCTCCGGCAGCATGGTTGTCACATGGATCGCACACGGATGTGATCCGTGTGACATCAGTGTGACACGTACCGGAGAAAACACGGGTTTTTTAAATAAAAAGATTTTCAATATTTACCTATGTCCAGCGATGCTGTCTCCGGCTCTGCTGCCTCCCGCTCCTGACCCCCGATCATTATATTCACTGAATATTTACTCCACTGAGGAGCTGGAAGCAGGAGCAGTGCTGGGGACCGCATCGCTGGGGACAGGTGAGTATACAGCAGAGAGTGTGTGTGTGTGTGTTCATATGTGTGTGTGTATGTGTGTGTGTTCAGTGTATACATACATTTGCATAATGTGTGTGTATGTGTGGCGCCCTGGACAAGCCAGGTCATCACAGGTACTACACCAACACACCCCACACCCCGGCTAGGCACACCTAGATCAAACACAAATCCTTGTTGCCTTCCTCCAGGGGCTGATGTCCACACCAGGGGGTGGGCCAGGCGGTTGGTCCGAGGAGTTCACAGTCCTGGAGGCGGGAAAAGTAGTCAGTTTAGTTTGGGAGAGGAGTGGTAAAGGAGCAGCCTGACGGTGTCCGGGTGTGTGTCCCGAGCACAGACAGCAAGGTTGGCAGACGGTGGTGACCGCCAGCAGGAGAGGCTGATTGAAGTGAACCGTAAGGACCGGGGACGGGCGGTGGCCCGCCGGTACCGGATCGGGGAGTGAAGAGAAGCCAGCACCATTCGGCAGGGCCTACGGACCCCGACCAGGCTAGGAGTCGCCGTTAAACCGGTCAAATCCGTTAGCGAAGGGAACCTCCGGGGTTTCCCAGCAGCCAAGACCCGATTGAAGGCAACAGCTCACACCGTAGAGGGAAACACAGTCACCGCCAAGGCTACAGTTCCCAGGGCCAGAGCCTGCGGGCAAAAGGGGCTCCCCTCAGCATCCATCCAAGCTGGGTAGCAGGTTACCGGTGGGAAGCCATTGGAACCGTAAACACAACACAGGTGCAGGGAAAGGCAGTCACCATCAACCTACCGGGAGAACTACCGCAGCCGCCTGTGGGACCCGTCCATCCAGCCGTTTGTTTGACCAGAGACTCTGTGTGAATTACTGGCTGAGTGAGTACCACCTTTCCGTGCGGCACAGCGCTGCCCCTGCGACCCTGCACCTCACCAGGCACCGTAACCCGCCTGTCATCCATACCCCCCTCACCGGGCCCCGGAACAACCAATCCCCCTATCCACGGAGGGGAGAACCAACATCCAAGCTGCTCCCTGTCATCGCTCCCGGGATACCCGTCCAGAGCAGCGGTGGTGTCACAACCTCACCACAACCGTGGGTGGCGTCACGGACAATATCCCCCCAAACCGCACACCAATTCCCCCTTTCACTCACGGGCGAGGAACGCCGCTCGAGACCCCGGGATCCGGCCCACCGCTCGAGCCACCACCGAGCAGTAGCAGCAGCAGTAGCCGGACCCGAGCAGTGGGTGAGCGCAGCGTCCCCTCCTCCGCCCGCGACATATGTGCTTGGTGTATTCATGTGTGTCTGCTATGTGTGTAGACTACAACAAAAGAAGGTGGTATCCGAACGGCACCAGTAATTCCATATTGGTAAATATGTCAAATATAAGCTGGAAATAACATGCAAAAGATTAAATTTTATTGTAACAAAGTCGTGTGTGTACAGGGTTAAAAACATGTAAAATCATTCCATGACAATGGATTATACACAACTGCATCTTCTCACAAAAATTAATATAACATCAAGGATACTTTCCCAGTATACAATGAATGATGTATTAATATAGACCCAACCTATACAGATAGGAAGCAATAAGAAAGCTGGGTTCCTGAACAATAAATGCCAACAATATAGGGAGAGGATGCAGGAAATCCCAGATGCAATTAATAATATTGCATCATCTCATTATAGTAAAGATGGCAACAGGAAAGGTTCCCACCACATAATTGCTGATATATATATATATATATATATATATATACATGACCGACCCATAAAGGCAAACACACTGGATGTTATAATAGTCACCTGTGCTGGAGGGACTCAGTGAATCAAATGCCTACCTGAATATATTGAAAAAGCAAGCAAGGTTTAAGATGAATATAAAGGCAATGGGAAAGCTGGGTTCCTGAAAAAATAATCCAATAATATGAGGAGAAGATGCAGGCAGTCCCATGTGCTATGTGTGTATACATATGTGTGTATATGTGCTCAGTGTATACATGTGCTTGCTAAGTGTGTGTGTGTGCAGTGAGGACCTGGAAGCCGGAGCATCGCGGGGACAGCATCAAAGACTCATCAGTTCCCAATGAACTCTGATGAACCCGTGAAGTTACCGTCCTGGCAACTGCTGTAGCGTGGTGTTGCGGGGATGTCATCAGGATGTCATTAGAGTTCATTGGGATCTCCAATGACCTCCTGGACGTCACTGCACACATTACTTTGTGAATACTCACCTGTCCCAGCGATGCCGTCCCTGGCACTGAAGTCCCCAGCGAAGATCCGGCTTCCAGGTGGAGAGGTGGAGTGTGGTTGATTGCGTGTGGGGACAAATGTTTTTTATCCAGGTAAACAGATGCAATTAATACAGGTAACTAGTGCAGAGGATGCGGGATAGATAAAGAAAAAATAACAGGTCTGTGAGAGCCCGAGATCTTGCTGGTTGGTAGATGATCAAATACTTATTTCATGTAATAAAAGGCAAATTAATTGTTTAGAAATCACACAATGTGATTTTCTGGATTTTCTGGATTTTTTTTATTCTGTGCAGTGTACTCTCAATTACAATTACAGACCCCTCCATGCTTTGTGGGTGAAAAAACTTGCAAAGTCAGCAGTGTATCAAATACTTAATTTTCCTCACTGTGTATATATATATATATATATATATATATATATGTCACGCTTCCCGGTCCCCTGGTCCCGCTCTCCGATCCCCGTGGCCCGCTCCCCGCTCCCCGGCGGCGTCCCCTGCTCACCACCCCGGTCCCGGCCTCCTCTTCTCCGCCTGCGGCCTCCATGCGTCCAGCTCCCCGCTCCCGGCGCTCCTCTGCGACGTGGGACTCCCAGCCGGGCACCTCTGCTTCCTCTGCACCGCTCCCTGGACTGGCTTCTGGTACTCGGGCCTCGCGCATGCGCATTAGGGCGCGCGCGCGGTCATTGACCCTTTCTTAAAGTGCCAGCACCTAGAAACAGGAAATTGCATAGACAGGTACAGGGTATATTAAGATTCACTTTCCTGGTGGGCGGGGCCTGTTCTACGTGTTTAGCAAGCTAGTGTTCAGGTCCCCGTATTGCTTTGCCCTGTGCTTTGCCTTGTATTAACCCTGTCCTGTCTCGTAGAGCATGTCCTGCCACGCCAGCCGCTCCGAACCAAGTCCATCCCTGGACCCTGACGGTGACTTCGGCGGATGTTCCACCACCTCTGCAGCTCCGCCAGTCTCCAGTCCCTGGCTCCGTTCGGTGACCCGTTCCATCGCTCAGCAGGTTCCGGATCCCGCCTGACCCTACAACCCGGCCTCGAACCCTGAGCTTCGTCACCCGGGCTACCGTCCTGTACCTCGTGTGCTCAGCGCCATCCACCTTTCCTGCTCCTCTACGGACTGTCCAGCTACCAATAGTGCTTCGGCTACCGTGCATCAGGACCCTCTGGCGGGGTGACCGGCCTGGCTGCCTCCTCAGGGGAAATCGGTGTACGGTCCAGTGCTTCCACCACCCGGTCGTAACAGCTAGAACAGGCCATGGATCCCGCCGAAGCACTAGCGGCCTTGCAGCAGGAACTCGTACGCCAGCGCGAGACCCAGACCCGCATGCTGAACTTCATGTCTTCTGTGGATACCCGCCTGAACACGCTACAAGCGATGGCCACATCCTTGGCATCTCAGGTTTCCACTGTACAATCCACGGCCACAGCTCCCGTGGCAGCCTCTTCGGATGCTTCCAAACTTCGTTTGGCCTCACCACCCCGGTACGCCGGAGATCCCAAGACCTGCAGGGGATTCATCAATCAATGCTCTCTCTATTTCAAGCTGCTGCCGCACCTTTTTGCCTCTGACCAAGCCAAGGTCGCGTTCATGATGTCCCATCTAGAGGGAGAGGCACTGGCCTGGATGAACCCCTTGTGGGAGAAGGAGGATCCGGTAACCACCAACATCCAGGAATTCCTGCAGGCATTTCGTGGCACCTTTGACGAGCCCGGACGCGCCTCCGCGTCTGCCTCATCCCTCCTCCGGCTACGTCAGGGGACTCTGACGGTGGGCCAATATGCCATTCGTTTTCGCACCTTGGCTTCGGAACTCGGGTGGAACAATGAGGCCCTAACCGCCGCCTTCTGGGAGGGACTCACGGGTCGTATTAAAGATGAGCTGGCTGGTCGTGACGTGCCGTCCACCCTGGATGCCCTGATTGCCCTAGCGACTCGAGTGGATCTTTGCTTTCAGGAACGATCCAAAGAAGTGTCCCGCGAGAGGCGTCCGATACGGCACTCCTCCCCACCACAGAAGTCCATCGCTCCCCAGTTGGCGTCACCTGGCGCGTCTACCTCCGAGCCCATGCAGATTGACCGCCTGAGGCAGTCGGAGCAACGCCAAGCAGAACGACTAGCAAAGGGTCTCTGCTTCTACTGCGGTGATGGCACACACCTGCTACGCTCTTGTCCCGAGAAGCCGGGAAACTCCAAAGCCTAGGCTTGGTAGGAGAGGCCACCCTAGGTGCTGGGACTCTCTCAGACTCCGTTACCTGGACTATTCAAATCACTACAGAAGAGACCCGGTTCACGGCAGAGGCGTATCTCGATTCCGGAGCAGCAGGCAACTTCATCCAGCAGGCCACGGTGGATAAGTACCAGGTGCCTGTCCTCCCACTAGAGAAACCGCTGGTGATCGCCTCTGTTGATGGGAAACCCCTCTCTGACACCGTCTCACTGATCACCAAGCCTGTGGAAGTATGGATCGGTGCTCTGCACACAGAGAAGATCACCTTCTACGTCCTCCCGCGCATGTCTCATCAGATCCTGCTGGGACTCCCATGGTTACGGACACACGAACCATCGGTCAGCTGGAGTACAGGTGAAATCACCCGATGGGGCTCCTCGTGTCACGAGAGATGTCTGAAATCCATCCAGCCCATCCGACGCCCTCCGGTTCCAGAGTCTCTACCAGGACTGCCTTCTGCCTACTGGTCCTTCACGGACGTGTTTGATAAAAAGGAGTCAGAGGTACTACCGCCTCATCGTCCCTACGACTGTGCCATCGAGTTACTGCCAGGAACTACGCCTCCTCGAGGACGGATATACCCCTTGTCCCCTGCTGAAACACAAGCTATGTCTGCCTATATCACCGAGAGCCTGGCTAAGGGGTTCATTCGGAGGTCCTCGTCCCCTGCCGGAGCAGGGTTTTTCTTCGTCAAGAAGAAGGAAGGTGATCTGCGCCCTTGCATTGACTACCGGGGATTAAACCAGATCACCGTAAAAAACAAATACCCTCTGCCGCTTATCCCCGAACTATTCGATCGGCTCCGAGGAGCCCGTGTATTCACCAAGTTGGACCTCCGTGGGGCCTATAACCTGGTTCGCATTCGCTCTGGAGACGAATGGAAAACCGCATTCAACACTCGGGATGGGCACTACGAGTATTGTGTCATGCCCTTTGGTCTGTGTAATGCTCCGGCAGTCTTCCAAGAACTGGTGAACGACGTGTTCAGAGATCTCCTCTATGTCTGTGTCGTGGTGTATCTGGACGACATCCTGGTCTTCTCTCCGGATCTACAAACCCACCGAGAGAACGAGCAGCTAGTTCTCCAGAGGCTTAGAGAGAATCGTCTGTACGCCAAGTACGAGAAATGCATCTTTGAAAAGTCGTCTCTTCCCTTCCTGGGTTATGTAATCTCGGACACTGGCCTGCAGATGGACCCAGAGAAAGTGTCTGCCATCATCAACTGGCCTCCTCCTTCCGGACTGAAGGCTATCCAACGCTTTCTCGGCTTTGTGAACTACTACCGTCAATTCATCCCGCATTTCTCTGCCTTGACTGCACCTCTCTCTGCCTTGACTAAGAAAGGAGCTAATCCTAAGGACTGGTCCCCGGCGGCCGATGCCGCGTTCTGCTCCTTGAAACAGGCGTTTGCTTCTTCCCCGGTTCTCCATCGCCCTGAATTGAACCGACAGTTCACCTTAGAGGTGGATGCCTCCTCCTCAGGAGCCGGGGCAGTGTTGATGCAGAACTCCCCCTCCGGAAAGATGGTCACTTGTGGATTCTTCTCCAAGAGCTTCTCGGCACCCGAACGCAACTACACCATTGGGGATCGGGAGCTACTGGCCGTGAAGCTGGCCTTGGAGGAATGGCGCTACCTCTTGGAGGGAGCTGTATACCCTGTAATCATATACACGGACCACAAGAATCTGGAGTACCTGCGGTCTGCCCAAAGACTGAACCCACGACAAGCCCGCTGGTCCTTGTTTTTTGCTCGATTTGATTTCCAACTCCATTTTCGGCCTGCGGATAAGAACGTGCGGGCAGACGCTCTGTCCAGATCCTTCGTGCCCGTGGAGTTGGAGGAGGAGACATACCAGCCCATCATCAACCCCAGTAAAGTCATTCCGGTGACTCCTGTCGCTCTAACTCAGATACCCCCTGGGAAAACCTATGTCTCAGATACTGACAGACAGAGAGTCCTGCACTGGGGCCATGCTTCTAAGATCGCCGGCCATGCTGGTCAGAAGAAGACTTGGAGTACGATTGTCCGTCACTACTGGTGGCCGTCCCTCCATAAAGACGTCGCAACCTTCGTCTCAGCCTGTCCATCCTGTGCCCGGAACAAGACACCCAAGCACCTACCCTATGGACGTCTTCTGCCTTTGCCCATTACTTCCGTTCCGTGGCAACATATCGCAATGGACTTCATTACGGACTTACCCTTATCCTCCGGACATACGGTCATATGGGTTGTGGTGGATCGCTTCTCAAAGATGGCCCACTTCGTTCCCATGGCAGGGCTGCCCTCTGCCCAGGAGCTAGCTGACTCCTTCATACAGCACATATTCCGATTGCATGGCTTCCCCGCACACATTGTGTCTGACAGAGGAACTCAGTTTACCTCGCGCTTCTGGAGGGCTCTCTGCAAACATCTAGGAGTGTCCTTGGACTTTTCTTCGGCCTACCATCCTCAGTCGAATGGCCAAGTGGAACGGGTCAATCAGATCCTGACCTCCTTCCTGCGCCACTACGTCAACATCCATCATGACGATTGGTCCACGCTCCTACCTTGGGCTGAGTTCTCCCATAACCAGCACATCAGTGAGTCCACCTCCAGCTCTCCCTTTCAGATCGTTTACGGACTGCAGCCTTCTGTCCCGTTGCCAGTATCCTCGGCTTCCGACGTCCCCGCAGCAGATGCTCTGGTTCGGAACTTTTCAGCTATATGGAACTCTGTCAAGTCGTCCCTAGAACGTGCTTCATTGCGGATGAAGAGACATGCGGACAAGAGGCGCCTGGATCCCCCGTGTTTCTCCCCAGGTGATCTGGTCTGGCTTGCATCCAGATATGTCCGATTGAAGTTACCCTCGTACAAGTTGGGCCCTCGCTACATCGGGCCGTTTAAGATCATCAGCAAGATCAATGCAGTCTCCTATAAGCTGCAGCTCCCGGCCACGATGCGGATACCCAACTCCTTCCATGTCTCCTTACTCAAGCCTGTTGTCCTTGGTCCCTTCTCCGCTGAGGTCGGTACTGCTCCTCCTCCTACTGCTGACGATGACATCTATGCGGTAAGGGATATCGTGGCCATGAAGACCGTGAGAGGTCGGCAATACTTCCTGGTAGACTGGGCGGGTTATGGTCCCGAGGATCGGTCCTTGGAGCCCCGGGAGAATGTTGGCACTCCTCTGATTCGTGCCTTCCTGTCCCGCTTGCGGGGGCGTGGGGGAGGGGTACTGTCACGCTTCCCGGTCCCCTGATCCCACTCTCCGGTCCCCGTGGCCCGCTCCCCGCTCCCCGGCGGCGTCCCCTACTCACCACCCCGGTCCCGGCCTCCTCTTCTCCGCCTGCGGCCTCCATGCGTCCAGCTCCCCGCTCCCGGCGCTCCTCTGCGACGTGGGACTCCCAGCCGGGCACCTCTGCTTCCTCTGCACCGCTCCCTGGACTGGCTTCTGGTACTCGGGCCTCGCGCATGCGCATTAGGGCGCGCGCGCGGTCATTGACCCTTTCTTAAAGGGCCAGCACCTAGAAACAGGAAATTGCATAGACAGGTACAGGGTATATTAAGATTCACTTTCCTGGTGGGTGGGGCCTGTTCTACGTGTTTAGCAAGCTAGTGTTCAGGTCCCCGTATTGCTTTGCCCTGTGCTTTGCCTTGTATTAACCCTGTCCTGTCTCGTAGAGCATGTCCTGCCACGCCAGCCGCTCCAAACCAAGTCCATCCCTGGACCCTGACGGTGACTTCGGCGGATGTTCCACCACCTCTTCAGCTCCGCCAGTCTCCAGTCCCTGGCTCCGTTCGGTGACCCGTTCCATCGCTCAGCAGGTTCCGGATCCCGCCTGACCCTACAACCCGGCCTCGGACCCTGAGCTTCGTCACCCGGGCTACCGTCCTGTACCTCGTGTGCTCAGCGCCATCCACCTTTCCTGCTCCTCTAAGGACTGTCCAGCTACCTATAGTGCTTCGGCTACCGTGCATCAGGACCCTCTGGCGGGGTGACCGGCCTGACTGCCTCCTCAGGGGAAATCGGTGTACGGTCCAGTGCTTCCACCACCCGGTCGTAACAATATATATATATATATATATATATATATATATATATACATATATATATATATATATATATAAACAAGTGCATACATTGCTCAAAAAAATAATATGTGCAATGTCTAGAGCAACAAGCAATGGCAAGCATAAAGGTGCTATTAAATTGCAGTTTTCCTTAGACAGCTACCACTGTGATAAAGGGATCAAGGCGTGAAATGTGATACAGGTCCCATAGCATTTCAATTGGACAGATTGCTTGTCTTTACTAAGATAAAGTATCCTATGCCCTCGACTCTCAGACACAAACATAACTTTCCACTCTAATGCAAGAAATTAAAGAAAAGCAAAGAAAGAGGAATGAAATGGCGCAGTTTGAAGAAATTCAACTTTCACTAAGTTAAAGAGTAAAGAATTGGCTTGGTAAAGTGCAGTAAAGATATTATTTCTTTTTTTTTAAAATGTTATTTAACTTTGTTAAACTTATAAACATAGGTATCTATACTTGCTTACATTTACACAGTAAGTATTTAGAGTAATATATATATATATATACTAGCTATACTACCCGGCTTCACCCGGGTTAATAACTGCTGTTAACATAATAGAATGTATTAACAAAAATGTATTCTGCCCACAAAAACCACAAAACAAATAGATAGAAATGTAATTATAATGTATGTCTCCCCCTCTGTATATGTCTCTCTGTCTCTCTCTCTATCTCTTTGTCTGTCTGTCTCTTTCCCTGTCTTTCTCTGACTGTCTCTGTCGCTTTCTCCGTCTGTCTCAATCTCTTTCCCTGTCTGTCTATCTATCTCTTTCCCTGTCTGTCTATCTATCTCTGTCACTTTCCCTGTCTGTCTCTTTCCCTGTCTGTCTTTTTCCCTCTCTTTCCCTGTCTGTCTCTTTCCCTCTCTTTCCCTGTCTGTCTCTTTCCCTCTTTCCCTCTGTCTCTTTCCCTGTGTCTGTCTCTTTGTCTGTCTCTTTACCTGTCTTTGTCTGTCTCTTTCCTTTTCTTTCCCTGTCTGTATGTTTCCCTGTGTCTCTCTGTCTCTTTGTCTGTGTCTGTCTCTTTACCTGTCTGTGTCTGTCTCTTAACCTGTCTCTCTCTTTCCCTCTCTTTCCCTGTCTGTCTCTTTCCCTGTGAGTCTGTCTCTTTGTGTCTGTCTCTTTGTGTCTGTCTCTTACCCTGTCTATGACTGTTTCCTATCCTGTCTGTGTCTGCCTCTTTCCCTGTCTGTGTCTGTCTCTTTCCCTGGCTGCATTGTGACACGCCAACAATCCATATAAGGGCATGGCTGCGCATTCTTCTGAAGTTCTGGCTGCACTGTGGCTCCCAGCTCCATTCACTTTACTGGAGGCAGGTTTTTTGGCAAATAACTGTAAAGTGCGGGGTTAAAGTTTCCCCTCAAAACATAGCCTATGACGCTCTCGGGGTCCAGACGTGTGAGTGTGCAAAACTTTTTGGCTGTAGCTGTAACGGTGCAGATGCCAATCCCGGACATACATACACACACACACACACACACACCCACACACACACACACACACACACACACATTCAGCTTTATGTATTAGATATGCTATTCACCACAAAAGCAAGAACGAGTAGTGATGGAATTATGTAAATCACAGGATGGATAGAGAAATTAATGATAATAACATTTGCAAAAGATTGTGATTTATTCAGCATTGAGTATAAACGCCACATGCAGAAATACAGGCACTTACACACTGTGGCATGTTATTATTGAGATCATTAATGGTTGTCTGAGGAATGTTCTGTCACATTGAATGCACTTGGACAGGTAAATCATCAAGATGTGCTGCTGGCAGGTTCCTTTGCATTGCACATCAATGAGGTTCCAAATGTACTCGATGGAAGACAAGTCAAAGACACCAGAGTCTATGTTAGCATGTTTCGGGTATGCAGGCTGCTCACAACAGCACAATCAACTTGCAACCTGGCACTGTCATGTTGAGAAATGGCTCCTGGTACACTTAGGAAAAACAGCTGTAACTCTTGTTCTATAGCCAAATAAATATAAATCCAAGCAGCTAGTGTATTTGGAATGATGACTAGATAGGTCCGGCTACTGTATGATATACTACCCCACATCTTGTTCCCCATAGTAAGACTTTTGTGATGTTCAATTGCAGAGGCCTCTTCATTGACCTCATTCCACCTCACTCAAAGGCTATCATGGTGCAGAGCAAGACAACAAATGAAGGCTGAAATGAAGGTCTATCTCTTTCAGCAATAAGTCTTGAAAAACAAAAACAGGATAATTGTGGTGTACTCCGCGCTGCTGTACAAAGAATCTCTCCAAGTAGTAAAGCAACGTGGGTGATTTATTCTACGTGTTTCGAAGAGATAGCCCCTCTTCTTCCTCAGGAAAATCCACCACA
Organism: Anomaloglossus baeobatrachus; assembly: GCF_048569485.1. Classification (NCBI taxonomy): domain Eukaryota; kingdom Metazoa; phylum Chordata; class Amphibia; order Anura; family Aromobatidae; genus Anomaloglossus; species Anomaloglossus baeobatrachus. The sequence goes on from NC_134358.1 coordinate 396,493,373, forward strand.
TTGCTTTATTACTTGGAGTGATTCTTTGTACAGCAGCGCGGAGTATACCACAATTACCCTGTTTTTGTTTTGCTTCTGCCTTTGGCACGTGAGATCGGCTGCAGCTGTTATATGTTGCTATATTAGTTGTGAGACACACAACTAATCCAGGTGAGCGGTTTTCCTTTAAAGTCACCATATTATACATTGGTAAGACCCTATTGCGCTCCTTATATCCACAGATTGTTCCTAGCAATAAGTCTTGGACACAAGGAGATTGGTCTGAAGACTACATGGCAAACGCCATAAAAAGGTCTTTATGGGGAACAGCACACCAGTCCTATTCCCAGAATAATAGTATGGAAGTAGCATAATATGGCAGCTGGTCTTTATTAAAGATGAACTAATTGATTTGGTTGTAGAACCAGTGGTACAGCCATTTCTCCAAAGTGTCATAAGAGCCATGTTCAACATGTCAATGCTAAGCTGCTTGTTGCTCGTGCTACTCTGAGCAGCCTGTCTGACTGAAAAATTCTATCATTGTCACGCTAGGTAAGGGGAAGTACCCAGAAAACGGCGAAAGGGAACAAAAGGAAAAACCTGTGTGGAAGGGGAAGATGGTGACCCTGACTAAACCTACTGTTGGACCCTGGGTTACCTCACCACCCTAGCTTGGTTCTGCCCCTATGCGCCGAGCAGGATATATGACATTAGGCTGACTCTGATCTAGGCCCTAGGTAGGGAGTGGATGGGATGAGTTCTTTGTCGAACTCGCTAATAGCTAAAGGACACACAGGGATAACAAGTAAAGGTGGCTTTACACACTGCAACATCGCAAACTACATCGCTGTAACGTCACCGGTTTTGTGACGTTATAGCGACCTCCCCAGCGACATTGCAGTGTGTGAAACACATCAGCGACCTGGCCCCTGCTGTGAAGTTGCTGATCGCTACAAATCGTTCAGGACCATTCTTTGGTCCTTTGTTTCCCGCTGTGCAGCAAAGTCTCAGTGTGTAAAGGGGACTTTACAGCGACTTCGTTAGCGACTTCCCTTTCAAAAAGCTGTTTTACAACGTCCCCAATGACTAGCTAGGTCGTTCTGCAGGTCCGGATCGCTGTTGCGTCGTTGGCCAGGTCTGCCTGTTTGACAGCTGACCAGAGACTTTGTAGCGATCCCGGCCAGGTTGGGATCACTCGTGGGATCGCTAGAAAGTCTCAGTGTGTAAAGGGGCCTTAAGGGAAGGTAACAAACAACTTATCTTCAAGATTATGGGAGAGGGACTGCAATACACAATGAAGTGATTCCAGATGAATGCAAGCTGACTGTATGCACTCAGTATATGTAGGAAGATAGAGCAACCACCAGCACAGATCAAAGAGGAATGGAAGAATTTAAGGACACCAAAGGAAGTGCTGATGGAACAACTGAAAGGGTGAGGAATTATGCAGGGTTCTCAAGGAAAAGGGATAAACGACCAGCAGAGGAGATAAATAGGACAAAATGTATAATTGGTGGAGGAAGGTTGAACTAGATGGACCTAGGTCTTTTTTTCAACCTAAGTAACTATGTAACTATCTATAGGATACCATATACACCAAGCAGAATTAATAGAAGGTCACTGAACAATTTGCGTAGTGAAGCACTGTAACCTTCTATAGTCGGACACCAGTGACACTCATGACAATCATGGTTTGCAGCATCACTAGACTTGCCTTCCTTTGAACACAATGTGATGCATAGCAGTGACGCTTAATAGCCGTCACTGTTACCGCATCATGCTATGCCATGGAGGCAATGATATGGCGTCAAACTGGAGCCAGAGATTGTGAGTGCACATTATGGTACAGTGTAAGAGAGAGCAGTATGGGCTAGGTGGACCATATGTAAAATAGGGACACAGTATTTAGAATTAAAGGAACAATATGAAGAAGGGAGAACAGTATGGAGTGATAAGAACTTGGATGGATAAGTGGGATCATATGGAGGACAGTATGGATAAGTTGGCGCGTAGAGGGACAATATGGATAAATGGGCACATATGATAACAGTATGAATAAGTTGGAGCATGGGGGATAGTATGGATAAGTGGGAGCATAGAGGGGACAGTATGGATAATATGGAGTATAGAGAGACAGTATGGTTAAGTGGAAGCATAAGGGGACAATATGGATAAGTGGGAGCAATAGGAGGACAGTATAGATAAGTGGGAGCATATGGGGAAAGTATGGATAAGTGGGAGCATAAGGGAACAGTAGGGATAAGTTGGAGCATAGGGGGCAGTATGGAAAAGTGGGTGCATAGGGGACAGTATGAATAAGTTGGAGCATAGGGGGAACAATATAGATAAGTGGGAGTATAGAGAGAACAGTATGGATATGTGGGAGTATAGGGGAAAAGTATGGATAAGTGGTAGCATAGGTGGACAGTATGGGAACATAGGGGGGACAGTATGGATAAGTGGGCATATTGGGGAACAGTATGGATAAGTGAGAGTATATAGTTGGGCAGTATCGATAAGTGGGAGAATACCGGGGACCGTATGGATCATTGGGAGCATATGGAGGTCTGTATGGACAAGTGAGAGCATAGAAAGAACAGTATGGAAAAGTGGGAGCATGGGGGAACATTATGGATAAATGAAAGCATAGCGGAAATAGTATGGATAAGTGGGAGCATAGGGGGACTGTATGCATAAGTGGGAACATAGGGGGGACAGTATGGATAAGTGGGAGCATGTGGGACAGTATAAATAAGTGGAAATATAGGGAGACAGTATGGATAAGTGGGAGCATATTGGAACAGTATGGATAAGTGGGAGGATAGGGGGACACTATGGATAAGTGGGAATACAGGGGGGGCAGTATGGATAAGTGGGTCATAGGGGGACAGTATGGATAAGTGGGAGCATAGATGGAAAAGTATGGATAAGTGGGAGCACAGGGGGACAGTATGGTTAAGTGGGAGCATAGGGGTACAGTATCAATAAGTTGGAGCATAGTAGGGGGAACAATATGGATAAGTGGGAGTATAGAGAGAACAGTATGATTAAGTGGGAGCATAGGGGGACAATATGGATAAGGGGGAGCATAGAGAACAGTATGGATAATTGGGAGTATAGGGGGAACAGTATGGATAAGTGGGAGCAAAGGAGGGACAGTGTGGATAGTAGCAGTATAGGGAAACAGTATGAATAAGTTGGAGCATAGTGGGACAGTATGGATAAGTGGTAGCATAGGGGGCAGTATGGATATGTGGGAGCATGGGGGGATTGTATGGAGAAGTGGGATCATAGAGGGGATAGTAGGGGAAGTATATGTTGAAGTGAGAGTGTGGGTGGACAGTATGGAGAGGTAAATCTGATGATAACAAGCTTACAATTGTTAAAGAAGGTTGAATTTTATATTCGCTAGTCACTAAATGTGTGTATGTGCATGTGATGGAGTGGGATAATATACTCACCTACTGCTGCTTTCTCTTTGGTGTCTAGCGCCAGCCTCCTCTTCTCAGTGATGTCACTGCTCTCCAGACTCTCTGGGACATGCTACTAAGTGTGTCCCAGAGGTGACTTTTAGCCTCAGGGAGGGGGGCCCATACATAATTCTTGCACAAAGGACCTTTGCTCTCAGTGTCTGTCCCTGAACTAAAAGTGAGAGCTGGCATGTGATTGGAGGCTTTGAATTGCTGCTCTACTTTTCTTTGTATTGGTTTTGAAGAAAATTTCATACTGTGAGAACCACCAGAATTGACCTCAGATGAACTCAGTGCCTGACTGTGTGTAATGGTGGCAGCGCAGTCCGACAGTCCTGATAGTCCTGCACTGAGTCCACCTGAGTTCAAAGCTGGTGGTTCACACAGAAGATACTGTGCCAAGAACTAGAAGTGACTGCAGATGAACTCAGTGCCGGACTGTCACACTGTACTGTTGGTCTGGTAAGGGCTGTTTCCCACATCTGGCTTTTTGCTGGATTCGCGGATTCGGCGCACTCCAGTTCAGTGTGATACAATACAATGGCAGCGCGGCAAATTCCGGGTCACATGCTCCGGTCACATGACAGCATGTCACCGGAGCTTGTCGCGTTGCCATTGTACTGTATCACACTGTACTGGAGTGCGCCGGATCCGCCAATCTGGCGAAAAGCCGGATGTGTGAAACGGCCCTAAGAGTTCAAAGCTTTGACGTGTCCCAGCAGCCAGGAAGTCCAGGAACCTTGAAGTCTTTCATAAATTTTACTTTAAGGTTTCTGGGCCTCTCAGCTGCTGGGAGCCCCAGTGGCTATGAGCTCTGGTAACCTTTTATACTGTACATACAGTACAGACCAAATGTTTGGACACACCTTCTCATTCAAAGAGTTTTCTTTATTTTCATGACTCTGAAAATTGTAGATTCACATTTAAGGCATCAAAACTATGAATTAACACATGTGGAATGAAATACTTAAAACATTGTGAAACAACTGAAAATATGTCTTAAATTCTAGGTTCTTCAAAGTAGCCACCTTTTGCTTTGATTACTGCATTGCACACTCTTGGCATTCTCTTGATGAGCTTCAAGAGGTAGTCATCAGAAATTGTTTTCACTTCACAGGTGTGCCCTGTCAGGTATAATAAGTGGGATTTCTTGCCTTATAAATGGGATTGGGACCATCAGTTGTGTTGTGCAGAAATTGATGGATACACAGCTGATAGTCCTACTAAATAGACTGTTAGAATTTGTATTATGGCAAGAAAAAAGCAGCTAAGTAAAGAAAAACGAGTGGCCATCATTACTTTAAGAAATGAAGGTCAGTCAGTACGAAAAATTGGGAAAACTTTGAAACTTTGAAAGTGTCCCCAAGTGCAGTGGTAAAAACCATCAAACGCTACAAAGAAACTGGCTCACATGAGGGCCGCCCCAAGAAAGGAAGACCAAGAGTCACCTCTGCTGCGGAGGATAAGTTTATCCGAGTCACCAGCCTCAGAAATCGCAGGTTAACAGCAGCTCAGATTAGAGACCAGGTCAATGCCACACAGAGTTCTAGCAGCAGACACATCTCTAGAACAACTGTTAAGAGGAGACTTTGTTCAGCAGGCCTTCATGGTAAAATAGCTGCTAGGAAACCACTGCTAAGGACAGGGAACAAGCAGAAGAGAATTGTTTGGGCTAAAGAACACAAGGAATGGACATAAGACCAGTGGCAATCTGTGCTTTGGTCTGATGAGTCCAAATTTGAGATCTTTGGATCCAACCACCGTGTCTTTGTGCGACGCAGATAAGGTGAAAGCATGGACTCTTCATGTCTATTTCCCACCGTGAAGCATGGAGGAGGAAGTGTGATGTTCTGGGGGTGTTTTGCTGGGGACACTGTTGGGGATTTATTCAAAATTGAAGGCATACTGAACCAGCATGGCTACCACAGCATCTTGCAGCGGCATGCTATTCATCCGGTTTGTGTTTAGTTGGACCATCATTTAATTTAGGAAACTGACCCCATACACACCTTCAGGCTGTGTAAGGGCTATTTGAGTAAGAAGGAGAGTGATGAGGTGCTACACCAGACCTGAACACAATCGAGATAGTTTGGGGTGAGCTGGACCGCAGAGTGAAGGCAAAAGGGCCAACAAGTGCTAAGCATCTCTGGGAACTCCTTCAAGACTGTTGGAAGACCATTTCCAGTGAAGCTCATCAAGAGAATGCCAAGAGTGTCCAAAGCAGTAATCAAAGCAAAAGGTGGCTACTTTGAAGAACCTAGAATATAAGACATATTTTAAATTGTTTCCCACTTTTTTGTTAATTATTTCATTTCACATGTGTTAATTCATAGTTTTGATGCCTTCAATGTGAATCTACAATTTTCAAAGTCATGAAAATAAAGAGAACTCTTTGAATGAGAAGGTGTGGTCTGTACTATGTGTACTATATATATATATATATATATATATATATATAAACATACATAAAAAAACAACAGAAAACATCCCCACAGAAACGTGAGTGGCAAAGTACAGTACATGCTAAAACGAGCTTTAAACGCTACGAGATCTCGTTGAGGTCACGGATTTTGTGACGCACATCCGGCCGCTGTAGCAATCTCGTTGTGTGTGACTCCTAGGAGTGATTTTGGATCATTGCAAAAACGTCAAAAATCACTCCTCGTTGACAAGGAGGTCCATTCTCAAAAATCGCTGCTGTCGTGTGGGCGAAGTTGATCCTCGTCCCTGCGGTAGCACACATCGCTACGTGTGATGCTGCAGGAACGAGGAACCTCTCCTTACCTGCCACACGCCAGCAATGAGGAAGGAAGAAGGTGGGCGGGATGTTCGTCCCGCTCATCTCCGCCCCTCCGTTTTGATTGGCTGGCCGCTTAGTGACGTAGCGGTGACGTCGCTGTGATGCCGAATGTCCCTCCCCCTTGAGGGAGGGATTGTTTGGCAGTCACAGCGACGACGCCAACCAGGTAAGTGCGTGTGACGCTACCGTAGCGATAATGTTCGCTGCGGCAGCGATCACCAAATATCGGCATAACGATAGGGGCGGATGCTATCATGCTCGCCATCGCTAGCATTGGCTAGTGATGTCGCAGCGTGTAAAGCCCGCTTAAGTAGTAAAGTAGTAATGCAAAGTAAATCAATAATTTACTCTGACAGGTATATTATAGAAGGGAAGTGTGAAGTAAAACCCGAAAAAGAGGAGGGAGTGTAAAAGTGTGCATCAGTGCGTATTATTTATTTATTACTATGTAATTTTACAAGCCACTATTTTTGACTCCCTTTGGGACTGAGTTGCATCTTTTGACTTGTATTTACTTTCTGTACTGTTTACTATGCTTACGTTGGGCATCATAAGTCGTTAAGTGTTAATAGAGTATTTTTAGAGGTGTGCCAGGCTACAGAGTCACACAGAACAGATCATTAGGAACTTTATTTTGGTGTATGTGTGTGTGCACACAAATTTTTTTGGGATAGGAAAACCAGTCAATTCTTTACATTGGAAGATGCTTCAGGAAAAACTGGCAATTATTTAACTTTTTTTTATTGTTTTTTGCATATTTTTCCATTTTTTTGTCGAATCTTTTTAGTGACATTTTCTTTCTTTCTTTTTTTATTTTTATAGCTATTCAACAATTAAGTAGCAGTTTTGGAAGTAAAGATGCTGCCAAAAAGACACATGGGCATCTTCCGGGCGTTGTTCGAGCCTTCCCATTTTGTTCCTTTATAAATAATAGAGCATCTTTAGATCTGGAAATGACAGACGAATGGGCAGGTCACGTCTTATAAACTATTGAAGTCTTTTGAAGCATGAAGTTTGAACATATGAAGAGCATGTCATTCTTACATAGAATTATATATGTTCATTCTTTTAAGCATTTAATTAACATTTTGGGAGCGAATCCACCGGAACAAGATGTGTGCACATTCCCTCCTAACACAGAAAACAATTATTTGCCAAAGTCATCCAAATTGTGTTCTTCGGTTCTGAAATTCTGTACTACAAAATAATTAGGGGAAATTTGTCAAGACCACCAGTCTTGAACCTAAAGTCCATTGCAGTGCCCTAGATTTACCTTCCATCATTTTCCTGTGATTATGAAGGCAATGTAACACAAATGATTGTTTTTTTTCTATTTTCTAAATAGAATTAAATAAATGCATTAAAAAAGTGAAAAGAATTTAGGAAAACTCAAAATGTTAAAAAGCAGTGTGTGAAAAGAACACATTTCTTATATGTTGAATCTTTTATTTGAAAAGAAAAAAATACAACAAACTGCCAAACAAGCCCGGAGTAAATAATGACATGTGAGCGTATTGCTAACATACACGATAGCGTCTGGTGATTTTTACTCAGCTGTAAGTAGGCTTGTGTACTGAACATTAGTATTTTCTGCTACTGACACGGTCTTTTTCACCATCATATTTTTCTATCTTGTATAATGTTAGATTTGAAAATCGCGTGCAAGTGCAATTTACCATGGCAAATAACACACAGCGGGATCTAATGAAGGACATCTATAGACATATGCAGTAGCTCGATTAACTCCTACTGTGTGCTGTTATATGAAGGATCAGCAGAATGGAAAACTGCTTTATTACTTTAAAAAGGTTTTTTTCTGTTTTAATTTTAGTAAAACCTTGACCCAAACTGGTACAGATAAAATCTTCTGCCTCAATAAAAGCAACTACTTTAATATGTAACCAAACAGATGCCAGTTTAATGTATACCAATTTTCACCAATCCCATCTTGTATTGATTTTTATTAGCGCGGTCAATAATATATATTGCATTCTGGGCATACCAATGATTTATTGATTGATCCGTGCCCACCTGCTTGGATACCCTCCAATGGTAGGGTGCATTGGTAGCAGTTGTGCTTGGGTCCTGATGCCTGCGGGAGCCCACTGAACCCTCTACCATCTAAGCAGTGTCACTTTAGTTTTTTTGTTCTCTATAATTTATTGCTCCTGATTTGGGTTGGGGCTTTTGAGCTCTTGCCCTTAGTCATATTACAGCTCCATGTTACATCGAACATTAACAGTGTTTCCAAAATGCAAGTATTTTTTCAAGGGCTCATGTAGACAAACATATTTTCGGTGCAAGTGTGATCTGACAAAACATCAGATCGCACTCGCAACAATGTTATTCTAGGAGGATGTCCGATTTTTTCCTCAAACTGAGTGGTCCAAAGGAAAAAGTTGCGGCATCCACAATTTACTTCTATAAATCAGATCACACTCGACCATTTAAGTCTATGGGCCGGTGGAAAAATTGGACTGCACTCCGATCAAATTCAAGTGCAGTCTGACTTTAACAGACTGCCAGAATGGAAAAAATGAAGACTTTTTTATTATTCTTCTCCACGTCCAAGAAAAATAGATCCTATTCTGCTCAAACTCTTACCAGAGTCTGATTACCATAATCTGATCATTTTTCTCAGATAGCAAAAATATGGTTGTATGACCCTAGCTTGACATAAATAGCCAACTTATTTGATCAGGTCATATACAGTGGGTGTAAAAAGTATTGATCACGTCACCAATCTTCTATGTAAATATATTTCTAAAGGTGCTAGTAACATGAAATTCTCACCAGATGAAGGTTGAACTAGATGGAGAAGGTTGAACTAGACAAACCTAGGTCTTTTTTCAACCTATGTAACTATGTATGTAACAATGTAACTATGTATGTAACCAGTGATGAGTGGATAGTAACTATTCGGTTTCGGATTATTCGTAATGAATCTCAAAGTACTATTCCGGTATTTGTCACAGATAACAAACCTAATGTAAGTCAATAGGAAACCCGAGCATTTTTCATGAAGATTTCCCAGAAAAAATGCTTGTGTATCCCATTAACTTGTATTAGGTTCGTTATTCATGATGAATGCCAAAATAGTACTTTGGGATTTGTTACGAATAATCTGAAAACAAATAGTTACTATTTGCCCATCACTAGGAACAACCCATCTAATTCACACAGGCAAAGAAATAAAACTATAGATGTCCATAAATTTAGTGATATGTAATACTGAGAAATGACACAGGAATAAAAGTATTGAACACATGAAGAAAGAGTGGTGCAAAAAGCCATTGAAAGTCATGGCACCTTCTGAAAACTATCAGTACTTAGAAAGCAATCCTGCCTGGTTCATCTGATGGCCTATAAAAAGATGTCTCATTACCAAGGTGCAACACAAGAAACACCTCATGATGAGTAAAACCAGTGAGCTGTCTCAAAACCTTCACAACCTTACTGTTGCAAAACATACTGCTGGCATTTGTTACAGAAGAATTTATGATCTACTGAAGGTTCCAGAGGACACTGTTGTTGGGGCCATAATATAGAAGGAGAAAGAACATAATTTCATCATAGACTGTCCAGGACCAGGTATTCGCCGCAAAATTTCAGACATAAGAGTGAAAAGAATTATCAGAGGAGTTGTCCAAGAGGCAAGGACCACTGGTGGAGAGTTACAGAAAAACCTGGAATCAGTAGGTACAATTGTTTAAAAGAAAACAATAAGTTAGGCACTAAATCTCTATGGCCTGTATGCTCACTCACCATGCAAGACTCCACTGCTGAACAAGAAACATATTCAAGTGGGTTTAAAGTTCTCTCAACATCATTTAGGCAAGCCTGTCAAATACTGAGAGAATATAGTCTGGTCAGATGACACCAAAATTGAACTCTTTGGATACCATAATACATACCCTGCTTGGAAATCTTTAACACCATACCAACAATGAATATTGGAGGTGGGAGCATCATGATGTGGGGCTGTTTTTGTTTTTCAGGATACAGCATTGGCAAACTTTATATAATTGACGGAAGGATGGATAGACAAATGTACAGAAATATTCTTAATAAAAATCTCCTACCATCTAACAGAATGATGAAGATGAAACGAGGGTGGACATTTCAGAAAGACAATGATCCCAAACAAACAGCCAAGGAAACTTTCAATTGGCTTCAGAGAAAAGAAATAAAGCTGCTGAAGTGGCCCAGCCAATTGCCTGACCTGAGTCCAATAGAACATTTATGGAAGTAACTAAAGCTCAAAGTTCCTAGACGGAGCCAACAGAACCATCAGATTTTGAAGAGTGTTTGTATCAAAAATCCCACCTGAGCAATGCATGTGACTAGTTTCTCCATATAGGAGGTGTCTTGAAGCTGTAATTACCAACAAAGGCTTTTGCACAAAGTATTAAATGAATTTCAGTAAGCGTGTTCAATACTTTTTCCTATGCCATTTCTCATTATTACACATAACTACATTTATGGACATGGTTTGATTTCTTGTGTGGATTGTGTGGATTGGATAAGTTGTTACCAACATCTGGTGAGAATTACATATTAGCACATTTTGAAATATATTTACTTAGAAAATTGGAGATGTGTTTAATACTTATTTTACCATTTGTATGTGTACATAGGTACTTGTTACCTACCTTATCCACCTATATACAGGATGCATTGCCTGGTTGATGATCTTGAGAATGATAAAAAGGACTCTACAAAAAGTTGAAATTAAAAATGTATCTATAGTATTTCATCTTTTTCTCAATATTTATCAGGTATATTTTGGTACCATTTATTTTTACTTTAACTTTTTAAACAGTTTTATACTAATATTAAGCATTAATGTAAGCCCTATGACAACAGTAAAATCATCCCATATAACAGAGTAGTGTTCAAGTGCCGATAATATTATACAAGTCTTTTCGAAACTGCAAAAGTCATTTTACAAAATGGTAGAATACATCTCAACTACAGTTATAATAAAAGATCTATAATATATTACTGTCATTTGCCCATAAATTTGCTCTCAGGCCAGTAGACGCACCAGCCCATGTAATTTTGTGAAAAGAGAAAGAATTAGACTGTAAACTATAAAATAGATACCTCGGTGATAATAGTGGGTAAAACAAGCATAATATCCCATTCGCAAAATCTCACCTAAAAATTTTAGAGAAACATAGAGAAATTCCAGTCATTTCTCATTACTCTGAAGGTCAACCTTGCTGGGAAAATTGTTTCTGCTTTACAATTCCCCAAACTGTAGAAAGCGGTTAGAGTCCTGGACAAAAACTAATGTTGCATTCAAAGGGAAAAGAGGCTGATACGGCAGGCTGCAATAATAAGAGAATTTTTACTCTTTCCACTTCCCCGTGAACCTAATCAACTGTGACATGAGAAAATATACTAGGCTCACCCAGCCAGAATGCGACTGCCACCTGAAAGTGTCCTCAATATTCCACTGTTTGGGACTCTACAATGATCCTTCCGACATCAATTTTGTACATGTACATCAAAATGCCATTAGAAATGCTTACAAACACCTCCTGTTCACAGTTCTGCTTTCAGACTCCAATCGAAACCCTACTGTAAAGACTCCCCAGTGGTTGGCTAAAGGTTTCTTTCGTTTACTAATTTGAAAGCATTTGCTAATGGAGTGTTGTCTTGAGAGATCTAAAACTCGGCATGCCAGAATGTCATTAGAGGCAATATCTTTATACTCAATGTTCTGTTAATCCTTTCAAAACAATTCAATAGTATTCATTGACCTACCAAATTGTATTCTTTACTGAAATTAATGGTATGCACTAATTGCAGTATGTGGTAAAGACCAGAGTGTTTCAGCATATATTACATTAATGCAGTCGAAGGGATGTGAAGTGAACTGTTTGTTCACTAGTATAACTCAACATGCATCCGAGTGGTACTGAGCCTGTGGATTAGTATATTAAAAGGGAATAATAATCTCTTTACAGTGTCACGCAGAGACACAGCTGCACATTGGGACGTATGTGGTCATGATGCTAAAGTTGTCGCATAACTATTACGCCCCAAGTTATTGTTTGCTGCTTTTATTGAAATGTGAAAAGAAACTTTTTGGAGGGAGTAGAAACTGCAAGGTAATAGATCTATCAGACAAGCATAAAAGAAAAACTCAGCAGCGAAGTTATATTTTATTCCCCCATTCTCTAACCCAGTGAAGCCCAACTGGTAGACCTGCAACCTCATAACACCCTCATGTGCCTGATGTATATTTCTCAGGGGAAACAAGTTTATATGGTGTATTTATTCTATTTAAGTTATTGATCAGACATGAGCACTACAGTATATTGAATGATCTTTTCAATCATGTAAGATAGACATACAAGGAAGTTTTTAGATACTTAATAGGTCAAACTCATTATTACAATATACCCAAATTAACTTTTTAAAGAGATATATGCAAATTGCCTTTTCAGAGAGGAAGAGGCCTTGAACTCTAGTGTCAGCTATTGTAAAAAGCAATTCTAAAAGTCAATATTGACCTTTTAACAAGTGTTGTCATATGACTTAGGAAATAAGCCAAACCAGAATCTCAATGTCAAGACACCATGATTTTTTTGGTACTGCCCTGCGGGGATCTAAGGGGTAAGTGTTCTCCTTGTGGAGAGTGACATGCCAGGTCTGATTTCGCTTATATCCTAAGTCATATGGCAAGGCTTATTAAAGGATTGATATTGACTTTTAGGATTCTTACTTCCAATAGGTGGCACTAGAGTTCAATTTCTTTTCCTCTCTGAAAACGCAATTTGCATATTGAACTTCCCAGAGAAGCAGGCAAGGTGTTTGTCTCCTCATAGTGTAGCGCCCCTGCAGCCATCAGGGAGCTACAGGGTACTGCATCCCCACCAAGATGCAGGGCCTACCTCCAGGGACCCAGAAGACCAGTGCCGGTAACAACAAAAACATTCCCATTAATCCCTGTTTTTCCCCACATTTCCCATAGACTGGTACTAGGCTATGGTTGGACAAATGAATGGCCACTTAGAGGTGGAGCTGATCTAGTCCACTAGATGACCAGGTGGGAGGGGCAGACTGTGGACAGTCAGTTAGTCAGAGTCAGTGACAGAGAGAGGAAGTGAGCGGACGCACTGACAGGAGTGTGACAGTGACCTGAGGGCCCAGGCAGTTGGTTGCCAGTGGAGTACGGTGGAGTACTCTCGGAACCACAGCACCGATGGGGTACAGAATCCTAGGTCAGGCAAACACTCCAGGCAGACCTGATAAAATCTGCACAGTGAGGGGACCATCAAGGATCTCACTGAGCTTGAAGTTTGGGACACAGTAGCAATGGGAGAACTGGGGAACAGGACCAAAGACTCCATCCCCACAGGGTTCATGCTACCGTCATATGGACTACCATTAAGAGACTACCAGGAGGGGACCCCCAGCCGTTCCAAGCCACGGGGACCCACCAACCAAAGACTAGTGCAGGGGAAAGAAGCCACCAGATCACCAAACCGGCACAGGGACTAAGAGGACCTGTGGTCAGCACCAGCCTTCCTCGGGTGACCAGTTTCCACCTTGCTGTGAGTACCAGTTACACTGCAACCTCTTATGTGGCCTACTTTCTTTCAACACCCATCTACCTCACCTATCCTCTGGGGCCCAGCCTGGCTTGCAGAGGGCCTAACATCCAGGCTGCCACAAACACCAGCCCCAGTACTGAGAACTGTGCAGCGGCGGCTCCATCCACATAACCGCAACCTTCAAGTGGCGTCACATGATAAACTTTCATTTAATTCCCCTGTAAATATACCCCTTTTAAAAAGCACCCAGGACACGGGACCGGGCAAAAGCCACCAAATGACATTTTCCCAGTTATACACCGCCCGGGACGGAGTACCCCATAACCCTGGGCGACACAATAGTGACATGCCAGACCTGGGGAAAACGTACTTTTTAAAGAGATGAACTCATGTCAGCTGTCATTACTGCTTGCCCTGACCTGAATCTGTCTCACTTTTGCATAAGCCATATTTTTAATGTATGACCATGCATATGTTTTTCGATTCTCGTGCCACCCTTTTGAAATAACCATCTGCAGACCGACGGTGGTTGCTATTAGAGTATACTCTAGAGACATAACCTGGGGTTTCCATGTATAAAGCTCATAATAAAAAAATAGTAAATGACAGCAGATCAACTTACTACATATTATCAATTGGCACTTGGTAATGGTAGGTTATTACTAGGGATGATCGAATACCTCAAATTTTCGTCAGCGCCCATATTCGCCGAATAGGTCGCCGCTATTCGACTATTTGCGAATATTCTATGCGCAATGTAAGTCTATGGGAAACCCGAATAGTTGCCGAATAGCAACTATTCGGGCTTCCCATAGACTTACATTGTGCATCAAATATTCGCATAGCGGCGACCTATTCGTTGGATATTCGCGAAGCCGAATATTGCCGAATATTTGTAATATTCGATCATCCCTAGTTATTATCTGTCATTATAGATTACCTTCAGATACAATTCCTGCTGTATAAAGACATACATACTAGAATTGTCTCAATATGATTGGCCATTTATTGGTAGAAAAGCAAATTAATTAACCGGATAATGATCAAGTGCCATAAAGTTAAGGTGTTTGGTTCTGGACAGTAATCACACTCCTGCTCCTGCAATCTAGTGTGAGTGTGACGCCCTAGCAAAACTAGGTAGTCACAGAAGTTGTACAAATCTCTCAGGTACAATACTCCATCCTCCTTGGCAGTCCAACACAAAACCCACACCCAGGTCACAACACCAGCCAGTAAAGCCTAGTCACCCCCCATGACAATAGGGACACACCTGTGGGCGAGACCAGGTGGATGGGAGTGCTCACCTAGGGGTCCTGAGGTGTCAGGGGAGGGATCAAAGTAATTGAGTGCTGACAGTTGAAGTGGAGGAGTGTGAAGTGCAGCGGAGTCAGGGGTTGGGGCCCCTGGACTACCGGACTAGGTGGCAGACAGCAAGCAGGACCACAGGCAATGGAGATCCGGTCGCGGGAGACCTTAAGTGGACCGGGGCAGGGTTGTAGCCTGCCGATGCAGACAGCGGGAATCCGGTCCGGAGGCTGTGCACAGTCGGTGTGCCTGTGTGAAGGTTTCAAGCCCCTTGTCAATTGACCAGCCAGGGACAAGGTTTCAGGCCTTGTTCCACAGTAAGCCCAGAGAGCGAAACGGAAGCCCAATGCGGGGGGGATAGGGTGTCCGCCAGAACCCACAGAGATCCCAAGGGTCAGATTTCGCGGGCCACAGTTCCCAACATACAAAGTACCGGGAGTGGACTTCCCCGTTCCAAGCGGAGTTTTCCAATTGAAGACACAAACACTGAGTGCAGGAGGAAGGGACCCCTGTTTGCTACACCCGGGTGTGGGACACGAATACACCCACCAGAAGCAACCGGTCACTGGCAATTACCACTGGACTTTGTGTGCAATTCTTTGGAACTGTGAGTACACCATCCATCCCCGGTCCAACCCTGCATGTCATTCTTCATAGCCATTACTCCCATCCACCCTGGGCCCCGGAACTACACCTCCCCTACCCGTGGAGGGGATTCCATCCCATCACCAGGAAGCGGCGGTGCTACCATCTCTCACCGCAACCCACGGGTGGCGTCACTGACAAAAACTCTGTCCCCTGTAAATACCCCCCTTTCCTATGGTTGTGAGGATGGATGGCTGTACGAGCCCGGGTCCGGCTACCACTCAAGCCGCAGTAACGAACCCGGATCCGAGCAGCCCCTTCAGTGGCCCAGCCCCCGTCCGCAACATGAGCAGTTCCGGTCTCCAGCTTTCAAACACAGCCAAGAACCTTCGGGAGAAAACAGAAGCAGTTTTTTAATGCATCTGTCTTCTCTTTTTTGACTTGAAGTACCAAAAAAAGACTAGGCAATAATATGACTGTCAGGTATTTTCAGGGGCATAGATGAATCAACCCAAACGACTCAAAAAATATCAAAGCTTAATATTTTTGGAAGTTGGAGTGTTTTTTTTTTCGATTTGGCTAACTTAGGAGGATACCTGTTTGTGCAGGTAACTATTACTGTGCAGAATTATTAGGCAACTTAATAAAAACCAAATATTTTTCCATCTCACTTTTTTATTTTCACCAGGTAAACCATATAACTGCACAAAATTTAGAAATAAACATTTCTGACATGCAAAAACAAAGCCCCAAAAAATGAGTGACCAATATAGCCACCTTTCTTTATGATGACACTCAACAGCCTACCATCCATAGATTCTGTCAGTTGCTTGATCTGTTTAAGATCAACATTGCGTGCAACAGCCACCACAGCCTCGCAGACACTGTTCTGAGAGGAGTACTGTTTTCCCTCCCTGTAGATCTCACATTTTATGAGGGACCACAGGTTCTCTATGGGGTTCAGATCAGGTGGACAAGGGGGACATGTCGTTATTTTTTCATCTTTTAGACCTTTACTGGCCAGCCACGCTGTGGAGTAGTTGGATGCATGTGATGGAGCATTGTCCTGCATGAAAATCATGTTTTTCTTGACCGATACCGAATTCTTCCTTTACCACTGCTTGAAGAAGTTGTCATCCAGAAACTGGCAGTAGGTCTGGGAGTTGAACTTCACTCCATCCTCAACCTGTAAAGGTCCCACAAGTTCATCTTTGATTATACCAGTACCCCACCTCCATCTTGCTGGTGTCTGAGGCGGAGTGGAGCTCTCTGCCCTTTACTGATCCAGCCTCTGGCCCTTCCATCTGGCACATCAAGAGTCACTCTTATTTCATCAGTCCATAAAACCTTTGAAAAATCAGTCTTAAGATATTTTTTGTCCCAGTCCTGACGTTTTATCTTATGTTTCTTGTTCAAACGTGGTCATTTTTCAGCCTTCCTTACTTTGGCCATGTCCCTGAGTATGGCACACCTTGTACTTTTTGATACTCCAGTAACGTTGCAGCTGTGAAATATGGCCAAACAGGTGGCAAATGGCATCTTGGCAGCTTCACGCTTGATTTTCCTCAATTCATGAACAGTTATTTTGCTCCTTTTTTGCCCAACATGCTTCTTGTGACCCTGTTGGCTATTTGCCATGATACGCTTGACTGTTTAGTGATCATGCTTCAAAAGTTTGGAAATTTCAAGACTGCTGCATCCCTCTGCAAGACATCTGACAATTTTGGACTTATCAGAGCCTGTCAAATCTCTCTTCTGACCCATTTTGCCAAAGGAAAGGAAGTTGCCTAATAATTAAGCACACCTTATATAGGGTGTTGATGTCATTACACCACACCCCTCCTCATTACAGAGATGCACATCACCTGATTTACTTAATTTGTAGTTGGCTCTCAAGCCTACACAGCTTGGAGTAGGACAACATGTATAGGGTTGAGAGAGGTTGCGTCGCTTATCCATGTTATGTAAATAACAGCTTATAACCTGACTTTAAATTCATCCATTGGTTTCATAAATTAATCTTTGAAAGCTGAAACCCTCCCAAATTTGGTTTAGGTTATAAAAATAAAGTTTCTATGGATAAGCGACAGAACTTCTGTGAGGGACTGTATATATATAATATATATATATATATATGTAATATATATTTATTTTAGAGATTGTGCAAATTGAATCATTGGACTTGGATCATCTATTGGCCCAGTAATGTGTGGCCATCGTCCATGAGCTCTGCATATAGGGCTGCATTAAATGTCATGGCGGGAGAGCTATGTCACATAGTAGTCACATTATTAACCCACTCATGTCTAGTGAGTGCAGGAGGCTACTTGTGGGGATGAAAGTCACTGGGCACTTGTCCATTTTGCCCTCCCTATAATCCAGCCTAGCTGTTGCATAGATGCATTATTTTGCCTACCTCTTGCAGGCAAGCATTACAGCACAGTCTAGTTTGTAGGGAAGGATTTTAATAGCATAATATTGATATTTACTTCCACTGTATGAACAATGTATGTGATTGATACAATGCATATATTTTTTACCACAAAATTTCATTAGCACCTTATTTTTCTCCTGTGTTGTTTACAGGAAATATTGCAAACATTTGACATATAAATTCTGTATTTGACTGACATTCATGAACGTTTAATCAATAGCAATGTGTATTTTTATGGTGTAAATGCAATAAGTAAAGGGTCAGGGAATGCAATAACTTATTAGAGCAATAAGGTACAGTCACTCAATTTTCATGTCTGATTATTTTGTTGGAGAATTCTTTGCTTAGCGTCAGAGTCTTATTCTGAAGTTTGTGCGGCTGGCAGGTGATGTTCAGCATTTATGATTTTCAGAAAGTGCTGTATGGTATTGATTTCTGCCATAGCCATGATTTTATTAGGATTAATGCGATGTTTGGTTGTACACTGTAATTTCAGACTTTATGTAGTGGTCATTTAATGTGTTGTTTATCGTTTTTTTATGTGTGTTTATTCCTTTTGTTAATAATTCAATGTTTTCTAATGAGAGCTTAATTTTTTTTTCATTTCTCTGTATCCATGTTGGGGCAAGATAATGATAGAAGAAAGATTCAAATATTACCTTTTGATTGGGTCAGAAGTAAAAGGGGAAGGATCACTGCTTCAGCATTACCTTCTCCTGTGCTTGGCTGTGGTGGACATCACAATACACAATGATATGTATAGTTCAAAGCAAGGGCGGACATACCATTGGTGCAACAGTGCAACCTGTGCTGCCACACAGGGGCCCAAGACATAAAAGGGTCTACTAACACCTCCGAAGCAGCACATTAAGGGCATAAATGCTCTTCTTGATCCAAGGCTCTTTTTAGCTTGGGTCCACCTCTGGTGCAAAGGAATATATGCAAATAGTATATGTGTCCCAAAAGAACCACATACACACAGGAGTACAAATATCCATAAAAATTCAATTTTTATTAGACATATAATTACACACATATATAAAATATTATAATTCATTAATCAAAGGGTATGAGGAGGACCTCTACCTAACATCCACCCCCCACAAAAGTAGTCATATGTGTCCGGAAAATACAGACTAATGTGAATCAAATATAGAAGATAAGCAGAGTGTATACATCTCAGATCTTAATTCCAGCTTACAAAGAGATCTGCTGCCACAAATCTCTATGAAGCTCTATGAAGCTCCCAAACAGTCCAGGGTAAATACCACATATAAACTTATTCAGTCACATAAAACAATGTATTAGAGGCTTACCCATTAAATGGACAAGGATGGGAGCACCGAACACACAACAGTGGGGGGAAGGAATGCAGCTCCTAGTCCCGAGAGTCTATATTTGATTCACATTAGTCTGCATATCCGGACACATATGACTACTTTTGTAAGGGGGTGGATGTTAGGTAGAGGTCCTCCTCATACCCTTTGATTGATGAATTATAATATTTTATATATGTGTGTAATTATATGTCTAATAAAAATTGAATTTTTATGGAAATTTGTACTCCTGTGTGTATGTGGTTCTTTTGGGACACATATACTATTTGCAGATTGTTGATGGAGTTATTCCAGTTATTAATCCGTACATAAGGGAACCATAAGAAATTATAAATTATCATTATAATGATACTGCATTTTTTCCCTTGGTCTTTGGTTTTGTTTATTGCAAAGGAATATATGTATTTAAAACAGCAGGACTGCTGTTATTATAGGGGACAGTGCAGACTATACAAATGTAAGGAGATGGACATATTGCCCATCAGTGTTATTGTTATGATATGTAATGTATAATGTGATAAGTGACAATGATGTGAATTGTGATATGTGTTAAGCGGGCTTTACACGCTACGATATTTCTAGCAATTGCTAGCGATATCGTACGCAAAAACACCCGCCCCCGTCGTGCATGCGATATCGTGTGATCGCTGCCGCAGCGAACATTATCGCTACGGCAGCGTCACACGCACTTACCTGCTCGGCGGCATCGCCGTGACTGTCAAACAATCCCTCCCTCAAGGGGGAGGTGTGTTCGGCGTCACGGCAACGTCATTAAGCAGCCGGCCAATCAAAGCGGAGGGGCAGAGATGAGCGGGACGAACATCCCGCCCACCTTCTTCTTTCCTCATTGTGGGCGGGACGCAGGTAAGGTGAGGTTCCTCGCTCCTGCGGTGTCACAAATAGCGATGTATGCTGCCGCAGGAACGAGGAACAACATCTATAAACAACCATTAACAATTTTTGGTTTTAGGACGACCTCTCCATGGTGAACGATTTTCACCACTTTGGAAGACGTTTAAGGTTGCTGGTAAGTGTTACACACTGCGATACCGTTAATGACGCCGGATGTGCGTCACTAATGACGTGACCCCGACGATAAAACATTAACAATATCGTACCGCCTTTAGTGTTGGTATATTGTGTTGTGCCGGACAGCAGGGGAAGAAGGAGTTAATGGTTGGAACTAGCACAGAATGGAAGGCGCTAGCCTGAAGGGAGAGTTAGGCTAGGGCCCCACTTTGCGTTTATCTACTTGCAGTTGTAAACGCACGTTTTGGGCTTAATTTATTTGACCAAAGATGCCTTTTTCAGAAATTAAGCACTGAAAACGCATGCGTATTTACTGCGTTTTAGATGCGCTTTCAGCGCTTTTTACCTGCTTTTCCACCTGTGTTTTGATAGATGCGTTTTGAACATCATGACACTGCTAAATAAAGTTTAAATAGTCAAACTCAATGAAAAAATTTGAAAAAAAGTTACAAATCTATATTTTTGTGAAAAATAATGAAAATAGATTAATTTAATGAAATTATAGCGGTAATATTATATTTAATGCAAAAATTGCAATAATTTATTATAAATCTTATTTTTAATTGTCGGTTGTTATTGTGTGTGTAAAGGGACATATAAAATCATTATTTTGATATACAAAAAGCATGCGTTTTTGAAGTCCAAAACGCATGTTTTCTGGACTGGAAAAGCAGGTAAAACGAAGGAATTTGCTGGAATCTTGGTTTTTGACATTTCTCATAGACTTCAATGTTAGCAAAATGCACCCAAAATGGCAAAAACAATTGACATGTTGCTTCTTTGAACGCATGTTTTTTGCCACAAAATATGCAAATTAAACGTGTTTTAAAACGCAAAGTGGGGTCAGAAATTTCACAATTTCCATAGGATAACATGGAAAAACAAAACGCAAGCCATTTGGCTATAAAACGCTGCAGCTCAAAACGCTGCAAAAACTCAGGTTCAAAACGCAAAGTGGGGCCCTAGCCTTAAAATTGCCTGTCAAGAGTTCAGATAAGACCCAGTATGCAGTAGTTACTGACCTAGCCACATGTTGCAGGTGTCCGTTTGTGTGAGTGGCGACTGAGGAGGTGGATAGCGTGATACCAAGAACAGAGAGAGAGATTGACCGAGACACAGAATAATTGACAGGCGATGGATCAGAGGATTGACCAAAGGACCAAATGATCGACTGGAGATGGGTCCTGGCACAGGACACCTAGAAGTATGGAGTTTATAACTAGTAATGCATTGGGCTAGGTCAGAACAAAAACAGGAGACTAAAGGCCCCGTCACACACAGAGATAAATCTTTGGCAGATCTGTGGTTGCAGTGAAATCATGGACATATTGTTCCATTTGTACACAGCCACAAACCTGGCACTGATTGTCCACAATTTCACTGCAACCACAGATCTGCCACAGATTTACCTCTGAGTGTAAAGTGGCCTTAAGTGAGTGGCCCGCATAGCTGATTCCAGATACCCCTGAGGTCTCAGCAGGGCGTGACACACTCATAACAATTGGGCTTTACAGTGGGTACAGAAAGTATTCAGACACTTTTAATTTTTTTACTCTTTGTTTCATTGCAGCCATTTGGTAAATTCAAAAAAGTTCATTTTTTTTCTCATTAATGTACACTCTGCACCCCATTTTGACAGAAAAAAACAGATTTTTGCAAATTTATTAACCCCTTCAGCCCCCGGGCACTTTCTGTTTTTGCGGTTTTGTATTTTGCTCCCCTTCTTCCGAGAGCCGTAACTTTTTATTTTTCCGTCAATCTTGTCATATGAGGGCTTGTTTTTTGCGGACGAGTTGTACTTTTAAATGAAACCAAAAGTTTTACCATATAGTGCACTGAAAAATAGCAAAAAAATTCCAAGTGTGAAAAAACTGCAAAAAAGTGTGATCGCACAATAGTTTTTGGGATATTTTACTCAACGTGTTCCCTATATGGTAAAACTGATGTGTCTTTGTGATGCCTGAGGTCGGTGCGAGTTTGTAGACACCAAACATGTATAGGTTTACTTGTATCTAAGGGGTTAAAAAAAATCACAAGTTTGTCGAATAAAAGTGGAGCACGTTTTACGCCATTTTTTGAAACCCGTAGTGTTCTCAGTTTTTGGGATCTATGGCTCAGTGGCGGCTTATTTTTTGCCGCACGCATATACATCTCACTGCCAGACTCTGGCAGCGAGATGCAAGGGGTTAAATGTTACGGGTGGAATGCGATTCCACTCGGAACATGCAGGCACACATGTCAGCTGTTAAAAACAGCTGATATGTGTGCGGATCACCGCATCCTGCCCGCGGCAGGGGGCGGGGCTTAACGTCACACACTCCATGACGTATATATCCATCAAAGGTCGTGAAGGGGTTAAACAAGAAAAACTGACATATCATATGGCCATAATTATTCATCAGTCCCTTTCCTCAGACACTCATATTTAAGTCACATGCTGTCCATTTCCTTGTGATCCTCCTTGAGATGGTTCTACTCCTTCATTGGAGTCCAGCTGTGTTTAATTAAACTTGATTTGGAAAGGCACACACATGTCTATATAAAACCTCACAGCTCACAGTGCATGTCAGACCAAATGAGAATCATGAGGTCAAAGGAACTGCCCAAGGAGCTCAGAGACAGAATTGTGGCAAGGCACAAATCTGGCCAAAGTTACAAAACAATGTATGCAGTACTCAAAGTTCCTAAAAGCACAGTGGCCTTCATAATCCTTAAATTAAAGAAGTTTGGGACCATCAGAACTCTTCTTAGACCTGGCCATCAAGCCAAACTGAGCAATCGTGGAAGAACAGCCATGATAAGAGAGGTAAAGAAGAACCCCAAGACCAATGTGGTTGAGCTCCAGAGGTGCAGTAGAGAGATGGGAGAAAATTCCACAAAACCAACTATCACTGCAGCCCTCCACCAGTCGGGCCTTTATGGCAGAGTGGCCCGACGGAAGCCTCTCCTCAGAGCAAGACATATGAAAGACCGCATAGAGTTTGCAAAAAACACATGATGGACTCCCAAAATATGAAAAATAGATTCTCTGGTCTAATGAGATGAAGACAGAAAGTTTTGGTGATAATTCTAAGCAGTATGTGTGGAGAAAACCAGGCACTGCTCATCACCTGCCCAATACAATCAAAACAGTGACACATGGTGGTGGCAGCATCATACTATGGGGGTGTTTTCAGCTGCAGGGACAGGCCGACTGGTTGCAATTGAAGGAAAGATGAATGCGGCCAAGTACAGAGATATCCTGGAAGAAAACCTCTTCCAAATTGCTCTGGACTTCAGGCTTGGCCGAAGGTTCACCTTCCAACAAGACAATAACCCTAAGCACATAGCCAAAATAAAAAATGAGTGGCTTCAGAATAACTCTGTGACCATTCTTGACTTGGCCAGCCAGAGCCCTGACCTAAACATAAGTTGAGCATCTCTGGACTCTGGAGAGACCTGAAAATGGCTGTTCACCAACGTTCACCATGCAACCTGACGAAACTGGAGAGGAAAATGGCAGAGGATCCTCAAATCCAGGTGTAAAAAACTTGTTGTATCATTCCCAAGGAGACACATGGCTGCACTAGCTCAAAAGGGTGCTTGTACTCAATACTGAACAAAGGGTCTGAATACTTATGACCATGTGACATTTCAGGTTTTTTTGTTTAATAAATTTGCAAATATTTCTACATTTGTTTTTTTTCTGTCAAGATGGGGTGTAGTATGTACATTAGTGAGAAAAAATTAACTTTTTTGAATTTACCAAATGGCTGCAATGAAACAAAGAGTGAAAAATTTAAAGAGGTCTGAATACTTTCTGTACCCACTATATGCTGCACAGTAAGGCTGTAAAAGGGGGATTAAAAGAAAATATATGGATTGTCCTCTAATAGAAGAGCTGGAAAGAATGATATACTGTATACAAATTGGCTGAAAAGAGAGATATGATGCAGGATAGGGCTGTGTATAGAGAGTGATGAAAGGAGTCATATACTGCAGGATAGCACTGTATCCTGCAGTGGCTAAGGGGGCTGAAAGGTGGGCAAGTTTTGCCTGTGTGGAAAGCAGTGAAAAGGAATTGAACTGCTTGTTGCCTGTTGCTGAGAGAACAACGATGTGATACTCCAAATGCTGCTTTGTTGATACATAGAAGATAATCCTCTGCCATATGTATCAACAGAGCAGCATTTGCAGTTTCACATCACTGATCTCTCAGCATTAGGCAAGAAACACAACTCTTCACTGCCTAGTAATTACAAGCTACATTTGTGGAGACATGCAGAAGAGTTGAGCTCTTCTAGAAACCAGCTAACAATGTTATGCAAACACACAAGCAGTTATTCTGCTGTAGATGGCACAGGATATATTTGGTTTGTCAGGTTACTGTACTAGAGCAGAGAGTGCAACGAAGCATTATGTGATTTCTACACTAAAGGGGCTTTAAACGCAACGACATCGCAAACGAGATGTCGTTGGGGTCACGGAATTTGTGACGCACATCCAGCCTCGTTAGCGACGTTGTTGCATGTGAAATGCACGAACGACCGCTAACTATCAAAATTACTCACCATATCGTTGATTGTTGACACGTCGTTCTAATCTCAAATATCGTTGCTGTTGCAGGACGCAGGTTGTTCTTCGTTCCTGAGGCAGCACACATCGCTATGTGTGACACCGCAGGAACGAGGAACAACATCGTACCTGCGGCCGCCGGCAATGAAGAAGGAAGGATGTGGGCAGGATGTTCCGGCTGCTCATCTCCGCCCCTCCGCTTCTATTGGGCAGCCGCTTAGTGACACCACTGTGACGCCGAACGAACCTCCCCCTTAGAAAGGAGATGGTTCGCCGGTCACAGCGACGTCGCTAGGCAGGTAAGTACGTGTGACGGGTTCTAGCAATGTTGTGCACCACGGGCAGCGATTTGCCCGTGACGCACAACCGACGGCGGTTGGTGCTTTCACCAGCGACATCACTAGCGATGTTGCTGTGTCTAAAGTGGCCTTAACTCTAAATTTATTTGATTTGCTTGATGATAACTCAGAGAGATGTGGTTTATCAGGAGCACACAGGAAAATAACTAGGGGTCTGCAGTACTATAGAGAAGCAAGGTGCTCCTGGGATATGTAAGTTTAGCAGAAAAGAAAGTAACCACCCATTTGTGAAGCTGGATACCCATGAAGGCTGATACAGATGAGATGCAAAGGTATAAGAAAGATTCATTATGCTGGGTTTAATCCGTATATTAACAATTATTATGCATTTACTATCCTTTGTGAAAAATAATGTGAATGTGGGAATAACTCTTTAATTCAGTCCAAATGATGGAGCTACATTGCTTTTATATGAGGAGGTTCAGATTACATAGCTAGACTTCTGATATAGGGGCCAATCCAGACTGCACAAGAAAGTACAGTTTGCAGTCACATCCTGATGATCACTGGAGGGGCCTGAGCTGAATAAATGGGGGTGAAATCCACCAATGCCCAGAATATGTTTTTTTTTATTAAGTCATGACTATATATTTAATTAAACTTCAGAAACAGAAGCAATCATTGGATTGTAGATCTTAATATTGATAATAACATTTCAATGCCTTTCTCATACAATTTTGAATTTTTGTTTTATTTCTCCTCACCTTATATGATAGTAGAAAAAATAAAAACAGACCTGTACTTACTAAAACAATAAGGCAAGTGTGAATAGGAGTAAGTTACTATGAATGCATAATATACAAACTACAGTATATATCAACACTCTTGTCATGAGAAAATGTATGCGAACATTGGATATTTGGAATTGCAGCTGCATTACTGCTGTGTTCTTTTGTTTGTATACGATGCAGTCATAGAAGCTTTCACCTGTTCACACTTGCATTAATCTGTTAGAAGATGTTGCTGCTCAGTTCTTTTTTTTATTGTACTTTACAATTGGAGGTGAAAAATTCCCACATGCCACATTTTATGATAACCTTTTATAGTAAAAAATAATCTTCTGTGGAATAGTAAAAGTTTGGAGCACATTTTGACTGTGTTGAACAAACAACCTGATGCATATTTATTATCTGTAACACATTCTTTTTAATCTCTTCAGGAGTCTTTCATGGATGCTAATAATTAAACAGGATACTATTTACCTCACAATATGGATTCCTGGCCATCTAATTTTATGGTTTAGGTGCTAGCATTCACGGCTGATTAGTCTTTAATTTCATAAATACCTACACATTAGGTATGAAACAATTTTTTCTCTCACACTATTAGCATGTCATTATTTTTCATAGCATGAAATAACATTTCATCTTCGGATTAGAGAAGTGATTGAAATTTCCTTGGGTGAAATTTTTCAAGCACTTACAAAAACATGGGTGTTTATTAGCACCCCCTCCCCCCACCACATATTTAAATAGCCTTTGTAATAGCAAGATTCTCTGTAGAATGTAGGTAAGTCCCAGAAATGAACTAATATTACTAGATTCAGAACCCAATAGTCACGTGATCGCAGGAACTACAGTGCTGTGTATATAAAATCCTAGAAGACAGAAACAGTGACAAGCGATTCAGACTATTTTTCGTAATGTGCGGCAATCTCCTAAACCTTTGCGCAAAATAGGAAATTCTGCAGATGTCAGGACCACCATTCGTTTATGGTTAAATGCAGCAAACATTTAACATAGACACAATAGTTGGGTCAGAGTCAAGGAGAGTTGGGCAGCATAAAAATGGCAAAGAAGGAACAAAGTTAGGGCTAGTGCACACGTTGCGTACTTTACATGCATTTACGCTGCGTATTGCACTGCAGTGTAAATGCATGCGTCCTGCGTCCCCTGCACAATCTATGTAGATTGTGCATGAGACGTGCGCACGATGCTTTTATGAACGCAGCGATTTGGATGCTAAAATTTCAACCCAAATCTGTGCGTTCATAAAAGTAGCATGTCAATTATTTGTGCATTCTGGATGCAGCTCCCACTCTGTCTATGGTGGGGGCAGCAGCCATAGCGCATGAAATCGGCTTTTTTCTACAAAAATACTGCATCCAATATGCAGTGTTTCTGCAGCGATTTGAAGCGCACATGTGCTGTCAAATCCATGCAGAATATTCAGCAGTTACGTGCGCATGAGCCCTAAGAGATTAAACCAAACAACGCATCCAAGGGTTAATCTAGAAGAGTCATCAAGAAACTAGTTGGATCAGAACACTAGGCAGCAGTCCAGAATAACCTCCAGGAACTAGAAATACAAAGCAATAGCTGGAACAGGCTGCAACAAACATAAAGGTGCATTTAACACTTGTAAACCACAATTTTTAAAGAGAACCTGTCACTTGCAGCAAACAAATCAAATATCTTGCATAAATCCCTTAAGTCCCTTGATTTTGATGCTCTTTTGCCTCTTGTGCAGTATCACTCCTTTGCACAGATATTCACTTTTGTTGCTTTGGGAGTGCAGTATGGGAAATCTCTACTTGCAGACCAACTGTCAAACGGAGATTTTTACAAACTTCACTGGCTGACATGGTGGTGTCGGGATCTGTTCAGACTATGGATTTTGACACACTGCCTGATAACCTCTCTGGTGTCTGTGATCAACACGCAGAGTCAGACATCAACCTGCAGAGTGGTAGGTAGTTTATAGGCAGTCTAGCAACAGTTAATCTCTGCTAGTCTGTTTGTTAGTATCCTTTGATCATATGTTGTGGGGGAGCCAATTACATCTTCTGCCCTCCTATATATGCTGGCTAGATGCTTTTTTCCATACTAGCTATAGTTTATCTTAGCTGGTCTAGTGAGGTGTTGTGATCCAGACTGATGATTGTTGTATTTGTTGCTGAAGGTGGTTGTGGTGGTTTTTGCCTTTTGTTGCTACATTCCAGCTCTTGCTTTTCTCCTTTCTCTCATTGTATATTCCAGTGTGTGTGCAGTGTATCAGAATTTTGGTTTACCCTTGTTTATGTTATCTGTGTTTCCATTTAAATTTTGCCCCTTCCTTCTCTGGTGGGAGGAGGGAATTACATTAGTTCTGGGCAGGAGCATAGCTAGGCATGGGACTTCGGCATCCATCAGGAGTAACCCTGAGGTTAGGGATAGCCTATGATCCCCTATTGTGAGGGTCAGCGCAGGAGCCCCTGTTCCTCGCTTTCCTACAGTCACAACATGACACCAAGTGGATGTTTCTTTGGAGGCATGTGGTTTCATCCTTCCCTCCCAGATACTATCAATCACACCTTGGGAGGTGATCTAGCTGTTTAGCAGTCTTTGACACAGCCAAACTGTGATTGAAAGTGTCTGGGAGGGAGGGTGAAAGGACACTCTCGCCGTGAACACGCTGAAGAAACAGTTGGTCTGCAAGCAGTGATTTGACATATTAAGCATCTAAAGAAACAAATATAAATATCTATTCAATGGATTGACAGCACAAAACAGAAAAGAGCAGCAGAATCAGGGGATCCTACAGAGTCAGGCCGACCTGAACTTTATGTGCACAGAATGTTAGTTAACCCTAGAATGCATACCTGGGGCCTCGCAGGCCTGCTAGGTTACTTGTTTTCTATGGTAGATTTCTATGGTTGCGCATTCTAGGTTAATACAATCACTCTGTGTGCATAGAATATCATTGTTATTGGCAGCACATCTCCTGTTTACACAGTACCATGTGCTGCCAATGTAGATCATTTTAATGCCAATACCAGCTATCCAATTACCTGACAAATGAGCACTTTTTCTTGTTCATTGGTTGATTGCTCATTCAAGATTGTTGGCTCATCTAAATGGGCCCTAAAACTATTACTTCTGAGATAGATAGTAGATAGATAAATAGACAGATAGAAGAATAGATAGAAGGATAGATAGAGGGATAGATAGAGTCCCTGTGAGCACACGCTGCATTTCTCCCGAGCGCTAATGTGTTCTTCACATTACCGGCCGTGGGAAATGACCGGTCTCGTTGTGAGGCTGTATTCAGCGCTGTGTGTCAGTCGCGGCTGGATGCAAGCATCGCAGGACGTGGATTATGCTGGAGCTGTGTGTTTTGGGGGGGTTAATAAAGGGGTGAACCAGGGGCTTTTTTGTGTTTTATTTAAAATAAAGGATTTTTTGGTGTTTGTGTTTATTCACTTTACTTACGTGTTGATCATGTCAGCTGTCACATAGACGCTGCCATGATCAAGCCTGGACTTAGTGGAGGCGATCCGCCGCCATTAACTCCTTATATTACCCTGATTGCCACCGCATCACGGCAACAGGAAGAGCATGCGACAGTCCCGGGGCAACTGCGGGCTGATATTCCCAGCTGCGGGAGTGAGGGGGGCATTAACCCTGGCCCTCGCCCTCCCCAGCCTGAGAATACCGGGCCGCTGCTGTGTGCTTACCTCGGCTGGACGGTAAAAATACGGTGGAGCACACGTGTTTTTTTTTCTATATGTCCGTTTGCTTTCTATGTGTATTGTATATGTCTGTGTGTGAGTGTGAGTGCGATATGTGTGTTTTCTATATGTCTGTGTCTGTGATCTCTGTGTGTTTACTCTCGGCTCCACTTCCTCTTCCTGTCATAATGACATCACTTCCCTGCAAACCGCAAGGCAGCGATGAACATTACCGCAGGTAAACCGCAAAATACCGGAGGTAATAATGCAGGAAAATGCAATGAACTGCACAGAATTTTCTGCCTGCGTTATTCCCTGTGGGATTTCACGATGACATGGCAGTCAATGGAGTGAAATCCCGCAGCGACGTGCGGAAAAGAAGGGACATGCAATTGTCTTTGCTGCGGGAATCCTGCAGCAAAACATGCAGCTGTCAAAATCCGCATTGTGCGCACAGCATTTTTTTTTCCCATAGGTTTTTCTGGTGAATCACTGCAGAGATGTTATGAACATAAGGCCCCTTTCACACGTCAGTGATTCTGGTACGTTTGTGCTTTTTTTTAAACGTACCAGAATCACTGACATACGCAGACCCATTCTAATGAATGGGTCTGCTCACACGTCAGTGATTTGTCACTGCACGTGTCTCCGTGCGGCGTACCCGCGTGTGCGTGATTGCTGCACGGAGACATGTCCATTTTTTTCTGGCATCACTGATGTTCCACGGACCACGCAGTGGTGTGGTCCATGAAACACGTGCCAGAAAAAAACGTGCTTTTAAAATAATAAACATTTTAACTCACCCGGCGTCCAGCGATGTCCTCTGCAGCCCGTTCTCCCTGCTCCTTCTGTGCCGGCTGATTACTGTCGCGCATATTCATTATGCGCGACACAGCCGACCCGGAAGCAGCTCCTGCAGGGGTCACCGCCGGCCGGATGCTGCGTCGCGGGAGGATTCAGCACCACGGACAGCGGGAGCGGGCGCAGGTGAGTGAATCTCTAAGTGCAATCACGGGCCACGGAGAACGGAGCCCGGATTGCACTTAGACAACCCACGTGTGCCGTGATTTTCGGCACACGCAGGGACATGTGCGTGTTTTACACGCCAGTGAAAAACGTCTGTGTTTTTCACTGACGTGTGAAACGGGCCTAACATGTAGCAAAACATGCAGCAAAACTGCAGGAAATCCGCGGCAAAAACCGGCAAGTGCGCACAGGGCCTTAGACACTTTCTGCTGTATTTGCAACCAACTGGTATGACTTCACTGAGAAGAAGCATTAGCCTAGTGGAAAGGGTTGTAACCTGAATGTGGCACCATGTGCCAAAAATATGCACCAATATTTTGCCATAAGTAATAGTGGTGTTAAATTAGAGAAGCCCAGTCTAAAGATGCACCAAGTTTATCAACATCGTAAAAGAGTATGATATATTTTAAAAATGCCAAATGAACAAGAGGAAAAGAAGGTTGTGAGCCCATAAAGTATGAGGTTTTAATGCAAAGTATATAATTAAAATAATAATACAGAGTAGGTGGATACAACAGTGGAAGAGAGGCGACATGGACAGCAGGAGAGGACGATATGTATTTACAGTATGTACAGTATATACATATCAATGTCAGATCAAGTTCTATAGGGGCAGTGTGAGGTAAAGGCACACAGCATATACATGCACACTCATATACCTTGTATATATATATATATACATACAGTATAGGCCAAAAGTTTGGACACACCTTCTCATTCAAAGAGTTTTCTTTATATTCAGGGCTCTGAAAATTGTAGATTCACATTGAAGGCATCAAAACTATGAATTAAAACATGTGGAATGAAATACTTGAAAAAGTGTGAAACAACTGAAAATATGTCTTATATTCTAGGTTCTTCAAAGTAGCCACCTTTTGCTTTCATTACTACTTTGCACACTCTTGGCATTCTCTTGATAAGCTTCAAGAGGAGTCACCGGAAATGGTTTTCCAACAGTCTTGAAGGAGTTCCCAAAGATGCTTATCACTTCTTGTCCTGTTTGCCTTCACTCTGCGGTCCAGCTCACCCCAAACCATCTCGATTGGGTTCAGGTCTGGTGACTGTGGAGACCAGGTCATCTGGCGTAGCACCCCATCACTCTCCTTCTTAATCAAATAGCCCTTACACAGCCTGGAGGTGTGTTTGGGGTCATTGTCCTGTTGAAAAATAAATGATGGTCCAACTAAACGCCAACCCTATGGAATAGCATGTCGCTGCAAGATGCTGTGGTAGGCATGCTGGTTCTGTATGCCTTCAATTTTTAATAAATCCCCAACAATGTCACCAGCAAAGCCTCCCCACACCATCACACCTCCTCCTCCATGCTTCACAGTGGGAATCAGCCATGTAGAGTCCATCCGTTCACCTTTTCTGCAAAGACACGGTGGTTGGATCCAAAGATCTCAAATTTGAACTCATCAGACCAAAGCACAGATTTCCACTGGTCTAATGTCCATTCCTTGTGTTCTTTAGCCCAAACAAGTCTCTTCTGCTTGTTGCCTGTCCTTAGCAGTGGTTTCCTAGCAGCTATTTTACCATGAAGGCCTGCTGCACAAAGTCTCCTCTTAACAGTTGTTCTAGAGATGAGATAGTGTGTCCAAACTTTTGTTCTGTACTATATATATATATATATATATATATATATATATATATATATACTGAGTGCTTTTACTTTTACCCTGTACCACTTCATTTTATATTGATTTGTATGTACAAATATACATTTTGTCCTCTCCTGCTATCAACGTCGCCTCTACTCCACTTTTGTATCCACATGCTCTTTATTATAATGTTAATTAATAAAGTTTGTATTAAAACTTCGTACTTTATGGGCTCATAACCTTCTTTTCCTACTGGCAATTATCTTTGGGTTAACACCATATTTATCCTTGCATTCAGACCCCTGTATACAAATATACTGGTCATTTGACCTCATACATACTTATATACTCTGCCATTTTTGGAGCGGGGGGGTCATGTCTGGCAGTATCTCTTCATATTTTAAAATGCCTAATCTAAGTTTACACAGTCTAGAAGGTTTCCCGGAAAAAAAATACCTACCGTGAAAAAAAGTTCTAGGAGGAATTTTCAATCTTTTTGTAGTCTGCTTAAATTATAATCTCTACTCCAAAAATAAACCTTAGTTATGAATCATTATACTACTAGTATCCAGAAATAGGGATTGGACAACCCTTTCAGGATATGTAACTTTTACTAGTGCACATTGACCCATGGCATTGCTATAAGCCCAGAAGAGTATAGTCACTTGCCAGCTAGTTAAAGGAATGAATATTCACCTTTTCCCTCTCCCATAATCTCACCCACCCCTCTACTGGCATCAGTAATTGGATCATGATTTAATGAATAAGTTTCACCCCCTTCCCCCCTCAGAATATAGTCCAACCATTTATCCTATAAAGCAGAAAAAAGAAAACAACAGCTCACCTGCAGACGTGCATGGATAAAAAAAATCCCAAGAGAACAAAGAAATAAAGGAAAAGATCCATATTAAAAATACAATCTGTGAACATGGAGGAGACAGAAAAAAACACACCTGGTTCTGGATTACATGCCTCGAGGAATAACCTCTTAATCATAACTCCTCTAAACCAGTAGTGGACAACCCCTTTAAGGATGAAATAATGAAGTGACATAAGATCTGATAAATATTGATACTTTCTTCTATAAACAGTGCTACATTTGTCCATTGTTGTCTCTATTATTGCATCTTAGCTTCACATATGTAATGGGGTAATGGGGTGATCTTTTAAAACCCCTTTAACCACCTAACGACATATAATTTGCATGCTGAGTCACACCTTAACCAACAGATGATGGCTGAAGATTGCTGTAACATTCAGCCATCATCTGCTTCTAACTGCCACGGTACTTACTGCACGCAGGGAGAGGGATGCCTTAATCTATGCGCTCATCGACACGCCTGTGTTGTGATCGGAGAGTGCTAATTCATTGCCATTCCATCCATGGGTCTGCTGAAGACCTCCATGCCTGTCAAGAAGGTTCTCCTGTGAAAGCCAGTCTGTAGTTGCCATTCATAGGAAACTGTCATTTTTGGTATTACTGTGTTTCTTATTTGTCTTACTGTGTATAGTACAGGCGTCTGGATGATCGCTGGGTCAAGTTCCCTAAGGAAACTATAGATACAGTAAAATATGAAAAAATAAATAAAAGTTTTTAAAAATATGAAAAAATAAAAAACAATATAAAAGTTAAATCATCCACCTTTCCCCACTTTAAAAATAAAGAAATAACAAAATATATATATTTGGTATTGTAGCGGTCGTAAAAATCTGATCTATTAAAATATAAAATTAATTAACTAGATCGATAAATAGAGTAATTAGAAAAAAAATTGAAAGGCCACAATTATGATTTTTTGGACAAAGCAACACTGCAATAAAATGCCATAAAAGGTGATAAAAATATTGTATCTACCCCAAAATGTTATCAATAAAAAATGTCAGCTCAGGGCACAAAGAATAAGCCCTCATACAACACAATTGATCAAAAATTTAAAATGTTACAGGACTTGGAAGAAGGCAAACAAGCTAATTTTTTTTCATAAGTTTTCAAATTTTTTTCTGCCTTTAAATAAAAAAAACTATTTATGTCTGGTACCTGAGTAAATATACTGACATTGAGAATTATATTGTCAGATCATTTTTACTATAAAAAGAATGCTGTAAATAAAAACAAACAAAAAATTGCACTTTTTTCACAAATTTGCCACACTTAAAATTATTATTATTATTTATTTTTAGAGCACCATTAATAATCACCGCTTTCCAGTATACCACATAATAACATAAAGTGTCATTCAAAAGTACAACTCGTCTCACAAAAAAAACAAGCCCTCATATGTCTATGTGGACTTAAAAATAAAAAAGTTATGACTTTGGAAGAAAGGGAAGAAAAAAAATGAATAAAGGGAAATTGGCCTTGGCAGGAAGGGGCTGAAGAAACGCTAAACCTAGAAATTAAAAGAAAAAATATTGTTAGTTTTTAGGATTTTCTGCATGATCCTGAACAGTTAGGCCGCAACTTAACCTTAATATTTTTTTAATTCAATTTCTTTTTTTGTCTTACGATATTAATTGCCATTTTTTGAGCCAAATTAATGAAAATGGCGCATGCAAATTAAGAATTTTGGTGTAAGGTAAAAAAAGAGCTCTCCTCCTGCCATGAACAGTGTTTGTGACTTTTGCACTAAAAATACACAGATAGTGTGTGCCGTACTCAAAAATATACCAGGGGACGAGGGGAGTGAAGATGCTTCAAATTATGTGACATATTAAAAGTCACAATTTAAGAATTATCTAAAAAAAATCTGGAATTGCTAGACTCTGCCCACAAAGCAGAGAATAAAAAAAAACAGACAAGGACATATTAGGCCTCATTCACACATTGTATTTTGCATCAGTGTTTGTATTCCAAAGCCGGGAGTTGAACTTACAGAGAAAAACTATAATTGAAGGAGTGATACCTGTTCTCTGTTTTGGAGACACTCCAGGTTTTGGCAAACACTGGTGAAATACTGATCAAAAATACTAATGTGTGAATGAGGCCTAAAGTAATCAAAAAAGGCATAAATAGATTAATAAATTTGGTGCAAACAAAAAAAGGCACAAAACATACAAGCACAAAATAAAAACACAGGCACAAACAGTGATCAATCAGAACACAGTTTTCTAGTAATATAGCAGAAAGCAAAGATGTAAATCTCCTGTTAACCAGGGTCATCTTCTCTGGTGGCAAGCTGAATCACCATTCTCTTAGCCAAGCGGGTGGGCCCTAACAATATTGTACAAAGTTGTCTGATTGCATTTATTCATCAATGTATAGGCAATGCACTTTATACAGTTGAAATCAGACATTTACATACACTATCTAAAAAGACACATCTGCAGGTTTTCCTCACTATCTGACATGAAATCAGAATAACTCTTTCCCGTTTTAGGTCAATTAAGGTTAGATGTGTCTTTAATTAACTCAGATGTTGCTAATAAGTCTATCAGAAGCTCCCAAAAACATGACATCATCATATGGGCTGTCCCATATTGTTTAAAGGCATATAGTATTCTTAGTGTATGTAAACTTTTGACTTTGCAGAAAGTAATAAAAATGGCTTAAAACATTCTCTCTCATTATTCTGGCATTTGGCAAATAGAAATAATTTTGGTTCCTTATTGACCTAAAGCGAGAAAGGTTTATTCTGATTTCATGTCAGATAGTGAGAAAAACATGCAGATGTGTCTTTTTAGATAGTGTATGGAAACTTCTGATTTCAACTGTATATATACTTTACCATTACTACCTTTTCTACTATATCTTTCACCCTTTAACAAGTATACACTTAAGCGGGCTTTACACGCTGCGACATCGCTAATGCGGAGTCGTTGGGGTAACGGATTTTGTGACGCACATCCGGCCGCATTAGCGATGCCGTTGCGTGTGACACCGATAAGCGATTTTGCATCGTTGCAAAACAGTGCAAAATCGCTAATCGGCGACACGGGGGTCCATTCTCAATTATCGTTACTTCAGCAGTAACGAGGTTGTTCGTCGTTCCTGCGGCAGCACACATCGCTGCGTGTGACGCCGCAGGAGCGAGGAAGCTCTCCCTACCTGCCTCCCGGCCGCTATGCGGAAGGAAGGAGGTGGGCGGGATGTTACGTCCCGCTCATCTCCGCCCCTCCGCTGCGATTGGGCGGCGGTTCAGTGACGTTTCAGTGACGTCGCTGTGACGCCGCACGGACCGCCCCCTTAGAAAGGAGGCGGTTCGCCGGTCACAGCGACGTCGCCGGACAGGTAAGTATGTGTGACGGCTCTGGGCGATGTTGTGCGGCACGGGCAGCGATATGCCTGTGTCGCGCAACAGATGGGGGCGGATACCCACACTAGCGATATCGGGACCGATATCGCAGTGTGTAAAGTAGCCTTTAGTTGTGAATTATTTTTAGAATTATTTTTTACTGTGTCTACTCCAGATTTGTTTTTGTCTTCAGGTGTCAAAACCTCTGTATGCCCCTTTGTGATGACCTAGGAAGTTTCCATAGCACCTAAAAGTTGATGGATTGGTCCAATTATGCTTGATAACTCATAATTCAGATAAAAAAGAACTGAGGAAGAAGATTGCGCTTTTCCTGAATGGGCAATTTGTTTTATAAAGTCAAGAAA
This sequence comes from Anomaloglossus baeobatrachus, assembly GCF_048569485.1. Taxonomy (NCBI): domain Eukaryota; kingdom Metazoa; phylum Chordata; class Amphibia; order Anura; family Aromobatidae; genus Anomaloglossus; species Anomaloglossus baeobatrachus. The sequence continues at coordinate 396,530,446 of NC_134358.1, forward strand.
TTACAGCTAAGGACGAGAGAAAATAAATCATGAAAAAAACTGCTTTACTATTGATCTTCTGCTAGATGTATCTGCCAGGATCCTTTCTCTTAGTTTTATGTACTTGAACTCATATTTTTCTCAACCCTTTCATTGCCAGAAGGGCCCACAGAGAAACATAAAGCTATAAAAGACATTAATGTATACTAAGCTTACAGCCTTCTGATCAATCAGACAAACTCTTTACTTGGATTAGTGAAATATATTGACATATAACGCTTTATCTAAAACCATTAGTCTTCGTGTGTAATACTGTGATGCTCAGCTTAGTAGAAGAGTTTAATGAGACCTGCAGGATATATGCAAAAAATATAATTTTATAGATGTTATGAATACTTTCACATGAACTTTATTTTCCATAATCTATTGAAAATAATGCATTTAATTAAAGAGCTAATGTTTTTGTCTGCAACAATGTGCAGATCTATATGCGTCGATGGTTTAAAACTGCAAATGGTGTGTGTAGTCACACATACTGCTGTCTGGAGGTTAGTCAGAAGAAAAAAGTGGAGCGAGTGGAGGAATCATGATTGTAAGATCAAATCCCTACAATAACCTTAATTCAAAATTCCAAAATACATGAACTTATTATTAGAATGCCTAAAAAATAGGGTTAAATTTGCTGACAGCTCTTGATTCTGATACACCCTGCTGGGATGTTATAATCATATCACCTCTTTATTAGCCATTGTTATATTATTGTGCATTAGGAAATTCCTTGGAATTACCATACTGGTTCTATTCACAATAATAATAATAATAATAATAATAATAATAATAATAATAATTATTATTGTTATTATATAATTATTATTAAATGACTATTAAATAATAATGAAATAATAATTTAATACAAATGTTATTACATAATTATTCAATAATTATTAAATGAAATTATTAAATAATAATTATTACACATTATTATTATTGAATAATTAACTGTTTGTAAATAATTTTACAAATTATAATTTTTAAAATTCTCCAATAAAGTGGTTGTCTCACATCTTTTAAAGGGAACCAGGATTTTCCTATATAACCTAAAGCCAGTGCTATACTGGCGCTATGAGGCTGATTCCATACATACCTTTAGTGTTCAGCTCGGATGTTTAGGTTTTGAAATTCAAGAAAATAAAGTTTATAAAACCATCAGCTTCTTGAGTGACAGCAGCTGAGGATCAGATAATAGCTGGGGGGAATTCATAGTTATCCCCTCCCCTTGTTAGAATTAGCATAAGTATTATACAATTGATTTACTTTGACTTGCAGGATCTGTGCTGAGGTCATACCCATGTGACCAGAAGGAGCGGGACCTCATCCTGAAAGCTGACACCAGGAAGCAACACTTTTCTGTTGCCTGAGGCCCCGCCCCTTCTGGTCACAATCAGCCTGGTAGTGCCAGTAAAGCACTGGCTTTAGGTTATACACAAAAATCTTGGTTGTTGGTTCCCTTTAAAGGTACATTCACTCGTCATGTTTATGTCATGCTTTTTTCCCACAAAAACACAGCATTTTTTGTAGCAACAAAGTAAATGAGATTTCTGAAATCTTACACACATGCTGCTTTTTTTTCCTTGCTTTGCTTGCTTCCTTGATTTGAAACAGTCCGAATCTGCTACCTGTCAATTCTTTCAGTGTTTTTCACCCAATCTACTGAGTGCATATTTTTTATGCAGCATTTTTGCTGCCAAGAGACATATTTATGTAAAAATGCCTTAAGCAAATAATTTACGTCTGCACAACCCTACTGGGTAAAATTGCAAGTCCTTATAAAAACAGGTATCTTTACAATTTACCTCCTATGAAGAATCCGATTTGGCCTGAGAATTGGAGGGATTTTAAATATTATTGTATACTTCTAATTACCTGGGTGTCCAGTTTCCTAGGCGAAGATCACAGTATTTGCAAGCTTTTTGCTTTAAAGCTTGAGAGTGCTGTTCTGAAGATGGCCAAATTACTGTATCTGGATAGCTTCAGGGCCCCTGAACTTCACTATTGATGCAGAGGCAAAACTGTCTTGGCTTCCAGCAACAGTGATTGCAAAATGTGGGTGAGTGGCTTAGGTATACCTCTGGTCAAAGGTGTTACTTAAGTCTACCACTCCTGAAAAGAAGGAACCCATGAGGCTGATAATGCGGGGTGGCTCCTAATACTAAGGTTCATGAGGCAACCCCTTATAGAGGTTGTCCTGAGAACAAAAATAATAGGTTCCACATTTGAATGCGTTAAAAAATGTTCTTCTGCTGAGATAATTTTATAAATCTACGCATGTTTTGTACTGTGTAATAGCTATGACTGACTATTCAGGAATGTTGTTTGCAAACACCACAATTCCTGGCCAAGGGAAAAGGAATAAGTGATTATACAAATGACACAGCAATGACTTGCAGCTGCTGCTTTCTATGAGGTAAAACATTATCCTGTCTTTTTTTATCACAGGAGTGTTTATGCCCCGTCTCCAGCACTCTAAAGTCATCATAAATCAAATCGGTGAGGTAGGAGCTCCAGCTGTCACTGAGCTTATATGTCACAGATGTGATTTATGATGAGGTCAGATGGCTAGAAATGCAGTACAAACACTGACTACTGTGATAAAACAGGCAAGGAAATGTTTTACCTCACAGAAAGAATCAGCTGCGATCTCATACTGTATTCTCTCTTTTTTTCCTGGAAAGGAAATGTGGTATGATCTGACCCTGTTCCTGCACAGTCAGACCCAGACATTACACAGTACATAGCAGGGACACATTTAAAATATTATCACAGCAAAAGAAGAATTTTTTTAATACATCCAACTGTGGAACTTATTATTGTTACAAGTTCTATTGATTAAAATGTACTTTAATTGCAGGATAACACCATTATGTTTATTGATATTAGTTATATTTATTCAAACTTACCAGAAATGGTCATCATTGATTACAGTAAGTGCAACAGCAATTATAAATTGGGTGACATATCAGATAGACATGCCATATCTGATCCATATATCTTTGTATAGAAGTTTATTATTGGACTACAGCTGTAGGGAAGATGTGGCACCTGCTGCTTAGTACTGAATGTGTAGTACCAGTAGTTCCTGGCCACTGGAAAGAAGCCAAGAGAAAGGCTGGAATAAGCTTGCTGATGAGCTGCCCAAAGCTGGCTTGTGTTACGGATCAACCAGAATCCAGCTCCCTCTCCTCCGCCTGCGCTGATGTAACTCACTGGAGTGGCAAATTACATCAGACCTACAGCTGTAACCCGACATTATGATTAATTTGATCAGTAATTTCTCCTGTTTTTCATTTTAATCGGTGCGACTGTTCTGCTGTGACAGGTCTTTCAGATCTAATTAAGATAAATTTCAGAGTAAAAGACTTGGCAGAATTTTCAAGTCAAATCCAAGCTTCAAGTGTGAAGACTAGAGGCACTAATCAATCAAGTTCTGCAGAAAATATGCAGGGCTTTAACTCAGCAATCAACCCATTAATACCAAAGCAAATTTCACATTCTTCTGGACTGTTTAGTCATTCTCTCAAAACAGTCTGGCAAAAGAGTAAGCCTCTCATTATATGTATAAGATCATGGCCCTGTCCATGTGTACTGAGAACAAATAGCCCAAAGCAGTCATGGCAATTCTTTCAGACTTTAGCTCTCCAAATATCAAATGCAACCTTTTCCTATTGATTTGTTCAGAAACCGAACAAACCTTATGAGTATGTTGTCCTTACCTGCTGGTGCCTATAATAGGACCTGTCTGGTCTGTGGGCATTCTAGGATTAGGAAGTCAACAGGAAAAAGCAAGCACAGCGCTTTGTCTTTGTCATCAAATACATTTTAAAACTCTTACAATAATAAAACAATAGTGATCTAGAAATGTATGTCTATCGATCGATCGATCATTCAATCTGACTAACAAATATATAGTGAAGCAGCCCTACAGTCTAGAATAGTGGATTCAAGGCTTACCGGACACATACCCATAGCTCCAATAGAATTTGATTTAACAACAGAATCTTTCTCAAGCTAAATTGGAGTGCTGCTTGTTTTATATTTATGTATCCGTCTATCTAATATCTATCTATCTATCTATCTATCTATCTATCTATCGATCTATCTATCCATCCATCTATCTATCTATCTATCTGTTTATCTATCTATCTATCTACAGTCATGACCAAAAGTCTTGTCACCCTTGCAATTAAGTATTTCTCCCAGTAAATTATTAAAATTACACATGTTTTATCATACACGTTTATTTCCAATGTATGCATTGGAACAACACCAAAAACAAAACAGCAAAAAAAGGCAAATTGGACATCATTTCACATAAATCCTCCAAAATTTGCTGGACAAAATTGTTGGTACCTTTCTAAAAATTGTGGGTAAATAACTTCATTTCAAGGATGTGATGCTCGTTAAAACTCACCTGTAGCAAGTAGCAGGTGTGGGCAATATGAAAATCACACCTGAAACCGGATAAAAAGGGGAGAAGTTGACTCAATCTTTGCATTGTGTGTCTATGTGTGCCACACTAAGCATGGTCACAAGAATGCGGAGAAGAGAACTGTCTGAGGCCCTGAGAACCAAAAAGGTTAAAAATATAAACAATCTCAAGGTTACAAGCCCTTATCCAGAGATCTTGATGTTACTTTGTCCATGGTGCACAATGTAATTAAGAAGTTTACAACACATGGCACTGTACCTAATCTCCTTGAAAGTTGATAGCAGAGAAAAATTGATGAACAGTTGCAATGCAGGATAATCCATATGGTGGCTAGGCAGCCACAATCAAATTCCAAAGAAATTCAAGCTGTCTTGCAGGCTTAGGATGCATCAGTGTCAGTGCAAACTATCTGACATTTCAATGAAATACAATGCTAAGGCAGGAGACCTAGGAGGACCCTACTGTTGACACAGAGACATAAAAAGCTAGACTGCAGTTTGCCAAAATATACATAAGTAAGCTAAAATCCTTCTTGGAATGTGTCTAGTAAACAGATGGGACCAAAAATAGAGCTATGTGGTAATGCACATCATTCTACTGGTTGCCAAAAACAGAGCGAGGCCTACAAAGAAAAGAACACAGTAACTACAGTCAAATATGGTAGAGGTTCAAAAATGTTTTGCTGGGTGCCTTGAGTGTGTGTAAGACATTACGAAATCTGAAGGCTTCCAAGCATTCTGGGTCACAATGTATTGCCCACTGTCAGGAAGCTGGATTTGCATCCTATGTCATGGGTCTTCCAGGAGGTCAATGACTCCAAACAAACTTCAAGAAGCACCCAGAAATGTATATAAACAAAGTGCTGGAGAGTTCTGAAGTGGCAGCAATGGGTCCAGATCTAAATCCCATTGAACACCTGTGGGGAGATCTTAAAATTGCTGTTGGGAGGAGGCACCTTTCAAAAATGAGAGATCTGGAGAAGTTTGCAAAAGAAGAGTGGTCCAAAATTTCAGTTGAGAGGAGTAAGAAGCTTGTTGATAATTATAGGAAGTGAATGCTTGATTGCACATCCTTTGGAATAAATAACTGCAAATATTAAGTATCTACAGTGCCTACAAGTAGTATTCAACCCCCTGCAGATTTAGCAGGTTTGATAAGATGCAAATAAGTTAGAGCCTGCAAACTTCAAACAAGAGCAGGATTTATTAACAGATGCATAAATCTTACAAACCAACAAGTTATGTTGCTCAGTTAAATTTTAATATATTTTCAACATAAAAGTGTGGGTCAATTATTATTCAACCCCTAGGTTTAATATTTTGTGGAATAACCCTTGTTTGCAATTACAGCTAATAATCGTCTTTTATAAGACCTGATCAGGCCGTCACAGGTCTCTGGAGTTATCTTGGCCCACTCCTCCATGCAGATCTTCTCCAAGTTATCTAGGTTCTTTGGGTGTCTCATGTGGACTTTAATCTTGAGCTCCTTCCACAAGTTTTCAATTGGGTTAAGGTCAGGAGACTGACTAGGCCACTGCAACACCTTGATTTTTTCCCTCTTGAACCAGGCCTTGGTTTTCTTGGCTGTGTGCTTTGGGTCGTTGTCTTGTTGGAAGATGAAATGACGACTCATCTTAAGATCCTTGATGGAGGAGCGGAGGTTCTTGGTCAAAATCTCCAGGTAGGCCGTGCTATCCATCTTCCCATGGATGCGGACCAGATGGCCAGGCCCCTTGGCTGAGAAACAGCCCCACAGCATGATGCTGCCACCACCATGCTTGACTGTAGGGATGGTATTCTTGGGGTCGTATGCAGTGCCATCCAGTCTCCAAACGTCACGTGTGTGGTTGGCACAAAAGATCTCGATCTTGGTCTCATCAGACCAGAGAACCTTGAACCAGTCTGTCTCAGAGTCCTCCAAGTGATCATGAGCAAACTGTAGACGAGCCTTGACATGACGCTTTGAAAGTAAAGGTACCTTACGGGCTCGTCTGGAACGGAGACCATTGCGGTGGAGTACGTTACTTATGGTATTGACTGAAACCAATGTCCCCACTGCCATGAGATCTTCCCGGAGCTCCTTCCTTGTTGTCCTTGGGTTAGCCTTGACTCTTCGGACAAGCCTGGCCTCGGCACAGGTGGAAACTTTCAAAGGCTGTCCAGGCCGTGGAAGGCTAACAGTAGTTCCATAAGCCTTTCACTTCCGAATGATGCTCCCAACAGTGGAGACAGGTAGGCCCAACTCCTTGGAAAGGGATTTGTACCCCTTGCCAGTCTTGTGACCCTCCACGATCTTGTCTCTGATGGCCTTGGAATGCTCCTTTGTCTTTCCCACCTTGACCAAGTATGAGTGCTGTTCACAAGTTTGGGGAGGGTCTTAATTAGTCAGAAAAGGCTGGAAAATGAGATAATTAATCCAAACATGTGAAGCTCATTGTTCTTTGTGCCTGAAATACTTCTTAATACTTTAGGGGAACCAAACAGAATTCTGGTGGTTTGAGGTGTTGAATAATAAATGACTAAATAATAATAAATAAATGAATAAATGAATAAAATTTTCACAATTTAAAAAAAAAAAAAAAAGAAATAACATTCTTTTTTTGCTGCAGTGCATTTCACACTTCCAGGCTGATCTACAGTCCAAATGTCACAATGCCAAGTTAATTCCGAATGTGTAAACCTGCTAAATCTGCAGGGGGTTGAATACTACTTGTAGGCACTGTATCTATCTATCCATTTACCTGTCAGTCTATTATATAAATTAAATTAACAGTTTCATCTCTACTTAAACTCTTGGGACCTGATTCATTAACACTATCAAGCCTGGCGTAAAAGCTTTAAAAATCTCAAAATGTAGGTTTCTCCAAGCTCCAACAAAATGGACAGAGCTGGGATGAAGTAATGGATGCCATAGCTTGTCTAATTCTTGATTTCTTGATGAACTGCGTTTCATTCTCTAGATCAGAAATCTTACTCCAATACCTGACTGGAGTGAGATTTGTGGCATAGTTCACTGAGGTACACAAAACTCATCAAACTCTCCAGATGCATAAAGAGGTGTGTGTTACAGGGGGTTGTCTGATAATAAAACCTAAAGGAACATCAGACAGTCAGGGTCCACCATGCAAAGACTCTGCTGCAGACTATAGCAGAGTGCAATACCTCTGTTAAACTCACAGAGGAATATAATTAGTAAATAAGGCAATTCCTCCCTTACTTGGAGGGTGTGTGGAATGGTCTCTGTTAATGATCACAGAGACAAAAGCAGTGAGTGTGAAATGGCACCTACCTAGGTCCGTTCCTCTAGTGGTGCCAGAAGACGGACAGCAGCGTAAGCCGCACAAAGCTCCTACCTGCGTTCGCTCCACAAGTGTTCGAGGACACGAACCACTAGATATGGCACCTGCCTAGGTCCGCTCTTCTAGTGATGCAAAAGAGACGGACAGCAGCGTAAGCCGCACAAAGCTCCTACCTGCGTTCGCTCCACTAGTGTGCGAGGACACGAACCACTAGATATGGCACCTGCCTAGGTCCGCTCTTCTAGTGATGCAAAAGAGACGGACAGCAGCATAAGCCGCACAAAGCTCCTACCTCTGTTCGCTCCCCTAGTGTGCGAGGATATGAACAACTGCCAGATGCAGTGTAAGGAACATTACCCTAGCGGCAACGTCCACCTACGAGTAGAATCACAAGGCCCAGCCGGACCATGTGCCTCAGGCACCTGCCTATGTCCGCTTCCCTAAGAGGTAAGGATACGGACTGCAGCCAAAGCTGTAAGGTATAAGAACGCTACCCTGCCGGTAGCGCTCACCTAGCATAGACAGAGAGATGCCTAGAGGAACGTGCACAGAGCGTCTACTCTCATGCATGAACCAAGAGGACTGAGCGCCATGCGGCATGCGTCAGTGTCTTATATAGACTCTGTGCCTCATCCAAGATGGAGGACAACAGAGCCAATCCGCTGCCAGAACGACAGGAATGACGTCACGCTGGCCTATCACCGAGCAAAGCGTCACAAGCACATGACCAGCGACCAATCGGCATAGAAAGTGTCAGAGACATGTGACCACGTGTCACAAGCACATGACCAGTGGCCAATCGGCATAGAAGGTGTCAGAGACATGTGACCTCGTGTCAGCGATGATGTCACCCGCACATGTGCAATGGCTCCAAGATAGGACTTAGTCTCCAGTGCTTGCACATGTGCAGTAGCAAGAAATCTGGACATAGTCTCCAGTGCTCGCACATGTGCACTAGCAAGAAATCTGGACATAGACTCCAGTGCCACAGCAACCGTAACAGTACCTCTCTCTCAAGGGCCCCCCTCCCGGCAACGCAGGTAATCGGCAACTAAGTCGGGAGCATGGACAGCCTCCTCAGGCTCCCAAGAGTGATGTTCCGGGCCGTAGCCCTCCCAATCTATCAAGAAGAACCTGCGCCCTCTAACCATCTTAGAACCAACTATGGCTCGTACCTCATAGCTAGAGCGAGAGGAATCAGAGGCAGGAGAGTGCACTTCAAGAGCGTGAGGTAAAATTGCCGGCTTTAGCAGTGAAACATGGAATTTGTCATGGATCCTAAGATGGACGGGTAACTTCAATTGGTAGACTACAGGATTTACCTGTCGAAGAACCTCATAAGGACCCAGGAAGCGAGGAGCAAATTTGACAGAGCTCACTCTAAGTTTCACATGTTTTGCAGAGAGCCACACAAAGTCCCCTGGAGAAAAGACAGGAGCCGGGCGACGAAACCAATCGGACACCGTCTTCATACGGTCCTTAGCTGCTTGGATTGACTCTTGAGTCCGATCCCAAACCTCTCTGGCATTAGTTGCCCAGTCGGCCACAAGAGGAGGAGGTGCAGCAGCGGGAAACGGTACCGGTACCCTAGGGTGTTGCCCATTATTGAGTATGAACGGTGTCTGCCCAGTGGCCTTAGCCAGCGAATTGTTAAGGGCAAATTCTGCCCAGGGTAGGAGGGAGGACCAGTTATCGTGGTTCTCAGCAACAAAGTGTCGAAGGTATATAATCATGGATTGATTGGTACGCTCAACCAAACCATTGGTCTCCGGATGGTATGCCGAAGAGAGATTCAACTCAATTTGCAGAAGGCTACAAAGATTTCGCCAGAAACGGGAAGCAAATTGCGGGCCTCTATCACAAATGATACGATCTGGCATCCCGTGAAGCCTAAAGACATGCTTGAGGAATAGTTTGGCTAGTACCCTGGAAGATGGGATTCTCGATAACGGTACGAGATGAACCATCCGGGAGAAATGGTCCGTAATGACCCACACAAATCTATGTCCCTGTGAACACGGAAGATCACCCACAAAGTCCATGCCTACCACCTCCCATGGTCTATCTGGCACTGGTAAAGGATGCAAGAGCCCAGCCGGTCTCTGCCGTAATGGACGGTTGCGAGCACACGAGTATCAGGAACCGACATATCTCTTGACGTGGCTGGCTAAGTGTGGCCACCAATACCACCTCTCGAGTAACTCTCGTGTCTGTCTAATACCAAAATGCCCACCCACCTTTGAGGTGTGGGCCCACGACAGTATATCATTCTGTCGATCCGGCGGAACAAAGGTCATGCCCGGTGGGATTTGGTCTAACGTCACAGGGGAGAGTGTATGAAAAACCCTGGAGGGAAGGATAAGACGAGGTTCGTCAATCTCTTCCTGGGTAGAAACCATAGAGCGAGACAGGGCGTCTGGCTTGTTATTCTTACTCCCAGACAGATAGTTGATGGAGAAGTGAAAGCGGGAGAAAAACAAGGACCATCGGGCCTGGCGAGGATTCAGATGCTGAGTGGTTTGTAAGTACGTCAGATTCTTATGGTCTGTATAGATCTGGAAAGGATGTTTCGCTCCTTCCAGCAAGTGACGCCACTCCTCCAAGGCTAATCTCAGGGCGAGCAGTTCCCTATCCCCAATGGTATAGTTTCTCTCTGCCGGTGAAAAGGTTTTAGCAAAGAAGAAACACGGCCTTTTTCTACCTGCACCGTTCTTTTGATACAAGACAAGACCGCACCAGCACCCACTGAAGAGGCATCAACCTCCAAGAGGAAGGGCTTATTCTCATCGGGTCGTTGAAGAACGGGAGCAGTTGAAAAGTGTCTTTTTACTGCCTCAAAAGCCTGGGATGTCTCAGTAGACCAGACTTTTGGATTAGCACCTTTCTTAGTCAAGGCCACCAAAGGGGCCACCAAAGTAGAGAAATGGGGTATGAACTGCCTGCAATAATTTATGAATCCTAAGAAGCGTTGCACCGCCTTCAAGGAATGAGGTTCGGACCATTCCAGGACAGCAGAGAGCTTCGCAGGATCCATAGCCATACCCTCTTGTGAGATAATGTAGCCCAAAAAAGGCAAGGATGACTGCTCGAATACACATTTTTCGAGTTTAGCAAACAAAGAGTGCTCCCTTAAATGGGAAAGGACACGAACGACATCCTGACGATGAGTCTCCAGATCAGGAGAAAAAAATCAGGATGTCGTCCAGATACACCACGACGGAGGATAACAGTAAATCCCTGAACACATCGTTTACGAAGTCCTGAAATACTGCGGGTGCATTACATAAACCAAAAGGCATGACGAGGTATTCATAGTGACCGTCTCGGGTGTTAAAAGCGGTCTTCCATTCGTCACCCTCTCGAATTCGTACCAAGTAATACGCACCCCGCAGATCCAACTTCGTAAAAACCTGAGCTCCCCTCAGTCTGTCAAAGAGCTCCGAAATTAAAGGTAACGGGTATTTGTTCTTTATCGTGATTGCGTTGAGACCCCTGTAATCTATGCAGGGACGCAAATCACCCTCTTTCTTCCAAACAAAGAAAAACCCAGCTCCCGTGGGAGAGACAGACTTCCGAATGAACCCCTTCTCTAATCTCTCTCTTATATAAGTCGACATGGCCTCAGACTCAGGTATTGACAGGGGGTAAACCCTGCCCTTAGGTGGAACCGAACCTGGGATAAGGTCTATGGCACAGTCATATGGCCTATGGGGTGGAAGAACCTCAGCACCCTGTTTGGAGAACACGTCAGCGAAATCCAAATAGGGTGTAGGTATGGGAGAGAGATCAGTTGATGCAACCGCCACGACCTTAGGTGGTAAAGGAAGACATCGGGACTGACATTTCGAACCCCAACTAATAATGCTGTCAGACTCCCAGTCAATTAGAGGAGCATGGGTCCGAAGCCATGGGAGACCCAGAAGAACGTCGTCTATAACCTCAGGCAAAACAAGAAAAGAAATCTCCTCTATGTGACCCTGAGACAGGGAAAGGCGCAAGGGAACTGTCCTCAATGTAATGGAGTCAGACAACATAGTCCCATTAACAACACGGACAGGAATAGGCGCCTCTAACATGATAGAGGGAATATTGTGTCTCTTTACAAATCCTGAGGACACAAAAGTCCCGTCAGCTCCGGAATCCACAAAATCCATAATAGGCCATGTATTCTCAGAGAATGAGAGCGGACCTTGGATACTACACTTAGAGGGTGCAGAAGACGTCTCTAGTAACCCCCCTCTAATGGTTACTAGGCCTGGGAGTTTCCCTGACGGCTAGGACACTTGTTGGCATAGTGCCCAGCCTGACGACATACGTACCATATAGGAGGACCAGACTTGCGTAGTCTGGAGGACGTATAACCTAACTCCATAGGAGTGGGAGATGTTTCAGATGCTGAGGAAGATGGTAGTGGACCCTCAACAACTGGAATAGCCAGATGCTTAGGGCTTGAGGAAGAGACCTCGAGTCTACGTTCCCTATGGCGTACGTCGATCCTCGTTGCTACTGTGATCAAGTCCTCCAGAGAAGCAGGGACCTCACGAGTAGCAAGAGCATCCTTGACATAGCCTGCCAACCCTCTCCAGAAGATAGGAATCAACACCTTCTCTGGCCAATCTAGTTCTGCCACCAGAGTTCTAAAAGCAATGGCATAAGAACTAGTGGATAACGAACCCTGAGACAGATCTAACAGTCTCAGAGCCGCATCATGGGTAACCTGCGGACCCATGAATACCGCCTTAAGAGCATCAAGAAAGTCTTGATGTCTCAGAGTAACCACATCAGAGCGCTCCCATAGGGGAGTCGCCCATTCTAAGGCTTTGTCCTGAAGTAAGAAGATGATAAAGCCTACTCTGGACCTCTCTGTAGAGAACCGAGAAGAGTTGACCTCTAGGTGTATCTGACACTGACTAATGAAACCACGACATGATCTGGCATCGCCAGAATATCTGTTTGGCAGAGCAAGTCGAGGATCATGTGCAGATGTCACCATGGTCTGAGGTTTATCCTCTATACTCTTGAGCCGCGACTCAAGTACTTGTATGTAACGGTGTAACTGCTGATATTCTGCCATAACTGCCAGACCCTTGGCTCAGTCCTAATATTACGGGGGGCTGTCTGATAATAAAACCTAAAGGAACATCAGACAGTCAGGGTCCACCGTGCAAAGACTCTGCTGCAGACTATGGCAGAGTGCAATACCTCTGTTAAACTCACAGAGGAATATAATTAGTAAATAAGGCAATTCCTCCCTTACTTGGAGGGTGTGTGGAATGGTCTCTGTTAATGATCAAAGAGACAAAAGCAGTGAGTGTGAAATGGCACCTACCTAGGTCCGTTCCTCTAGTGGTGCCAGGAGACGGACAGCAGCGTAAGCCGCACAAAGCTCCTACCTGTGTTCGCTCCACTAGTGTTCGAGGACACGAACCACTAGATATGGCACCTGCCTAGGTCCGCTCTTCTAGTGGTGCAAAAGAGACGGACAGCAGCGTAAGCCGCACAAAGCTCCTACCTGCGTTCGCTCCACTAGTGTGCGAGGACACGAACCACTAGATATGGCACCTGCCTAGGTCCACTTTTCTAGTGGTGCAAAAGAGACGGACAGCAGCATAAGCCGCACAAAGCTCCTACCTCTGTTCGCTCCCCTAGTGTGCGAGGATACGAACAACTGCCAGACGCAGTATAAGGAACGTTACCCTAGCGTCAACGTCCACCTACGAGTAGAATCACAAGGCCCAGCCGGACCATGTGCCTCAGGCACCTGCCTATGTCCGCTCCCCTAAGAGGTAAGGATACGGACTGCAGCCGAAGCTGTAAGGTATAAGAACGCTACCCTGCCGGTAGCGCTCACCTAGCATAGACAGAGATATGCCTAGAGGAACGTGCACAGAGCGTCTACTCTCATGCATGAACCAAGAGGACTGAGCGCCATGCGGGGTGCGTCAGGGTCTTATATAGACTCTGTGCCTCATCCAAGATGGAGGACACCAGAGCCAATGCGCTGCCAGAACGACAGGAATGACGTCACGCTGGCCTATCACCAAGCAAAGCGTCACAAGCACATGACCAGCGACCAATCGGCATAGAAAGTGTCAGAGACATGTGAACACGTGTTACAAGCACATGACCAGTGGCCAATCAGCATAGAAGGTGTCAGAGACATGTGACCTCGTGTCAGCGATGATGTCACCCGCACATGTGCAATGGCTCCAACATAGGACATAGTCTCCAGTGCTTGCACATGTGCAGTAGCAAGAAATCTGGACATAGTCTCCAGTGCTCGCACATGTGCAGTAGCAAGAAATCTGGACATAGACTCCATTGCCACAGCAACCGTAACAGTGTGCACCTGTTCATGAATTAGGAGTGTGTGTCTCCAGGCCCTTGGACTCTGAAAATATGCAATTGTATGAAACATTAAAAGGGTTGTCCAGGGCTTCTCCTTTAACAATGGCTGGATGTAAGCAATGTACAGAGCAGATTCGCACACATCCAAACATTGATAAGCAGCTGTTGCCAATGAGTTTTAAGTAGGGACCCTGCAACTAGCAGCAATAGCACCAGTAAAATTTATTAGTTAGTGGGGAAATGAAAGATTCTAATTTTAAGCTTAATTTTGAAGCCTTAACCTGCATGCACAGTTGTGAGCTAAGTGATGCAAGCTTGTGTTTAAATTTTCTCAGTTGGAACTTTGCCTTCCTAAAGGGAACTTGTCGAAAACTTCTACTCTCCCTCAAACCATTTATAAAACTGTGTAGCCCTTTAAAAATAAGCCAGTCAATCCCTTTACGGCCCCAAAGCTTTGCTGCAGCAGCCCCAAATCACATTTGGAAATTCAGTATACATCAGCTTGGAAGTGCATTGGGGCGTAACAATGAACGTCCAACCAATCTGTCTGATATTGTATTCTCTGCCCAGCACCACGCTCTTCTGGTTGATTGACTGGTCGTTGGCCAAGTATGAGTGAATTCAACTGGTCAATCAACCAAAGTGAAGTTTCCCTAGGCAATTGAATACAGTATGATTCTAAGGATCTGGAAGTGCATCGTCACTCCGCAATGCACTTCCAGACTGAGGTTTACTTAACTTTAAAATGTGATTTCTCAATGCTGTTGTGTTGCTTTGGGGTCATATAACTACTAATTATCTCATAATTAAATAGGCTATATAATCATGTAAATGGTTTTGGAGAGGCAAATAGGAGTTTCTGAAAGGTTTCCGTGAAATTCTCATTTGTTACCTGCACCAGCTTCTATGGGCAATATGGTGTGCAAAATACAGCTTCTTAGAACTCATCGGCCTTATAACATTGCATTCAACCAAGTAACATATCATCCCCAGTCCAGGTTATCACCAGACAAATGTGGACAGTTGGTCAGCTGATATAAATTGACTGGGTAATACAATAGCTGTACCAGGCTTATGATTTGAACAAGAGTGAAAGACAGACATATCTATATTCTTGTGCCATTCTCGTGCATTGTAGGTGCATCTCAAAGGGGCTCTCCCATCAAAATATTTTATTACATATCCACATGAGCAGTTGGGTCCAACTTCTAGGACCTTCATTAATCTAATGTCCCATGTGAGTGGAGTAGTAGTGTCCATGTATGACTAGTGCTCCCATATACAGTAAATAGACTGGTGGCCACATATACACATTACTGCACCATTACTGGGCACGGGATTGGACCCCTATCTAGCATACATGAGGTTCCTTATTTACCTGCACTCAACCTCTGATCCTCAAAAGATTTCCTTCTCACCTCCCATCTTATCTCCTCTTCCCACAATCGCATACAAGACTTCTCCCATGCCTCCCCTATACTCTGGAACGCTCTACCCCAACATATCAGACTCTCACCTACCATGGAAACTCAAAAGGAACTTGAAGATCTACCTCTTCCAACAATTCTACAACCAGCAATAACCCTCAGTCCGCTATAACGCTGCATGACCAGCTCTACCCTCATCTACTGTATCCTTACCCATCCCTTGTAGACTGTGAGCCCTCGCGGGCAGGGTCCTCTCTCCTCCTGTACTAGTCTGTACATTGTATTGTTCATGATTATTGTAGTTGTTTCTATTATGTGTACCCTTTTTCACGTGTAGCGCACCATGGAATAAATGGCACTATAATAATAAATAATAATAATACTAATACATTTGTCACTTCTCAACTTATGGATAGGTGATAAATTATATTGATGGTATTCCTATTTAAAGAACATCCCTCAAACATCTCACAATCCTTACCCCAACTGATAACACACAGCATAGATTATCGATTACCCAGATTTAACGTAAAAAAACCCTGTACTGAAAAACTAAAACCCTTTTTATATATTTATTATGTACTTTAATAGAGAAGTGGAAAGGAACAGTTTAAGAATATCAATATTCTTCTAGATGATGATGTAGTGTTAATATTTGTTCATTTTGTGAAACTTTTAGTCATTTCACCTAGGCAAGTCCCTTTCATTTAATTTCCTCTCTGAAGAAACAACATTGTTGGTATCTCTATAGAAATAATTGTTGTTATCCTTCAGAGTTTTTGAAACAAACAACATCATCATTTTGAATTACTGTCTTCTCTTGACAATCTTTGCATTGCACTAAACTAATATCCTTCAGATGGATTCTGAATAATGTAGAAGGAAGAAACTGGCAGAAAATAAGAAGGAATCAAAGATTCTTAAATGAAATTTAAGCTGTCAAGTATTAAGCTTGGTTTAATATTACGCTACACTATTATCAACCGTTTTATGTTCTGAATTTACACATTTGTAATTTGATTTCTATGATGTGCTGCACGACATTGCAGCAGATACACAGATGTATCTAGATACCAGGCGTGTGGCTTTAGTAAATATAGGATAAGTTATTTATGGGGTCCAATCTTAGAGACCCCACCAATTACTACCATACCAGTCAAAGCCACATGTTGTATGGGCATCTTTTTGTGTAAACAATGGGTCTTCTTTCTACTGATGAGAAGGTATATAATTATTGATTTAATTATTTATTTTTTTTATTTTTGTTTTTTAAAAAGCAGCATGCAGTTCCTCTTTTTTTGATACACAGCCAAAATAAGCCCTTGGCTGGGGGGCAACAGCCTGTAGCTGTGGTTTTATCTGTGCTGGTTTCAGTATACTGGGGGGAGGGGACCCTACACCATTTTTTATTTATTTATTTACTTTACACTGCAGTATAAGGCTTGCGCGCCCATGATCAGTGTTCGCAGTATTTTGTACGCAGCATGTTTCAGCTGCATCCAAAACACTGCGATGTACAGTAAAAGCATAGTTGATGGGAGTTCTAGACATCCCATGCCAACTGTGTGTGTACAGTCTGCAGTGTAAACTGACCTGCGGGGTGGCCTCCCAAGCTGCAACCATGTCAATTGTGTGGTGCGGATGCCCAAGTGTTCTCGACAGGGAGAACAAAAGAGAATGACCGCAGCTGCCTGAGCTTGGATCATGGGCACAGGCAGCTGCAGTCTCCTGGGGACAGCAGTCGTTGCCCCACAGAACAGGACCTGCCGCATCCAGGACACAGTGGGTCCTGATCATGTGCACATACCCTAAGGCCACAAACAGCGCCTGTGATTGCAGCCAATTCTGGAGGGTGGAAGCGTGGTCTACTAGCAGCCAATCAGAGCCATCGGTGGTCAGGGGAAACCAATTAATATGTATGAGCACTGAAGTAGCATTACAGCCGCATGGGAGGCTCGATAAGTATATCGCTCCTACTTTAACAAATTATTTTACAGGTTGTTCAGGTCCCCATAGACTTATATGGGGTTTGGCATCCAGGAAGATATTTGGATTCAAGTCCAGGCCCAAACCTGACTTTTTTTCAAGTCCAGCCGGACCCACCGGACTCCAACATCTGCGGATTTGTTCATTCATATTCATTACGAATACGATAGGTTATCAATATAAAGACATCATTCTAATATCCTAATAGAGATATAAAAGTAACAACCCTCAGACAGGGGAACTGAGAAGACTCCTATTTCTAAGAGGTCATGGGGAGTTATATTTTTACATTATTCTTTTTAAAACTGCTATTTGCAGAGATTGATCATGGGATCAAGGAATGCATTCCTTGATCCCATGATAGATTAGAAAGAACATTTTCAAATGATTTTGATTTATTCAGCTTTGTGTATAAGTGCCTCACACAGAAATACACTTACATGCATTGGCCAGCTATCAATGTTATCACTTTGGCAAAATAGTTGTACTACTGGTTCCATGACCAAATCAATGTAACACTGAGGTGTTAGTGTATCTAATGAAGAATAGTCGAAAAGCCACTCAGGAACACTGTAAAATGTGGATCTACCTCTGCGCTGCTGGAAATATGACACACGTACAGGCGAAGTATAATGCAAGGTGGATTAATTCAATGCGCTTCGAAGTGAACCCCACTTCTTCATCAGGAAATCCACCAGAATGACGAAAATTTGTAATACAGGCCATAAATAAACTGCTGGTTGTTAAAAAAAAAAGGCCGCCAAAACAAAACACATGACAATGAGTCAGAGTTCAAAAGGTTAAAATGGGCGTATAGTCTGTATGTTGTCTGATGCAGAATATACGCACGCATATATATGCATCAGACAACGTGCAGACTATACGCACATTCTAACCTTTTTAACTCTGGCTCATTGTCATGTGTTTTATTTTGTCGGCCTTTTTTTTTTTTTTTTTACTAATGTTGTCTATGATTCTGGTGGATTTCCTGATGAAGTGGGGTAACACTTCAAAACGCGTTGAATTAAACCATCTTGCTTTATACTTCTCCTGAACGTGTGTCGTATCTCCAGCAGTGCAGTGGTTGATTCCCATTTTACAATGTTTCTAAGTGGCTTTTGGGCTTTTCTAGCAAGGTAACTCTGCAGCAGCTGGTTACAGGCTTTATATCTAGTTGTGTAATACACAACTTAATAAGGTGAGCATATTCCCTTATTTATTTTTACTCTGTATTTTGGGTAAGATCCTATTGCGCTTTTTTCCTCTCCAGCACTTTAATAATGAAGAATAGTGAAATTCCTGCCTGAAAGCCTCTTCATGGCATTTTTCATGTGGCCTACTGATTAATCTCCAGCTATCATTGCATCCAAGACCAAAGCAGTACTCAACGATAAAGAGGATGGAATTCCATTCCAGCTTCCATTGCTCCATTACAGCCTCCAGTCTCCTTCTAGAGACCACATTAGCAACACAGAGACGAGGACTTGATGAAGGAACATCACACTGGTCCTTCTCCTGAGAGTATGATTATGGTATGGATGTGGCATAATGTACAGTAGTAGCCAGATTAATCTTGTTTTCATTCCAGGTACACTAACAGCTTGGTGCTACATTGATTTGGTGGTGAAAACATTAGTACAGCCCTATCTAGAAAGTGTCCCAAGCCATTTTTCAACATAACATCAGGCCACAAGTTGTTCTTGCTACTGTGAGCAAAATGCATAGCCTAAATGTGCCTACTATGGCTTCCATATCATGCAGTGTCTTCAGACACTGTCTCATCGAGCACATCCAGGGCATTATTGGTCAGCAATTGAAAAAGCAGCTGCCAGCAGCAGATCTTGATGATTTGCATTCCCAAATGCGTTTAGTTTGAATGATCACTCCTCAGACAAGCATTAATAACCTCATTGTTAGTAGTTTAGGAGTATTAGTGCATGAATTTCTGCATATGGCACTAATAATTAATGCTGAATAAATTGAGATCTTTACCAAATTTTTATTTCATTTTTTCACCATTTCATATCATTAATTTGTCTATCGATCTTGTGATTTCCATCAGTCTATGACTTTTCCTTCTTGGTGTTGCAATTTCAATGGGCAAAATTCATATAGATAATGTATAAATAACGAATATATTATTATTACTATGAACTGCCCAGTCTGTCATACTATGGGCTGTTTAGTGGATGTAAATTACTCTCACTATTATATCTCCTTTGATATCAGGCAGGTGCACAAATATAAAGAGGTCTATCTCAGGAACAGATTTTCCGAAAAAGTGCATACATTGTATTCCATCGGTCTTTAAACAAGACATATCACTACATAATGTTACTAGTAATAGGGTTATTACTGTGACAACTTTATAGATTTTTTATGGGTAAATGAGTTATTGTTGCCATTGACACATGATATATGGTATGTGCAGAGAGAATCTAATGAAGCCTAGACTGCCTTGCATACATAGGCTGAAAAAAACATCACAGCAATCACGACATTTCTATATTGAGTATTTAATAAACCTCCACCATATTCTTCTGTTCAGTCTTTTGTTCTTCAGTTAGAATCATCATTAGATTGTGCGAGAAATCCATCATGTTTAGAAGGTTCTCTTAAACTCAAAGTCATTAGACAAATATTTTTAGGCAAACTCCCCCAAATTTATTGTAAATGTATTCGTTATAGGCTAGTATTATCTTAGATGGCTTTAAGGTGCCCATGCAGTTATTCCACCTGACTCCCCAATACACATGCATACTCGGTTTGACAGATCATGCATGTGCTTTCAATGGTAAGAGGGGCTATTTTCCTCAAATGGCTTTGTATTTTCCCAAGAACAAAAGGACTTAAAGTTGAAAGTCATCAGTAACAATTGATCTTTTTCTAACAGATTATTCAAGTCAGGAGACTCCAAAACACATGGGAGATTGTGGGTCCCACCAAAGTCAATAGGTTCTATCTCCTTTGCTCTTATCTGTATGGATACCTTAAGGGTTTACTTTTAAGCTGGTGTCACACTAAGCGACAGCGACAACGACGTCGCTGTTACGTCACCATTTGCGGTGACGTAACAGCGACCTTGTAAGTCGCTGTTATGATCGCTGCTTAGCTGTCAAACACAGCAGAAGCAGCGATCATAACGTCGCTGTGCTACATGTGCAGAGAGCAGGGAGCCGCGCTTAGCGCTGGCTCCTTGCTCTCCTAGGTACAGTACACATCGGGTTAATTAACCCGATGTGTGCTGCAGCTACATGTCACAGTGCAGAGAGCAGGGAGCCGCGCGCACTGCTTAGCGCTGGCTCCTTGCTCTCCTTGCTACAGTATACATCGGGTTAATTACCCGATGCGTACTGCAGCCACATGTGCACAGAGCAGGAGCCGGCACTGGCAGCAAGAGCGGAGGCTGGTAACCAGCGTAAACATCGGGTAACTAGGGAAAGGTCTTCCCTTGGTTACCCGATGTTTACGCTGGTTACAGCTTACCGCAGCTGCCAGTGCCGGCTCCTGATCGCTTCATTTCGTCGCTCTCTCGCTGTCACACACAGCGATGTGTGTGTCACAGCGGGAGAGTGACGACCGAAAAATGAAGCTGGACATTCAGCAACGACCGGCGACCTCACAGCAGGGGCCAGGTCGTTGCTGGATGTTACACACAGCGACAGCGACGGGACGTCGCTGCAACGTCACAGAAAATGGTGACGTAGCAGCGACGTCGTTGTCGTCGTCGTTATGTGTGACACCAGCTTAAGCCATAAACTTTTGTGCATTTTTTTCTGTCAATGGTCATGTTGATAAAAACTGATAAATAACAGCTATAAGGTACCGTAATTTAGTGCAGTCACAGTATAGTAACAGTAATATCTGAACACTACTAGGGCTTATATAACCTCAACATCCATTTCAGGTAGAAAACTAGCTTGCTTACCTGCAATGGGTTTGGCGGGGTCATTGGGGATGGAAGGCCATGTCCTGGTGATTGATTGGGCTTTTGGGGAGAGCTGCAGGGCTGCTGGCTTGTAGCAGGTTGGTTCTGGCTTTTGTTCGGTGTTTGGTTTTGCTGCTGTTGCTGATTTTGCTGCTGTTGGGATGGCTGTGAGGGATGGGGCTGAGATGATTGCTGGGGAGATTGCTGATGCTGAGCTGTAACTTGCTGCTGCGGCTGTTGCTGTTGTTGCTGCTGTGATCCTTGATGATGATGGTGGTGATGATGCTGATGAAGCTGCTGTAGATGCTGAAGTTGTTGAAGTTGTGAGTTCAGGGATGAGGTAGCTGTAATTAACCAAAACAATGGGTTATGTAGTAATAAACAAATGTTTATGGTTAGATTTCACTTATCCTTTAGTCATAGTAAGGCTAGGGTCATACAACCGTATTTTAGGTCTGACAAAACCGCACGCATCATTTACTTTCGTAAGTTGGACTGCACTCGGCCATGCAAGTCTATGGGTCTGTTAAATAATAATAATAAATAATAATATTGGACTTTAAATGGATGACATCCCAGAGTGGTCCGAATTTCAAAAGCTGGCAGAATGGAGAAGATGGAGAATTTTTTAACATCTCCACATCCAAGAAAATCGGATCAAAACTATGATCAAACTCTGATCAAAGTCTGATCAGAATGTGATTAACATACTCAATCCGAATTTCTCAGAAGAGTGAACATATGGTCATGTGACCCTAAACTTAAAGAGGTTTGTCCATTACTTTAACATCGACGGCCAATCAGTTATTGTTGGTGCTGGTGGTTGAGTGTGGCAACCTTTTTCTCCTAGGTTAGTTAGTTAGGAGGAAAGTGTCATTTTTGCCGATGACTCCCTCTGGTGGACCTCATTGATTCACTTTTGGGGGAGATATTTTTATTATCTGGTCAGGCACTAAGGATGATATCCAATGTTTTGTGAGGAGTAGTAATACCAACGAAATAGGCCTCATGTTTACCAGTGAAATCCACGACATTTCTCTTTCTTTCGTGGACATTTTCTTTATGGTGGATAAGCAGGGACACCTTTCCTACAGGACTTTTAGAAAACCTAGTATGACCAATAGCCTCCTGAGGTGGGACAGTTTTCATCCTGTCCCGCTCAGGAGGGGTATCCCTAAGGGGCAATATTTGCGCAAGAAAAGAAATTGCTCTAATGAACAGGATTTATTCAGACAATCTAGGGACCTCAGAAATAGGTTTCGACAGAGGGGATACCCAGATGATGTCTTACGGGGTGCCTTTAACAATGCTCTTGGAAAAACCAGAGAGTCTCTCCTTCAACCTAAAGTAAAAGAGAAGTTAGAGGAACTAATCAGAATTATAGGCACTTTTGACTGTCAATCTGACAGAATTTAAATATCTTACAAAGACACTGGGGTATCCTTCTTGCCCATCCAGACATACGTGATGTTATTTCTACTCACACCTTGATTACTTTCAGACGTACTGGCTCGATGAGAGATCAGCTTGTACACAGCCTTTGTTCAAGACCCACTGCACCAGGCACATGGCTGGATAGAAAACCCAGCGGATGTTTCTGTTGTGGTTACTGCAAATATTGCAGCTGGATTTTGACAACTAAAACCTTCCAAAGTGTGAGCACTGGGAAGCAATATATCATTCGTGATTTTGCCAATTGTAAGTAGGGTAGTGAACATGGCCACCTGCCAAACCCCCCTAAATTACGTGGGCAAGACAACAAAAGAGTTATGCAGACAAGAGGGAGAGCATTTGGGAGATATAAAACATAAGAGGGATATACCCTTCGTTCATCATGTCTGGGAATATCATCATGGTAATATGAGGTCTATCTCTTTTGTTGTCTTGGAGGTCATTCGGCCCAATATCAGAGGAGGGGACTTGGATAGGAGGGTGTTACAAAAGGAATGTTGGTGGATCTTCTATTTGCAGTTTTAAACACCATTGGGTCTTAATGAAAGACTTACATTTTCTCCTTTTCTATGATGCTCTTCCATGTTGACATTTACTTAGGTATATACTTTGGTCTTTTCAAGCAGCCGGAAATGCTCAGTTCCAGAGCTGTCCTGTCTTCTGATAGTGGTCGTGCACAGCTGACTCCTCTTGATATAAATGGGTGGTGGCTGTGCAGTAACCAGCTGCAGCCACTATGAGAAGATGGTACTCTGGAACTGAGCATTTCTGGCCGAATGCTGCTGCTGCAGCACAGAGAACAGCTGATCGATCGGTGTGCTGGGTGTCAGACCCCGACCGATCAGACATTTATTACCTATCCTAATGATAGGCCATCAATGTTAAAGTTGTGGACACTCTTTTTATACTATAACTTCATCTTTCTACTACGGAAAGGGTTGGATGACATTCATAAGAATTTTTAAATAATATAAATTCTTTTGTTATTACAAGATATCTGCAACTGTGAGTGATCATTTCAGAAATACACTTCATTATCACTTAGGACCAATTTTTGCATGTTATCACTTAGACTTGCAACCACTACAAAGGTAGCTAAAGAGATTAAACTAAACAACATTAATAGGAATATTTTGCAAAGCTTTTGCCACGTAATCTTAGAACAAGATGCTGTAAAGACAGAGACCCTGATTCCAGTCATGTAGTCCTCTATACTAATGAGCTCTGAATACCCCCTCACCTTACTACTGATTGACAGTTTTCTGCAGACAGCTGCCAATCAGTGGTGTGGGCAGGGTTATACAGAACAGTGATTTTATCAAAACTGCTGCAAGCAACCCAGTAAGTGATACCTCACTGAAATAGGTCTCTGCCTCTACATTATGCTGCTTTCAGATGGGAATGCAAAAAACTGGTGACAAATTCACTTTAAGTTCTATGAATAAAAAAGACACAGTAAACTTCTATACTCCAGGTAATGGTGGCTGTAGGCAACCAGCATGTTAACTATGTAATTGACTGGAAGTGCTTAGAAAATCAAAGCTTTAAATAATGATATGTTAACAACTTTGGCTGTTTATATGTATTGGAAAGCTGTTGGCTGATAGCTTTTTCTTGCAACCCCTTTATAAACATAGACATAGACATTCAGCTTTGTTGAGCATCTGTTGTCAGTAGGAGGTGGTGAAGCTGCCACTGCCAGATACCTCTGTGAACAGTTTATCTCACTGAGAACAGAAGGATTGAGATGTTAAAATTCAACTGCCTTTTTCCCATATTTCCTCGTGTCCATGCACGGACCCCAAAAACGGGCTTTTCAAGTAAGTCAGTGCTATTGTTCGGGTCTGGCCACCAGGATTAAAAAAATTAATAAATAAATAAAAAGGAATCTAAATGGGGATTAAAGCAGTTATACTTACCAAGTGTCTGCACGGCTGTCACACTGCTTTGGGCCCGCTCATTAAATCTCATGACTAGTCACTGCTTTTCTCAACCACCTTCTGTGACAGTGGCTGTGATTGGTTGAAGACAGACTTCCGGTGTACTGGCATCTGTGATTAGTTGCCCTTACACTAGCTGTTTGGGTTTTCGAAATAGAGTGTAAAAAAGAACATTTTTTAAAAAAATGGGGTAGGATCCCACATATTTTTATACATAGCACAGATAAAGCTGACAGCTGGAGGCTGGAGCCCCCAGCTATGTGCGTTATCTTGGCTATGTATCAAAATACAAGGGACCCCATGTTGCTTTTTTAAAATAATTTAAATAAATAATTTAAAAAAATGTTGTGACATCGCCCCATTTTCATACCCAGCCAAGATAAAGCAGACACCTGGGGGCTGGTATTGTCAGGCTGGGTAAGCGCATAATTATTGGGTCCTCCCAAACCTAAAAATAGCCCCCAGCTGCACCACAATTGGTGCATACATTAGATGCACCAATCCTGATGCTTTACCCCTCTCATCCCAATTGCACTGTAGTGGTGGCAATTGGGGTATTATAAGGGGTAAATGACAGCTGTGATTTATCAAAAAATGACAGCTGTCATCAAGCCTGAGGTTAGTAATGGGTAGAGGGTCTATAAGACCCCGCCTATTACTAGCTGTGAAATTAAAAAGAAATAAAAAACAAAGAAAAATCCTGTATTATTTATTTTTAAAAACACCCTCTTTCTCCAATTTATTAACCTCCAAAACACCCCTGAAGGTCCGACGTAATCCATACCATGACATTAATGATTCCGGCTCTGCTACAGCCTGAGATTACAGTGCACGGTCACATTAGAAAATATGCCCAATCACTGCGGATTGTGGGACACACTGACGGAGCAGCAGCTGTGACAGTGGTGAGATCAGTGAGTTAACTGGAGGTCACAGCTACCGATTCCCATGGTACCCCCAGCTGTGACCTCAGGTGAACTCACCGAAATCAATGCTGTATTACCAGATTAGGCTGTGGGCGCATATTGAGTATTTGGTTGCAGAAATTTCTACACCAAATCTGCATCTCCTGGCAGAAAAACTGACCAAAAATGCAATGTTTTTGGTGAGTGCAAAGAAACAAATATCCAGCTCACCCCAAGATGTCCGCACTCCTGGTGGTGTTGAAGCAGGAAATCCCGCTGCTGTTCAGCGTCTGAGACACAGGGGAGCAAAGGAATGATCCAGCTTCACGTTTCCATAAAAACACAGCTTTAATGAAAAACTTTTTTAAAATACAAAGAATATTTTTCTTGTAATAAAGATAAGCCACAAAAGTATACCATCACTGAGTCTGATATATATATACCATCCAAAGGTTCTTTAAACCGCACACCAGACACATTTCGAGCACATGGCTCTTAGACCTTGGTGAAACACGTCTGGTGTGCGGTTTAAAGAACCTTTGGATTTTTTCTGACTCAGAGATGGTATACTTTTGTGGCTTATCTTTATTACAAGAAAAATATTCTTTGTATTTTAAAAAAGTTTTTCATTAAAGCTGTGTTTTTATGAAAACATGAAGCTAGATCATTCCTTTGTTCACAAATGAATTTTTGGTGCATTTTTCTGCCAGGAGATGCAGATTTGGTGCAGAAATGTCTGCAACCAAGTACTTAATGTGCGCACATAGCCCAATATGGTAACCTGGCATGGAATTCAATGAGTTCAACTGATGTCACAACTGGGATTCCCTCGGTACTCCAGTTACAGCATCAGGTGAACTTACCTTAGGTGAACTCATTGAACTCATTCCTGGATTGCTGGAGCCTGTGTGCACTTCAGTAATCCAAAATTTAGTTCAATGCTGTTGGATTACCTAATTATTGATTTTAAAGATGTCGGTTAATCAGGTATCCAGCACGATTGAAGTCAATAATCTTGTAATCCTGGACCATTGAACTCAATGCTGGATTGCCGGACTTGAGTCCAATGAAATCACCTCAGGTGAGTTCACCTGAGGTCACAGCTGGGGTTTTTTGAGAACTGATAGCTGTGACCTCAGCGGAACTTACTGATGTTACTGCTCTCACAGCTGTGGCTCTGTCAGTGTGTCCTGCAGCCTATAGTGATCTGTCATAGTTTTTAAAGTGACCACACACTCTGACTTCAAAATGTAGCAGAGCTAGGATTATCATGGAACATTGTGGTGAGGATTACGTTGGACCTGCAAAGGTGTTTTGAGAGTTAATTAATTGGAGAAATAGGGTTTTTTGTTATTTTTTCTTTTTATTTTGTGTTTGTTTTTTTTTTGTTTTGTGTTTATTCCTTTTTACTTACACAATTCATAATGGGGGACTTATAGACCCCTTCTATTACTAATCCAGGGCTTTGTGGCAGGTGTGATTTTTTGACAAATAACAGCTGTCCTTAACCCCTTATATTACTGCAATTACCCCCACTCAAGGGCAATCGGGATGAGCCGGGTAAGCGCCAGGATTGGAGAATCGAATGGATGCACCAGTTCTGGGGCAGCTACGGACTGCTATTTTTTAGCTGGAGTGGCCCAATAACCATGGGTCTCTCAGCCTGAAAATACCAGCCGCCAGCTACAGTATCTGCTTTATCTTGGCTAGGTATCAAAATTGGGAAGGACCCCACATTGTTTTTTTTAATTATTTAAGTAATTTTTAAAAAGCCACATGGGGTCCCTTGTATTCTGATACACAGCCAAGCTGTCTGCTTTCTCTGCACTGCATATCAAAGTTCGAGGACCCTACACTATTTTTTCCAATTATTTATTTTTTAATTCCACTTGAGGGACCCAGACAGCTATTGTAAGGTCAATCAATTAGAGACACTGGCATGTCGGAAGTCTGACTGCAGCCAATCACAGATGTAATCACAGAAGGCGGGCAGGGGAAGCAGTGAATATTCATGAGATTTAATGACCGGACCAGGAAGCAGTGTGACAGCCATGTGGAAACACCTTTTGCAGCCCCCTAGCTCTTTCTAACACCATTTTATAACACTAAAGTTTGGGTCCCTTAGACTTGTATGGGGTTCGGTGTTTGGATCTAGAGATGAGCGAACCTTTGAAGTTTGGTTCGGCAGGTACAGCCGAGTCTTAAAAAGTTTAAAGTCAGTATTTGGGCAGTTTGTGGCTCCACCCACATGCTGCCAGCCATAAGCAGACCACTTCCAGAGGAGGTTGGGCAGGGTTTTTAAATTTGTGTGTGTGTGTGTGTGCACACTACATCTGATCACGCTGATTTTACCCCCAGTATGAGCTCATCAAACACTGCAGGCGGCTCGCACAGGGCTGAGCATCACTCATACCCAAGCACAGCGCTGCTCACTTGAGTGGTTTGCGCTCGTAAACTACTCAAACTTCAAACTTGAACTTTGCTTTTTGGAAGTCGATTGTCGAAGCCAAACACTCTACATCGAACCTCATGTTCACTCATCTCTATTCGGGTCAAGTCTGGTCCCATACCGGACTTTTTTTTTTTTTTACTTCTGGCCGGACCCGTCGAATCAAAACATCTGTGAGTTTGACCATCTCTATTCAAGAGTTAAGATCAATTTTAAACCACAAATCATTCTTGTTGCTTATTTGCATGCTACATGACTACACCATTGGGCAACATATAAATAAATGTAGCCTTAGAGCGTTATCCTGATTAATGCACAAATTGGCTTTTGAGAAATGATTGTGTGACTGGGTTACACAAATCCAATACGTTTTTCCACTTAGGAGAATGTTCTTATTTTCTTAGTACAGATTTATACCCCATTACTTGTATCGGTAGAAACACGGATTTTACATAAAGTACGGTATTATTACATAGTAAAGACAATAGATAGGTCCACAAAATCCAGAAATAACCATCGTAATGTACTTTTGCTTCTATACTTGGCAAGCTTTAACAGTTTTCACCTTTAAAATGACATAGTAACTCCTAAGGCCTGATAGTGTTCTCAATTCAATATTGCTTTATAACACTAAATTTGGCCAGGGAAATATCATCCAGTTCACAGCTTTAAAATCGGCCGAAAAAAAGGAAAGAAATGACACGTGTTGAAAGTTATTATTGTGCTGTTCTCAGGGTCAGCGCAGTTCAATTATACTTTTAGGTCTCATTTTAGCGTGAACATTGGTACGGTATCTACTTGAAGCCCATTGCAGTTCAGATAAATTAAGCACACCCCTGCCATGTAAGAACTGTATTTTTGTGATGGCTTCCAGTCGCCAGCATTCAGCCCTGTTGTAAAACCTCCCTATAAATTATATGTCATTTTGTCACTTATTTTAGAGTACAATGTGGCAAAAACCGTGTTTAGATTCAAGTAAAATGAAACAAAGGGGGAAGAAAGGGTCTAAATTAGATACCTTAATGGATAATGTGGTGACGGTTTAAGAATAACTACAACAGGAGAAATGTTTAAAGCCACAAAGAATTCTTTAAAGGGGTTTTCACAAAAATACCAAAAACAA
Organism: Anomaloglossus baeobatrachus; assembly: GCF_048569485.1. NCBI lineage: Eukaryota > Metazoa > Chordata > Amphibia > Anura > Aromobatidae > Anomaloglossus > Anomaloglossus baeobatrachus. The sequence goes on from NC_134358.1 coordinate 396,559,767, forward strand.
CAAACAAAACAGTGTAACAACTGCAAATGAGTTAAAGAAAAGGCTCCGTCACACTAAGCAACATCACTAGCAACATCGCTGCTAACGAACAACTTTTGTGACGTAGCAGCGATGTTGCTAGCGATGTTGCTGTGTGTGACATCCAGCAACAACCTGGCCCCTGCTGTGAGGTCGTTGGTTGTTGCTGAATGTCCTGGGCCATTTTTTAGTTGTTGCTGTCCCGCTGTGAAGCACACATCGCTGTGTGTGACAGCGAGACAGCAACAACTAAATGTGCAGGCAGCAGGAGCCGGCTTCTGCGGAGGCTGGTAACCAATGTAAACATCGGGTAACCAAGAAGCCCTGTCCTTGGTTACCCAATATTTACCTTTGTTACCAGCCTCCGCCGCTCTCACTGTCAGTGCCGGCTCCTGCTCTGTGCACATGTAGCTGCAGGACACATCGGGTTAATTAACCCGATGTGTGCTGTAGCTAGGAGAGCAGGGAGCCAGCGCTAAGCATTGTGCGCTGCTCCCTGCTCTGTGCACATTTAGCTGCAGCACACATCGGGTAATTAACCCGATGTGTGCTGTAACTAGGAGAGCAGGGAGCCAGCGCTCAGTGTGCGCTGCTCCCTGTTCTCTGCACGTGTAGCTCCGTGCGCTGGTAACCAAGGTAAATATCGGGTTGGTTATCCGATATTTACCTTAGTTACCAAGCGCAGCATCTTCCACGCGGCGCTGGGGGCTGTTCACTGGTTGCTGGTGAGCTCACCAGCAACTCGTGTAGCCACGCTCCAGCGATCCCTGCCAGGTCAGGTTGCTGGTGGGATCGCTGGAGCGTCGCAGTGTGACATCTCACCAGCAACCTCCTAGCAACTTACCAGCGATCCCTATCGTTGTTGGGATCGCTGGTAAGTTGCTTAGTGTGACTGGACCTAAACTCTATGTGCACTGGATGACGGTTCACACCAAGCACAGGTGCTCATGCATCATGGCGGGGCTGATCATTTAAAGCGACAAGTCCCCTTTAAGAAAATCCCTAAAATCTAACTATACTGAAAGTTATTTTAAGCCCTGATATCCTCTCCCCACGAGATGCACAATAGTAATTGTTAGTTTGAACGGTACCGTAACCTAAGACTGTGAAATTCTTATAATATATGGCAACACAATCTATATGGATAAAACTGTAGGTGGCAGCCAGAAATAGAGCCATGAAAAAGTGAATGTTTTCTTTATTTATTTTTTTTTCGCTTTTTTTGGACACCACTAGTGCTAACTATATCACATACCCTATATTTTAAACTCAATTTCCTTCTATTTCAGGAAATGCACATGTACATTAATCTTTTGAATTCAAGCAATTAATGAGTGTGTGCAAAGGTAATTTTGAATTGAGTTGCAGCAGGGTCAGACACTGTGATTCGTGGATCCTGTGTTATCAGTGGTGTTTACAGGAGTTATTAGTCATTGTACAAGTACATCTCAATAAATTAGAATATCATCGAAAAGTTAATTTATTTCAGTAATTCAATACAAAAAGGAAACACATATTATATAGAGTCATTACACACAGAGTAATCTATTTATTTCTGTTATAGATCACTCTGTCTCTAATGACTATATAATATATGCATTTCCCTTTTTGTATTGAATTACTAGAATAAATTACCTTTTTGATGATATTCTAATTTATTGAGATGCACTTGTAATCCTTCCTCCGATGATACAGAGCCTGCTGATAACTGTTTTTTTTTAAAAAAAAAGGTTCTTAGTAAAAAAAAAATCTCCAGTGGCAACAGTGAAAATTGCAAGAATTACTTCCAAATTAGTGACTTCCATTGGGGTTCAGGTCAAATCCGGGTCCTAAACCAAACTTTGAAAAGTCCAGCTGTACCCACCGAGCCAAACTTCCACGGGTCCACCCATCTCTACTGATGACAGCTGGTAAAGTTCGTATGCTATGTACTGTATATTATGTATATTTCTGCTTCACTGCTCTCATGCTGAATCATTTTTGTTTAATAAGTGATGGATATTGAATTAAAAGGAAATATTAGATTGCATAACATTTTAAAAAGAGATTTTTATTTTTGTCCAAAAATGAGGTGTTATTTCAGACACAATAAGTGAATTGGGTTGAGTTGTAGTATAATACAAGACCCAGACCAGGACGAAGAGGGGCACTGATTCTGGAATGAAAGCTAATATTCATTAGTCTACAGTGAGAATACATTTTACCAGAAAACCTTCATGGTCCACGATGAGCGGGGTGAGACTGACCCACCAGCGGATCAGTGGGCCTTGGCTCTGCCACAATGATGGGCCCCAGAAGACTGTCAGAAGACAACCTAATCAGACCTGACTTTAGAGGCAATCTTTGACCTTATTGATTATGTGTCTGCATGTGAAATGGTAACACCAGAGTTGTCCTGTATAGAGGAATCATTTCCCCTAGTGGGCTGAAGAAACCCTAACCTAGCAATAATGGTAAGGCATAAAAAAGGGAATTTAAAGGAATTTTATAAATAAGGATAAGAATATCTATAACTGGAAATCCTATTTAATGCTGTAAAATATAGTTATATAGTCTATTAACTGCATATTACATAACATATTTAAAGTGAACCTGTCATCAGAAATTTAGCTAAAAACCTAAAAGTTTCCCCCTCTGCAGCTCCTGGGCTGCATTCTAGGAAGCTTCCTATAGTTTTTGTGGCCCCTTTTATTCCAAAATAAATACTTTATAAATTTTATAAACTTGTACCTTTTCGTATGCAAATTTCTTAAATCTTCCATGGGGCGGGCTGCTTGATGTACGTTGCTGTCCTTCTGCCGATTTACGCCGCCCCCGAACGCTGAATTTCAAATCTTAGGACGCCGCCCCTGGGCACCCGTGGTCCCGCGCATGCGCTGTGCTACTGTAGCGGTGCCGTGCACTGCGTGCACGTGTGACCGCTAGTGACGCTTTGCGCGGGCACGAGGTTATGGGCGGCGCTGTGAGTGTCATCAGCAAGTGCCGCCCATAATCTCGTGACCGCACTTTCGCCTATTCCTCCAGCGTTCTGCGCAAACGCTCGCTGGCCAGATGACCGGACGTCACCTCCTTCCCATCCTGCTCAGCAGCAGGAAATAGATGGGAGGAGCGGACGGAGCAGTCGGTGCCCGCACAAAGCATCACCAGCGGTCACACGTGCACGCAGTGCACGGCACCGCTACAGTAGCACAGCGCATGCGCGGGACCACGGGCGCCCAGGGGCGGTGTCCTTAGGTTTGAAATTCAGCTTTCGAGGGCGGCGTAAATCGGCAGGAGGACAGCAACGTACATCAGGCAGCCCGCCCCCATGGAAGATTTAAGAAATTTGTATACGAAAAGGTACAAGTTTATAAAGTATTTATTTTGGAATAAAAGGGGCCACAAAAACTATAGGAAGCTTCCTAGAATGCAGCCCAGGAGCTGCAGAGGGGGAAACTTTTAGGTTTATAGCTAAATTTCTGATGACAGGTTCCTTTTAAGATAATGATCAAACAATATTACCTCTCAGATCCATCTACAAAACTGCAGAAATTATATGTATGCTCATGTTAAGAGCTGTTTTCATGTTATCTAGTTATTAAACCCCGCATACAATTTTATGATGTGCTCATGTCTTCTTCAGCTTACTAAATGAAAACATTTATTGACTAAAATTCCTGTAAAATCCATATCTTTCTCAGTTGTCATGTACAGTAGATGGGAAAATTCGCACAGAGATACAGCAAGAGCCATTGTAGAGTCCAGCAGGTGTGATAACATGTTACTGGCACTTCTTCCTTGCACACAGCAGATAGATTACACACAATATTTTAGTGCATCAAAGCAGCAATAGGTCAGGACTTGAGCAAATCGAGGACTCAACGTGTGTGAATAACCGTACCAAGCTGTTGGATACTATAACCTACATTGCTTCTTACTTTACCGTGCGAGACCTTCTAGACTTCAACCCGAAAGTCTACAAAATATACACTTCTTGTTAACTTCTATAATACTCTGCCATTCTCTTTATACAGTGCCTTGAGAAAATATTCAGCCCCCTTGAATTTTTCAACCTTTTCCCACATTTCAGGCTTCAAACATAAAGATACAAATTTTAATGTTCTGATGAAGAATCAACAACAAGTGGGACACAATTGTGAAGTTGAACAAAATGTATTGCTTATTTTAAACTTTTGTAAAAAAGAATAAACTGAAAATTGGGACATGCAATATTATTCGTCCCCTTTACTTTCAGTGCAGCAAACTCACTCCAGAAGTTCATTGAGGATCTCTGAAAGATCCAATGTTGTCCTAAATGACTGATGATGATAAATATAAGCCACCTATGTGTAATCAAGTCTCTATATAAATGCACCTGCTCTGTGATAGTCTCAGTGTTCTGTTTAAAGCACAGAGAGCATCATAAAGACCAAGGAACACAACAGGCAGGTCTGTGATACTGTTGTGGAGAAGTTTAAAGCTGGATTTGGTTACAAAAAGATTTCCACAACTTTAAACATCCCAAGAAGCACTGTGCAAGTGATCATATTGAAATGGAAGGAGTATCATACAGCTGCAAATCTACCAAGACCCGGCCATCTTCAAAAATTTCATCTCAAACAAGGAGAAGACTGATCAGAGATGCAGCCAAGAAGCCAATGATCACTCTTAAGGCCCCGTCACACTAAGCAACATCGCTAGCAACATCGCTGCTAACGAACAACTTTTGTGACGTTGCTAGCGATGTTGCTGTGTGTGACATCCAGCAACAACCTGGCCCCTGCTGTGAGGTCGTTGGTTGTTGCTGAATGTCCTGGGCCATTTTTTAGTTGTTGCTGTCCTGCTGTGAAGCACACATCGCTGTGTGTGACAGCGAGACAGCAACAACTAAATGTGCAGGTAGCAGGAGCCGGCTTCTGCAGAGGCTGGTAACCAATGTAAACATCGGGTAACCAAGAAGCCCTGTCCTTGGTTACCCGATATTTACCTTCGATACCAGCCTCCGCCGCTCTCACTGCCTGTGCTGCCGGCTCCTGCTCTGTGCACATGTAGCTAGCTGCAGGACACATCGGGTTAATTAACCTGATGTGTGCTGTAAGTAGGAGAGCAGGGAGCCAGTGCTAAGCATTGTGCGCTGCTCCCTGCTCTGTGCACATTTAGCTGCAGCACACATCGGGTAATTAACCCCATGTGTGCTGTAGCTAGGAGAGCAGGGAGCCAGCGCTAAGCATTGTGCGCTGCTCCCTGCTCTGTGCACATGTAGCTGCAGCACACATCGGGTAATTAACCCGATGTGTGCTGTAGCTAGGAGAGCAAGGAGCCAGCGCTCAGTGTGCGCTGCTCCCTGCTCTCTGCACGTGTAGCTCCGTGCGGTGGTAACCAAGGTAAATATCGGGTTGGTTACTGATATTTTCCTTAGTTACCAAGCGCAGCATCTTCCACGCGGCGCTGGGAGCTGGTCACTGGTTGCTGGTGAGCTCACCAGCAACTCGTGTAGCCACGCTCCAGCGATCCCTGCCAGGTCAGGTTGCTGGTGGGATCGCTGGAGCGTCGCAGTGTGACAGCTCACCAGCAACCTCCTAGCAACTTACCAGCGATCCCTATCGTTGTTGGGATCGCTGGTAAGTTGCTTAGTGTGACGGTACCTTTAATGAACTGCAGAGATCTACAGCTGAGGTGGGAGAGTCTGTCCATAGAATAGGACAACAATCAGTCGTACACTGCACAAATCTGGCCTTTATGGAAGAGTGGCAAGAAGAAAGCCATTTCTCAAAGATATCCATAAAAAGTGTCAATTAAAGTTTTCCACAAGCCACCTGGGAGACATACCAAACTTGTGGAAGAAGGTGCTCTGGTGAAACCAAAATCGAACTTTTTGGGCCCAATGCCAAACGATATGTTTGGCATAAAAGCAACACAGCTCATCACCCTGAACACACCATCCCCACTGTCAAACATGGTGGTGGCAGCATCATGGTTTGTGACTGCTTTGCTTCAGCAGGGATAGGGAAGATTGTTAAAATTGATGGGAAGATGGATGGAGCAAAATACAGGACCATTCTTGAAGAAAACCTGTTGGAGTCTGCAAAAGACCTGGGACTGGGACGGAGATGTGTTTTCCAACAAGACAATGATCCCAAACATAAAGGAAAATGTACAATGGAATGGTTCACAAATAAACGTATCCAGGTGTTAGAATGGCCAAGTCAAAGTCCAGACCTGAATCCAATCGAGAATCTGTGGAAAGAGCTGAAAACTGCTGTTCACAAACGCTCTCCATCCAACCTCACTCAGCTCCAGCTGTTTGCCAAGGAAGAATGGGCAAGAATTTCAATCTCTCGATGTGCAAAACTGATAGACACATACCCCAAGCGACTTGCAGCTGTAATCGCAGCAAAAGGTGGTTCTGCAAAGTACTAACTTAAAGGGGACGAATAATATTGCAAACCCCACTTTTCAGTTATTTATTTTTTATAAAAGTTTAAAATAAGCAATACATTTTGTTGATCTTCACAATTGTGTTCCACTTGTTCTTGATTCTTCACTATAAAATTTAATTTTTTTTATCATTATTTGAAGCCTGAAATGTGAGAAAAGGTTGAAAAATCCAAAGGGGCCGAATACTTTCACAAGGCACTGTATTAGCCAAATGCTTGAGGTTGTAACACTTTAACTCTCTGTAACCTAATGGTCGTTAAGACCAGTGCCATGCAAATTATTTATGATTATTAATTTTTAGAGCACCTTTGATTCCAATAATTACTCTCCTTACTGACTCTCCTGTTCTGATGCTTCCCAGGTTCCCTGTAGGACTCTATACATTTTGCTTTGCCTAAATGTGACCACTACAGCCACAGTGAAACACCACCTCAGCCAGTGATTAGCTGCAGTTGTCATATGTCCCACCCAATAGAGTCCACATTACAGAGCGCACAGGGGAACTTGCAGGCATCAGAACAGGAGTAGCTTTAAGTGGAAAAGATGAAAATGAACTTTTTAATTGTATCATAGAATTCAGAAGAGTATTAAACGAAAATAGCAGCCATACAATTCCAACAGGTTGGACAATAAAGTTAAAAAATATAAAAAAATCATAGCAAGTTGAATTGCCTGTGCAATTTTAGTTGATTGTGTGACCGTAGTTCTCATATAGAAGACCCTGACAAAGAACGCTACAGAGCTCATTAACCCCATGTCCTCCCTAACTTCTTTGAGTATAATGTACCTTGAGGTATGCTGCCATTGATTTCCAAGGTTCCACTAAGCCTAAACTCTACAGAGCTCCTTAACCCCAAGTCTTTGATTGTGATGTATCTTGAGGTACAGTGAAGGAACTAATTATTTGATCCCTTGCTGATTTTGTAAGTTTGCCCACTAACAAAGATATGAACAGTCTATAATGTTAAGGGTAGGTTAATTTTAACAGTGAGAGATAGAATATCAAAAATGAAATCCAGAAAATCATAAATTATATAAATTTATTTGCATTTTGCAGAGAGAAATAAGTATTTGATCCCTCTGGCAAACAAGACTTAATACGTGGTGGTAAAACCCTTGTTGGCAGCACAGCAGTCAGATGTTTTTTGTAGTTGATGATGAGGTTTGAGCACACGTCAGGAGGACTTTTGGTCCACTCCTTTTTGCAGATCATCTCTAACTCATTAAGATTTTGAGGCTGTCGCTGGCAACTCGGAGCTTTAGCTCGCTCTATAAGTTTTCTATGGGATTAAGGTCTGGAGACTGGCTAGGCCACTCCATGACCTTAATGTGCTTCTTTTTGAACCACTCCTTTGTTGCCATGGCTGTATGTTTTGGGCAATTGTCATGCTGGAAGATCCAGCCACCAACCATTTTTAATGTCCTGGTGGAGGGAAGGAGGTTGTCACTCAGGATATTACTGTACATAGCTCCATTCATTGTCCCATTAATGTGGTGAAGTAGCCCTGTGCCCTTAGCAGAGAAACACCCCCAAAACATAATGTTTCCACCTCCATGCTTGACAGTGGGAATGGAGTTCTTTGGATCATAGGCAGCATTTATTTTCCTCCAAACATGGAGAGTTGAGTTAAGGCCAAAGGGCTCAATTTTTGTCTCATCTGACCACAGCAGCTGTCTCCTTCTCACCCAGCATCTTACTTATGGTTTTGTAGACCATTCCAGCCTTTTGCAGGTGTATAATCTTGTCCCTGACATCCTTAGAAAGCTCTTTGGTCTTGCCCATATCGTAGAGGTTAGAGTCTGACTGATTAATTGAGTCTGGGGATAATAGTCTCTTATATAGGTGACAACTTAAAGCACACCAATCACCAGGATTTTTCTATATAACCTAAAGTCAGTGCTATATTGGCGCTATCAGGCCGATTATATATATATATACCTTTAGTTGTCAGCTAGGATGTATAGGTTTTGAAACACAAGCAAGTAAAGTTTGTAAAATGAGCAGCTTTTTGAATAACAGCAGCTGCCAATCAGCTGACAGCTGAGGTGGATATTCATAGTGATTCCCGCCCCCCCGCCAGTCCGTCCTCCCCCTGTTATTTATGCCAATTCTATTATAGAATCGTTTTACTAAGCGACTAGAAGGAACATTGTTGATGTCATACCCATGTGACCAGAAGGCGCGGGGCCTCAGCCAACATAGCTGTTACCAGTAAGCAACATTCCCCGGATTTTGCCAGGATTTTTCTGAAAATGTGGTAAAATCACCATAGGCCGTGTTCACTTGATGTGTTTGCAATGAATTTTTGTTGCTGTTATTTTTCTAAAGTGGTGTAAAATGCAGTGATTTTAGGAAAACCCCAGTAAAAATAATTAGGGAGAATGCATTGTGCAGGCTGTTTTTTGTAATGTGCACCAATCTATTTTAGAATCCCAGTTTTACCCAGACTTTAAAATATGACATGTTTAGTTTGTATTCTTTATATCTCAAAGCAAGGCCTGAAAAAAACAAACAAACTGAACATGCCAATACAGTAATGACAGTTAATTTCACTATATTCCAAAGATTTCTACATATATGTTCTTAGTTTATGAAGTTGGTTTGGTTAGATTATGTATAGAAAAATATTCCATATACTGGATAATTTAAAATGTTAATAAACTCAAAGGAATTCAGAGCGATGGCTTTCCTGGTTTACAATATTGAATGGCCTTGATACTATAGACCAGGGAACAAAGTTGGCAGTTTAAATACATTTCTACATTGGAATTTCTGTTATACAACCACATCAGATGTTAGCAGCACACTATGGTCTGCATAAATCACCCATCCAGCATATTTTTACCACTGAAGTGGTGCTTTAAAACAATTTCTGACTGACCAGAAGTCAGAAGTTACGTCACAAGTGTAACGCCCAGGACCAGCCAGGTAGTCACAAATAGAGCACCGTACAAAACAAGTCCCTCACTAGGTAACACATAACCACATAACAGCCAACCACATAACACCCTAGTCACCTCCCTCAGGGCTGGATGGACACACCAGGGGGCAGAGCCAGGCAGTTGGACACGCCCACCGAGGAGTTCAGAGAGCCTGAGGCAGGAAAAAGAAAACAGTTCAGTTTGAGAGTGCAGTGGAGGAGGTCAGGCCTGTGTGACAGGCCTGTGACAGACTGACAGGTGCGAGGGTTGGAGCCCGGGTACTTCTGGCTAGGAGGCATATGGAGGCCTCTGCCTGCAGGAGCCGGGAACGATGGCTCGGTGGAACCGTGGTGGACCGGGACAGGGTAGTGGCCTGCCGATAACAACCCGGGGAACCGACTCGGAAACCGGAGCACAAGAGGGGGTACTCAGACCCTGAAACGAGGTCTAGAAACTACTGGACTGAGTTAATTAACTGATTGCGGTCTGGACTTCAGGTCCTTTCCCACCCAAAGTCCCTCATAGAAGACAACAGCCCAACGAGGGGGATAGAAAGCCGCAGCCAAGGCTTAGAGATCCCACGGGCCAGCGTCTGCGGGCAATCGGGCTCTCCTGACATAGACAAGCCAGGGAGCGGACTCCTGACGCTGCAAGCACAGGTAGTCCAACTACTCAAACAGGTGCAGGAGAAAGGCAGAGACCACCAACCGGGTGGGGGAACCCGACTGCAGCCGGCTGCGGGCACAGACCACCAGCATCTTGGTTTACCAGAGACTCGAGTGTTTCATTCTAATAGTGAGTATGCCAGTGCCCTCCGGCCGCCCATCTCCCTGCACTGCCAAAGCACCCCCAACGGGTCCCGTGGCCACCATCCCTGCCCACGGAGGGGTTAACAACTTGCTGCATACCATCTCCCCCGGGTGCCCCTTAACTGCAGCGGTGGTGTCCACCTTCACCACATCCCCTGGGTGGCGTCACGAACTTAAAACATGGCTCCAGCCTTACACCTACGTCCCAAAACCGCCAACTCCCCTTTTAGATTGGAGTGACCACAAGGGCCCCCGGGTCCGGAGATGCTCGAGCCACCCACCAGCGAGCCAGATCCAAGTGGCTCGGTTGCAGCTGAGTACGGGGCGGCACACAAGCATCAATGCAAGTCTCTGAGAGCCAGAATGAGGCTCTCTTAGACTTGCATTTGTTTTTTATTTTTTCATATTTTTTTCAAAAATCTTTTTAGTTATTTTACTAGTCCTCGTAGGAGACTTGAAACCGGCTCTAATCAGCAGAAATACTGTTCTCCTGTGAATGCCTCTGCTCTACCAGCATTAATAGGAAGTGAGACATGAGAGCGACAGGGGTCATCAGCTTACACACCACTGGAATGACAACCCATTGACACCCTGTGATCATGTCACTGGGCCGCCGATGGCAGCTGGTAATGGCGCGACCCCACTGGAGCTTGTTAGATCACGCTATCAAATTTTGACAGCTTGATCTAAGGAATTAACAGATGGGGTAGATCGGAAAGCCACCTGTGCTTGTCAGGTGCACATGTTTGCTGATCAGATAAGCAGATATGTGCGGGGAATAATGCTGGTTCACCGTGAGAGCCTGCAATAAAGTGACAGATACGACCTAGGAGGTATAGGTACATCCTAGTTCGTAGAGGGGTTAAAAACAGCACCACTCAACAAATTCAAAACTGCTGTGAGGTAGTTTATTAACTCTTGAGTTGCTTTTCATGAGTTAATGCAAAGCAGAATGACCGGAAAGTAGAATGTTATTTTTACCACCTAACTGTTGCTAACATCTAAGTGTGTAAAAGTTATGAAAATATTAAAAAAATTGTAAAAAAAATATATTTTTCTTTCTCCATTTACTGAGAGCCATAACTTTTTTTCCCCCAAAAATAAAGCTGTTTGGGACCGTAGGAACCTCCAGATGTGACCACAGGTAAACTCAGTGATGTCACTGCTCAGACCTGCACCTCAGTGAGTGTCTGCCCAAAGCCGCAGCAGGCGGTCCCTTTTTCAATGTGCCCATGTGCTGCGACTTCAGTATGTAAAAGAGCTGGGATCGCTGTGGGATCTCGTGTGGATTACATGGGATCTGCAAGGGTGCTTTGGTGGTTACTAATGAGGTGAAAGAGGGTGTGGGCATTTTTTTCAAATAAAGAATTTTTTTGGTGTTTGTGTTTTATTTTTTTTTCACTTACAGGATTATTAATGTAGGGGTCTCATAGACTGCTCTCCATTACTAATCCAGGACTTGGTGGCAGGTGACAAATCCAAGCTGTCATTAACCCCTTATAGTACTTCATTTACCAACGCACCAGAGCAATCGGGATGAGCCGGGTAAAGCCTGAAATTGTTGCATCTGATCACTTCTTCTATGTACAGCAATGCCACCCTCTGCCTACATGCATTTAACGCCCCTGTCAGAGAACAACAGCAGCATTTAACATGATAACAGCTGCAGGTTGAGCAATATTCCACCTATGGCTGTTATAGGTGGATGAAGGCTGAGTAATTTAGTCTTCATCTGCGGGAAAGATGCAGGCTCAGCGCATAAGAGCTCATATCAAAGGCAGGGCCACAACTTATGAAGTGAATAGCACATCATAAGCATTTAAAGGGGATTAAGGAGTGACTAGAATTTCTATATTTTTTTTAGATTTTTGAAAACTTCTTTTTACTTTCTTTAGTTTAATTTTCTGCCATATGAGGGCTTATTATTATTTTGAATTAGATCTTTAGTTTTACCACGTAGTGTACTGTAAAAGTGGAAAACAAATTCCAAGTACGATGAAGTTGCAAAAAAAAGTGCAATTCCACGATTGTTTTTGGGATATTTTATTCATTTTTTTCTTGCCATGTTGTGTACCGATCAAATTAATTGATTTTATAGTTTGATAGATCAGGCATTTCTAAACGTGGCTATAGTAAATATGTGAATATTTTTTAATTTTTTTTAATTGTTTTTATTTTCAATTGGGCGAATGGGAGTGATTTGAACTTTTAGGTTAGTTATTTTTTTCATATTTTTAAAAACTTTGTTTTTTTACATTTTTTATTTATTTTATTAGTCCCCCAGGGGACTTTATTACAGCACAGTCTGATCGCTTCTTCATCTCTGCTGATCAGGGCTGCACAGTTCTGATCAGCAGGAATGCAGTGTTCCTGTGTGAGCTGGCATTCTGTCGGTTCGCACAGGAAATACATCATGATAGAGACAGGAGTCATCACATGACCCGTCGCTACTATGGCAACCATCGGCTCCGTATGATCGCATCACAGGACCGTCAATGGTGGTGGAGAACAACACAATCACCGCCGCGGCCAGTTAAATCATTCTGTCAGATTTTGACAGCACGATCTAAGTGGCAAGCAGGCATGGGTGGATCGCGGATCCACCTGCACCTGATAGCCCCACATTTCTGCTGTTCAAATCAGCAGACATGTGCAAGGATCACCATCGGCTCACTGGAGACCGCTATAAAACCAAGGACATACTGCTACGTCCTTGGTTGTGAAGGGGTTAAAAAACCATTTAGAATTTTTTTTAATTGATTGAGCTGAATGAAGGTAAAAATAGCAGTGCAAGCACTGGCAAAATATTTTATGGCCAGGTATCAACAACTGTATGTTCAGTCTGAGTGCTGTCCGTGGAAAAAACGGACAGCACTCAGTCCAATGTTATTCAAGAGGGAAGTGTACAAGACTGTTTTTTTGCCTGACAGAATCTGTATGAAAAAAATTGCAGCATGCTCTATTTTCCACCGGAAATTGGATAAAGCTAACACATTCAAGTCTTTGGGTGAGAGAAAAAAATGGATGTCACAGTATGGTATCCGATTTTATAAAATAGGAAACTGTACAGGCTGCTGTATATGGTTAATAACTACTTATGTAAAAAACAGATGGCATACGGACATCACACGGAAGACAAGTGAGAAAGAAAATCATCCTACTTTTCTGGATGAAAATTGGACCTATTTTCTCTACTGTCATGTGATCCTAGCCTAGTAAAAATTGGTAAAATCTAATTACATGGATAAAAGTGAGCACAATACAAATATAAAATCACACTATAAATATAATATTGCAAGAGTATTATAAGTTATCACATTTGTGTGACTTTGAGCAGATTTGTTATCTGCTAAGAAAGGATATCATTAACATTCATTTAAAAAAGATTTTTTTATTACTTTGTAATACTTTTTTTTTACCAACTGAAAACAGAAAACAGAAATATTTTTCTGCACTACACTTCAATAAAGGGAAAAGTGCAAGCCATTTCCAAAATTCTATATTTGAGAACACATCTTTCCAGCAATATGTTTCTATCTAATTTCTTTTCTGACTGCAACACGCTGGCTGTTACCGGGCCGCAGACACAGTCACTAAAAATATTGTCTCTATAAAGGTTAGGAAAATTCCCTGTGGTCAGCTCAGGAGCTTCTGAACTGTAGCACAATAAAGCCAGCTTTAGGGTATAAAGCCAACCTTCCAACACAATAAAAAGAAAAGAAAACGAAAACTGCATCCCTCAAAGAGCAATAACACCAATATCCCTCATTCCAAGTTGCACGGCATATCACTGCAAAGTAAGGTTATCAATATTAGCCCAGCGTTTGCTGCTTCCCACTGACTGTATCTGGTGACTGCAGCCCCTGGTAATAGCACTCCATTCGTTTAGCATAGTGCAGCATAATATCAGCCTGGTGTTCTCATTGAGATACATAAGAACACACTTCAAGCTTCTATCGAAGAGTTTTCTGACGTCCTGAAATACTCTAGAAATAGCTGCACCTGGCTAAAAATAGGAAATACGCATGGATTCCATTTTTAGATCCTTTTCCACGCTTGCTGCATTAGAGATGTGGCTCCTCACTAGTCTTTACTCACTTCGTCCCAATGGTAGTACGCAATGCAACACTAGTGACCCCCACTGGTAATAGCAGTACAGGTCATATTGAGTTCTTCACTGCAGTAGGCGTGCAACTTTTTGATTAACTATTTAATTACAGCTGAAGTCCAAAGCAATACATTAAGTTGTATACAACTATATTACATCTGACACTTACTAGTTCAAATTAGAAGTGCTGCAAAAGTCACGGTGTAGCCCAAGCCTTATACGGGTGTCACACGAGACGATAAATCGTGCGATATGTCGTCGGGGTCACGTCACTAGTGACGCACATCCGGCATTGTTTGATATATCGTAGCGTGTGACAGCTACGAGCGATGGTGAACGAGCAAAAATACTCATTGCTCGTTGACATGTCGCTCATTTTCAAAAAGTCATTTCTTCTTCTCTGCGCTGGTTGTTCATCGTACCCGGGGCAGCACACGTCGCTCCGTGTGACACCCCAGGAACGATGAACACAGCTTACCTGCGTCCCGCCGGCAATGCGGAAGGAAGAAGGTGGGCGGGATGTTTACATCCCGCTCATCTCCGCCCCTCCGCTTCTATTGTCAACCGCTGTGTGACGTCGCTGTGACGCTGAACCTCCCTCCCTCTTCAGGAAGAGGATGGTCGCCGCCCACAGTGACATCTCTCAGCAGGTAAGTACGTGTGACAGGGGTTTAATGACTTTGTGCGCCACAGGCAACTAATTGCCCGTGATGCACAAACGATTGGGGCCGGTGCGATCGCTCGTGCAATCGCACGATAGATCGTCTCGTGTGACACCCGGAATAGGGTTATATGTGTACTGGTGGACACCGACAGAAGAGGATTCCTGTGCAAGAACAATATATGGGCCCTCTTAACTCCAATAACTCATCAAAATGATCAATCCTACCTGCTATGGAAGTAGAAATGGGTGCACTTACCTCTTGGGCCCCTCTGCAGCTGCACAGGTTGCACCATGTATACTGTATGTCCGCCCCTGGAGTATATCACTAAACACCAAGTAAGCAACAGACCAGAAGAAGCAGCTGACACATCTACATGACCTGGGATTTAATGAGTAAATATGTGGTCTTTAATATTTTTACCCATATTCAGACCCTCTGCTGTCCCAGGACCTGTAGCAGCCATAGCATTACTTCCGTCCCTAGACATAATTGCAAGATGAAGGGAATATAAGGTCTTGCACCATCAAAACTCAATGGTAGTGATGACTTTGTCAAAGGTGGACTTTGAAAATAGCTAGAGGTCACCTCTTGGTTAAATGATCCTTAGTCCTTTCATTGAAAAATCATTAACAACATAGTGTATCTGTGGCAGAGATTTCTGTGAATGAAAATCTGTTCAATGCCTAGGATTCCGGTTGTTTCAACCTCAAGTGCTTCAATTACCAACTCTGTAGGTGGTTGGGTAATATGAGTACAGATTCAATTTGCTCAAATGCAACTAAACACAAATTCTCACACTACACAATATATTGAATATTGTACTAAATCACTAAAATAATAAAACTTTATTTTTATGAATGTAATTGCCTATAAAAGAATTTAACAGATTCAGACAGGTTGCTCCTATAGTGCTATTACTCCTCAATTTTGCAATGACACTTCAGATTTTTATCCCTATGCATAGATATAACTCAGATCCATGTTTCACTGAAGGACAAAGACTCTTTAGGGGATAAAGGCGTACTGCAAGGATGCAGCTTTTTCAGGGGAGAAAGGGGCTTTGAAGCAAGTTTCTTCAGCAAGTACATGGATATCTCCAAGCTTCATTACATGAATGGGGCTGTCACAAAAATGTCTGCAACATATTTGGGATTTTTGCATATTAAAAGAGTGGTCTTAGTGAAACTAATACTGATTTTATTTGGGCTAACTTTTTATTGTGATAATCTAATCTCTTTCTAATACATTTTAATAAAAAGTCCATTTTTTTTGCTTACTACTGTTTTAACCCCTTAAGGACGAAGCCAGTTTTGTACTTAATGCCCAGGCCATTTTTTGCAATTTTGACCAGTGTCACTTTATAAGGTTATAACTCTGGAACGCTTCAATGGATCCCGGTGATTCTGAGATTGTTTTTTCGTGACATATTGGACTTCATGTTAGAGGTAAATTTAGGATGATATTTTTTTATTTTATTTGTGAAAAAATCTGAAATTTGACAAAAAAATTAAAAATTTTGCAATTTTCAAACTTTTAATTTTTATGCCCATAAACCGGAGAGTTATGTCGCACAAAATAGTTAATAAATAACATTTCCCACTTGTCTACTTTAGATCAGCGCAATTTTTGAAACAAAATTTTTTGGGGTTAGGAAGTTAGAAGGGTTCAAAATTCATCAGCAATTTCCCATTTTTTCAACAAAATTTACAAAACCATTTTTTTAGGGACCACATCCCATTTGATGTGACTTTGAGAGGCCTGGGTGACAGAAAATACCCAAAAGTGACACCATTCTAAAATCTGCACCCCTCAAGGTACTCAAAACCAGATTCAAGAAGTTTATTAACCCTTCAGGTGCTTCACAGGAACTAAAGTAATGTGGAATGAAAAAAAATAAAAATTAACATTTTACCTAAAAATGTTACTTTAGCACTAATTTTCTTACTTTTTCAAGAGGTAACACCAAATATTGGACCTCACACTTTGTTACCCACTTTCTTATGAGCGCGCCGATACCCCACATGTGGTCAGAAACCTTTGTTTGGGTAAATGGGAGAGCTCGGAATGAAAGGAGCAATATTTGAATTTTGGAAAGCAAAGTTGGCTGAAACAGATTGCGGGCACCATGTTGCTTTTACAGATCCTCTAAGGTACCTAAACAGCAGGAACCTCCCTCAAGTGACCCCATTTTGGAAACTAGACCCCTTAAGGCTTCTATCGAGGGGTATACTGAGCATTTTGGACCCACAGGTACTTCCCAGATTTTGATAACGTTACTTTGTCATATTGAAAATTGTAATTTTTTTTCTCAAAAATGTTGCTTTAGCATCAATTCTCTCACTTTTTCAAGAGGTAATTCCAAAAATTTGACCCAAATGTTTTTTACCCACTTTTTTATGAGCACGGTGATACCTCACATGTGGTCTGAAACCTTTGTATGGACAAATGGGAGGGCTTGGAACGAAAGGAGCAATATTTGAATTTTGGAAAGGAAATTTGGCTGAAAAAGCTTGCGGGCACCATGTTGCATTTGGAGGACCCCTAAGGTTAGTAAACAGCAAAAAACCACCACAAGTGACCCCATATTGGAAACTAGGCCTCTCAAGGAATTTATCTAGATGTTTGG
Source organism: Anomaloglossus baeobatrachus (assembly GCF_048569485.1). NCBI lineage: Eukaryota > Metazoa > Chordata > Amphibia > Anura > Aromobatidae > Anomaloglossus > Anomaloglossus baeobatrachus. Next base: position 396,577,332 of record NC_134358.1, read on the forward strand.
TGAGTACCCTGAACCCCCAGGTGCTTCACAGAAGTTTATAACGTTGAGCCATGAAAATAAAAAAATAAAATTTTACCACAAAATTGTTACTTCAACCAGGTAGCTTTTTTTTTCACAAGGGTAACAGGAAAAAAATCACCATGAAATGTATTCTGCAATTTCTCCTGAGTTTGGTGATATCTTATATGTGGTAGAAATCAACTGTTTGGGCACACGGCAGGTCTTGGAAGGGAAGGAGTGCAATTTGACTGAACATTTGGCTGGAATAATTAGTGGACGCTATGTCGCATTTGGAAAGCCCCTAAAGTGCCTAAACAGTGGAGGCCCTCCACAAGTGACCCCATTCTGGAATCAAGACACCTCAAGGCTTTTATCTAGGTGTATATTGAGCATTTTGAATCCACGAATACTTCACAGAATTTGATAAGCTTAGGTTGCCATATTGAAAATTTTCATTTTTTTCACAAAAATGTTTATTTAGCATCACATTTCTCACTTTTTCAAGAGGCAACAACAAAACATGGACCCCACAGGTTGTTATCCAATTTCTTGTGAGCGCAGTGATACCCCATATGTGGCCAAAAACCTCTGTTTGGATATATGGGAGGGCTTGGAATGGAAGGAGCACCATTTGAATTTTGGAAAAGTTGAAATAAATTGCGCGCACCATGTCACATTAGCAGGGCCTCTTGGGTACCTATACATTAGAAACCCCCCACAAGTGACTCCATTTTGGAAACTGGACCCCTCAAGGATTTTATTCAGGAGTATAGTAAGCATTTTGAATCCACAGGTACTTCACAAAAATGTTGCTGTAGCAACAAATTTCTCACTGTTAAGCTATGTGGCCATGATCCAGCGACACGGCGTCCAGTACACAGTGTCAGCCTTCCTGCAGAGATGTGAGTGTTGTCCACGGGAGAACGCAGCTGCCCATGCCCATGATTTGGGTTCAGGCTGCTGTGGACTTTAGTTCTATTCTACCTGCAGAGAACACTCATCTCCGCAGCATAAATTGACATGCTGAGGCTCGGGAAGCTGCGCCACAGGTCGGTTTATGCTGCAGAGAAAAGAAGCACAGTGGGCATGGGATTTCTAAAAATCCTTCCACTGTGCTTCTACTGCACAACGCAGCGCTATGGACGCAGGGAAAACACTCTGCGCCCAAAACGCTGCAAACCCTGATTGTGGGCACACAGCCTAAAATGCTACAATGGATGAATGGATAGATGTCAAACATATATAACGTCCCACCCCCCTGCATATTCTAAGCTGGCGCCCTTTAGTGCCTTTCATGTGGCACTAAAGGGTGCCTAGCCTTGTATTTAGCCCAAAAAGAAAAAAAAAATAATTAAAATAAATGACGTGGGGTCCCCCCTATTTTTGATAGCCAGCTAGGGTAAAGCAGACAGCTGTAGCCTGCAAACCACAGCTGACAGCTTCACCTTGGCTGGTGATCAATTTGGAGGGCTCCCCAAGCTGTTTTTTTTTAATTATTTATAAATAAATAATTAAAAAAAAAAACAAACGTAGGGTCCCCCCAAATTAGATCACCAGCCAAGGTGAAGCTGACAGCTGGGGTCTGGCATTCTCAGGGTGGGAAGAGCCATGGTTATTGGACTCTTCCCAGCCTAAAAATAGCAGGCCGCAGCCGCCCCAGAAGTGGCGCATCCATTAGATGCGCCAATCCTGGCGCTTCGCCCCAACTCATCCCGCGCCCTGGTGCGGTGGCAAACGGGGTAATAAATGGGGTTGATACCAGATGTGTAATGTCACCTGGCATCAAACCCAGCAATTAGTTATGTCACGGCGTCTATTTGATACCAGACATAACTAATTGACAGTAATAATAAAAAAAAATTGACAACAAAAAAAAAATTTATTTGAAAAAACACTCCCCAAAAACATTCCCTCTTTGGCCAATTTATTGAAAAGAAAAAAAAAAATCGGGTCCCTGCTGTAATCCATTGTGAAAGTCCTGCGGTGATTCTGGACCTTCTAGAATATGGGGGGCACGTTCAGGGAACGTATCCCCCATTTTCTAGGAGGGCAGACCATCCATTTGAGGAGAGTGGGTGCAAAGAATTTGCACCCACCCTCCCCGGGTCACAGCTGCAGACTCTGCAGCAGCAGCAGCAGCCAGCGTCTGAATCAGACACAGGAAGCTGACAGCCGCGCTCTGCACGTGTGACCGGCACTGCTGTGAAGGAGCCGGAGGAGAGGGCCGCGGGGGATCAGTGCTCCCACAGGTACGGGGGACACCGGGGAACACCGGGGTGGGAATAGGGGGTGACCTGGCAGGGCCTGGGGAGCAGGTTTCTGTCGTATGTGTCATAGCACATGCGACAGAAACCATAGGAAAGGGGTAAATGCGGCCGGCGCGCTGCTGTGCGCGCCGGTATGTGCAGCGCCATGTTAGATTTTCGGGAGGAAGGGGGGGTGGGGGGACACTTTGGCGACACCGGGGGACCCGAAAGGACCGGGGGAGGAAATTTATCTCCCATCTGACATGTTTGTTTATGCCAGATGGGAGATAAATGATTTTTTACCGGCGCGGTCATTTACTGTAACCTGATCATCGGTATACGGTGTATACCGGTCATCAGGTGAGCGGGGACCGGAAAAACCGGCCAGAATCATGATCTCCAGGGTCTCAGCTACCCCCGGCAGCTGAGACCCCGGAAATTTTCTGACTCTGGGGGGCGCTAGACCCTTTTTTCCGACCGCCGTTAAAAAGCGGCGGATCGGAAGAAGTACCCTAATTTGTCGCCGTTAAAAGGCGTATCGGCGGTCGTTAAGGGGTTAAAGATGCTTTGTTTGAGAATTCCAATGCATGCTGGGATAGTCAAACGAGATATAATCAGGAGGCAAAAGTGGGCATTGCCATACTATCTGTCCTAACCCTGAAACGAAGCGTAATCAGTGACTCCTGTTTAAGGCCCCCTTTCTATATCAGTGATTCCAGTACGTATGACGTCCATTTTCATATGTACCGGAGACACAATGACATACACAGACCCATTAAAATCAATGGGTCTGCACACAGATCAGTGTTTTCACAAGGACCGTGTGTCCGTATGGCGCACATGCGTGTCTGTGTGTTCCGCACAGAGACAAATCCGTTTTTCTCCAGCAGCATGGGTGTCACACAGACCACACACTAATGTGATCCATGTGACATCAATGTGACACACCCCGGAAAAAAACAGGTGTCTTTGAAAGAAAATTATTTTCTATACTCACCTGTCTCTAGCGCTACTGTCTTCAGTGCTGCTGTCACTTGCTTCCAGGCCTGCTCATTATGCTCATGAATATTCACTGCACCGAGGAACTAGAAGCAGCAGCGCTAGAGGCATCAGCACCGGGAACAGTAACCAACTGAGTAAAAAGTTCCTGATCTCCATGTGCTATCATGGATAGCACACAGTGAACACTAGTGTGCCAAAATCATGGCACGTGGATGGGCCATATGAATTTTCAAGACGTGTTTTGCATGGACATGTGGAAAAGGTTTAAGGGGCTTAGCTTTAACCTGCTCTGCTGAGCAGGCAAGGGGGAGGGGTTGGCGCCACTAGATAAAAGAGGTGAACGGGACCTGTGCAATGCACAGGAAGACAAATTAGAAACTGGTGAAGGAATAATATATATATCACCAAAAAGACTCGAAAGGTCTGTAATATTATGTAAATTATTCTGAAACCTTTTATATTGAAAAAACTAAGGAGAATAGAAAAATATGTATCACCCCAGTGTCAGCGGACGAGCCGCTCGGATCCAGAGCTGCAGTGACTCGAGGGGTTTGTGCGGACACTCGAATTTGAAAAGGGGGGTATGTACAGGGGAGTTAGAAGTTTGTGACGCCACCCACGGTGCGTGGTAAGATGGAGTACCACCGCTGCTGTTGGGGGGGAGCCCGGTGGCGGTGGTATGGCAGTAAGGTGTCTAACCCCTCCGTGGGTAGGGGGTTGTGCCCCGGGGCCCAGTGGTGGCAGTGAAGGGGTGCCATTGGGAAAGGAAAGCTTGTAAACCAGAATTCTGAGCACCGCTGCAGCAAGGAGGGAGCACGCTTGGATCCGTGTCCTTGGTGTTGCTTGTTAGCCTGTGACCTTTTCCGTGGCACCTTATTCACTATTTGGACCCTATAGTGTGGAACTAATTGGGTCCCGCTCACCCGTATGGCTAACAGAGTGAGCTTGCTCTCAGGGTTCACACTTGGGATTTGATGGACTCTATTTTGGGAAAAGTCCTATCCCCTCGTTGCGCTAGTACCCCGATTTTGGAACGGGTGAGAGATGAATCTTGAAGACTTCACCCCTGTCGGGTAAATTATCAGGACGCTTGAAGCTACTTCTCGGCCTAGGGTCCGCGTACCCCGTCGTGCCCTGGTCCTTGCCTGGAGAGGGCTCAAGGCCACCGGCTGCCCTCCTCAGCAATCCGTGCCCCTTGACACGATCCCCTGCGACCGGGGTTCCAGCTCCTACCAGGCCCAGACCAACGCCTGCAACCTAGTAGTCTTCAGGAGCCCTGCTCCAAACCGGTGACCTCTCCCTCTGAGAGTCACCACTCCACACTCCTGCTCCTTCCAGTCCTTTCTCACTTCTCTTTTCACTTTTTCACTTTCCCCAACCAACCCCCCAAATGGGCGGCCCTATTCCCTTCAGGCCCCCCAATGGTGTGTCTGGTGGGTGTGGTGTAAAGTGTTCCTAGGGTTTTGACTGGCCCTGATCTTTGCAACACCAAAGAACAGGGATCCCTAACCAAGGAGGATGCAGATACTGTGCAGAAGGGCAGGTTGCAGAATACCCTGTGACGACCTGATAGGCCAGGGCGTCACAAATATAAAAAAACCTTAAAAAGTCCAAAACTGAACAATGGGCAAACTCAATCTACCCAATGAGATATATTGTGTGCGACAATATATTTATCTACATACTATATATATATATAGAGATATATATATATATATATATATATATATATATATATATATTTGAAACTTAAATTTTAGGAAAACCAGCTAGGCTGTCAAAGAAAACAGAGGGCACAAGTAAGGTTTAATCACAAGCCATGTAGCAGTACCTGATAAATAGCAATAAAGTGAATGGCTACATACGTCTTTTGTGGCATATGCCACAGAGTAGGTTACATACAGAAAGTACAGATAGTACCTCAATATTAATATTAATATTAAGAAAAATATCTGAATACAGAAATACAAAATACAAATGTGTAACCATGGAACTGCAGCCCCTAACTGTGGGTAAATAAAAAAAACACATGCTTAGTTTTTTGTCCACCTGTTACTTTGCAATATTCTTTTCAATGGCAATGACAGTGCACTCCCTCACTGGCTCTAATGACAAGTGATGAACCGGTAAAAGAGCGCATTGTAAGAAGAAAACCCAGTGAGCAGAGAGCAGCTCCGCCCCCAAGAGTGACATAACTATTGGGGAGGGGCTGGTCTTTGCTCGCCACATTCTCTTTACAATGCGCATTGACAGTGTACACTCTTACCAACTCGTCACTTTTCATCACAGTCAACAAGGAAGCGCACTGTCACTATGCATTGAAAAGAATATTGCGCATGGACAGTGTAGATCGAACTGAGCATAGCTTGGAATTAACATTCCACACAGCAGGGGCTAGCTCATCCCCTGAAGCAGATGTCACTGATGATGTTTCACTTCAGGGTTGGGATAGAGGCGGCAGTGACCATTGCCTACGCACCTCATATCTTGCTTGATTATCCCAGCATACACTGGGGATTCTCAAATGAAGCATCATCAAAATGGATGTGGTTAACAAAATATGTAGAGCCATTAGATATCATAGTAAGGGAACAATAGAGACTTCTTAGTTAAAATATATTAGAAAAGAGATTAGATTATTGCAAAAAATAGATGTTTAGGATTAAAATCAATTAGTTTCGGACTACCCCTTTAACAACAGAGGCAACATTTTTCCTGTTCACAAACTTTATTTTGGACCATCCACATACATCCTCTTACTTAAAGCACTACTCCATTGGGTAGTTTTTTTTGCACCTCTGGAGTGGTGGTTTAAATGTACGCCTCTTTCCCCCGATCTGATACTCACTTTCAGCCAGCTTCATCCTCTATCGTTATATATCCCATTGAGCTCTGGCATTTTGTAACCTGTTAGCAGCTCCAGTGTTTCATGGAGTGCTCCGGATGTCACAAATCAATCCATTTCTATGGGAGCCTTGTTCTTGCCTCATTTTGACTCTCATAAACTTGCATTGAGACCTTGTGATGTAACGTCTGACTTTCAACACTTGATGGTGCAACTGGACCGGAGCTCCAGTAAAAGGTGAAGCCGCTGGAAGGTGAGTGTATTACAGGGGGCTTAAGGGTGCTTTACACGCTGCGACATCGCTGACGATATATCGTCGGGGTCACGGTGTTTGTGACACACATCCGGCGTCGTTAGCGACATCGCAGCGTGTGACAGCTAGGAGCGACGATCAACGATCACAAAAACGTCAAAGATCATTGACACGTCGCTCCTTTTCATAATATCGTTGGTGGTGCATGCCGCTGGTTGTTCGTCATTCCTGCGGCAGCACACATCGCTATGTGTGACACCGCAGGAACGACGAACATCTCCTTACCTGCGTCCACTGGCAATGAGGAAGGAAGAAGGTGGGTGGGATATTCCGCCCGATCATCTCCGCCCCTCCGCTTCTATTGGACGGCTGCCGTGTGATGTCACTGTGACGCCGCACGAACCGCCCCCTTAGAAAAGAAGTGGTTCGCTGGCCACAGTGACGTTGCAGGGAAGGTAAGTCCGTGTGACGGGTGTAAGCGATGTTGTGCTTCACGGGCAGCGATTTGCCCGTGGCGCACAACTGACATGGGCGGGTACGCTTGCTATCGATATCGATACCGATATCGCAGCATGTAAAGTGCCCTTTAGACTTAAAGCACCAATCCAGTGTTTCATGGGGTCACAAATCAATGCATCTCTATGGGAGCCTCGTTCTTGCCTCATTTTGACTCTCATAGACTTGCATTGAGACCTTATGATGTAACGTCTGACTTTCAACACTTGATGGCGCCACGGGACCGGAGCTCCAGTAAAAGGTGAAGCTGCTGAAAGGTGAGTGTATTACAGGGGGCTTAGACTTTAGGCTATGTGCCCACGGGGACAGTGTCCTGTGGATATATCGCAGGTGCTCCCAGGAAACAGCACCACAACTTTTGTCTGTTTCCATGCTGCGGAATGTCCTGCGGATATGGTGCGGGCATTCTGCATTGAGGATACAGTACCATGGCTTCGGCACTGCATCCTCAATGCAGAACAAGTGCTGCAGTGATCGGGGGAGTTCATACTTACCTCCATCATGCAGCACCTCGCTTTCCGGCAGCCGGGTCACTCCCTCAGCGTCTGCAGGAAAAGATGGGCGGGCCTGAACTAGCTCCGGCTGTAACATGACCGGAGCTCGTGCAGGCTCCGCCCACCTCTTCCTTCCTGTACCTGGATTCACCGCGCTCTTGTACACCGGATGGAGAAAGTGACTCTGGTGAGGCAGGTAAGTATATGGGACCCTGCGGAGAAATCCACAACAATAATTGACATGCTGCAAATTTTTCCGCACGAAAATCCGCACGATTTCCACTGCGGAAAAATCTGCAGCGTGGGCACAGCATTTCCCAAATGCCATAGAAATGGTAGGGGAGTAGCTGTGCTGCAGATTTCTGGAAAATCTGCGGCTTTTCCGCTAGAAATACATGGCAAAAACCGTGCATTTTCCGCAGCGTGGGCACATAGCCTTAAGTGCCAATCCAGCGATTAAAAAAAATATCAGCTGTTGTGGTGCATTAAGTACTGCTAAATGCTTCTGGATTACAATGTCACCATGTATTGTACTGAACAATTTTCTGGACAATCAAAAGATGGCTGAAAACTCAAATGTATTGTAATCCTTTCTGTCGAGTTATTTTATCTTATCTATGAAGATATTTATTTGTTACTTCTAGGTTTCCAGTATAATACATTAGTCTATTCAGCCACCAATACAATAAAAATTTGCTATTAGTAGACTTGGGCTTTATATCACTATCGCATTTACTATTGTTGAAATATTTGGTCCTTTCATAATGAAATTTTGAAATTCTTCACGTATCAGGTCGATATGGAGTGAGGGGCTGGAATGTTTCAATTTATTGTGTATGTCGCAGATGATTCTTCTCAGTAAGTGGCATGCAATAGAATATAGTGAACAAAAGATTAAAAAAGAGCTTACACCAGCCATCTCTTCCCTATCTGCTCATCAGACAGACTAAAATATTATGGACAATGGAATATTGAGTGTACATATTCCACCCTTGTTCTTTTACTTTCATGTGAAGCTTGTGTTCTGTGCAATCTGCAGCTCACAGACATTTATCTTCTTAGGCCATGTTTTAAATAGGATAAAGAAGCACAAAACGGGAATTGTAAAATTCTGGAGTCAAATGTGAGTGGCATAGCTATAATTCTTTATGAAGTAGCAGGTAAGATTGATTGTCAGGGGTCGTAAGGCTAGGTCAAACTTGGCTTATTCGTCAGCTGAATGTCATTTTTGTTTTCCCTGTCACTAGATAGCTTTTAAAAAAATGCAACTCCTTCCTCATTATCTGGGACTTGGCTGCTTTCCTGCCATCCAGTATTAATGAAACTGTGCTTCAAACCTGGCCTTCATCTTTGAGGTTCTCCTTTATGTGCTTCACTTTTTGTAATACTAGGTAGTATGGCATATCTTTTAAACATATTCTCCCTGAGAGGCTATTTGAAAAATAATAATAACAGAACCGATGTGATATAATAACATTTTATTGTATAAAACAGGGTTGGGTAGTTACTATTTGTATTGTTATGGTGTCTTTATGTAACATCTTATATGCAAGAATATATACTCAACTATAGGGGGTTGGATGCAAATTTTACATGTGCAGTGCCACAACTAAACTCCTTTGCAAAAAAAGAGACATGCACTTTTTTAAATTATGCCCATCGAGCACAACCATTATTTTCAATCATATATTTAATAGACTATAAATTCAGAATATACTGAGTAATTACTCTTGCTTCCAAATTTTTATGTAAAGGAGTTACCCTCCTTAGAAAACGTATGCTTCTATAGTTATTAAGTAAACATTACTATCTATCTACCCCAGGTCAAGCACCAGCTCTCCATTGCTACCCAAGCTCTGTTGTTTGGTTGCAGCAGTGAGAAAGCCATGGATATTCAATGAACTGAGTGGCTATTCTTGTGTAAGTGTCACGCATGGAGTAGGAGATGTACGTATGTAACGCATGACACAAGCATTCAAACCAACAGGCTTTTGACGTACTACAAAAAACACCACAAAAAGGGGGAAACACTGGGGTCACGATACAACGGAGGTCCCTGTCGCTAGGGAGAGGGGTGAGGGGGCACCTCCTAAACTCAGCTCAAGCTGACTCCTGAGCTCCCTAATGTCCCTATACTGGTTCTTTCAACCTGTCGGTGAGCAGGATACCTGGATCTCTCAGCTGGCCCTAAACTCCCCCTGACTAGTGAGTAAGACCGACTAGTACACTAGACTCGCCACTACACTAATAAACACGGAGGGAAAGGAAACTTTGTTTAAATGAGGAGTCAAGATAGAGATGGGAGGCTCAAGTCCTAAGGCTGTCATTAGTCTCAAAACAGTAGGGAGACGACTGTGACAGTAAGTTGCACGAAATGCTAAAGTGAAATCTTTCTTTTACTCATAAACTTGAGTAATTCTACAGTAGAAGACATAGTAAAGGGGCATTCTCCTTTATCACTGAAAGTTTAGAAACAAAAATTACCAGTTGAATCTTAACTTGAACTGGTTAAACAGGTGTGCAGTGATCAGTGGAATGTCTACCTTTTTTCAACTTCCGTATCAGAAGTCACCCGTCTCTCCAAAAATATGATAATACAAAATGCTAGGTAGTTCCACCTCTAAAAGGCCAGCATTTGCAACAGAGAGTGTCTGTCTGCTTTTATACAAGCTATGATAATCCCTCCTGATTGGCTGCTGTATACCATGTAATGTGATGGCTACAAGGCATTATGTGGAGGCATCCATAGTTGGGCGTTAGGTAATTTGAGACTTCTGTGGCTGATACAATCTTCTGCATTGTTCAAAATGACATTGGCCATGTTTGTAATGCAAATTGAATCACAAATTATTTGAATTCACATTCACTGGGCCTGTGAATTTTAGAACATTGAGCACAGATTCAAGTTGTATTGAATCAATTTGCTCATCTCTAATATCCTTTTAAATAAGTGTTTATAGTATATGACCATGTAGAAGATAAGAAAACTTCTCCAGAGTTACAGCTCCTCAAGCTTTACGTTGACTCATTTCAGCAGTTAACAAGAGAAGGAACTCCTTCAATATGTCCCAATTTCCTTATAGAGCAGATTTAAAGGGGTTGTCTAAATTAAATCCCTATAAACCACCTATATAAGGTAATTTTTAAAAGAATATGTGGATGTAATCTGCATACTTAGATTAGAGGCAAAAGCTCTACTACACATGAAGGACTACTGGATAGGTGAGGCTGCCAAGAGTGATAGGGGAATTTCTATTGTTGTATCAGAATGGAAAGAGTGTGGAAAGAGTGTGGTTATAATTCACTTCAGGGAGATTACTAATATTGCTACTTGGTTTAAAGGTGGCCATTACATGAGACACTAGCTAGAAGTAGGCAGATTGTTGAATAGTTATTTTTAACAAACAATTGTCTAGTGGGCAATTGTTACTCAGATGTAAGCACTTTGAATGACATAGAAGGGATGAAAGATCTTTCTGGGTATTGTCTTCCATAGAAAGATTAGAGAATGAAAGAGAGATTGGTAATAATGATATATCTATTGGACATAAAACTTCAAATGTGGTGGAATTCTATGTGGACAAAGGCGTCAGTCATTAATCAGTCATTAATCATTCATTTCTAAATTTCATTGGACAAAATTTTGTTATTGTTAAAATCAGCAACTTTCACAAACTTTAATTTAATGTGTACAGACACTATTACTGTCAAGCTACCACTAGGAAGTGCAGAGACTCAGGTAGGAAAAGAACTCCTGAGTGTCGTTAGACAGAAGCCCCCTAGAGGTCGCTAATAAAAGAGCAGTGATAGTCGGTCAGTCAAGGTCTATGCCGGGATGTCACATCTGTCCCGAATAGAAAACTATTCAAAGACACAAAGACAAAGAACAGAGCCGAGGTCGGATACCAGGAGTGCAAGTAAGCACAGTGGAAGACGTGGGGAACACGGGACAGGACAGGATACCAGAGAACAGGGAGGAACAGAGGTAAGGTCGGGAAGGAGGAACAGAGGTATGGATGGGCAGGAGGAAGTGAGATTAGGACAGGCTGGGGAAATGGAGATCAGGTCAGGTTGGGGGGAAGGAGGTCAGGTCACGTCGGCAGGAGGGACGGAGGTTAGGTCGGGCAAAGGGAACGAAGGTCACGACAAACAGTACTATGTATCAGGACAAAGAAAGAGAGAACCTCTCACAGGAACGGAGCACACAGCAGAGCCGCAAATATCACTAGCGGCGTCCTGGGGATGCGGCAGCACTAAGATATGGTGACCCCCTCAGAATGAGGCCAGAACGAACAGGCCCCTCCCAAGAGACTTAAACCCTGGAGTCAGGATACATGCACCAGCTCAGGAATGGCAGAGCCATGCATGTATCATGACAATTACTTTGTTGAAGACCATGGAAGCCACGTTCCTATCTGTTTATAAGCAATCTAGTCATATTAGCAATGTAATAAAGACAGTCATTGATAATTTGGGATTTTGTTTCCATGAAGACATAGCAAATTGTAATAATTTCTCAATTTAAGACAGTAGTTGGACTTCTGGATTCCATGCATAAATTAGGATACAGAAAAGAATAGTGAAAGGCATACATTTTTCAAGCCAAATGTTCAATAGGCACCAATACTCCCATGGGCTATTTTTCAAAAAAGATGATAAAGTGATCTTTATCATCAAGTTTCTATGTATATGGATGTGATGACTATCCTTTGGGACCTTCAAAACCGCTTTTCATCCTTTTCTACGTTAGGTTATAACAAATCAATTTAATACATTATTCATGTAATGTTAAAGTTCTCATCGCTAGTTATTTTAGATTTTCACAACATCATTATGACACCGAGACTGAGGAGTAATTGAAGATGAAATCTAAACATTCTCAATCGTAAGGAAGAAGCACCATTCGTGATAGCAAAACTTTACTCTCTGGTAATATTTGGATTGTATTTCTATACCATTTTAATATGTAATTCACACTAGTAAATTTTAAGTTGATAGAAGGGTTCAAATTAGTTAGAAATGTAATGAATTTGAAGAAACATTTTTCACAAAAAATAAAATTCAAAAATTGTAAGTAATTTACTATTGGATAGCAGCTTTGCTACTCTTTATCTTCAGTTCAGTGGGAAAGTCCCATTAGGTATTACGTTGGGGAATGTTAGATATATTTAGATAATGCTTCCTCTCTATTTGCAAATTGAAGACGAGGGGAAGTCAAAGGCTGAGCTTATGCCTATTAACACATAAGTGAAGGCTGAGGGGAAAAAGGGCAATAGGGTCTTACCCAATGGACATATAAGAGTGAGTGTGCTCATCTTATGGGGTCCTGTGTCACACAACTAGATTCAAAGCATGTAATCAGCTGCTGCAGAGTCCACATGCTAAAAAAGCTGAAGCAGATCCGGAACAAAGTTGATATGGAACTGCCACCGCGCTTCCGAAGACACAACACAAATCTAGGAAAACCAAACCAAGGTGGCTCCACTCAACGCACCTCAAAGTGTCTCCCCACCTCTCCAACAGGAAATCCACCAATATTTGATGGATTTCCTGTTGGAGAGGTGGGGAGACACTTCAAGGCGCTTTGAGGGGAGCCACCTTGATTCGGTTTTCCTGTATTTGTGTTGTGTCTTTGGTGGTACGGTGGCAGTTCCACATCAACATTGTTCTTGATCTGCTTTGGCTTTTAACAATTAAGCACAGTATAAGAGAATAGAGAGGTAGACACAGCTGTGACATCATTTATCAACCCCTCCCAATGGTGGCGCCTTTATGACAGTCCAGACAGAGGACTAGACAGTTACTTTTAAGAGGAATTGTCACCAGGTCAGAAGGGACAGTTTTTTTGCTCTTATTTTATTATACTTTTTTGTTTTTTGCTTTTTGTCTTTTAAATCCACCATACAGTTCCAAAGTTTAGGGCCTTTTTATATAGCTCTAATTTTTATGGTCCTCTTTAGATCATGCTTAAAAAAATAATAATGATCAAACAAAATAAAATTACAAGAAATGACATTCAAGTATGGTTCCATACCTAAATACAGATTTCCTAGTTCTTGTTCTGTTTAGCTATTACTTTATGAAATGCATGACATAAGGAAATATTGGATAGTATTGGAGGTGTTATGGGAAATATTTAAAAATATCCTCCTGAATAAAGGAATCAGCTGCTGCTGGAGCACAAAATGGTCTAAAGCATTAAAAAAAATAAAGCGTGAAATAGCAAAACTTAATTCAGTGTTATTAATATGCACTAAATCAGTGGTTATCAAAATTACTTCTCGTGGACCGCTGGCATCTGTGATGGAAGAATGAGATAATATGTTTGCTCACAGTTGACAAATTTTATTTGCATATGGATCGGCTACTGACATGTTGCATTAAAGAGTTGGATCTGGCTAAGTGCCAGTATAATAGTTCTGAGAACCATAAAGCGGCCACAACACTCGAGTTTTCATTTTAGCTGTAGCTAGAAGACTAGACAACACATTTGTTGAGATTTCAGTATTATTACCTTGGATAAAGAATCAATTAAAGTAAAAATACACATATCTTAATCTGAGAATGTAAAACAATATATTGCATTTATTTTGAAATAAGAGTTAAAAAAAAGACACAGGCCCACCAAGTTCAACCTTTCTCCATCAGTTATATATTCTTTATCACCTAAATTATCAATAACCCATCATGCCATTTGTTGTAAGGAAATCATCTAGCCCTTTTTTAATTGTTAACATAGTGTCCCCAGTTACTGCCTTATGTAGTAGGTCATTCCATAGTCTGACCACCCTGACTGTAAAGAACCCTTTCCTATTTAGCTACCGGAACCGCCTTTCTTCTACCACTAATGAGTGTCCCCTAGTCCTTTGTAAGGTCTTTGTGAGGAATAAGTCATGTGCAGTCCTTTATATTGACCACACATGCAGTTTATATAATATATATATATATATATATATATATCTCTGGAGATCAAAATTAGAGAACAAAGTATGATTACTTGCTCTTTTCAGAAATAATGTAATCTACATTGCCAAAGATACACCATGCCACTACAACAGTGTTTTACAAAGGATCCAAAGTTTATCAACATAAAACCTTTATTTTGCCCAAAACATGATGATCATAATTAGAGAACAGCAGTGACTGTAGCACAGAGAAAGATTATAAGATTATAACTAAATATTCTGAAGGTAACAACAGTCATCAATCAGTAGGAAGTGTACAGGCCTTTGCTTTGAATGACTTCAGCACTAGAGATGAGCGAACCGGTCGCGGTTCGGCTCGAGGTCGGTTCGCCGAACGGGGATCCCGTTCGAGTTCGGTTCGTCGAACGTTCGACGAACCGAACTGGAACCTATAGGCTATAATGGGAGGCAATCACAAACACATAAAAATGCATTATAAATGTACACAAACAGTTAATAAACATTGCCATAACACTTACCGGTCCTCGCAATCCCTTCTGCACTCTGTCTCCTGCCGCTATTCCATCCGATGATCGCTGAATCCTCCCGGTGACGGCACTGCCAGCAGAGATGCAGGACCTATCGTGACGTCAAAATAGCCATGTGACCAGTCACGTGGCTATTATCTCATTGGCTACAGACTGGTCACATGACTATGACGCATCATGTAGGACCTGCGAGTGCATCTCTCCGGTACACGGTGCACATATGTGTATCGCCGTGTACCGGCGACATGCTTTAGCACACGGTCGACTCCCCGTTCCGTTAGGAGCCGGCTGACACAGCCGGTCATTAACGGAGATCACCGTTGCCATAGCAACGCAGTTAGCGGTGACGTCACCGCTAACCGCGGCTCCGAGAGCACCGTTGCTATGGTAACGCGTCTGTCAGAGTTACCGCTGTTACCGCTAGCAGCACTGATCACTCACGGAGTGAAGGCTGCACGCTGCTTCCCGATTGTAGTGAGGATTGTAGTGAGGATGAGGTTCCCCAGCCCCAAGTGATGAGCTGGCGAACCTCATCCTTCCTCACTACAATCGTCACTACTACTACACTAGAAAGAAAGAAGACAGAAGAGCAGGATCGTGGAGGGCTGACAGGGGGTAATAAAGATGGAGTCTCTAATGTGTCTGTGTATTTATTTCTATTAAAGTATTTTTTCTCTGTGTGGTGTTTTTTTTAACCCTTTATTGGAGATTCTTAATGGCCGGGTCAAACGTGCCTGACATTAAGAATCTCTGGCTTAATGCTGGCTAGTAAAACAAAGCCAGTATTAACTCATGATTACCCAACAAGCCACCCGGCTCCAGGGCTGTTGGAAGAGTTGGATACAGCGCCAGATGATGGCGCTTCTATGAGAGCGCCATTTTCTGGGACGGCTGCGGACTGAAATCCGCCGCAGAGGCGCCCAGAAACCTCGGGCTAACCTGTGCTGCGGATTCCAATCCCCAGCTGCCTAGTTGTACCCGGCTGGACACAAAAATGCGGCGAAGCCCACGTCATTTGTTTTTTAATTATTTCATGAAATAAGTGAAATAATTAAAAAAAAACGGGCTTCCCTATATTTTTGGTTCCCAGCCGGGTACAAATAGGCAACTGGGGGTTGGAGGCAGCCCGTGACTGCCTGCTGTACCTGGCTAGCATACAAAAATATGGCGAAGCCCACGTCATTTTTTTGGTGGGCAAAAAAATTCTGCATACAGTCCTGGATGGAGTATGCTGAGCCTTGTAGTTCTGCAGCTGCTGTCTGCTCTTCTCCATACAGACAGACAGCAGCTGCAGAACTACAAGGCTCAGCATACTCCATCCAGGACTGTATGCAGAAGTTTTTTGCCCCCTGAAAAAATTATGTGGGCTTCGCCATATTTTTGTATGCTAGCCAGGTACAGCAGGCAGGTACGGCTGCCCCCAACCCCCAGTTGCCTATTTGTACCCGGCTGGGAACCAAAAATAAAGGGAAGCCCTTTTTTTATTATTTCATGAATTTCATGAAATAATTAGAAAACAAATGACGTAGGCTTCGCCCCATTTTTGTGTCCAGCCAGGTACAACTAGGCAGCTGGGGATTGGAATCTGCAACACAGGTTGGCCTGAGCTTTCTGGGCCCCACTGTTGCGAATTGCAGTCTGCAGCCACCTCAGAAAATGGCATTTTCATAGAAGCGCCATCTTCTGGCGCTGTATCCAACTCTTCCAGCACCTGCCTGCTATACCTGGCTAGCATACAAAAATATGGCGAAGCTCACGTCCTTTTTTTGTAGTTTTTTGGCAAAAAAAATAAAAAATGCTTCCCTGGATTTTCCATTGCCAGTGAAGGTAACACCAAGCAGTGGGGGTTAGCAGCCAGTAGCTGCTTGGATTACCCTTAGCTAGCAATACAAAAAATGCAGCGGGAGCCCATATATATTTTTTTTAATTATTTATTTAAATAACTAAAAATAAAATGGGCTTCCCTGTATTTTGATTGCTGGACATCACAGTGCTGTAAAAATAAATCTTTAAAAAAATGACGTAGCGCTCGGCGGTATTTTTGATTCTCAGCGCAGATAAAGCAGACAGCTATGGGTTGCCACCCCCATCTGCCTGCCGTTACTTTGGTTGGCAATCAAAATACAGGGAAGCCCATTAATTTTTTCTATTTAAAAAATAGTTAAAAAAAATTGATGTTGGGTCCCCCCATTTTTGATAGCCAGCTAGGGTAAAGCAGACAGCTGTAGCCTGAAAACCACAGCTGGCAGCTTTACCGTGGTTGGGGATCCAATGTGGAGGTCCCCTCAGGCTCTTTTTTATAATTATTTTATAAATATTAATAATTACACAATAAAAGTGGGGTCCCCCCCAAATTGGATCACCAGCCAAGGTAAAGCGGACAGCTGTGGTCTGGTATTCTCAGGGTGGGAAGGTCCATAGTTATTGGGCCTTCACAGCCTAAAAATAGCAGGCCGCAGGCACCCCAGACGTGGCGCATCCACTAGATGCGCCAATCCTGGCGCTTCACCTCAGCTCATCCCGTGCCCTGGTGCAGTGGCAAACGGGGTAATAAATCGGGTTGATACTAGCTGTAAAGTAACCTGAGATCAAGCCCAGCAGTTTGTGATATCATGGCGTCTATTAGATACTCAACAGCATAAACTGTCAGTACTAACAACAAAAAAAAAAATCGACAAAAGAAATTTATTTGAAAAAACAGTCCCCAAAACATTTCCTCTTTCACCAATTTATTGTAAGAAAAAAAATAAAGGGGTCCCACGACGACTCTGGACCGTCTAGAATATGGGGGGAGACACTCAGGGAACGTATCCCCCATTTTCTAGGAGTGCGGACCCTTCATGTGAGGAGTGTGGGTGCAATGAATCTGCACTCACTCTTCTCGGGTCCACAGCAGCAGAGTCCATGTCGTAATGGTTGCTACCAAAGCTGCAATGCCCTGCTCATGAGGTAAGGGCATGCCTAATCAGGAGAACTACTGTAGAGGAAGCTCTGCTCACTGGTATATAGGTGCTCAGAGGTAATAATATATAAAATTAGTGAGTAACCTCGGCACTCTAAATCTCCCAGACTAAGTCAGTAAGTCACAACGGATAGTAATGCAAAATCACTCTTTATTGGTCCGTATTAAGAAAAAAATTTTTTCATAAGCATATATGTTTTTGTCCAAAACAAGTTACAAATGACGTTTCGGCCTGAGCCTTCGTCAGATTGGACTTATCTGCATGTAATCATGAAAAATGACAATAATCAGTATCACATAAGAGTGAGAGAACAATAACATAAACTCGAACAATGTAGAGGTACAATTGGGATGCAGCAAAAAAATTGCAACACAGCAAGAAATGAAACACATGATACAAATGTCATAATACAGTACAAGGACAATATAGTAATGACAAATATGGGGTCAGAGTAGACTTAGACAGCTCTGGTACGAAAGAGATGTCAATCATAAAGTAACATGTGCAGTAGGTGTAGAGCTACAGTATGCATGGCAGAGCTAATGGGTAGACCGACCAGAGAAAAAGAACGGAGAAAAAGTGGAGAAAAAAATGGAGAAAAAGTGGAGAAAAAGTGGAGAAAAAGTGGAGAAAAAGTGGAGAAAAAGTGGAGAAAAAGTGGAGAAAAAAATGGAGAAAAAGTGGAAAAAAAGTGGAGAAAAAAATGGAGAAAAAGTGGAGAAAAAGTGGAGAAAAAGTGGAGAAAAAGTGGAGAAAAAGTGGAGAAAAAATGGAGAAAAAGTGGAGAAAAAATGGAGAAAAGGTGGAGAAAAAGTGGAGAAAAAAAGTGGAGAAAAAATGGAGAAAAAGTGGAGAAAAAATGGAGAAAAGGTGGAGAAAAAGTGGAGAAAAAAAGTGGAGAAAAAATGGAGAAAAAAATGGAGAAAAAGTGGAGAAAAAAATGGTGAAAAAGTGGAGAAAAAGTGGAGAAAAAATGGAGAAAAAAATGGAGAAAAAGTGGAGAAAAGGTGGAGAAAAAGTGGAGAAAAAGTGGAGAAAAAATGGAGAAAAAAATGTAGAAAAAGTGGAGAAAAAATGTAGAAAAAGTGGAGAAAAAATGGAGAAAAAGTGGAGAAAAAGTGGAGCACCCTTTGGTGCCTTTCATGTGGCACTAAGGGGTGCTTAGCTTTGTATTTTGCCAAAAAAATGAAAAAAAAAAATGACGTAGGGTTTCCCCTAGTTTTGTAGCCAGCTAGGGTAAAGCAGACGGCTGCAGCCTGCAGACCACAGCTGGCAACCTCACCTTGGCTGGTAATCCAAAACTGAGGGCACCCCACGCTGTTATTTTAAATTAAATAAATAATTAAAAAAAAAAACACGTAGGGGTCCCCCAAAATTGGATCACCAGCCAAGGTAAAGCAGACAGCTGGGGCCTGATATTCTCAGACTAGGGAGGTCCATGGTTATTGGACTCTCCCCAGCCTAAAAATAGCAGGCCGCAGCCGCCCCAGAAGTGGCGCATCCATTAGATACGCCAATCCTGGTGCTTCGCCCCAGCTCATCCGCGCCCTGGTGCGGTGGCAAACGGGGTAATATATGGGGTTAATACCAGATGTGTAATGTCACCTGGCATCAAGCCCTGGGGTTCGTGATGTCAGGCGTCTATCAGATACCCGACATCACCAACCCAGTCAGTAATAAAAAAAAATAGACGACAACCACATTTTTATTTGAAAAAACACACCCCAAAACATTCCCTCTTTAACCAATTTATTAGAATGAAAAACAAATCCAGGTCTGGTGTAATCCAAGGGGTTGCCATGACGATCCACACTGTCCCAGTCAATGAAGAGCAGGATGTTCCCCATTGGCTGGGAGAGCAATGCAGTGACCTGAGCTAACATCAATGGGTCAGCCCAGGTCACTGCAGGGCATGACAAGTGCTGCTGTCAGCGAGCTACATTACCTGCGCTGATCTCCTGCACACTGACAACCCCTGTCACTGAGTTCAATGACCGGCGCCTTCACACCAAGTATCGCGAGAGGCCCGTGACGTCACCGCTAGTCAGTCTCGGGTCGGAAGCGAGAGAAGGTGATGTGACAAGCGGCGGCCATGGAGGACAGTGACAGCGCTGAGGTCGGGATGGCGGGACTTCATCACCGCAGGTAAGCCGAGCGGGACCATGTGTGTGTGTGTGTGTGTGTGTGTGTGTATGTGTGTGTACGTGTGTGTGTGTGTGTGTGTGTGTACATGCCGCGGGCAGGAGGGGGCGGAGCGAGCTGAGCGGGGAACTGTGGGCTTCCTGCACGTAACTAGGATAAACATCGGGTTACTAACCAAAGCGCTTTGGTTGGATACCCGATGTTTATCTTGGTTACCAGCTTCTGGCAGGCTGCCAGCGATGGCTCCTGCACACTGTAGCTGTAAAAAGCCCTGCTTTTTGCTGCTAGAACCGTTCTCGAACGTATCTAGAACTATCGAGCTTTTGCAAAAAGCTCGAGTTCTAGTTCGATCTCGAACAGCCCCCAAAATCACTCGAGCCTAGAACTGGAGAACCTCGAACCTCGAACCGCGCTCAACTCTATTCAGCACATCTGTGGCCACAGGACATCACTTGTCTCTCACACAGCTCTGGTGTGATTTTAGTCCACTCTTCTTCCAGTCTCTTCCACAGTTCTTTGACTGTTGTGGGTTTCTTGGTCATAACTTTGTCACCAAGGATTTTCCAGAGTTTTTCTATTGGGTTTAGATCAGGATTATGAGCTGGCCATTTCATTGTTTCAATGTTTTCTCTTTCAAGGAACTACTTACCCTATTTTGCTGTGCGACAGGGGGCATTGTCCTGCATGAAAATTGCTGGCTGATTAAGTGATGAACTCAAGTAAGGAACCACGTGTTGTTGAAGAAGGGTCTGATAGACACTTGCATTCACTCTGCCATGTAACTGTATGAGAGGTCCAACTCCTGCTGCAGAAAACATTCCCCAAAACATGACACTTCCTCCACCACCTTTCACTGACTTCTTAACACACTTTGTGTTTAGTCTTTCTCCAGTTTGTTAAGGAACATAAAGTTTCCCATCAAATCCAAATAAATTAAACTTGCTTTCATCACTAAAATGAGCTGTGGAACACTTCTCCTCTGTCCACACAACATGCTCCTCACCAAAGGTGAATCTAGCCTTTTAATTTGTTCTAATAATGAGAGGTTTGGTCACTGCAGAGTGAGCTTTCAGTCCAAATGCTGATAAACAATGTGACACTGTATGACAAGACAGATCCTTACCCTGTTCAGTGCTAAACTGGTGAGCATTTACAGCTGCAGTGTTGAAACGATTCCCCATGGAGATTCTCCACATTATCCTGTCCTCACTTGCATTTGTCTTTCAAGGGTGACCAGCCTATTTGGGGAACTTGAAAGAATTTGTGATGTTGTAAAGATGCAACATTCTCAAAATCACAGACTTGGAACAACAAACTTCTCTTGCTATGGCTGATAAGGTCACCCCTTTGACCTTCATTTGGACAACCTGCTGCTGGAGTGTTTCAGTCACTTTGGAGCGGCACACCATTGTTGCAAAGTCAGTGCAAACTGGAAAGTTAGGCTGCCAGTTACGTAGGGTTTGTCAGATAATTAAGGAAATTAGCACCAGGTACCAGATTTCCACCAATAACTTCCAGATATCTGATAGTGTTCTCTCATTTTGATCAGTGTTCTTTTTCATTTAACTCATTTACATTTTTATTATGTGTTTTATAATAAATTCAATCTATGAAATAAACTTAAAATACTGCTAGTTTACTCATGTTAGGATATAATCACATAGAACTACACAATGACCCTAACATTTAGGAAATCGTGTGCTGTTCTCTAATTGTGATCTCCAGTGTATATATACATACAGTATGTACGTATGTATATATATATATATATATATATATATATATATATATATATATATATATATATACATACAAATATATATATTTATTATCTCCTCTGATGACTTTTTTCTAAGCTAAACAAGCCCAAACTTTTCCAACCTATTATCATATGAGAGGCTATCCCATGTAATAATCTATGTGCCTGACTTTGAACTGACTCTAGTACAATGTTTGGTACTTATAAAATAAAATGAAAAATGAAAAGAGTGTTCCTTTTACTTCCTTGGGTAAAAATCATTTGATGAAAAGGCGTTTTGTCACAGATCCTGAGTTTTTGTCCGATAGTAGAATAGATACACACGGCACTTCTATTAGGATGGTGCACAAATAGGTTCCAAAACCATCTTCAATCAATTACAGAAAACTCGGCACTCATATGGTGATTGAAAATTTTTAATGGGCAAATTTTCAAACCTGCAAAATGCAGACGTTTCGGTCTGTCAACACCTTTATCAATGTGCGAGTCTCAATACTGCCTCGCACATTGATGCATCTCCTCCACAGCAGTGGATACCGCAGGGCTCCTCTCAGTATTGTTTGCTGATTCTTTAACTATCTACACAACAGCCAATGCACCTGCACTATAGCAGTATTGAGCCTCGCACATTGATAAAGGTCTTGACAGACCGAAACGTTTGCATTTTTCTGGTTTGAAAAATTCACCTATTAAAAATTTTCAATCACCATATGAGTGCCGAGTTTTCTGTAATAAATTTGTCAGATAGTAAACACAAATGCATCATATTGGCAAGTTTTTATTTAAGAAAAAATAAAATAAAATTCCGAATTCTGCCTCCATTTAGGCTGGAATCACATAACAGGTTTTTTTTCCTCGTAGGAAAAAAATGGCGCATTTTTTTAAATTTTTGAACCTAGTATCTTGTTTTTTGTACAAAAAAATTAGAGTTTTTCTAGATTTCTCTTAGCTACCAGTCAGTGGAACACAGATTGCTCATCGCTGCTATTGAATACTATTTCTTCTTTGGGCGGAATGGATGAGTTTGATCTAAGTTGGATATGTCTCCATTTTTATTGGCTAAACAAATGAGTGTGTGAAAAAATATGCTAATTTGTATTTTTTGTAATATCACTCTACAAATCTGCAGAAATTGGTAATCCCATTAATTTATTGTTCTTATAGGTTTCAGAATATAACCTTTTTACCATCGGCAATTTACAAAGAGGAAAAAATAAACTATTGCTAAGTATACTGCAGAGAATTGAGTCTAATCCAAAACCGTCAGACCGGTATTTATTTAAGGGTTCTTTCATGTACGGGTGTACAAAGTACGGCGATGATCCAAGGCATTAGTGACTGACTAGCATGGAGTTACATGAAGCGATAACACAGATCTGCATCCCCATAAACTCTCTATGGACACTTGTAATTAATTTGATCTTCTTCAGTCATTAAGTTAGATTCATAGTGAGTTCTCCTTATTCGGCTCTGTTAATTCACTGGAGATCATTTCTCAAGAATCATTTAGTTAAGCAGCACTGCTGGATTACATTAAAATCCCTAAAATGGCTTGTAATTGATGTCTTTTTATGAACATTCACTTCTGTCGAGACCATTCTTAAATGCCCAGGCTCATGGGAGCAGAGTGTGTTAATATGTGGAGCGCCTGTATCTGGAGATACCCAGCTAAATTAAAAATAGCTGGAAACAGCATATTAGTCACCGCTCATCAATCACCGATCAGCCACAATTTCATCTGCTGTTTCTTCCTCTATTTGGGGGTATTTTTCTATTTTTCTGTTTCTGAGCTATAAAAAACTAAAAATATATCACCGGATAATTTTGCTACGTGATGATACATTTTTAACACATGGAATGGGAAGATAAAGAAAAAAATCTAAAATTACATTTTTAAAGACATACCTATATATATATATAAATATATATATATATATATATATATATATGTATATATATATATATATATATATATACACACACATAGTATATATTGTTGAGATCTTTATGAGCCGTTTATGTCTGGTCAGAAGCTGGGCTGCTGATCTACGAATAACATCCTCTTCTCTAATCTGTTGTTCCAATATCTTCCTATTTGCACCTGTCAATCAAATGACTTCACTTCCTTTTTACTCTGTCAGCACAGAAGAAGAAAGGAAAACGGGATAAGGAGACTCCACTGACAAAGCCAAAATCAGAGAAGTTTGCTTCCAGTTCTAGACAAAGTTGGAAGGGCATAAGCAAATAAAGAAGTTTTTCACCTCCCCCAAAAGATCACTTTGAAATAGTATGTTGTGTAACTTATAGCTTATTGGGGCCAGATGTAATGATCATCTGCTAGCGGTTCTATGCCCGGTGCCTGGAGATTTACTTAGGTCCTACAATCAACACCGGACAGCATTTCTTGTGTGAGTGTAGCACCCCAAAGTTGGGTATTGTTTTATATTCTTCACAGAATTTTATGTATGTGTCTTTCATACTTTAAGGTATGTTTACATTGTTTACATGAAGTATGCAACGTACACTGGTACATCAAGAGTTAAACTCACTGAGCTTGTTGCTGGGTAGGATAGCTTGGTGGGTGAAATCTCAGTACAGAGAACTGCAGTTACCTCAGAGTTTAGTCACAGTACAGTTGGAGATCAGCAAGTGCACATGCCGGAAACATGAAGGGGAAGTTTATTCCCCGCTGCTTTATGGGAACTGACTGACCTGAAGCTACGTCGGATTTCGTAGAGTTTGCACACCTTAAGGCAGATGGGATGCCCTAGCCAGCAAAGCATCCTAGCCAAGACTTAAATCTGTGAATACAGGAGGAATACGGGCCTGGAGGTGCTGCCTCATAAAAAAGATGGGTGCACAGGAGAGCCTACTATACATGAAGGTTAGAAAGAGCAGGAGGGGAACAGCACCCCAGTGGAATAGAGGAACTCAACCCTATTGTGTCAACTTGGACAACATAATAGGCTCTGTTCCCACTTGCTTTCATTACACCTCATATGTGACCATTGTCAACTATATCTTTTTGCTATCTGCTGTCTATGGAGCCATTTCATCTGAACATGTTATACCAACCATGGCTGTGTACTTTTTTGACTGTTGAACAAGTTAAAGACCATCTGTTTTACTGATGAACATGCCACATAACTCTCCTGTTTTTCCTGCATCAACATCACGGAGCAAATTGATCACCTAGCTGACAGGGAAAACAATAATGCTGACATAAACCCCGCACTTCCACAGCCACTTGCTTTTCCCTGTCACCGGAGCACCAGGACATGGGCATGGCCAGCAGCGCCTGTAACATATGCTATAGGATCTGGCCCATACCAGGCATCCTCTGTACATTGTGCTACATGTGTCACATCAACACGTAACCAGAGCAAAGGGGAAGGGGACTGATAGACTGCTTGTTGTAATAGGTAAGCCAGCCCCCTTCTCCACCTGGTTAACAAACGTGTCAGAAAAAATTGGGATGGCTTTGCCTAAAAAAATAACTACTCAGTCCTCCTTACAGACAGCATCATTAACATTTCAACACAGGGAACAGTGTCCTGTAAGCACAGGACCAGATGTGAAGTGATCTGGAACCGGATGGAATGGTCACTAGTGGAGTGGGGCTAAATAAGAAATTTAGCAAGTTATATGTTAGGTCTCATTCTGACGTCAGTTATTTCTGTATTTTACCAATAACACTCTTATGTATCGAAGTGTATGGGGCTACTCACTTGTCTGTAGGTTTTTCTCGGTGGATTGAATGCTCCAGACAAAATCATGGTGACAAATCCGATTTTGATCTGAATCTTGGATCAAACTTGCCAGTGAATGCCTATGGATTCGAAAGAAAATTGGACAGCACCTGGATGCCATCAGTGTGTCGTCAGGTTGTCACAGTCTGTTTGATAGAAGGTTGAGAAACCTCAAACATTTTATATATTATATGAGATGAAACTCTGATGATATAAACTGAAGTACTGACCAAACACTGATGAAAATCTTATCACAGACACTGATGAAATTCGGACCTCTTTTAGATTACAGGAATAATCACTGATATCTGGATGAGACTTTACTATTTGAAGCTAATTTCTAGAGGGTTTTTTGTCTGAAAACCTTATAAGCGGTTGTGTAGCAGATGTCTTATTCACACTGATTGTTGAGCTGCTGCACATCAGGGGAGAGATTTGGTGACAAAAACATCCTATGACTGTCAGGTATTGTATCTTATCCCTTAGAACAGAAAATGTGTATGATACCTGCCAACATCTCTACAAAAAAGTGTAAAAAACAACAAATAATAATATCAAATACTACAACTGTATCCACTCGAGTTGTTGTTTGCCAGCTATTATGCACATAATAAAACTGTGCACCAACTTCAAAGCAAGTGTGGCTAGAAATAGAGAATAACCATCCAGTCAAAAATATATGACCCCCTTACTATTGTTAACGGGCAATTTTTAAAATTGTTTTCATGCTACAAAGAAGTCACTGTTAATAGGAGGAACAGTCTTTGTGTGAGTCTTTGATTTCATGGCACTATTTCAGTTCTTCACCTCTCAGCTCGACTGTTTTGAGAGGAGACACATGGTGATATATATAAATGTTGAGCCTTTATGTTTACAAAATAATTGGAATAGCCAATTTCACCATTCGGTAGATCACTGCAAAGCTAAAAAAATCCTTTATTCCAAGCTAACATACTTCAGATGTACTTACAGGATGAGCTTTCATGACAAGATGAGACAAATTGCTGCTATCTTCTTTAATTTGATCTGTAGCTGATGAGTTGAACAATGTACCTTCTCTTAGTAGTTTGTGGATTGGACATGTTTTCAGACAAATAAAGAAAAGGTGGAAATGCAGGTTACCGATTATCTAGAGTAGACTATCTCTTAAAATGGAGCCCATTTCATGTTGGGATAGGAGGGGAACGAAAAGTAATTTTGTTAAGTGTTTGTTATTCAACACATAGTAAAAGACGGAATAATATACAAGTTAAACTGTTCTGGAAGTATCGGTAACCTTTATTCAATGCCAATTTGAGAAAAATCTTATTTCATCAATATTTGACCATTTTTCACATTTACTATCAAAACACCATGCACAAACTACAACTAACTACAAAAAACTACAGGTTTTGTAAAAGAGTTTTCCCATGAGAGATATTTAGCATTTATCCACAGGATACATAATAAATATCTGATTGTTGGGGGTCTCCAACACAGAGCGGCCATATTCAGTAGGATGAGTCCTTGATCTTCCACCAACTTTGTCTAACGCCTGCCTGGATCCACAGACTCAGACGGGCTGTAATGGAGAAGCTAGAGGGAAGCCACTCACCAAGCAGGACTCCTAGAACCCTGAAACCCTTTAACCCCTATACAGGGATTTGGAGTTACACAGGGTCCAAGGTGATCACTACCTGTGGAAGGTTGCAGTCCGATAAAGGTGGCTTTACACACTGCAACATCACAAACGACATCGCTGTAACGTCACCGGTTTTGTGACGTAATAGCGACCTCCCCAGCGACATTGCAGTGTGTGAAACACATCAGCGACCTGGCCCCTGCTGTGAAGTTGCTGATCGCTACAAATCGTTCAGGACCATTCTTTGGTCCTTTGTTTCCCGCTTTGCAGCATGATCGCTAGAAAGTTTCAGTGTGTAAAGGGGACTTAAAACACTGGAAACGAGTGATATGTCACAATATCTGTCAATCACTATTCTCTGTCAGTCGGTCTCTCCCTCTCGGTCTCTATTCTCTCTCTGTCGGTCCGTCACTATCTCTGTCCCTCTCTCACAGTCTGTTGGTCATTTTCCCCTCCTCTCTCATACTCACCGATCCCCGATCCCCGGCGCGGCGCTGCACGGCATTCACACTGCTGCGGCGGCTTTTACTATTTTGAAAAAGCCAGCCGCTCATTAAACAATTTCGTATTCCCTACTTCCCCTGCCCACAGGCGCCTATGATTGGTTGCAGTGAGACACGCCCCCACGCTGAGTGACAGGTGTCTCACTGCACCCAATCACAGCAGCCGGTGGGCGGGTCTATACTGTGCAGTGAAATAAATAATTAAATAATTTTAAAAACTGGCGTGCGGTCCCCCCCAATTTTAATACCAGCCAGATAAAGCCATACGGCTGAAGGCTGGTATTCTCAGGATGGGGAGCGCCACGTTATGGGGAGCCCCCCAGCCTAACAATATCAGTCAGCAGCCGCCCAGAATTGCCACATACATTATATGCAACAGTTCTGGGACTGTACCCGGCTCTTCCCGATTTGCCCTGGTGCGTTGGCAAATCGGGGTAATAAGGAGTTATTGGCAGCCCATAGCTGACAATAAGTCCTAGATTAATCATGTCAGGCGTCTCCCCGAGAAACCTTCCATGATTAATCTGTAAATTACAGTAAATAAACACACACACCCGAAAAAATCATTTATTAGAAATAAAAAACACAAACAAATTCCCTCATCACCAATTTAATCAGCCCCAAAAAGCCCTCCTTGTCCGGCGTAATCCACGAACCTCCAGCGTCGCTTCCAGCTCAGCTGCATGCAGGTGACAGGAGCAGCAGAAGACACCGCCGCTCCTGTCACCTCCACGCAGCTAATGAAGGGAATAGCGCGATCAGCTGAGCTGTCACTAAGGTTATCCGCTTTCACTGGATCCAGCGTAGCTAGTTACTAGCTGGCTTTTCAATGTAATACTGTCAGTCACTGTTACTAATGATATTATCAAAAGTAAGCATATAGTGTGCGGGGGGGGCGGGGTTTAGATCAGTGCTGCTGAGTGCTGAAAGAATGGATCGCCATTTTTTTTTTCCTAACCGCACATACAGTGGGGCAGGGCAGGCTGTCAGCCAATCACAGACACACACACAGCAAAGTGGATTTTTGCCAGAAAGGCAAGGGCATGTTTCATTGGCTGTGCATGTCACATGTCCTTGCCCTATAAGACCCGGCCATTTTCCCTATCGCCGCCATTATCTCTGTGCTGTGGATGTGTGACAGTCACTGCTCCCGCTGCTACCGCTGCTGTGGGCGCTATACACTTAAAAAGTGCAATCTACACATCGGTTTAGGGAGTAGCAACTACTTGAAATTTCAGCCCTTTTCAGGACTAGATTAGAGCAGTTCATAGCCATTTTTGCCAGGCAGGTCTGTGCCAGCGCTGTGCAAGGGTTTTTCACAGAGTCTGTCTAAATAAGCTCAGGCAATTCCTTGGGGCATAGTATCATTGTCTGGGATACTCAGTGACATTCCTCTGCTGACAAGAAAGCTACAGCACCTCTGCGTTCTACACCACCTCTCCATTTCTGCTACACAATTTTAAGTGCAAAAAGTGCAGGCAATTCCTTGGGGCATAGTATCATTGTCTGGGATAGTCAGTGACGTACCTCAGCTGTCAAGAAAGCTACACCACGTTCGGGTGGTATGTGTTTATTTACTGTTACTTACAGATTAATCATGGAAGGTATCTCAGGGAGACGCCTGACATGATTAATCTTGGACTTAGTGGCAGCTATGGGCTGCTGCCATTATTTCCTTATTACCCCGATTGCCAACACACCAGGGCAAATCGGGAAGAGTCGGGTAGAGTCCCAGAACTGTCGCATTTAATGTATGCGGCTATTCTGGGCGGCTGCTGGCTGATATTGTTAGGCTGGGGGCTCCCCATAATGTGGGGTTCCCCATCCTGAGAATACCAGCCTTCAGCCGTTTGACTTTACCCTGGCTGGTATCAAAATGAGGGGAACCGCACGTCGTTTTTTAAATGAATCATTTATTTATTTTACTGCTCGATATTGCCACACCCAACGGCGGCTGTGATTGGTTGCAGTGAGACAGCTGTCACTCAGCGTGGGGGCGTGTCTCACTGCAACAAATCATAGGTGCCAGTGGGCGGGGAAAGCTGGGAATACAAGATTGATTAATGAGCGGCCGGCTTTTTCAAAATAGTAAAAGCTGCCTGAGTTTTTTTAACAGCTGTGCAGCGCGACGCCGGTGATCGGGGAACGGTGAGTATGAGAGAGGGGGGAGACTGACCAACATGGACAGAGAGAGAGAGAGGGACAGACAAGACAGAGAGACCAACCGACGAACTGAGGGAGATTGACCGACATACACAAAAAAAGAAAGAATGACCGACATCGCTAGAAAAAAGCACTAAACGTACACGGAGCATATGGAGATGCATCCGTGTTACGTACGTGTGCTCACAGACCCATAGACTTCCATTGGGTCCATGTGTGCGTGTTCTGTGCAGAAAATGGACATGCTTCCATGCAAAACGGATACACATACGTATCACGGACACGGACACACGGACCGTATGGAATAACGCACGTGTGACCTCAAACATAGCATAACATTGGTGCACGTTTGTCCGTGTCTCCAGTATACACGGAAACGGACCAAACACGCACGTGTTTCACGGATGTGTGTTGGAGGCCTGAAGCACAATCCAAATCCACAAGCATTTACTCTCACCAGGATGACACAGGGGTAGAAAAGTCCTTGTGGATCCATGACTTGTTCATCTTGATGAGCGTTAGTCTGTCCACATTGTCAGACGCGTGCGCTTATCTGTCAGCACAAACCCAGCAGCACTGAAGACATGTTCCGAGAGAACGCTGGTTGCAGGACACGACAAGATCTCCAAGGCATAAGTGGCGAGCTCACGCCATTTTTCAAGCCAAAAATGAGCAAGGCTCCAGTTGCAGAGTCACGGCATCTATATTCACTTGGAGATACTCCTGTATCATCCTCTCGAGCCGTTGACTATGTGTCAGACCTCTTGTCTCTTGTTGCCTTGCAAAGGATGGTCTAAAAAAAAATCATAAAACGATAAAACGATTCCTTAAAATTGCTGCTACCACCAGATACGGTGTTGCTGGTACGGTTTGACTGATGGTGACTTGACAGTCCCATGGTTGTCAAGTTACAACTGTGAGATTCACTCCGTGCACCACTGGTGTTTGGTGGAAAAGCCGAGCTAAGATGGAGTAACAGCTTCTGCTGATACTCCTGCATACGTGTGTCCCTTTCTATGGCTGGAATTATTTCACCAAATTTGGATCTAATAGTGTGGCAACCCAGTAGTCAGCATTACTTCTAATTCGGACAATCTGAGGGTTATATTGTAGGTATTGCAGCAAGAAGGCACTCATGTGTCTTGAGCATCCATGCGGACCAAGTCCTTGCTGTGCTTGTGTCGGCGAGGTGATAACCCTGCTTCCTTCCTCTGACATCTCCCCCCAACCTCGAACAACCGAAATTCGACCAAGGTCTCCCTCATCTGCTGAGTCTTCCATGCCCATCGCCAGTTCATCCTCCATTTCTTCCTGGGCTCCTGCACCTTCCTCAACAGTTTGGCTGCTACCATGCGCCCTTGTTAATCCCTCTCCCCCATCGTCCCATGCCTGCCACCTTGGTGATGCTTAACATCTGGACCTTGTAGATCTTGGTATCCCTTCTGCATATGAATCTTCCTGTACTTCCTCCCCTTCCTCTTGTCCCACCCCCTGACTCCGAATACTGTTTAGAGTGTGCTCCAGCATGTAAATGACTGGAATTGTCATGCTCATAATGGCATAACAAGGCACATGTGTCACATTGCCCCGGAGAAGGGCCGCACCCAGGTTTGCAGCATTGTCGCACATGGCCTTCCCTGGCTGCAGGTTGAGTGGAGACAACCATTGACGAAACTCGGTCTCCAGAGCTGACCACAACTGGTCAGCTGTATGACTCTTATTTTCCAGACATTTCAACATAAAGACCGCCTGATGCCGTTGAGCTCTGCCACCACTGAGTACTGCCCCCATGCTGGGACAGTACTTCCAGGTAATCTTAAAGGCCATAATGAGATGTGTACGCACAGACACATAGCAACCAGTTCTCCCACACCATTAGATGGGACCCTTGGGCAGTCCCTGGAGGGGTCTGGCCTTCAATTCTTGTCAAGGGGTGTAGTGGAGGGGCTGGGAGCTAAAGTGCAGAGGTTGTCAGGAAAGGAGTGGAGCGTGCCAGTCTGGTAGTGGAGCGCGGCAGTTGCTAAGGGAAACGCGCGCGGCCACTAGTCAGACCCTGCACGGTGTAGTGACAGTTGGCGGGGGAGAACGGTCACATGTTCAGTCAGTTAGAAAGACAGAGAGAGTTAGTTGAGTACAGGGACTGTCGGTGACTAGGCACGTACGGGGAACAGGTCCCTTGAATAGACTTCAATTTATTGATCTGGTAAACCTGCCGGTGAGGGGACCACAGGTACCTCACCAACCACACAGAGTCCAAGCCTCAGCAGCAACGCAGGGACCCATAAGGAGACAGAGCCAGAAGCCATCTCACCTGGTCCACGCTGCCGGCAAATGGTCCAAAAAGGGAGAAAAGACAGTAGCGACTTCCTGGGTAGACCACCACGGTACTTCAGGTCAGGGGGTTATCCAAAAACAGAAGTGCTAGGAAGGCGAGCTAAGTGTCACCCTCAGACTGGCTTGAAGGATGCCTGGTTTCACCTGGTTTATTGAAGCATCGCCCGGGTCAGCTCACAACAGCAGAAGTGAGTAAAAAGCAGTTGAAAGACTTTTGGACTGAGCCTGAGTTATTCTGGGACCTGTTGTTCTAAACACCCAAGCCCCTGGGGCCAGCCTCACTCACAGGAGGCCACACCATCCGACTGCAGACCCCATCAGCCACAGACGCTCGTTAAATTTGCAGTGGCGGTCACCCATATCCCTGACTGAAAGCCGTGAGTGGCGTCAAGACACATACATACAAAACCGACATACCTGTTGCGATATACAGAAGAAGACCCTGTGGCGTCACTGAAGCTGAAGCGACATCCCTGGGGTGACACATCTTCTCTTTTTGGCGTCACGAACAGGATCGTGGACTAGACCCGTTCAGACGGGTGACAGTGTGCCTCAGCGGTCCGATTGAAAAATTTGAACCGCCGACATTTTCTTTGCCACCATTGAAAGTGCATCATCAACAAGCTGCAGCTCATGCAGAAGAAGTAACCGCCCACAGAGGGAAGTGACTGTCCCTGGAATTCCAAGAGTGCTCTGACGCAGCGAGAGGAGGAGATGGGGGCTGATCTGTCCCCGGACTGCTGGGACGTCCCAGTCCTGTGGGAGGAGAAATGAAACTAAGGCTAGAAGCTGATGAGCAAGGGAAGGAGCAGGATGGCATCAACAGAGAGTGATCAGAAGGAGCAGGGCTGGTCAAGTCCCATGATGGCAGAGGAGCTGGAAGCAAAGGTTAATAGAATTGCTGACTGCATGGAGGAGCAGCGGAAATGAGAGGTTGCCGCCTGGAGGAACAGAATGTTAATGGTGATCCGAAACCTGCGGTTGTCCATGCAGCGAGGCCTGCCTGGAGGCACCGCCCATGCTCAGCTTAAGCCACTGTCCGCGACAGCGACTCCGCCACTGGGTGTCTCCAGCACGACCCCGGGTGAGTCCGATGCTTCCCCTCCCCAACCTGGTATGCTGACCCCACCGGCGCTACCATTGGAAGCCGGTGTGATGCCTACGGCTAGACCAGACCAGGCCGCAATGCCTCCTGTTCTGGTTGCCCGACCAGAGACGGTCACAGCGCCCCAGTCCCTGACTGGAGATCCACCTCCTGCCCCCAGGCCAGAGATGGTCACAGCGCCCCAGTCGCTGACTGGGGATCTGGCTCCTGCCCCCGGACCAGAGATGGTCACAGCGCCCCAGTCGCTGACTGGGGATCCGGCTCCTGCCCCCAGACCAGAGATGGTCACAGCACCCCAGTCACTGACTGGGGATCCGGCTCCTGCCCCCAGACCAGAGATGGTCACAGCGCCCCAGTCGCTAACTGAGGAACCAGTTCCTGCATCCCGACCTGAAGCGGTCGCAGCACCCTCTCCGCTGGAGAGGGATCTTGAAGCCATGCCACCGTTTTGCCCAGCTGCCGAAGGCTCGACCCCAGAGCTGCCACTTGCCCGACGAGAGGAGGTCGCAGCACCCTCTGTAAGAGAGGGAGGCCATAAGGCCACGCTGCTGTCCCCCCACCGACCAGAAGAAGTAGCAGCACCCT
Organism: Anomaloglossus baeobatrachus; assembly: GCF_048569485.1. Taxonomy (NCBI): domain Eukaryota; kingdom Metazoa; phylum Chordata; class Amphibia; order Anura; family Aromobatidae; genus Anomaloglossus; species Anomaloglossus baeobatrachus. The sequence goes on from NC_134358.1 coordinate 396,611,065, forward strand.
CCACCAGGGAAGGAGAAAAGGTCCTGCCGCCGGTAACAGCCACTACCCCATCGCTGCTGTTCCTCAGCCGACCAGAAGAGGTCCCAGCACCCTCCGTCAGGGAGGGAGAACAGGTCTCAGCAAGTCCCAGCGCATACATTACCTGGTGTCCCGCTGATGACCAGGTGATGTCGATGCAGAGACCAGCCCGCAGAGAGCGACAGCGGGTGAGAGCCTGTTGCCCTCGCCCCCTTGTGGATTCCATCCTGGAGAGCAAGCAGTTGGAGGCCCGAGACCTACAAGAAAAGCAGTCCCTGCGGCGGGTCGGACCCCAGTCTCAAGGACCCCTCCACATAGGAGTAGTGGAGGAATTTAACCGCCGTATGGGGTGGGGCTTTATTGTAGAGGCAGGAGTGAAAGAGGGAATTTTTGTATCCTGGCGGGATGTACAATCCCATATACAGTGGGGTCACCCTTGTCGTGATTTGTACGTGGGGGACGTAGTGGAATTTACGAGGCATATGGGAGAGAGAGGCTGGTTCGCCTTGGACGTTGTGCAGTGTCCAAGGGAACCTCAGTGAGCCCAGGTTCAACTCCCACCGCTTCAACCAGGTCCCCATTATCACCATCACCGGGGGACGCCCATGACACGACTTCCAAGGATCAGTGCACTGAGATAACAAGCACTAGCCTTGGAAGAAGGAAGTCAGTTTAATTACAGAAAGGTAAAGTTAAAATGTTTTACAACCAGTTAAGCAATGTTCAAGAAAATGTACCCGCAAAGACTTTTGCGTGAATTTTTAAAATTTTATTTAGCACCTGGTTAAGTGCATTCAATCTAAATGGACCATAGGCTATGAACTGGCTATAGCCACAAACTCTCACAGTGTATATAGTTACCCCAGTGGTACCAACCCCAGAGTTTGCCTGTTAAGGGGCATGGCTCTGCACCACCAAGGGGGCATGCCTGTTTATGGGGCCTGCTCTCCAACACCAATACGAAGCAGGTATGCCTGATTATTGGGCTTACCCTACGCCACCAGAACAAAGAGGACTGTCGCCAGAATGGTCTGCGATGGACCAGGTCAAGACCAGGTCCCCAAAAGGACTGGTGATCACTCCGTATACGGGTTTTGGGTTAGAGACTTGTGGGTGGTGGTGGTATGGTACCTGGTATGTTTTAAATGTAAATATCTCCCCTGTGTGGAAAAAGAAATTGTATTTTCCTTTCTTGTCTTTGCAGCCTGAGGACGTGCTGTTGATAATCAAAGGGGAATGTGGTGTCTCTGACCCGGTCAGGCACCACTGAGTACTGCACCCATGCAGGGACAGTACTTCCAGGTAATCCTAAAGGCCAGAATGAGGTGGATACGCACAGACACATAGCAACCAGTTCTGCCACACCATTAGATGGGACCCTTGGGCAGTCCCTGGAGGGGTCTGGCCTTCAATTCCTGTCAAGGGGTGTAGTGGAGGGGCTGGGAGCTAAAGTGTAGAGGTTGTCAGGAAAGGAGTGAAGCGAGCCAGTCTGATAGTGGAGTGCGGCAGTTGCTAAGGGAAATGCGCGCGGCCACTAGTCAGACCCTGCGCGGTGTAGTGACAGTTGGCGGGGGAGAACTGTCACGTGTTCAGTCAGTCAGAAAAACAGAGAAAGTTAGTTGAGTATGGGGACTGCTGGTGACTAGGCACGTACGGGGAACAGGTCCCTTGAGTAGACTTCAATTTATTGATATGCTAAACCTGCCGGTGAGGGGACCACAGGTACCTACCAAACAACTACACAGAATCCGAGCCTCAGCAGCAACGCAGGGACCCATAAGGAGACAGAGCAAGAAGCCAACTCACCTGGTCCATGCTGCCGGCAAACGGTCCAAAAAGGGAGAAAAGGCAGTGGTGACTCCCTAGATAGACCCCCACGGTACTTCAGGTCAGGGGGTTATCCGAAAACAGAAGTGCTAGGAAGGCAAGCTAAGTGTCACCCTCAGACTGGCTTGAAGGATGCCTGGTTTCACCTGGTTTATTGAAGCATCGCCCGGGTCAGCTCACAACAAAAGCAGAAGTGAGTAAAAAGCAGTTGAAAGACTTTTGGACTGAGCCTGAGTTATTCTGGGAGCTGTTGTTCTACACACCCGAGCCCCTGGGGCCAGCCTCACTCACGGGAGGCAACACCATCCGACTGCAGACCCCATCAGCCCCAGAAGCTCGTTAAATTTGCAGTGGCGGTCACCCATGTCCCTGACCGCAAGCCGTGAGTGGCGTCACGACACATACATGCAAAACCGACATACCTGTTGCGATATACAGAAGAAGACCCTGTAGTATCCCTGAAGAGGAACAACATCCCTGGGGCGTCACATTATGTGTGAGGAAAAACGCACACACGTACAAATGACACGGACACACGTTCCGTGTGATTTTAGATGTGTGTGCCTGTTACCATAGGGTAACATTGGTGTACGTGTCTCCGTGCCACCGGTACGTGCAAAAAAAGGAGCAAAAACGTACCGGCGGCACGGATGTGTTTTGGAGGCCTAAATGTGACGGGGGCTTTACATTACATGGCTGTAATGATGCTGTAATACTGATTACATTGATAAGTTTGGTGAAGAAATCCGCTTTGTGGTTCTTCTTTAATCACCATTTGATGTTTTTTGCTAATTAGATTTCAGTGCACAGAATGTCTCCTCCCTGTCTGTGATTCTCTGGCCTCTCCATCTACCTCCAATCTGTGAATGACCTGTCTCCTCTGTTTGAAATTTCAGTAGTGACCTGTCATTCACCACCTGAAGGCAAGCAGATGGGCCGGGGAATCACAGACAGGAATAAATGACCTATTAGAAAACGTCAAATTCTCATTACAAGAGAGCCATAAAGCAGATTTTTTCACTAAATGTATCAATGTAAGCAGCATTACAAAATTGTGCTGACACGTTTTCATAAGCAGTAAAAGGTTTTTTTTCTTCCTTTCTAAACATAGAATTTCCATCAGAAAATAATCCATATAGTCGTTTTATACAGGATAGTATGTAATTTGTATTCTAAATAGCAGACAGTATGCTGATAAGCATCAGAGTCCCACTATTTCATTTCCCTATAGCTGATCTGCTCTCTTGATTTCATAGCAATGTCTTCTAGGGACCTCCAGATAATGCCGCAACCTTAAATATTGCACAGTGTACCTTTAAATGATTAGTACACTGTAAAAATATAAACAATGCAATAAGATCTGTAACAGGTCTGTGCCTGCAAGCGTCCTTACATGGTAAATAGTGCTCTTCTCTAAGAGTTTATAAATATGACTTTCAGCTGCAGTAAAGGTCATTCTGGCATTAGGTCTGCAAGTAAGAAATTGTACAGTAATGCACAAGAGAATACAATAAGGAAAATGTACAAAATGTCCTGATGCATTTTACATTTTCTAACCTCTAAATGTGAAACTAAATTAAGTATAAACAAGCATGAGATCTATCTATCTGTTCTATCTATCTATCTATCTATCTATTTATCTCTCATCTATCTATCTATTTCTCCATTTATCATATTTTTCAAACTTTAAGACTCACTTTTTTCCCTAAAATTTGGGAGAAAAGTGGGGGGTGCATCTTATAAACTGCATATACCTGTTTCCCTGTGGGGGGCATCGGCAATGGTGGAGCGGGTCACAGGAGGCAGGAGCAGGGTCACCGCTGCAGGAAGATGGAAGCTGGGGTGAACATGTGGGCCCACTATTAAGAAAAATGAATATTCACTGCTGCTCACACACGTAATCCCGCCTACCTCTGGGCACTGAAGCTGATGCCGACAGGTGGGCAGTATTATGGGCATGGAGAGCAATAAATACTCATTTTCTTTAATAATGGATACACTGATTGCCCCAGCTGCTGGCTTTCTGCAGTCACTGGGGCAATCACATCTGTCCGTTTTTAAAGAAAATGAATAATCACTACTCCCCAAGTCCATAATCTCAGGAGTGGAGAGCAGTGAATATTCATTTTGGATTAGCTGGCAACAGATGTCTGAGTGTAAGGCCAGGGGCACACAGGGATCTACTGCGCTCCTCGCATGACACTCGGCTCATGCTGGCAGCACAGTGGGAGCAGAGTGTCAAGCGAGTGTCACTGCGACTGAGGTCCGATCATGCGATCGGACCTCAGCTGCGGGAGGCGGGCCGGCACTGGGGAGGTACGGGCCGGCTCTGAGTAGGGGCAGGCCAGCTCTGCGGAGGGGCAGACAGGCGCTGCGGAGGGGAGGGAGGGATTTATCTCCCTCTCTCCTCCGTAGCCGGCTATTGCTATTCTCGCCCTGCACTCGCGGTACACCGGTGTACTGTGAGTGCAGTGCGATTTTTTTCTCGCCCCATACACTTGAATGTGTGCGAGAGAAACAAGACTAGCATTATAATCGCAGCATGCTGCGATTGTTTTCTCGGTCCGATTAGGGCTGAGAAAATAATCGCTCATGGGTGCTGGCACATAGGCTAATATTGGTCCGAGTGGAATGCAATAAAACATCGCATTCCACTCACTCCAATTTTCATGCCGTGTTTCTTAGGCCGAACTGGGTGTGAATGGTAGTGCCATCATGCACTGCCATTCTCTTACACACCAAAGTCAGATGATGGCATCAGAAGAGGATACCGCTCACTATGAGAAGTGAATGAAAGGTGACTAGAATAGTTACATTTTTTGTGTACAGCATAACAAAATGCATTTATACCAGGATGGGCCAAGATGGAGGTATACTGTATATGTAATACCCCATATATATGGTTTATATTTCCCCCATCCTCATATATATGTTCCCCATCATTCTATATCCCCATCATTCTATATTTGTATATACAATTATGGGGAACATATATACCAGGATTAGGGACAAATATACCAGGGTGGACCCGTGGTGGGAATCATATATACCAGAATTAGGGACACATGTATCAGAATGGGGGACATATGCAGTATACCAGGATTAGGAGCATAAATACCAAAATTGGACTGAGATGGGGATATATACTAGGATGGGGAACATATATACCTAGAAGGAGTCAAAGATGGGGGATATTAATACAGAATTTGTGGATATTACCACAGTAGGTGTCACAGCAGATTCTCCCATAACAGTGCATAATGACCACAACTTTTGCTTCAATTTTTTTCCTATTTTCCACCTCTAAAATGCAGGTGCATCTTATAGTCTGAAAAATACGGTATCTATCTAGATACAGTATATCTATTTTTATCTATATGGATGTAGGCACTTCAGGAATAGTGAATAGTGTTTACTCACCCATATCAATGGATTAGCATTGTTATGGCTGAATAAATACTTCTACTGTTCCTGGAAAGCTGGATTCCTTTTGTGTGTATGCATTAAGACCCTGGATCACGGTCAAGTTCACTAGCATCCTGAGCTGAATTTCGGCTCCTTGTATTTAAATTTTGAACTATTTATTTATCTATTTTTCTGTTTCTCCATTACACTTCATTAAATAAAACTGGTTTCAACAGAAAAAAATACTTGTTAGGTCTTGTAAACAATGCCTTAAAAAAATATGCATATTTTATACTACTTTTTTTACTGCCAACACTTTGGCTTTTGGTTCAGACCTGTTAACAGGTCAAAAGTAAAAGAAATGGAGTAACATACATTCAATATAGTTATTAAACAAGACATAGTTGAATGCTTTCAGGAAAAAAATTGCATACAAGCAATTAATACTTAATAACAAACCTGTCATGATTCGTCTCCCTATCCACATGGCTAGGGGGCGGAGCCTTCTCTCGGGCCTCACTTCCGGCCCCTGGATGCCTTAAAAGCTGACACTTCCAGTGAACCAGCGCCGGCTATAAGCTTAGCTCTGCTCTGCCTGTGATTGCTGGTCCTGTGAGTGATATCCTGGTTTGTCTGTTCCTGTGCCCCCGTGCCCTTGTCTATGTTCCGTCCCCTGGTCGTCCCTCCTGCCCTGTGTCCCCCCTCCTATTTCCCCACTCGGTTGCTTCCTCCGGTACTGACCTTAGCCTGACTTTGACTTCGCTTCTGCTCGCTCCTCCGGTCCTGCTTCTGCCCGTACGGTGTTTGACCCAGCCTGTCCGACTATTCCTCACATACCCTGCAGTTCTGCCTCTCAGCTGTGCTGATTAGGCAGTGCATGAGAACGTTGTGCATTTCCTTCCTGGTTCTCATTGCTCTGTGTAGTGTCGTCTGCTGCAGAGCTCTGGCTCCCCCTGGTGGCAGCATTACAAAACCCACTGCCTCTATGCAAAAATAAACTGTCGTGGAGCAACAGGATGGCAGCACATGAGCTACAGGGAGTCTTAGGCCAGGGTCACACCGCCAGATAGAAAAATTGGATAGCACTTGTCTAATTTATAGTTTATTACTGTTCAATTGGGCAGTGCTGATGACTGGTTTGTTTCACTGTCAGAATGTGCCAATGAAAAAATCGCATCATGCTGTGATTTCACTCTGAAATCATATGACACTCACTCATTCAAGTCAATGGTCGTGGAAAACATCGGATATCCAAATGCAGTCTGATTTTCATGGACTCACACAATGAGGAAGATGGAGACATTTTGTTCTCCGTCTTCTCCTCACAGTGTGCTCTAATTCTCCGATCCGAGAAAATCGTACCACTCCATGCCAACACTCTAATCAGAGTTTGATACTAGTGTCATTAGCAAAATTGGGTCAATTCTCTCCCTGCAACCAATAATGGTTTATTCTGTGTTGCAAAAAATATATATTTTAAAAACCATGTATAGGAGGAATAAATGTCAGTCATAGGGACCAGGGTGGAAAGAAGCCACCAGGAATCTACCTGAGACTGGTTATGCGAGACGCATAGTACTCAGCTGGCATTTAAATTACATGTTTTCCTTCTATCGCCGCAACATTTTACAGCAAAGCATTAGTGGCTGCAATGACACATCCAGATACTGGTTTATGGGCCCATGTATCAGACAACAAAAATCAACAGATATGTGCTATTTAGAATAGGGATGTCAAATACACAGAGTACCAAAATTAAAAACTTGGACATAGTCGTGGGCCAAACTTGAGATTTATTCAAAAAAAGGCAACATTTGAGGAAGTTTTTCTTATCAAATATAATGATGACCCTTTTCATTTGGAAACAAAGTTAAAGGGGTTGTCCCATGAACAAAGTACATTTTAATTAAAAGATATTAAGAGTCAGATCACATTGGGTGTTTCCTCTAAGGCAGGGGAATACATAGAAATCATGGCGCGCCATAGCAGCCAAATTAATTGGGTCCTTCCCCCCAAAAAACCCTAATATTCAATGGGGTCACAGAAAAGCCTATCCCACAACTTTGCAGCAGAATAATGTGTGCCAAATAGTCCTCCACTTAATTCTTTACATACAGTTAGGTCCAGAAATATTTGGACAGTGACACAAGTTTTGTTATTTTAGCTGTTTACAAAAACATGTTCAGAAATACAATTATATATATAATATGGGCTGAAAGTGCACACTCCCAGCTGCAATATGAGAGTTTTCACATCCAAATCGGAGAAAGGGTTTAGGAATCATAGCTCTGTAATGCATAGCCTCCTCTTTTTAAAGGGACCAAAAGTAATTGGACAAGGGACTCTAAGGGCTGCAATTAACTCTGAAGGCATCTCCCTCGTTAACCTGTAATCAATGAAGTAGTTAAAAGGTCTGGGGTTGATTACAGGTGTGTGGTTTTGCATTTGGAAGCTGTTGCTGTGACCAGACAACATGCGGTCTAAGGAACTCTCAATTGAGGTGAAGCAGAACATCCTGAGGCTGAAAAAAAAGAATAAATCCATCAGAGAGATAGCAGACATGCTTGGAGTAGCAAAATCAACAGTCGGGTACATTCAGAGAAAAAAGGAATTGACTGGTGAGCTTGGGAACTCAAAAAGGCCTGGGCGTCCACGGATGACAACAGTGGTGGATGATCGCCGCATACTTTCTTTGGTGAAGAAGAACCCGTTCACAACATCAACTGAAGTCCAGAACACTCTCAGTGAAGTAGGTGTATCTGTCTCTAAGTCAACAGTAAAGAGAAGACTCCATGAAAGTAAAAACAAAGGGTTCACATCTAGATGCAAACCATTCATCAATTCCAAAAATAGACAAGCCAGAGTTAAATTTGCTGAAAAACACCTCATGAAGCCAGCTCAGTTCTGGAAAAGTATTCTATGGGCAGATGAGACAAAGATCAACCTGTACCAGAATGATGGGAAGAAAAAAGTTTGGAGAAGAAAGGGAATGGCACATGATCCAAGGCATACCACATCCTCTGTAAAACATGGTGGAGGCAACGTGATGGCATGGGCATGCATGGCTTTCAATGGCACTGGGTCACTTGTGTTTATTGATGACATAACAGCAGGCAAGAGTAGCCGGATGAATTCTGAAGTGTACCGGGATATACTTTCAGCCCAGATTCAGCCAAATGCCGCAAAGTTGATCGGACAGCGCTTCATAGTACAGATGGACAATGACTGCAAGCATACAGCCAAAGCTACCCAGGAGTTCATGAGTGCAAAAAAGTGGAACATTCTGCAATGGCCAAGTCAATCACCAGATCTTAACCCAATTGAGCATGCATTTCACTTGCTCAAATCCAGACTTAAGACGGAAAGACCCACAAACAAGCAAGACCTGAAAGCTGAGGCTGTAAAGGCCTGGCAAAGCATTAAGAAGGAGGAAACCCAGCGTTTGGTGATGTCCATGGGTTCCAGACTTAAGGCAGTGATTGCCTCCAAAGGATTCGCAACAAAATATTGAAAATAAAAATATTTTGTTTGGGTTTGGTTTATTTGTCCAATTACTTTTGACCTCCTAAAATGTGGAGTGTTTGTAAAGAAATGTGTACAATTCCTACAATTTCTATCAGATATTTTTGTTCAAACCTTCAAATTAAACGTTACAATCTGCACTTGAATTCTGTTGTAGAGGTTTCATTTCAAATCCAATGTGGTGGCATGCAGAGCCCAACTCGCGAAAATTGTGTCACTGTCCAAATATTTCTGGACCTAACTGTAGTATTATGGGACCACATAGACCTCCTTTTAGTATTATGGAATCAACATAGTCATCCATACAGAATAATTGGCTCCACATAGTCCTCCATAAAGAAAAATGAGCCCCACATAGTCCTCTATACAGAATAATGGGCCCTTCATACAAAATAATGGGCCCAGATAATCCTCCATACAGAATAATGGGCTCCACAAAACCCTCCATACAAATAATGGGCCCAGATAGTCCTCCATACAGAATAATTGGCTCCACATAGTCCTCCATATAGTATTATGGGCTTCACACAGTCCTCCATACAGTATAATGAGCCCCACATTAAAAAATAAATACCCACCTCTCTTCATTGCCCTGCTTTCCGGTCTTGGAACCAAGCAATCTGAATCTTTTCACTGCTCAGAACAGAGGGCACTAAATAGTGATGTCATCGCTCGCGCTGCGCTGCGACTTCAGATGCAGAGGAAGAATGATGGGGGAGGGAGTGGATGGCTTCGCTTTTCCATCATTGCTTCCAATTGTATCAGCATCCAGGATGGCGATAAGGTTGAAAGTGTGATGCCTGGTGGTGACTTTGATGCCGCCAGTGTCACAGGTCAAATATAATCAGATTTGTCCCACGGGAGTTTGACATGTGTAAATAGTTACAGACATGTGAGAACCAATTAAAAGACATTAAAGCATTGTAAGGTAAATCAAAATTTGTTTGGCTATATAAAATGGAAATTAATGAACAATAATTATGAAATCTCCATCGATGTCTTGATTTCAGAGCCCGTCCCATGATAGAGGAAGCCCTGCTTCCGTGAATGCAGAGGGCAATAGCTTATGTAATGAATGTTCTTCACCACCACATCATTAACACAGAGAGGGGGAATAAGTAACTGATACTGATAAGTAACACAGTACATTAACAAGGTTTATTACTTTACATTTATGAAAAAGACAGACATATGTTAGTGGTGTCTTACAACTACTTTAGTATATTCTAATTTGGATTTCTCTTTAATATTTTGACTTTGTCACTCTCATTTTGTAATTCTACTCGCGGATAGCCTTCCAAAATCCCAATCCATATGTATAGTATCATCTCTTAAATTTGGCCACATTGGACATGCTAATTTTAAGATAAGGGCACAACACTTTCAGTGCATTGATCTCTCCGAGTTTGTTCGCAGTCAGTCTCACTATTGCTAAGGATTGCAAATCTGTCTCATACGCTTCAACAATACCCACTGAACTAGCATGATGTATTCACTAAGTGATAACCATACACTACATTACAAATTGGAAATTATATTTTTGTCAGCACTCGAGTGCTTCAAAATAACTGTGTCCCAAGTGTTTTTCATATAATTTAGCATGCCTGAAACATGCGGATCTGCAAGGAAAAAAAAACATACTTGAAATATTTTCTAAATATCAGGCAATTGTATATTAGATACTGTGCAAGCAGTTTGTGTCTAACCTCAGGGTTGGTGCCACTTTTTCGCAATACCAGGAGTCAGGGACCAATGTGCTTGGTCACTTCCATAGGTAACATTCACTGCACATATACTTTGTACATACAGCAGTTATGCATCCAGCTCTAAGCTTTCTCCATACAAGATAGGTACCAGATGTGTTACACAGACTGCACCTGAGTCTATCTGCTGAAATCAGAGCCAGTCCCAATTAGAACAGCAGTTAATCCTCTTATGTATCGCTTATAATCATGACCATGACATCCATCAAACACATCACTCCTTCCTGCTCATGACTAGAATGAGCTTCATAGGGTCTTGTCATCATTACAGTATATTGCATTTTATTATAAGCCATTCAGAGATCACAGCTTGAAGTCCCTTAGGGGGTTAATAAAAAATGTAAAAATATCTGAAAGTATTTGAAAACACAATACATATACTTTATATATACTGTATATATATATATATATATATATATATATATATATATATATATATTTACAGTACAGACCAAATGTTTGGACACACCTTCTCATCTCTAGAACAACTGTTAAGAGGAGACTTTGTGCAGCAGGCCTTCATGGTACAATAGCTGCTAGGAAACCACTGCTAAGGACAGGCAATAAGCAGAAGAGACTTGTTTGGGCTAAAGAACACAAGCAATGGACATTAGCCCAGTGGAAATCTGTGCTTCGGTCTGGTGAGTCCAAATTTGAGATCTTTGGATCCAACCACCGTGTTTTTGTAGAAAAAGTGAACGGATGGATTCTACATGCCTGGTTCCCACTGTGACGCATGGAGGAGGAGGTGTGATAGTGTGGGGGTGCTTTGCTGGTGACACTGTTGTGGATTTATTCAAACTTGAAGGCATACTGAACCAGCATAGCTACCACAGCATCTTGCAGCGGCATGCTATTCCATCCGGTTTGCATTTAGTTGGACCATCATTTATTTTTCAACAGGACAATGACCCCAAACACACCTCCAGGCTGTGTAAGGGCTATTTGACTAAGAAGGAGAGTGATGGGATGCTATGCCAGTTGACCTGGTCTCCACAGTCACCAGACTTGAACCCAATCGAGATGGTTTGTGGTGTTCTGGACCGCAGAGTGAAGGCAAAAGGGCCAACAAGTGCTAAGCATCTCTGGGAACTTCTTCAAGACTGTTGGAAAACCATTTCCGGTGACTACCTCTTGAAGCTCATCAAGAGAATGCCAAGAGTGAGCAAAGCAGTAATCAAAGCAAAAGGTGGCTACTTTGAAGAACCTAGAATATAAGACATATTTTCAGTTGTTTCACACTTTTTTAGCTATTTCATTCCACATGTTTTTATTCATAGTTTTGATGTCTTCAATGTGAATCTACAATTTTTAGAGTCATGAAAATAAAGAAAACTCTTTGAATGAGAAGGTGTATCCAAATGTTTGGTCTGTACTGTATATATATATATATATATATATATATATATATATATATATGTATATATACTGCTCAAAAAAATAAAGAGAATACTTAAACAACAAAATGGTATTTTAGTGTTCCCTTTATTTTTTGAGCAGTATATATACACTGATGAGCAAAAGGGTAAAAAAATTTCAAACTTTCACTTTCAGTCTCCAAATCTCACCGTTCACTATATCTTTGAATATGAGACTATCCTTATTTTATAGACAATTATTTTGACTTTCTTTCCATTTAAGGTATCCTAGTCTCTAGCAGCTGTTCCCTAATGATGTGATTTTGATGACCTGGAACATTGTTTTCCATAAGATTAATGATTCCATAAGATTTAGGGGTACTTTGCACACTACAACATCGCAGGTGTGATGTCGGTGGGGGTCAAATTGAAAGTGACGCACATCCGGCATCGCAGGCGACATCGTAGTGTGTAAAGCCTAGATGATACGATTAACGAGCGCAAAAGCGTCGTAATCGTATCATCGGTGTAGCGTCAGCGTAATCCATAATTACGCTGACGCGACGGTCCGATGTTGTTCCTCGCTCCTGCAGCAGCACACATCGCTGTGTGTGAAGCCGCAGGAGCGAGGAACATCTCCTACCGACGTCACCGCGGCTCCCGTAGGATATGCGGAAGGGAGAAGGTGGACGGGATGTTTACATCCCGCTCATCTCGGCCCCTTTGCTCCTATTGGCCGCCTGCCGTGTGACGTCGCAGTGACGCTGTACGACCCGCCCCCTTAATAAGGAGGCGGGTTGCCGGCCAGAGCGACGTCCCAGGACAAGTGAGTCCATGTGAAGCTGCCGTAGCGATAATGTTCGCTACGGCAGCTATCACAAGGATACCGCAGCTGCGACGGGGGCGGGGACTATCTCGCTCGGCATCGCAGCATCGGCTTGCGATGTCGCAGCGTGCAAAGCCCACCTAAGATTGTTTTTCATAAAGATGAATTTTGGCCTGTGTTGTGCATATGTGCTTCCCCAGCAGCGGATTGACCCACTCGGATCAGGGGAGCAGTGTCCATTCGTGGCTCGAGGGTCTCCAGACTTAGGGGCCACACTCAAATGTAAAGGGGGTATTTACAGGAAATATGATATAGTTTGTGACGCCACCTGTGGTGTGCGGTAATTAGGAGTACCACCGCTGCTGTTGGTTGTACCCAGGGTGATGGAGTTGGGCAGCTAGGTGATGTTGCCCTCCACGGGGAGGGGTAGGCCCCGGGACTCTGGATGGTGATGCGGGGACACAGTGCAGGGGTCAGTCGGGCACTCACTCAGCAATGAAGCAAACGCTGACAACAGGGTAAACCAAGTCTCTGAAACCAAGGCTGCTGCCTCTCAAGGGGAGCTTTTCTGGGTCTCATCCCCTGCAGTGCTGCTGGTGATCTGTAATCTGCCTCCTGGCAATAAGTTTTAGATTGTCCGTTGTAGTCCGGTAGCTTGGAGCTATCCGGGCCCCACTCCTCACTGTGGCTAAGTGAAGGAGCCTGCTCTCAGGGCTCATGCTTGGGATTTCAGTGGGCTGCTTGCTAGGAAAGCCCTATCCCCCTCATTGCGCTAGTGCCCTGATTCTGGAGCTAGTGGGAACAGTCCATAAAGGCCCTGTTCTCCGCAGGTTAATTGCCGGGTTGCCTGAAGCTTTTCCCCGACCTAGGGTCCGTGTACCCCATCGTGCCTTCGGTCCCAGACCGGTGATAGGACCAGGCTGCTGAACGTCCTCTTTGACAGGTCCCAGACACCTATCCTCAATCCCCTGCGACTGGGGGTCTGACTCCTCTAGGTCCAGACCACCGTCTGTGACCTAGTTTTTCTCTCCCCTGGGAGCTCCAACTCCCAGCTTCCTCAGAGCTCCTCACAGCTGAAGGGCTACCACTGAACTCACCTTGACACCTCCTACCTCCCTGTCTAACCCCTAGGTGGGTGGCCCTATAAATGCTTAAGCAGCCCACTAGTGTGCTTGACAGGTGTGGTGCAAAGTGTATCTAGGAATGGTGAATGCTGGTGGAGGCAACACTGCAGGCTAGAGACCCAGAACCATGAGGGGTTGAATACTGCATGGATAGGATAGTTTGTGCAGTACCCTGTGACGACCTAAATAGTCCAGGGGCGTCACACATACAGAGTCAAAATGACTGGATTAATGATGTTATTCGAGTAGTAGGGGCATGTCACTATACCAATTACATAGTGTAGGACAGTTTTGAATTGATTAAGCACACCTACCCAAACTCTAACACCACCACGAAAGCCTTGTGTGGTTACAACAGTGGCTGATGCACAGTGGTATTCTTGATGTCTCCAAAATCGTTGGTGTCCATAATTTTTGCTCAGCATGGATTGTCTTTCATCAATGAACAGCACAAGGGCCCACTGGTCCTTTGTTCAGCAAGACGATGACGCCTGGTGTTGTGGTCAGGTACCCTTGCAGGTCATCTAGCATGTAGATCACGCTGATGTAAATGGTTTCAATTGGTCTGATGTGACACTTCGGTGCTTCTCACCTCCCGTAAATGTGCCTGGAATTGTGTGGCATTCATCATCTGGTTCTGAAGGGCATTGTTCACCATAAAGTGGTTGTCAGTGTGGGACGAGGCCAAACGATGTCCATTTCTATACCTTTCTGTGACTCTTCCAGTCTCTCTATATCTCTGATGCAACCTGCTGATGACACTCTGTAACACTCAAAGCTCAGTGGCCACTTCTGTCTGAGAACATCCTTTGCAATGGCAAAATATTGCTGATCCATTATTAGTGTCTTGGTCTCATGATGTCAAAATGTGAACAGCATGATGAGGAGGACTGTTTAAATATCCCTTCTAATTCAACCCTGAAATTTATTTGATGATTCATTGATGAAACATGTATTGTGAATTTTCTCATTAAGCTCCTGGTTAGAGAACAGCAAGTTGTGCAAAAAGTACTAAAACTTTGAATAGTTTACATGTGCATTCAAAAATTTGAGAACGTCACAGTAAGTTCACCTGAAAAGTAAAAATAAAGTGAAATGTTGGCTTTTTTTGTCCATTTGCCTCCCAAATAATGAAAAAAAAAATAAGAAAGTTTTATGAACCTCAATATTGTACCAGTCAAAAATAACTTGTACTTGTGAAAACACTTTTACTGTGTTAGACCAACAAGTCAAAACGCTATCACATTCCGAAAATAGCGACACAAGAACATTGTTTCGTAGCTATCAACATAACCATACTAACCTATATAATAAAGCTAATATATCATTGTTAAAATGGAGGTTATAAAGAAAAACCCTAAAAATATTGGGAATATAGCGAGTTTCCTTTTATTCAGTACTGCCTTATTTAGATTTTTTCAAATTTTCAGTACATTATATGGTGTCATTCAAAACTACAATTTCTCCAATCAAAATCAAGAACCTAATTCAGCTATGTGTATAGAAATGTGGAAAAATATAAAAGCTGTAAAACTCGTTGCAGGCTTTATTTCATGTTGTAGCTCTCCGTCTCAGCCAATAGCAGCAGTTCTTCATTGTGTGACCTGTAATGCTGACAGCCAGCAGTTCAGTGTGCAGTGTCCAGGATTGGATTCCACAACATCTTGTTAGGTCTGACTGATAGAATCTGATCAAATATTAAAATTGAACATTTACACACTTTCCCCTGTTTCAGCATCCAGTGATTTCACTTTAGTAACTGTCCTGTGCAGTGAGTGAACTAGTAAGGCTAGTTTTTTCATATCATGATAGTCGAGCGGGCTGCTTAATAATGCGCTGCAGCTATGACATCACATGATCTATCCCAGCCAATCAGGGTGTACTATTGGAGCAGCATGGTGGGTCAGTGGTTACAGAGATGATTCACTAAAAGGTATAAAGGGAATCTGTCAGAAGGATCAACTCTCCAAAGCCGTTTTTATATAAGCAAGTAGGTCATAGCAAGGTGAATAAAATGATTATTCAATATCTGCAATGCAATGTCTTACTCCAGAGAAATCTAAGGTTTTCTTAATACGTAAATGAGCTGTTAAGATCTATGGTCCAGTCACAGATCTCCATGAGAATCTGATTTCAGAGCTTATTTTGCATGATTGAGTCGACCATCAGGGTTTTCAATAGGGGGGTACTCTGGCGCCGGGACTACGGATACTTTACTCTCAATGGGGTTATCACAGGTGGTCGGTCCCGGCTTCATGCCCTGGGCGCTCACTCTGCGGCTGTGGAATGGGGTACAGGGATGATTTTGGGAATATACGTGACGCCACCTGTGGTGTCTGGTAAGCGGGATATACCAGCGCTGCCCGCGGCCAACCTCTGAGGCGATGGTGACGGCAGCTTAAGATCTTTCAGCTCCCCACAGGTGGAGCTATTTTACCTCAGGGCGGCGGGTCGCTGACCAGGAGGGAAGCGACCGAGCGGTGATGGCTGCCTTCTTCTCTGACGTCGCAGGGTACTGTCGAACGGCGGAGAGACGACACACGGAGTCCACATCAGTTCAAACAAGTCCTTTTTACTAGCATCTAGTTTGTTTCTAAAAGTTCACAGCAGAAACAGTTCGGTTACCAGAAGGCCAATGGTCACTAGTTTCGGAGGAGATTTAATGACCTCTGAGGTAACCTTTCTTTGTCTCTTTCTTGGTCTCTGCTCTGAGGGCTCTGTGACTCCCTCTTTAACCCACTCGTTAGTCTCATCACTGGTTTTCCCAGGGGTCTGATGTTGCACGGTTTCTTTATCTATCCCGCAACAGTGTCGTGAACTCAGCTTGGGGTTAGTAGTTAGACTCTTGATGGGTACCAGGACTCCTCTTATTTAAGATCCCAATGGTTTGGGGATAAACCTGACAAACCTCCTCGGTTCCGTTATACCGGTGTCGACCTGAACTCTTCAGCCGGCTCTCTCCAGACCTAAAGCATCCCCTTTCCGTCTGGGTTACCCCTTTTCCTGTGTCTTTCTTTTCTTTTGGGGTACACTCGCTCAGGACGTCAGGCCTATGTTATTTCTAGCCCTTCTTTCAGTCATCAATTTACTCTCGTTTCTTCTTGTCACTCCTTACTGACTGACTGTTAACTGACTAACTGTCACTCAGTCATCCTGTCAATCAGATCGCGTCTCACGCTCAGCTAGGCTCCACCCCCTATGGACCTACTATATAAACAGTCCCAGGAATATGAAGGTAGGGGCTGCTGAGTCAATGTTACTCAATCTAATATAAGACTCTGCATTTCCTCTCTCTTTCACCTGTGACCAAAGGGCACTGCACCTTGATGTTAAGGTGCTGTATTCCCCTGTAGCGCCTAACCACAGGGGCGCCACACAATGTCTTACTCCAGAGAAATCTAAGGTTTTCTTAATACGTAAATGAGCTGTTAAGATCTATGGTCCAGTCACAGATCTCCATGAGAATCTGATTTCAGAGCTTATTTTGCATGAAAAGGGGTATTTCCTGTGTGAGACATGTAGATCAGAAGAGCAGACTGTCAGCCATTACATGTCTCACACTGGTAAATCCCCTTTTTCCATTAAAAGAAGCTCTAGAGGCAGACTGTCAGAAAGATCACTTTACAGCTCATTTACATGCAATAAAAAACTTGAATTTCTCTGAAAAAGGTATCGGATCAGATTTTTCTGTTGGCTGAGGCCCCGCCCCTTCTGTTCACATGGGTATGATATCAGCACAGGTTATTTTAGTCACAATGAAAAATGATTGTATAATAAAATTAGCATAAGTAACAGTGGGAGGGAATAACTATGAATACCCACCCCAGCTATTAGCTGCTGCTGTCACTCAACAAGATGCTGATTTTACAAACTTTACTTGCTTGTGTTGCAAGCAAAATAAAAAATGTAATTTTGCCTAAAGAATGAGCCATTGGGCTCTGAAAACTTACTAATATAATTTTCCTGGTTAGCCAATAAAGGTATTACTCCTAAAATACTTTTGCAGTTCTTGGGGCATAAGTATTTGAATAGACAGCTATACTAAAGCTTAGACCATTCTTTCCTGCAAATTATGGACCTAACTGGCTCTATGTGCAGTTTGATTTATTCATATTAGACAAGTGCCATGAGCACTGGCACATCATTTACAGTGGGTGTATGTGCTCTGAGTGTGTGGCCCGTGGCCTACATAGACAGCACACATATATATCATGCGCTTGTCTGAACAACAAAGACAGAGACTTCACACTGTTCCTGTCCATAAATATGGCTGCAGAGAGAGAAGCATGTGATGAGTACATCATATGGCATCCTTTATTGTATGTGACATAGAATACAAGTGCAAGTGCTGCGTATTACAGTAGAGATGGCAGACTGATGTGCAGGGCAGGGTAAACTGGGCAATTACCCAAAGCCCCAGTCCCTGGGGGAGCTACACTGATAATAGAATTCTCAGTTTAATTTTCAATGTGGTGACATCACGATCATGTAATTGGCCATGTGACTGTGATCTCACCCCAGGTCTTGTACTCTGAAATACTTTAGGACCTTTGGTGACATTCCGATCATGTGACCATGATTCTGAACTCTGCAGAGGCGTTGAAGAGGAGATGGACTTGTGGTAACTGTGGTAACTGTGTTTGTCTGTGTGTGAGTGTGTGTGTGTGCATCTGTCTGTCTGTGTATAGGTGCTGGTGTGTGTGTGTGTGTGTGTGTGTGTGTGTGTGTGCGTGTGTGTGTGTGTGTGTCGGTCTGTGTTTCTGTCTAAAATGTATGGGCTCCAGGAGGGTATGTGTTAGTAAGGACATTAGAATGTATGGGCTCCTGGTAGTATATATTAGTAAGCACATCACATTTTATTGGCTCCTGGTAGGAATATATGTGTCTGTATGTATGTGCTCTTTGTATGCATGTGTATGTATGAAGGTGTTGTGTGTATACATTTAAATGTGTATGTATGTGCTGTGCTGGGTACATATAGATGCATGTGTGCTATGTGTGTGTAACATACATTGTGTTTGGACTATTTATGGCAAACAAAATAATTGTTTTCTGCAGCACATCACTCAGTGCAACCTGGAAAAATGCTGCTGATAACATGATACTGTATGGGGACAGATTGACCTACTAGTGATTGTTCTGTGCCTATCATTTTTATCAACTTGTGTAAAGAGACCAGGAAACAAGCACTGAATGACATCAAAATTACTGATCGCACTGATTAAGCAGTCTGAACTCAGCCCATGTATATGCAACCGAAATGTTTGAGTGTGATAGTGCAATATATGAGCATTTAGGGCCCTACTTTAACCCCATCTAAAACCAGCCCTGCTAATGTCTCCTCACATGCTCCTCCATCTTTCGCTATGATATGGACAGGAATCATGGCCAGAAGATTCACTATAACAACTTTTAAAAAAAGGGCTGGATAATTTAGTGACATATATATAATTGGTGGAGGAAGGTTGAACTAGAAGGACCTAGGTTTTTTTCAACCTATGTAGCTATGTATGTAGCTATGCAAGATGTGTCGATCATAACATTGATTCCATGATCCAATTAACACCTCTACCGATACATAAAACATTTATTTTTTAGCGTGAGTTAAGCTGATGTTTATCTATCCTGTTAATACAAAGTATCAGAACTAAAGATAACATAAATGCGTAGTAAGATACATTTCAGATGTAATACTGATTTGCAGGCTGCTCATGTGGTTCAAGAAAACAGTAAATTGCTGAAATTGCATGTCACCCAAAACCTTGCGCTCTGTACGTTTTTGACATCACTGCCTATGATGAAGATGTGGTAAATTCTATTAAAAGTAACATTTCCACAATGTGTTCCAGGATAATAAATTGATAGACCGCGGTGCAATAATCAATAGTTTTATCTTCTCCGGCGTGTTTTGTTTCTGTCCAGTATTTCTTCTGGGTAATCAGCCCGTTTTGATGAAGTGATTACTAGGTAATGCTATCAATGAGCTATCAGGATTAAATAGGTCACACAAATCCCTCAGCTTTTGGTGCAATTTCCGTGAAAAATGAATATGTTCTCGTTGGCTCTGCCACAAGCACTGGACATTATCACAAACTGTTTGGAAAAAAAGATTGATTTCAGTTGAATATAGCAATTATAACAGTGTACTTATATCCACCCTCCAGCTACAACAGCTGCTTGATGGTCCAGATATGGAACTAGGAGAACACACGGCTGTCAAGTGTTACTCATTACGTAAAGAGACTGTCAATCTCACCATTAATCATTATCTATACATGTGATGGTCATGTTCCATATTACAAGCCGCTTTCTACTCTACAGTCATTCACAATGTATTGAGGCTAAGACGCCCAGACACATGGTCATATACATCTACAAAGGACATCAATAATGCAGTAGACAGGAAAGTCCTGTACGTGGTGGTGTGGACACAGTGAAACGCTGACATCTAACATGAGACCTTTTAAAAGAGCACTATCTTCATCAATTAAAATATAAGTAACAAAGATGATATATTCTGGTTATTATCTATACTATTATGGAGATTTTTATTCTACAACTAATTAATAATAACGATAGAGCTATAGCTGCAGTCCTATGGAATATCTTATATTTGATGCAATCGTGTGACTCAAGCTGTCACTTTATAGTTACTATCACTCAACAGTGCTGCCAAATATCTCATTGCAGGCTATGCCTGGGGACTCATGTATACCGCCATATTACAGCTCTATTATAGATATTGGAGATGAGCTGATCAATTTACATAGGATCGAGTTTGAGTCAAATTTCATGAAATTCACAGTTACATGTGAATTTGAACATTTTGAGATTTGATTCATGGCTCACAAACACAAACCTACTTGGCATCATTTCCCACACTTTTGGATAATCAGAAAGCGAGGGCTTCCCCATAATGCCCTAAAGCTATGACATCTTACGGATTACTCTATCTTGTATAGTGCTGGTCAGTACCTGAGCCATCACAGATCAGCGATTCCCCGTGGAGCACAATATATTCAGCATAGACATTTTCTCTCCATTACAGCTCTACCCATTCATTCCTTATCCTTTTCATATAAAAATCCAAGAGAAAAAAAATTACTTGTTCCACCGGATGTCATAATAGGGAGATACTTAGCCTTAGGAGCATTATGACTAGAAGAGATCTATGTAAGGGATCAGTCACACATCAGTGTTTGCCATATGTGAAAAGCACTAACAGCATATAGTCTATAGGGATATTCCTATGTCAGTTTCTTTCAATTAACAATGTTCTACATAGAAAAATATAAAAGGATGTCCTTCTTTGAACCAAATTGCGGACCAATTGTGCCAAACAGACTGCACATAGACCAATGCAAATGAATGGATTAGCTCAAACGTTTGTTGTTCTACAAACCTTTCACAAAAAATTGGAGCATGCAGTACTCTGATCCATTTTATGAATCAGTCTTGCCCATTTAACTCATTTGGTTTTTAAAAGGATAGGCAACATTTCGGTACCAAATGAACACTTGCCATATGGAGCAAAAATAGGGATGAGGGTTTGTACCAGACACCTGGGTCCGGGGCTCAAACTCAAACACAAACTTTTAGCAAAAAGGTGTGTCCGAGTTTGGAGTTTGGACGCTGTTTGTATGCTACGAAAGTTTGTTTAAAGGCTAGAGGACAGCCAATCTACAAGCTTTTCGAAATGGAGAAGTTGCCTGTACACTGCTATAAACAAAATAATAAAACAAAAGAAAAGATAACATGGGGCCCCTATTTTTGATAGCCAGCACAGGTAAAGCAGACAGCTGCGGGCTACAGCCTCCAGCTGTCTGCTTTACCTTGGCTGGTTTTCAAAAATAGTGGGCATCCTATTCCATTTTTTTAAATTATTTTTTTTAAATAATCTTTAAAAGCTACGTGGGGTCCCCCCTATTTTTTATAACCAGCCATGGAACAGCAGACAGCTGGAGGCTGGCATTATCAAGCTAGGAAGGACCATGGTTATTTGGCCATTGGCAGATTAAAAATAGAGCCTGCAGGCACTCCAGAAGTGGTGCATCCATTAGATGCTCAATTCTGGTGCTTTGCCCGACTCTTTCCGATTGCACTGATGCAGTGGCAAACAGGTTAATACTTTTAGGGTTAATGTCAGCTGTGACTTGACAGGTGGCATTAGGCCGAAGGGCTAGTAATAGAGAGGTGTCAATCAGACACCCCATTACCAACCTGGCAAATGTACAATAAAAAACACAGACAAAGGAAACAAATAGTTTATTTGAATAAAGACTCTCCCACACTCCCTTATTCACTAAATTATTAATTAAAAAGAAATTCTTGACGTTCTGACGTAATCCAATGGTGTATTTCCCCACAACACCCATCAAATAGCTCTACGAGGCTACGGGACGTCACTTCAGGTTAGCAGCAGGCACGAAATTTCTCACGAGCGTGACAAATTCCATACCTGACACTGACTGCAAGGGACCTATGGAGCGTAGATCTGAGAACATTCTGAGAATGAAGCTCCATAGGAATCGATGGTCATTTTGGGACATTACACTATTGGATTAGGTCAGAAGTTCAAGGATTTATTTTTCACTAATAAATTAGTAAATGATTGTAAGGACTGGAGTGGGGGGAGTCTTGATTCACGATTAGATTACATCTCAACTTTAATATTTTTTTAAATTATTAGAATGGTAAAAGAGGGAGTGTTATGAAAGTCTTTATTCAAATAAACTACTTTTTTTACTGTGTGTGGGGTTTTTAACTGTAAACTTGCCAGGTTAATAATAGAGGTGGCTGATAGACGCCTATTCATTACTAACCCTTGGACTTGATGCAAGCTGTCAATTTACAACTGACATCAACCCCAAAAGTATTACCCCAATTGCCAACGCATCAGGGCAATCTTCACTTGCTACAATTATCAAAAATAGGGGAGATCCTACATAATTTTTTAAAATTTATTGCCAATACAGATTTCTTAGCAGGGTGACTGTCCTGCTCTTACCCCCATTTTGCTTCCTTTTGCAGCCCCCTTACTAATATCATTTTACAACCATTTTACAGCACCAAAGTTCAGATCCCCATTAACTTATTTCTTGTTTGGGGTCCAGGGGCAAGTTCTTAAGTTTCAGCAGGATCCCTACTATATACATCTGTCCAGCTACTGCAGATGATTGCATGGGTACCTTGGCAGTACCAGATCTCTCAGCATAATGTGAATTTCCACCTGGAAGAACTTTGCAACAAGCACTTATGACTGATTTATACAACATAGAGCATTGAGAACTTAATGATGAATCTATACAAAATTACCTTTGATATGTCATATTTAAGAGAATAAAATTTATTAAATCCAATGATTTTAAGAAGAAAAATATTTCATAACACTATAAAAACCTTTTAGCTCTTACTAAAAGATTACTATTATGGAAAATCTTACCAACTGGGACAGAATTATTAATTTTGTAATTTTACAGTATGGTAGAACATGCTCGTAGAGTTGAGCGATGTTCAAGTCGAACGGTTCGCAAATTTCATGTTCGAGTGATTTTGGGGGGTGTTCGAGTCGTTCAACAAACTTGAACGATTTGCTTAAAGTTCGGCAGTTCGAGTTACGTTCGAGAACGGTTTGATCACCAAAAGCATGGCTTTTCACAGTAAGTATGTGCGCACGTTGCGTATCTGCATGCGTCCTGCATCCCCAGCACAATCCCTCTCTCTTTCCTACTCACCGATCACGGGTGCCTCGCTGCACATCTGTCACAAATCTCCGGCAGCTTTTCCTCTTTTGAAAATTGCTTCCGCTTCATTATTCAATCAGGTATTCCGTGCCTTCCCTGCCCACCGGCGCCCATGATTGGTTGCAGTCAGGCACGCCCCCACAATGAGTGACAGCTGTCTCACTGCAACCAATCACAGCTGCCGGCGAGCAGGTCTATATCGTGCAGTAAAATAAATAAATAAATAAATAATTAAAAAAAAAAAAATGCGGTTCCCCCCAATTTTGATACCAGTCAGGAGAAAGCCACATGGCTGGAGGCAGGTATTGTCAGGATGGAGAGCGCCACGTTATGGGGAGCCCACCACCCTATCAATATCAGCAGGCAGGCACCCAGAATTGCAGCATCCATTAGATGTGACAGTCCCGGGACTCTACAAAGCTCATCCTGAATTGCCCTGGTGCAGTGTCAATCGGGTTAATAAGGAGTTAATTATGGCAGGCATCTTCCTGAGATACCTTCCATGATTAACCTGTAAGTGAAAGTAAATAAACACACACAAGGAAAAATCCTTTATTTGGAATAAAAGACAAAAAAACCCTCATTTACCTCTTTATTAATACCCAAACAACAATCCAGGTCCGAAGTAACCCACACAACACTGTCAGCTCTGCTACATGAAGATGACAGGGAGCCCCGTAGAACACGAGCGCTCTGTGTCCTCTCCACGCAGCACCTGAAGTGAGTCGCGCTGTCACCGGGGACTTCACTCTGCAATGCAGAGGTCAAGATAACCAAATCTTCCTATATTTCTCATTAGAGGCAGTGGCTCAATAGTTAGAGCTACTGCCTAGGAAGCATTAGTTCACAAGTTCAAGTCCTTGCCGCCCCAATAAAGAATTTAAATTATAATTATTACTTATTTATAATTATAATTTAATGTATTTTAATTCTGCACTGAGGGGAGGAGCCAGACATCAGCTGTGAGTCATGGGCCACACCTCTAAAATTGAAGCAGTTCACGAAATGAGGCTGCATTGCTCTCTCCTCCTGCATTGCTCTCTCTCTTCTCTCTCTCTTCTCTCTCTCCTCTCTCTCTCCTCTCTCTCTCTTCTCTCCTCTCTTTCTCTCCTTTTTCTCTCTTCTCTCTTCTCTCTCTCATCTCTCTCTGTCTCACTCTCTTTTTCTCTCTCTTTTTCTCTCTCTCTCTTTTTTTCTCTCTCTCTTTCTTTCTCTTTTTCTCTCTTTTTCTCTCTCTTTTTCTCTCTTTCTCTCTCTTTTTCTTTCTTTCTCCCTCTCTCTCTTTTCTCCCTCTCTTCTCTCTCTTCTCTCTCTCCTCTCTCTTTTCTCTCTCTTTTCTCTCCTCTTCTCTCTCTCATCTCTCTCCTCTCTGTCTTCTCTCTCTCTCTCTCCTCTCTTTTCTCTCTCTCTCTCTTCTCTCCTCTTCTCCCTTTCCTCTCTCTCCTTCCTGAATTTCATGAAATAATTAAAGAAAAAATCTTCATGGGCTTCGCCCCATTTTTGTGTCCAGCCAGGTACAACTAGGCAGCTGGAGATTGGAATTCCCAGCACAGGTTGGCCCGAGCTTTCTGGGCCCCTTTGCTGAGAATTGCAGTCTGCAGCCGCCCCAGAAAATGGCGCTTTCATAGAAGCGCCATCATCTGGCGCTGTACCCAACTCTTCCAGCAGCCCTAAAACCACGTGGCTTGCTGGGTAATAATGAGTTAATACTAGCTTTGTTTTACTAGCTAGTATTAAGCCAGAGATTCTTAATGTCAGGCAAGTTTGATAAAGGGTTAAAAAAAGACACCACACAGAGAAAAAATACTTTACTAGAAATAAATACACAGACACACTTAGAGACTCCATCTTTATTACTCCCTCTCATCCCTCCATGATCCTGGTCTTCTGTCTTCTTTCTCCTTTAACCCATGCAGCTCTGCTACATCAGACAGCAACTTGTCCTCCATTCGACGAACCGAACTGAACTCGAACTCTGGGGGGGTGGCTCATCTCTACATGCTAGTCATGTTAAATGCCTTCTGTCCCTTACACAACCTCATACAGTTGTGTCAACCCTTACAAATCCAAATCCAATACATTTCTAAAAATACACAAGTACCAAAAACAAGAGGGCATTTTTTGCCTACATTCATATGAACATATTTTTGGCCCAAGTGCTGTCCTTGATAAAAACTGACAGCACTCATACCAATAATACTGAAAAGAAATGTTCAGGGAGGAGTTTCATAGCCAGTACAAAAGCCTAAACCAGGAACACAGCATCCATTTAGGGTGTTTCAGACATCAGAACTCAGAGCTCAGCAATTAAAAGAGGAATGTAAAAAAACTTGCAGCATGTAGTAGTCTTCTCTGTATTTTGGATGAGACTCGCCTGTTCAAGTCTATGGGTGCACAACACAAATCAGATCCCATATGGAGCAAACATATAGCATCCAATTGTTACAAATACATTGCAACTCTTTAAAGGGAATCTGTCACAAGTGTTTTGCTACCTCATCTGAGAGCAGCATAATGTAGGCAAAGAGATCCTGAATCCAACAATGCATCACTTAGATTACTGGGTGCAGCTTTTCTGACACAATCTTAATTTTTAGATTTCGCCGTGTAGCAGAGATGAGAGGACTTTCCCGCCCCCACCAGGTTCTCAATAGAGATTGTACATTGACACTGAGGCCTCAATTAGAGGAGGGGGCATTCTGTACTGATATGGGCGTGACTTTGTAGTCCAAACATTGAGACGTCGTGCTGTGTCCTGCTGCTGAAACAAACAGCAAATAAGCAATAGATTGGACTGTGACAAGACAGGCATCCCTGAATTCTATGTTTTAACCCTTGCAGCATACTGTCTTCAGTTTACATAACAAAAACCTGCTGACAGATTCCCTTTAACATAGGAAACTGAATTTGGTCATGCAAATTGTAATAAATGCTATAAAAATAAATGAAACACAGATGAAAAAGGTTAGTTTATTTCGGATTTAAATTTGACAATGTTTATACGCTCATGGGATTTTAGCCTTATACTTGTGGGCTACAATAAGTAGAAAATGTCAGAAGAAAAGACAGAAGAATAGAATTTAATAATGAAGAATATCAAATTTTATATAATTACAATGATAAAATAATTGATAACTAATGTTTTTTAAAAGTATTATTTAAAAAGGACTAGGCCAGAAGAATGATCAGAGAAACGTCTCTGTGGTCCTGATTCTCCTATCGATCTGTGGTTTGCATCCTGTGGTTCTCTAGCTGTGGTAAAACTTCAATTCCCAGCATGCTTTGTCAGCCACAGACCGTCAGGGCATGCTGGGTGTAGCAGTTTACCAGCAGGAGAGCCGCAAACCATCACTTCAAAAGATAGAAGTAACCTTATGAGTCAGGGACTAGACTGGTTACATTTCCTCCTAAATAGAACTGTAGTGCATTTCTACCTCCATATTGAAAAAAAATATTTTGAATATTGCTATTATTAAGGTAATAAATATAAACATTATAATTTAAAAAACTTTAAAAAATATAATTAAATGATACAAGTAATACAAGCTCAACAAAAAACAAAGAATTGTGGTTTAAGGGATAACAATGAATATTTTATTAACTGGCAAATACCATATATATATATTATGGCTAGAGATGAGCGAACCGGTCGCGGTTCAGCTTGAGTTCGGTTTGCCGAACCAAGGTCTGGTTCCAGTTCGGTTCGACGAACCGGTTCGGTGAACCACACGAACCCATAGGAAACAATGGGAGGCAATCACAAACACATAAAAATGCACAGCCCGATATTTACCTTGGTTACCAGTGCACACCGCTTAGCGCTGGCTCCCTGCACTCCTAGCCACAGTACACATCGGGTTAATTTAACCCGATGTGTAGTCTGGCTATGTGTGCAGGGAGCAGGGAGCCGGCACTGACAGCGTGAGAGCGGCAGACGCGGGTAACGAAGGTAAACATCGGGTAACCAAGGAAAGGGCTTCTTGGTTACCCTATGTTTACCATAGTTACCAGCGTCCGCAGAAGCCGGCTCCTGACCGGCTGACACAGCCGGTCAATAACGGAGATCACCGTTGCCATAGCAATGTGCTTGGTAGCGGTGACGGGGACGTCCCGCTACCAGCACGCAGCGGCAACGGAATCACGTAATTGGAGCAGCGTTGCTATGGCAACCCGTGCCACCGCTTACAGCCGGGAGCCTGTGGTCACACTCACAGAGTGATTTCTGCACGGAGCACAGCATCTTCCCCCATGCAG
This sequence comes from Anomaloglossus baeobatrachus, assembly GCF_048569485.1. Classification (NCBI taxonomy): domain Eukaryota; kingdom Metazoa; phylum Chordata; class Amphibia; order Anura; family Aromobatidae; genus Anomaloglossus; species Anomaloglossus baeobatrachus. The sequence continues at coordinate 396,638,905 of NC_134358.1, forward strand.
CTGTGCTGTCTGATGGAGCAGACAGAGCTGCATGTGTTGAAGGGGAAAGAAGACAGAAGAGCAGGATCATGGAGAGCTGAGAGGGGGTAATAAAGATGGAGTCTCTAATGTGTCTGTGTATGTATTTCTATTAAAATATTTTTTTTCTGTGTGGTGTTTTTTTTAAATCCTTTATTGTAGATTCTTAATGGCCGGGTCAAACAAGCCACCGGCTTCAGGGCTGTTGGAAGAGTTGGATACAGCGCCAGATGATGGCGCTTCTATGAGAGCGCCATTTTCTGGGGCGGCTGCGGACTGCAATTCGCAGTAGAGGGGCCCGGAAACCTCGGGCTAACCTGTGCTGTGGATGCAAATCCCCAACTGCCTAGTTGTACCCAGCTGGACACAAAAATGGGGTGAAGCCTACGTCGTTTTTTTTTTTTTTTTTTTTTAATTATTTCATAAAATTCATGAATTATAAGTAAAAAAGGGGCTTCCCTATATTTGTAGTTCCCAGCCGGGTACAAATAGGCAGCTGGGGGTTGTGGGCAGCTCGTAGGTGCCTGCTGTACCTGGCTAGCATACAAAAATATGGCGAAGCGCACGTCATTTTTTTTGTAGTTTTTTGGCAAAAAAAAATAAAAAATGCTTCCTTGGATTTTCCATTGCCAGTGAAGGTAACACCAAGCAGTGGGGGTTTGCAGCCAGTAGCTGCTTGAATTACCCTTAGCTAGCAATACAAAAAATGCAGTGGGAGCCCATATATATTTTTTTAATTATTTATTTAAATAACTAAAAACAAAAAGGGCTTCCCTGTATTTTGATTGCCTGACATGACAGTGCTGTAAAAATAAATCTTTAAAAAAAATGACATAGCGCTCCGCGGTATTTTTGATTCTCAGTGCAGATAAAACAGACAGCTATGGGTTGCCACCCCCATCTGCCTGGCGTTACCTTGGCTGGCAATCAAAATACAGGGAAGCCCATTAATTTTTTTTATTTAAAAAATAGTTAAAAAAAATGACATTGGGTCCCCCCATTTTTGATAGCCAGCTAGGGTAAAGCAGACGGCTGCAGCCTCAAAAGCAGAGCTTTACCGTGGTTGGGGATCCAATGTGGAGGTCACCCCAGGCTCTTTTTTTATAGTTATTTTATAAATATTAATAATTACAAAAAAAAAGTAGGGTCCCCCCCAAATTGGATCACCAGCCAAGGTAAAGCGGACATCTGTGGTCTGGTATTCTCAGGGTGGGAAGGTCCATAGTTATTGGGCCTTCACAGCCTAAAAATAGCAGGCCGCAGGCACCCCAGACGTGGCGCATCCACTAGATGCGCCAATCCTGGCGCTTCACCCCAGCTTATCCCGTGCCCTGGTGCAGTGGCAAACGGGGTAATAAATGGGGTTGATACTAGCTGTAAAGTCACCTGACATCAAGCCCAGCAGTTTGTGATGTCATGGCGTCTATCAGATACCTGACATCATAAACTGTCAGTACTAACAAAAAAATCGACAAAAAAAAATTATTTGAAAAATCACTCCCCAAAACATTCCCTCTTTCACCAATTTATTGTAGGTAAAAAAAAGGGGGTCCCACGACGACTCTGGACTGTCTAGAATATGGGGGGAGACACTCAGGGAACGTATCCCCCATTTTCTAGGAGTGCAGACCCTCCATGTGAGGAGTGTGGGTGCAATGAATCTGCACTCACTCTCCCCGGGTCCACAGCAGCAGAGTCCATGTCGTAATGGTTGCTACCAAATCTGCAATGCCCTGCTCATGAGGTAAGGGCACGCCTAATCAGGAGAACTATTCTACATTTCCAAAAATTGGTATTTGCTGATATTATTGCTATTCCACCTACTATATATTGGGGATAGGATCTTGGAGATGGAATACCCCTTTAAGTCCAGTTATCCAGCTGAATGAATGCTAAACAACACAGCTCGCTATTTAGATGTGTTTTCTTGTGGCGTATAACGGACTCTCATGTTTGGTAGTCATTCAGCAGGGCAACTATAAAATCAAATACCTCCATTCGGAAATGTAGTATATAGCTCTCCTGATCAACTATGTTCCTTACCTCATGAGCAGGGCATTGTAGTAATAATAATAAATTCATTTATATAGCGCTATTAATTCCACAGCGCTTTGCATACATTGAGAACACTGTCCCCATTGGGGCTCACAATCTAAATTCCCTATCTGTATGTCTTTGGAGTGTGGGATGAAACCAGAGTACCCGGAGGAAACCCATGCAAACACGGGGAGAACATACAAACTCCTTGCAGATGGTGTCCTTGGTGGGAATTGAACCCAGGACCTCTGCGCTGCAAGACTGCAGTGCTAACCACTGAGCCACCATGCCACCCATTTAGCTTACAGATGCATAACCACCACTCAATGTGTCTGAACAGCCGCAGAGTTGAACAGAGTTGACAGCCGCTCTATGCATGCGGCAGCGTCTATTGTGAAGGAGAGGGCCGCGGGGGATCAACGCTGCACAGCTACCGTGGGACACTGGGGAACACCGGTGGGGTTATAGGGGGTGACCTGGCAGGGCCTGGGGAGGAGTTTTCTGTCGCATGTGTCATGGCACATGCGACAGAAATCAGAGTAGTAGGGTGAATGCGGCCGGCACGCTGCTGTGCGCGCGGCCATCTTGGATTTCCGGGAGGGGGTGAGGGGGGGCACTTTGGTGACACCGGGGGACCGGAGGAGACCGGGGAGGAGATTTATCATGTTTGTACATGCCAGATGGGAGATAAATAATTTTTTACCGACGCTGTCATTTACTGTAACGTGATCATTGGTATACGGTGTATACCGGTGATCACGTGAGCGGGGACCGTAAAAACCGGCCTAAATCATGATCTCCAGGGTCTCAGCTACCCCCTGAAACCCCGGAGATTTTCTGACGCTGGGGGGCACTATTCACTTATTTCTGCCTGCTGTTTATAAACGGCAGATCAGAATAAGGCTACATTCACACGACCGATCCGTTTTTGCGGTCCGCAAAAAACAGTTCATTTTTTTGCGGGTTCATTCATGTGGCATCCGTTTCTGTTCCATATACGGTCCGTATGTCATCCGTGTGCCTTCTGTTTGTTTGCATACTGCAAAAAAACTGAAGGAGGGAAAATATATAAATTTACCCAGGATCTGTTATGCCCTGGACCCCCAGGGGTCACAGGTAACAACACACAACACCACACACACCCCCACCCCAGTGAGGCACCAGCAGCCAGCAAGTCCTGACCGCCTCCCTCAGGTCTAGCAAGACACACCAGGTGGACGGAGCCAGGCGGATAGGCACGACCTCCGAGGAGTCTGCTGGCCTGAGGCAGGGAAAGGACAAGTGAGTCGAGTGGGGAGAGGAGTAATGAGAGGAGTAAAAGGGGCGAGCTGAGAGTCAGGGGCCTAGGACGGAGCCTAGGACCCCTTGGAACAGGCAGGCAGACGGTGGTGGCCGTCTGCAGGAGTCCGGTCAGGGACTGAACTGCGGAACCGTAGGGATCAAGAAGAGGGTGGTGACCTTTCGGACCCGAACCGGAGAGGTAACAAGTCAACCGGAGCACCAGGCAGGGTACTCAGACCCTGTTCTAGCCCAGAAGCAACCGGGCTCAGACAAATCTACTGATTGCGGTCTGGACCTCAGGGGTTCATTCCCACCCAAAGTCCTGATGAACGGCAACAGCCCACCGATTCCGGATAAGAGCCAACGCCAAGGGCCAGAGATCCAAAGGGCCAGCGCCTGCGGGCAAAAGGGCTATTCTGGTACCCAAAAGCCGGGGAGCGGACTACCATTGCTGAAGCATAGGAGTCACTATAGCAAATTTAAAGGTGCAGGAGAAAGGCGACATCACCAACCTCACTGAGGAAACATGCAGCCGGCTGCAGGCACCGATCTACACCGAACTTGGTTTACCATTGACTCTGTGTGGTTTAATCGTCAGTACACCAGTGCCATCAGGCACCGCGCTGCAAGTGAGCCCCTGCGTCCTGCAACGCCCCACTCCTGCCACCTGGCCCCGGGACCAACAAACCCTCTGCCCACGGAGGGGTCAACACCTAGCTGCGACCCACCACCGATCCCGGACGAGCCCCCGCACCCTCACCGCAGCGGTGGTGCCCATCACCTCACCACGACCCGTGGGTGGCGTCACGAACTGTTACCGGTCACCGCGGCTCCGGCCGTGAAACCGATCCACCCCAAATCAAACAACCAAACCCCACCCTTTCCAGAGCAACGTGGCCCCCGGTCCAGAGGCGCTTGAGCCACCGACAACCCGAGCCCGGATCCGAGCGTCTCGGCGGAGAACAGCCGAGCCCCCAGGGCGGTTCAGATCCATAGCTTCAGCCTACATGAGGCGGTCAAATGTTCACTCCAGTGCCATTTCCTACTGCTTTTCACAGCGTAGAGCGCTCTGGTGATTTTCTTGTGCTTGTACACTTCATATCAGTCTTTTCTGTCATTATAATGGCAGAAAGACACATAATGTCCCACTCTCCTGCATTTTGTAATTTTGCACCCTTTGGTGCCTTTCATGTGGCACTAAGGGGTGCTTAGCCTTGTATTTAGCCAAAAAAATGAAAAAAACGAGGGGTTCCCCCTATTTTTGTAGCCAGCTAGGGTAAAGCAGACGGCTGCAGCCTGCAGACCACAGCTGGCAGCTTCACCTTGGCTGGTAATCCAAAACTGAGGGCACCCCATGCTGTTATTTTAAATTAAATAATTAAAAAAAAAACACGTGGGGGTCCCCCAAAATTGGATCACCAGCCAAGATAAAGCAGACAGCTGGGGTCTGATATTCTCAGACTAGGGAGGTCCATGGTTATTGGACTCTCCCCAGCCTAAAAATAGCAGGCCGCAGCCGCCCCAGAGGTGGCGCATCCATTAGATGCGCCAATCCTGGTGCTTCACCCCAGCTCATCCCGTGCCCTGGTGCGGTGGCAAACGGGGTAATATATGGGGTTAATACCAGATGTGTAATGTCACCTGGCATCAAGCCCTGCGGTTTGTGATGTCACGCGTCTATCAGATACCTGACATCACCAACCCAGTCAGTAATAAAAAAAAATAGACGACAAACACATTTTTATTTGAAAAAACACTGCCCAACACATTCCATCTTTCCCCAATTTATTAGAAAGAAAAACAAATCCAGGTCTGCTGTAATCCAAGGGGTTCCCATGACGTTCCACACTGTCCCAGTCAATGAAGAGCAGGATATTCCCCATTGGCTGGGAGAGCAATGCAGTGACCGGAGCTAACATCAATAGATCAGCCCAGGTCACTGCAGGGGATGACAAGTGCTGCTGTCAGCGAGGTACATTACCTGCTCTGATCTCCTGCACTGCTGACAGCACCTGTCACTTAGTTCAATGACCTTCACAGCCAAGAATCGCGAGCGGCCCGTGACGTCACCGCTAGTCACAGTCTCGGGTCGGAAGTGAGAGAAGGTGATGTGACAAGCGGCGGCCATGAAGGACAGTGACAGCGCTGAGGTCAGGAGGGCAGGACTTCATCACCGCAGGTAAGCCGAGCAGGGCCATGTGTGCGGAGTGCGAGGTGGGTGGAGCCTAGCGGGGTAATGTGTGCAGAGTGCCAGGTGGGCGGAGCCTAGCGGGACCACGTATGCAGAGTGCCAGGTGGGCGGAGCCTAGTGGGACCATGTGTGCAGAGTGCCAGGTGGGCGGAGCCTAGCGGTGTAATGTGTGCAGAGTGCCAGGTGGGCGGAGCCTAGCGGGACTATGTGTGCAGAGTGCCAGGTGGGCGGAGCCTAGCGGGGTAATGTGTGCAGAGTTCCAGGTGGGCGGAGCCTAGCGGGGCCATGTGTGCAGAGTGCCAGGTGGGCGGAGCCTAGCGGGGCCATGTGTGCTGGCGGCGGAGTGCAAAGAGGGTGGAGCCTAGCGGGGCAATGTGGCGCTGAGGACGTCAGTGTCGTGGACTGCATGGCTGGGGACAGGTGAGTGTGTGTGTGTACATGTACATGCCGCGTGCAGGAGGGGGGCGGAGTGAGCTGAGCGGGGAAGTGTCAGCTTCCTGCACACGTAACTAGGATAAATATCGGGTTACTAACCAAAGCACTTTGCTTGGATACCCGATGTTTATCTTGCTTACCAGCTTACCGCAGGCTGCCAGCGATGGCTTCCTGCACACTGTGGCTGTAAAAAGCCCTGCTTTTGCTGCTAGAACCGTTCTCGAACGTAACTCGAACTGTCAAGTTTTTAGCAAAAAGCTCGAGTTCTAGTTCGATTTAGAACACCCCCCCCAAAATCACTCGAACCGCGAACTGGAGAACCGCGAACCGCGCTCAACTCTAATTATGACACTCTTAAAATGCATGTAGGAAACAGGGGTCAAAAAAAGGGTATCCAGGTATTCAGTATATAGGTAATTAAGTCACATTATTGCTGTAAGAAAATACATGTCCACAAAGGATACAGGGAATAAAGTGTCATGTGCAATACAATTACTGTCACTACAAAAGTAGGGGGATTACATAAACATTGCACACTGTCCCATATAAAGTGCTATATATATCCTAGTGGATCAAACAAGAATTTTTGCAGCACATATATAACAAGTCAGATAACAGTAATATATATATATATATATATATATATATATACCAGTACCCAGAGGTGGAGGGGATTCACACCAAGCCTGAGGGACGCGCGTTTCGCTTGTAGCTGTGTCAACCAGGCAAGGTAAGAGTGGTCAATTCTTTGTTTTTTGTTGAACTATGCCTGTGGTGGGTTATTTACCTTTTTGTCTTACAATATGATACGCCCTGTTATAGTTATTTTGATCGTTTTTTTGCTAAGTAATACAAGCTGTTAAACCCACATATTTAAAGTGTATTGTGTTCCCAGACAGTATAAATGATGCTGCGAGTATATCCGGTTTATACACATGTTGAAATAAAGAGAGATTTTCCTCCATGGTATTACACTTGGTTACTCTATTTCTACAGAATGTACAGAGCGCATCCGCTAATAGCTGGTGCTAAATCACAGTGCAGTAACATGATGTGCCTATTCAAGACTCATCGTTGTTAAGTTTACCCTTGTGTCTACCATCCAGATCAACCATATAAATCACACCGCAAGAAGATTATGTTTAAAGAGTACCATTTAAGAGATAATAAAATCCCAGACTAGGTGAATGCTAATGAGCAGCGGGGGAATATATGAAGGGAGCTGAGCTTACTGCTAATGAACTACTCAGGCTTACATAATACATGAGTGAAAGAAATGTAAATGTCTTACATAACATATGGTGTGAAATCTTATTTTATTGCAATAACCCTTAAAGGGAGCTTGTCAAGGGTATTTACCATTAAATTGTATTAGGGAGCACTAATAATATTTCTAGTGATATCTTTATTACAACTAACTGTAATTGCAGTCTTTGTAAAAAAAGTGTTTAATCCCAGTGCGCGTATACCCGAGCTAGTCAAGGAGCGCCATCACTCATCACTGCGGATTGCTGGTATCACTCCCATTCAGTGTGTGAAAGAAAAACAGTAAAAAGAATAACTCTGTACTCCTCCTCCCTGCTCATGCTGGTTTGTCGTAGCTATGGGCGTGATACCAGAAAACCACAGGAATGAGTGACCACGCTCCAATACTTCTTCAAGAACACTAAGATTAAACATTACTTTTAAAAAAACTAAAGTAACAGTTCCAATAAAGGCATTATTAAATATGTTATAAGGAGCCTGATAAAGCGAGTGAAAATTATTTGATACAAATCAAATATGTTTTTGATTTTGTGAAATTGGCAAGTACAAACAATTTGAGATTTAATTTGCATGAATTGCCCAAAAATAAATTACCACTGCTATTTTATAATTTGACAAGATTGCATCAGCTACAAATGACTCACAAAAAATCAGAAAAGTTCATGAGTTTCTCCATATTGCCTTTTACCTATCACCTCACATAGAATAACACAGCGAGGAAGGACTTTCATAGCCTGTCAAAAAGCCTAGGCAAGGAACATAGCATCAATTTTAGGGTGATTTACAGTAGAGAGACAACATTCAGAGCTCAGCAAATAAGAAAGGAAGGGAAAGCCCTAAATCATTACACAAATACACAGTCAGTAATATATTTTATACCTGAAACACTGACATAAATTAGAGTGATAATACAAATTTTCAATGAATGTAGATAGAGAGGTAGGAGAGGTACCAGAAATAGTCCCAAGCAAAGTATGATTGTTCAGTGATATGAACAATATGGTACCTGCTATCTGTACTTCTGCAGTTCATATGAATTACAATTCCATATTTTTTTCTTGATTGTTAATGCACTAGAAAGACGCATGTCAGAACAATATTATTTACCAACCAACCATGCCACAACTCTCAGTGTTCTTTTAGGATAATTGGAGACTTTTCAGTGTTGTGATTTAATGCAAGACAAACCTTTTAAAAAGTTTGAAAAAACAAAGACCAGGACAACTGGACCTCATGATGGTGAAAGGATGCATGTACCCCAAGGCAAAATGACATGAAAAACAGAGAACAGAAGGGGCTATACCATGCTAGTACAAAATAAATAATAGACCACTGTTAGAAAAAAGTATACCAATTTTATTGTAGAAAAAGTGCAACACTAATTTTATAAAACAGTGAGAATATTACAGTACATGATTTAATCAATGTTAATATAAAAACCAGAAAAAGAGGTAGTTGGAGGAGAAAAATCCCACAGAAAAGACGGGACACTGACCATAACCATAGCCACAAGTCAGACAGGAGGCCAAGTGTATAAATAGCCAGCAATGTAAAAATATATACATATAGGAAAAGTTGGAACCCTAAAACATTGGTGGTGGTTAACTTCCAAAAAGCCTACCTGTATATAAGTAAAAAAGGGCTGGAGGGGAAAGACTGCCGTCCAAGGTGTGGGACCGGTCCCGACACGTGTTTCTGTAACTACTTCAGGAGACCATCTTTTAAAAAGTTTGTTGAATTTAAATTTCAAAAGAACACTCTTAATATGTTTCAGAGGTAAGTCCTATTGAAAAGGTCCATTTAAAGGGGATCTGTCATCAAATTCAAAGTTATTATCTTTGCTTTACAACAGCTAGAAAAGCATACTTATCAATATCTTTGTTGGCAAAATAGTGATATTAAAGTCTTATCCCCAAAACCACCTTAAAAGAATCCAAAAGTGGACAAGAACACCAATTTCTTGGTTTACTCAAACTTTTCCCTTTCTAGGCTGTGACATTCCCAAATTTGGAAAGATAGTTTTTGTAAATATGTGATAGTGCCGGTATTAGTCTATGGGTTCACTCATATCTGCACATAAAATGTGCGAGTGCACTGCAAGAAAAAAATTGCATTACACTGGCACTAATGTTAACCAATAGGGCAGAGCACATCTGCTAGTTTAGTCTCTGACAAATTCTGTGTGTGAAGCAAATTGCAGCATGCTGTGAATGGCTCTGTACCTCAGCAGTACAAGTCAATGGGTGCGAGAAAAACACGCGGCACACAAAATACACATGGACAGTACACGGACGTGTGTTTTTAACATGAAGTTTTAAATACAGTCAAAAGCTAAAAAGATAGCTGGATAGGTAGAATAAGTACTCAACTGGTCAAAGCCCGAGTCTGACTGTGCAACTCAAAAGCACCATGCAAACCATAGTGTGATGTGTCAGACTGCAGTGTGAACAGGGTCAAATGTTGCCATGGCACTCGAAGAGTTTAGAGCTGAACCCCATGTGACAGTACCCCTTCCTCTATGAGGGGCCTCTGGACCCTCTGGACCAGTTCTCTCTGGATGACGGCAATGGAAGACCTAACCAGGTGCTGTGCATGGATAACTGAATCTGGCACTCAAGTCCTTTGGTCAGGACCATAACCCTGCCATTTCACCAGATACTACAGAGAACAATGAACGCTCGTGTCTGATCGTGCAGCTGAAAAGCACTAGGAAAACCTTAGGCTAGGTTCGCACACTGCGTCTTTTTGACGCTGCGTTTTTGTGCGTTTTTGGCCGCTAAAAACGCACAAAAACGCACCTGTGTCGAAAAAACGCATCAAAAAATGCATGCGTTTTTGCCGCGATTTGGTGCGTTTTTGGCTGCGTTTTGCTGCGTTTTTGATCTCTGCATTTTGCTGCGTTTCTCCAATGCATTGCATGGGGGGAAAACGCAGAAAAACGCAGGAAAGAACTGACATGTCCATTTTTTTTTTTTAACTCAAAAACGCAGGTAAGAAAAACAGATGTGTGCGGACAGCAAAAATGAAAACTCATAGACTTTGCTGGGGAAGCAAAGTCCTGCAGTTTTGAGGCCAAAAACGCACCCGAAAAACGCGCAAAAACGCCGCGAAAAACGCACTGTGCGCACATAGCCTAAGTGTGACATGTCAGACTCTGCAGTATGAAAAGGTCAGAAGTTGGTATGACCTTCAGTGAGTTTTTCAGCTGAACACCATGCGACATCATGCCTTTGCTGGACATCTCCTTTTTATGAAGGCATGTAGGCACAATGTGTCTTTTATCTGCTGAACTAATTTCCCTTGGCCAACTGCTGCATCAGTGGAACTTATTGTTGCCAATTTCTCAGGGCTCCCTCAAAAACCTTGAAGAGCACATCTTGAAACCCCAGTCTACCTTGAAATCTTTGCCTGTTAGACCTTGCTGATGCAGTATAACTGCTATGTGTATTGTTGCACTGCTCAGTGTTACCATGGGAGTGCGACCTGTGACATGAATCAATCTTCCAAATCCCAACTTTTGTAGCGGAGTTTAGCTGTACCTCATCCAATTTTAAGCCTTTGACAAAGCCATTTTTATTTCAGCTGATTGTCTTTCATCCTACATATGAATATTGTAATCGTTATTATCACCTGTCTAATAGGATTGGTTTTTCATCTGACAATAATTTTTCAATACAGTATATTTCTGTTTCTTTTAAGGCAAAGGGTTGTCATACAAAATATTAATTACATTTAGATTTCTCTTTTGTTCACTTTGCATTTTGTTAATTGATAATAATAAACTATTAACATTTCTAGTTTTTTAATGTACTTTTACTTTGCAGATATTTTTTCCTGATTGCATCATTCAACTGCCTATTGATGATGTTGATAAAGAAAATAATCTATTCAGATAGTATAATCCATAGTTTGCCATCATATTACTTTACTTGTTATATGCCAGCTATATATCAGTTTTATAATACCATATTTCATTGTTGGAATGTTTTGTAAGATGTTGTACTATATATCAGATGTTCTCATAGAAACAAGATGCCTTGAGGTTTCCTATATCAGAATTATCCTTGAAAACTGATAATTACTTATGTTATCCTTGAATGGATTCATAATTCAGTCTGGGCATGAATAGAAACTCCATGACTGAGAGACAGAATTTTGATTTAAATACTGTACCTTTTTGCAAAAGGGCAGATCCCTCTCTTATATTCATAGGGTCCTGTATATGAATTTGTTGTATATCTTATCTTTACTTATCTACTTTTATTGTAACTTTTAGGCTGGGGCCACACGGGGATTACTGTGATCCGCTCGCATGACACTCAGCTCACACTGGCAGTACAGCAGAGCAGAGTGTCATGCGAGTGTTCCTGCGACTGAGGTCCGACCGTGTGTGCGGACCTCAGCTGTGTGGGGCGGGCCGGCACTGAGGAGGGAAGGGAGGGATTTATCTCGCTCTCTTCTCCGTAGCCGGCTATTGCCATTCTCGCACTGCACTCGCGGTACACCGGTGTACTGTGAGTGCAGTGCGATCTTTCTCTCTCCCCATACACTTGAATGGGAGCGAAAGAAAGAGTCTCACTTTACAATCACAGCATGTTCCGATTGTTTTCTCGGTCCAATTAGGGCTTAGAAAATAATTGCTTATGTGCGCTGACACACAGGCTAAAATTGGTCCGAGTGGAATGTGATGTTTTATCGCACTCCACTCGCACCGATTTTCATGCCGTGTGGCTTAGGCCTTATTCTAAATAAATGTTCTTTTAAGGGGGCTTTACACACTATGATATCGTTAATGTTTGGTCGTCGGGGTCAAGTTGTTAGTGACGCACATCCGGCGTAATTAACGATATCGCAGCGTGTGACACTGACCAGCGACCTTAAGCGACCTCAAAAATGGTGAAAATCGTTCACCATGGAGAGGTCGTCCCAAACTCAAAAATTGGTAAGGGTTGCTTATACACGTGGTTCATCGCTCATGCGGCAGCACACATTGCTATGTGTGACACCGCAGGAGCGAGGAACGTCTCCTTAACTGCCGCCGGCCACAATGCGGAAGGAAGGAGGTGGGCGGGATGTTACGTCATGCTCATCTCCGCCCCTCTGCTTTGATTGGCCGGCCGCTTAGTGACGTTGCGGTGACATCGCTATGATGCCAAACGTCCCTCCCCCTTGAAGGAGGGATTGTTCGGCAGTCACAGCGACGCCGCCGACCAGGTAAGTATGTGTGACGCTGCCGTAGCGATAATGTTCGCTACGGCAGTGATCACAAACAATCGCATGCGCGATGGGGGCGGGTGCTTACACGCTCGCTATCGCTACAAATTGCTAGCGATATCGCTACCGTGTAAAGCCCCCTTTACTCAGATCATTTATGAAGACCAGATTTTGATTGATATTTTTTCTACATTAATATACAAACATTTACAAAAATGTAAAATATGGGCTACTATTTTTTTTATCATTTTCAACCAACGTGTAAATAGAATTAACAATAATTGTTTGCATTGGAATATTATATATTTTAGCAAATCAGCATCATAAGTTATAATAAATGTGAATAATTAAAAATGGAAAAAAAATTGGAAAATATTTGCGCAAGATAATAAACAATAATTTAAGTTTTTCTTTAGCATTTAATTATATGAAGCCCTTCTCATCTATGCCAGCTTTCACCAGTAGGCCACATTTTTCAAATCTGATGTGTCACTTTAGGTAATAACTCTTGAATGCTTTTAGAAACCTAAAACTACACTGTGTCCAATCCCTTCTCCTGATCAGTGCAATGTTTCTCCCCTTGGAGTGCTCTGGTTATGGCTGGCTGCATGTGGCCGGAGACCAAAACTGCCCAATTAGTGACTTCCATTGGGGTTCAGGTCAAGTCTGAGTCTCAAACCGAACTTTAACTAAAGTCCGGCTAAACCAACTGAACCGAATTTTCATGAGTCCGCTAATCTCTAGAGAAGACACCATTCAACAATGAGAGACCTGGAGTAGTTTCTAAAAGAAAAGTGGTGCAAAAATCCATTTGAGCGGTTTAAGATGCTTTGTGATGGTTATAGGAAGCAATGGATTACAGTTATTTATTCCAAAGGGTGTGCAACTAAATATTAAGTTGAGGGTGCCAACAATTCTGTCCGGGTCATTTTTGGAGTTTTATGTGAAACTGTCCAAATTTGCCTTTTTTTATCTGTTTTTTTTGTGTTATTCCAATACACACAAGGAAAATAAACGCGTGTATAACAACACATGTGTAATTTCAATAATTTTGTGGGAGAAGTACTATATTTTCTGCAACAATTTCAATACTTTTGGTCTTATCTGCATGTGTACTTTAAGTATGTCTTTTTTTGTAAGAGTGTTAGGCCTCATGCGCATGCTGCACTTTTTGCTGTATTTTTTTTTTGTGTAGTTTATGGCACAAAACTGCATGCATTTCCTTCCACAGCAAAGTCTATGAGATTCCATGCAGCATTTTTTGGCTGCATCTTTGTGGTGACCACAAAGATACAGCATGTTAGTTCTTTTTGTGTTTTGGTCCTGCATTTTTCATTATTAATACTGACTCCTGGGGACCTCAATGAACTAAGTGACCTCACCTCAGGTGAGGTCACTGAACTCACCTAAGGTTGAGTTACCTGCGTTCACAGGTGGAGGACCATGGGAATCTCCAGCTGTGCAGTCAGGTTCAATGATCGTGCACTGTGACTTTAGATGTAGCAGAGCTAGAATCGTCGTTGGACCTTGTGCCGTATATATCAGACCTGCAGGGGTGTTTTTGGAGTTAACAAAGTGGTGAAAGAATATGCTTTATTGCCTATTATTTCAAATAAAGGATTTTTTCGGCGTTTGTGTTTATTTACTTTCACTTACAGATTAGTGATGGGGGTGTCTCATAGACGCCTCCCATTACTAATCTAGGGCTTAGTCGCAGCTGTCAGCTGACATTAATCCCTTATTACCCCAATTGCTACTACACCAGGGCAATCGGAAGAGCTAGGTAAAGTGCTGAGATTGTTGCATTTTGTGGATGCAGCAATCCTGGGCTGCTGCAGGCTGCTATTTTTAGGTTGGGGTGTCCTAAAAAGCATAATTCTCCTCAGCCTGAGAATACCAGCCCCAACTGTCTTGCTTTATCTTGGCTGGGTATCAAAATTGAGGGGGACCGCACACTACTTTTTTCCCGTATGTGGTTTCTCTTATTTTTATACACAGCCAACATAAGCACACGGCTGGGGGCTGCAGCCTGTAGCCATATGCTTTATCTGTGCTGGGTAGCATAATATGGGAGCACTTTTTTTTATTTATTTATTTTTACTGTATGATATACACCCTCAGGCAGGTTCTGTGATTGGAAGCGTAAGACACGCTGTCACTCAGTGTGCGGGCTTGTCTAACTGTAACCAATCACAGACACCAGTGGATGGGGGAAGCAGTGCATATGCAATAAAGGTAAGGCCTCTTTCACACGTCCTTGTCTCCGGTACTTGTTTGGTCCTTTTCCTCACGTACCGGAGACACGGGCACACGTAGACTCATTAAAATAAATGGGTCTGCGCTCACGTGCGTGTTCTGCCATGGACCGTGTGTACATGTGGAGCACACATGTGTCTGTGTGCTCCACACATCAACATGTCCATTTTTCTCTGGCATCACGGGTGTCACACGGAACGCAAACGGACTACACGGAGGTGTTCCATGTGACACGCGCCAGAGAAAACAAATGAGTTTGAGAATATAAAAAAAACTTTACTCACCCTCTCCAGCCCTGCTGTCTCTGCCGTTGCTGTCACTTCATTCCGACCGCCGCTGATTATGCTCATTGAATATTCACTTCACTGCGGCCGGAAGCTGCAGCAGCGGGGAGTCGGCAGGACCGGAGACCGAAGATCAGCACCACGGACAGCGACGCCAGGGACAGGTGAGCAGAAAGTTCCCGTTCTCTGTGTGTTATCATGGATACCACACGGAGAACACACGTAGGCCATAAACATGGCTCACGGAGGGCAAAACGCACCTCGGACACGTCCGTGAAAAACGTGCGTGCTTTTTCACGAACGTGTGAAAGAGGCCTAACAAGCAGCCCTGGAAGTGAATGAGAGGTCACGAGAATGTAGAAGCTGTGGACAAGTTGCACAATAGGGTCTTACCAGATTAAATTCAGAAATATAAAATTAGGTACACTTTCCCATATGGGTTGTGTAAGTCACAACCCCTAAAATCACGTAGTATCAAGGTGGAAGAGCTGCAGCCGTGAAGTGTTCAGAAGAGTAGGATAAAGGAAACCGGGTATCATGCTGCGCTTGTCACCATTCAAGACCGAATAAACTTATTCCATGTCTTTATGGAGGTGGCTAAGTACAGGTCAACACATTTTGGAGGGCGCAGCCCCCTTCCTGAGGACATACAGCAATGACAAGAATAATCACTTCACTTATTCTTCCACACAACGCATTGACCTGTACTTAGTTATCTCAATAAAGACATGGAGTTAGTTTATTCGGTCTTGAATGGTGACAAGCGTGGCGTGATACCCGGTTTCCTTTATCCCTCTCTTCTGAGAGGCCACGGGAGCAGTTACAGCCATGTTGGTCTCATTAGGTATAGCACTGCTCACTTTATTATTTTTTTATTTTTCCTTTATTTTTTTTGTTAGTCGAGTACCAGACCCGGCATTCGGGTACCTTTGAATCCGCGGGGGTTGGAATTTACAGTTCAGGTCGCCCATCGCTATTATTGCATAAAAAAAGAAAAACGCATTGTCATTAATGTATCAAAAACGCATGGAAAACGGATGGTAAGTGCATGTTTTTTGGATGTGTTTCTGTGACCACAGGCTGCGTTTATTCTGTCCACAGGGTGCTTTGAAGAAATTTAGAAAGCCTGAATTTTAGGGACCACTTCACTTTTAAAATGACTATAAGGGCTATATGTATCAGAAAGCTTCCAAACAGTACCCTATTTTTACAACTTCCGCTATCAGGATGCTCAAATTCATATTCAAATAATTTGTTAACCCTTCAGGCATTTAATAAGAATTAAGTCAAAGTGTAAGTAAAAAATGAAAAATTATTTATATATATTATATAATTTTTTTTTTTTCTCTGAAGTTACACGAGCCCAAAAAAATTTCATTTTCACGAATGGTAATTGGAAAAATAGGACATCTCAATTGGTAGAGAAACTTCTCCTGAGTATGACAATACCTCAGAAACCACTGTTTGGGCACAGACTTTTGGATTGCATATTTTGCTGAAATAGATTGCAGATGCCATGTCGCATTTGCAGTGTCTCAAAGATGACATATCAGCAGAAACCCCCACAAGTGAACCCATTTTACAGGCCACACAAACTTCACATTGAGATATAGTGAGCATCTTGAACCGACAGGTGCTTCACAGAATTTTACAACAGTGGACTGTGAAAATTAAAAATTATGTTTTTTCCACTAAAATCTTGCTTTTGTCCAAAATATTTTAAGAGTAAAAGGCAAAAAAAACCAACATAATTTAAAATTTCTCTTGGGTAAGCCAACATATGGTAAAAATAATACCCTACTTCTTGGGCATATAGCAGGATTGAAAGGAACAGAGCACTGTTTGACTTTGGGAGTGCAATTTTGATTCAAAGATTATGGACGCTTTATTGCATTTGAAGCGGTCCTGAGGTGTTGAAATAACAGATACAAGTGTTACCATTTTGGAAACTACAACCCTTTAGGATTTCATCTAATTGTATACTGAACATTTTGAAACCATAGTTTTACAGAATTTTATAAGAATAACATAAACATGGGAAATTTTGTTTTTAACACTAAAATATTGGATTAGCCTCAACTTTTAAAGTTTCACAAAGGGGTGATAGTAGAAAACTGATCACTTTAATTATTACTCTATTTCCCCTGAACACGATTAACCTATATGTGGTTAGAAACTACTGTTCAAGCACACTGCAAAGTTCAGATCGGAAAGAGGAACATATTGAAATGCAGATTTCAATGTAGTGTTTTATGGGGGCTACGCCACATTGGCAGAACTCCCATGGAACCACAAAAACAGAACACCCAAAAGGAACCCCATTCTTCAAACCATATCACTCATTGACCTGGAGGTCTAGAGAGCATGTTGACACCACAGGTGCTTCACAGAACTTTGTACCATTCAGCTGTGAAGATAAAAAATTACATTATCTCTAAAATTATATTTAAACCCCTGATTTTTCATTTTCACCAAAGGTAATAGGTAACATGAACTCGATGATTAAAAAAATTGTCACAAACATGACAATACCCCATATATATATATATATATATATATATATATATATATATATATATACCCAAACTACGGGTGGAACGACAAAGACTGTTATGGCTGGGAAGGAGATGTGGATCTGTAGCGCCCCTGAGACTGGGTGCTACAGGGTATTGTATTGTATGTATTTAATATATGTAATTTATAATGTCTGTCCAGGCAGGGAGAGGTTAAGTCTAATTCCTGCTTCACACATGCAGTCTCACACACACACACACACACACACACACACACGTAGGCAGAGAGAACATTTCTCAGGTGGGGGCACGTGCAGGGGGAAGTTACAAGAGACAGTTTACTTTAATTTTAAGTTAGAATGCCTGGAAAGCTCTGAGAGAGGACATGTAGTGACCAGCTCCCTCAGAGAGCTCTGTCTCTCTCTCAGGGAGGCTGAGCAGAGGAACCACCAAGTCCAGACCGGTTTATACACCCTTTCCTTACCTGTGACCGGGCGAGTGGATGGCTGAGGACCTCTGAGCTGAGAGAGTGGATAGCACCAGTTAGGAGGCTCCAGGTCCATTAGCTGGCAGAGACCTGGAATGGGAGAGGTGGCTAGCCGGGATGAAGCACAGAGCCTGGGACCGGTAGTTGTGTGGCATAGAGGAGAAGAGGGTTACAGAGCCCTGCAGCTTTGGGTGGCAGAGTAGCGGGTCCCAAAAGCTCCAGACACAAGGACGGGACCACCACATGAGCTCACAAGAAGGGGAAAGCCCACAGGCTGCTCTACCAGACTTTGACCCCTGTTCTGCCTGGGAATGCCCGTAGTCATTGCAGTAATGATAGAACCGTGAGTAAACAAGATCTGAAACCTGCAACCCAGTGACTCTGACTCTGTTTGTCGTCACCTTGTGATCTGGCGATTCCCAGTTCCCCGTTCTTCCTCCCGGGGGCTGCTCCGCCTGTGGGGAGCCATATCATCTTGGCTGCACCCCAACATCTCCCTCAGCGAGGTACCCTGCAGCGGCGGCCTTTTCCCTAACCGCACACCACAGGTGGCGTAGTCAACATCATCCGTTCCACTCCTGGAGGAGGAAAGGTCGGACAAAGGGTCAGCAGCGGAGGAGGCCGGGACCCCAGTCACCACCATCACTGGTGACTACCTCTCCAGGAATAATCTTTGCTAGCCTCTCTTTACTGTGCACCACGGGGCCACGGAACCGGGTCAGGCCACGACTTCAACAAACCACTGGTCAGTGATGGGTATACAAGGTACGGAGGTAAGCTCCTATCTTGAGCTCCGTGGGGAGTCACAACTGGAGTAGTCAGCAGGTTTGCGTGCCCAATCTAATGGGTACTGCATGCCTTTACTGGACTGTTGTATTTGTATTTTGTGCCCGAAGCCATGGGCACCGTGACTACTGGACTGAGACTGTAAAATGGCGTCCATTGAGACTAGGATGGGCGCCATGCGTACCAACAGAGACTGGACTTGCCCGCCTTTCAGGGGTGGGAATGTAGCGGGATGGGAAAAAACAGTGCCTGCCCCCTTTGTTGGATATTAGAGATGAGCGAACCGGTCGCGGTTCGGCTCGAGGTTGGTTCGCCGAACGGACCTCCCGTTCGAGTTCGGTTCGTCGAACGTTCGACGAACCGAACTCGAACTGCATAGGAAACAATGGCAGGCAATCACAAACACAGAAAAACACCTAGAAAACACCCTCAAAGGTGTCCAAAAGGTCACAAACAACTCACAACACATGGGAAAGTGACAAGGACATATACTCATGCGAAAACAAAAGAGCTGGACAAGGAAAAAGAGGAGGACACACAGATATATGAGTATATGCAAGGAAACATGCCATTATTGTGCAACTTGAGCCCTGCTCATTCTCGGCTTCCAATCTTGATAAATTGCCTGAGCTCGCCACGTACATCTTGGGGATCTTGTCGTGTCCTGCAGCCAGCGTTCTCTCGGAACCTGTCTTCAGTGCTGCTGTGGGTCTGCTGGCAGATAAGCACACGTGTCTGTCCACTGACAATGTGGACATGGCTCTCAGAGGACTTTTCTTCCCCGGGGTCAGCCAGGGGACGGGAAAGGCACGCGTATTTTTGAGAGTGCTTCATGCAAAGCATCTTTTTCTTTTTCAAAAGGGGGCTCAACCGATGCCAGTCAAGTGGGGTGTGTGTGGCCCAGTGAGTGGCAACGAGGGAGACTGTGGTTGGAGTCCCCTCGCTGTGTTTCTAAAAGAACCAAGATGAACAAGTCATGGCTCTCAGAGGACTTTTCTTCCCCGGGGTCAGCCAGGGGACGGGAAAGGCACGCGTATTTTTGAGAGTGCTTCATGCAAAGCATCTTTTTCTTTTTCAAAAGGGGGCTCAACCGATGCCAGTCAAGTGGGGTGTGTGTGGCCCAGTGAGTGGCAACGAGGGAGACTGTGGTTGGAGTCCCCTCGCTGTGTTTCTAAAAGAACCAAGATGAACAAGTCATGGCTCTCAGAGGACTTTTCTTCCCCGGGGTCAGCCAGGGGACGGGAAAGGCACGCGTATTTTTGAGAGTGCTTCATGCAAAGCATCTTTTTCTTTTTCAAAAGGGGGCTCAACCGATGCCAGTCAAGTGGGGTGTGTGTGGCCCAGTGAGTGGCAACGAGGGAGACTGTGGTTGGAGTCCCCTCGCTGTGTTTCTAAAAGAACCAAGATGAACAAGTCATGGCTCTCAGAGGACTTTTCTTCCCCGGGGTCAGCCAGGGGACGGGAAAGGCACGCGTATTTTTGAGAGTGCTTCATGCAAAGCATCTTTTTCTTTTTCAAAAGGGGGCTCAACCGATGCCAGTCAAGTGGGGTGTGTGTGGCCCAGTGAGTGGCAACGAGGGAGACTGTGGTTGGAGTCCCCTCGCTGTGTTTCTAAAAGAACCAAGATGAACAAGTCATGGCTCTCAGAGGACTTTTCTTCCCCGGGGTCAGCCAGGGGACGGGAAAGGCACGCGTATTTTTGAGAGTGCTTCATGCAAAGCATCTTTTTCTTTTTCAAAAGGGGGCTCAACCGATGCCAGTCAAGTGGGGTGTGTGTGGCCCAGTGAGTGGCAACGAGGGAGACTGTGGTTGGAGTCCCCTCGCTGTGTTTCTAAAAGAACCAAGATGAACAAGTCATGGCTCTCAGAGGACTTTTCTTCCCCGGGGTCAGCCAGGGGACGGGAAAGGCACGCGTATTTTTGAGAGTGCTTCATGCAAAGCATCTTTTTCTTTTTCAAAAGGGGGCTCAACCGATGCCAGTCAAGTGGGGTGTGTGTGGCCCAGTGAGTGGCAACGAGGGAGACTGTGGTTGGAGTCCCCTCGCTGTGTTTCTAAAAGAACCAAGATGAACAAGTCATGGCTCTCAGAGGACTTTTCTTCCCCGGGGTCAGCCAGGGGACGGGAAAGGCACGCGTATTTTTGAGAGTGCTTCATGCAAAGCATCTTTTTCTTTTTCAAAAGGGGGCTCAACCGATGCCAGTCAAGTGGGGTGTGTGTGGCCCAGTGAGTGGCAACGAGGGAGACTGTGGTTGGAGTCCCCTCGCTGTGTTTCTAAAAGAACCAAGATGAACAAGTCATGGCTCTCAGAGGACTTTTCTTCCCCGGGGTCAGCCAGGGGACGGGAAAGGCACGCGTATTTTTGAGAGTGCTTCATGCAAAGCATCTTTTTCTTTTTCAAAAGGGGGCTCAACCGATGCCAGTCAAGTGGGGTGTGTGTGGCCCAGTGAGTGGCAACGAGGGAGACTGTGGTTGGAGTCCCCTCGCTGTGTTTCTAAAAGAACCAAGATGAACAAGTCATGGCTCTCAGAGGACTTTTCTTCCCCGGGGTCAGCCAGGGGACGGGAAAGGCACGCGTATTTTTGAGAGTGCTTCATGCAAAGCATCTTTTTCTTTTTCAAAAGGGGGCTCAACCGATGCCAGTCAAGTGGGGTGTGTGTGGCCCAGTGAGTGGCAACGAGGGAAACTGTGGTTGGAGTCCCCTCGCTGTGTTTCTAAAAGAACCAAGATGAACAAGTCATGGCTCTCAGAGGACTTTTCTTCCCCGGGGTCAGCCAGGGGACGGGAAAGGCACGCGTATTTTTGAGAGTGCTTCATGCAAAGCATCTTTTTCTTTTTCAAAAGGGGGCTCAACCGATGCCAGTCAAGTGGGGTGTGTGTGGCCCAGTGAGTGGCAACGAGGGAGACTGTGGTTGGAGTCCCCTCGCTGTGTTTCTAAAAGAACCAAGATGAACAAGTCATGGCTCTCAGAGGACTTTTCTTCCCCGGGGTCAGCCAGGGGACGGGAAAGGCACGCGTATTTTTGAGAGTGCTTCATGCAAAGCATCTTTTTCTTTTTCAAAAGGGGGCTCAACCGATGCCAGTCAAGTGGGGTGTGTGTGGCCCAGTGAGTGGCAACGAGGGAGACTGTGGTTGGAGTCCCCTCGCTGTGTTTCTAAAAGAACCAAGATGAACAAGTCATGGCTCTCAGAGGACTTTTCTTCCCCGGGGTCAGCCAGGGGACGGGAAAGGCACGCGTATTTTTGAGAGTGCTTCATGCAAAGCATCTTTTTCTTTTTCAAAAGGGGGCTCAACCGATGCCAGTCAAGTGGGGTGTGTGTGGCCCAGTGAGTGGCAACGAGGGAGACTGTGGTTGGAGTCCCCTCGCTGTGTTTCTAAAAGAACCAAGATGAACAAGTCATGGCTCTCAGAGGACTTTTCTTCCCCGGGGTCAGCCAGGGGACGGGAAAGACACGCGTATTTTTGAGAGTGCTTCATGCAAAGCATCTTTTTCTTTTTCAAAAGGGGGCTCAACCGATGCCAGTCAAGTGGGGTGTGTGTGGCCCAGTGAGTGGCAACGAGGGAGACTGTGGTTGGAGTCCCCTCGCTGTGTTTCTAAAAGAACCAAGATGAACAAGTCATGGCTCTCAGAGGACTTTTCTTCCCCGGGGTCAGCCAGGGGACGGGAAAGGCACGCGTATTTTTGAGAGTGCTTCATGCAAAGCATCTTTTTCTTTTTCAAAAGGGGGCTCAACCGATGCCAGTCAAGTGGGGTGTGTGTGGCCCAGTGAGTGGCAACGAGGGAGACTGTGGTTGGAGTCCCCTCGCTGTGTTATACATGCTTTTAGAAGGGCATGACATGGCTTGGAGGTTGACTTTCATAAAATGCAAACTGTTGGCTACCAAAATGCTGCCTTTCCAACAACTGTGGTTATAGGCAATGAGGAACATACTGATGAAGATGAGACGCAGATACCCGATTGGGATGACAACTTAAATATTCGGTCAGGGCAAGAAGAAACTCGGTCTGAGGGGGAGGGGAGTGCAAACACAACAATTGATGATGAAGTTCTAGATCCCACCTACTGTCAACCCACAGTCAGACACTCGAGGAGGTCAATAGAGGCGGTGGAGGAGGATGCAACCGACGTCGAAGTAACCTGGCGCCTTCCTGGACACAGTCGGAGCACTGGTAGCACGTCTACAACTGCATCCTCAGCCACCACTCTGCCTCTGAGCATTATTCGGGGTGGATCAACAGGTCGCATGGCCTCTAAGCCTTGCCTAGCCTGGTCCTTTTTTGACATAAAAAAAGATCGGCCAAATTATGTGATCTGTAACATTTGCCATGGTTATCTTAGTAGAGGTCAAAACCTCAGCAGTTTGACAACTTCTTCCATGAATCGTCACATGAATAAATATCATATGGCCTGGTGGGAAGCTCACCGTGCTGCAATGCGGCCTAGTGGAGCCAACCATCCACCGCCTGCCCCTTCCAGGGCATCCGCGCGCTCGTCATCTTCTAGGACTGTGGGGACAGCTGTCACACCTGTTTTTCCACCCACAACTTCCACCACTGTAACCGCAACAGGCAGTTTGCTTGGTAGGTCGTCAGTTGGTTTGGAAGGGGAAACAAGTGAGTGTGTACAGCTCTCTCAGACATCGATAGCACCAACTTTGGATGAAGGCAACATCATGTCTCCGCCTGCACTTTCCTCCCAAAGCTGCATTTTTCCAGGGACACCCTACTCAACACCGTCTACACACAGCAGCCAGATCTCTGTCCCTCAGATGTGGTCAAATAAAAGGCCACTTCCTTCGACCCATGACAAAGCGAAGAGGTTGACTCTATCCCTCTGTAAGCTGTTGGCTACAGAAATGCTGCCTTTCCGCCTAGTGGACACACAGGATTTTAGAGACCTTATATCTGTCGCTGTGCCCCAGTACCAGATGCCTAGTCGCCACTACTTCTCTAAGAAAGGTGTGCCCGCGCTACACCAGCATGTCGCACATAATATCACCGCTTCCTTGAGAAACTCTGTGTGTGAACGGGTGAATTTCAGCACCGATACTTGGACCAGTAAGCATGGACAGGGACGTTACATGTCGCTGACTGGGCACTGGGTAACTATGGTGATAGATGGTGAAGGGTCTGCTGCACAAGTCTTGCCGTCCCCACGACTTGTGTGTCAATCCTCTGTCTGTCCAAGTTCCGCCACTGCTTCTGCATCCTCCACCTCATCTGGGTCCTCCACCTCCGCCCCAAGCCTGCCTGGTCAGGCCACCAGCGTTCTCACTGCGCAGAAGGAATCACGCACCCCTCATTACTATGCTGGCAGCAGAGCGCAACGGCATCAGGCGGTCTTTAGCTTGACATGTCTTGGGAATAAGAGTCACACAGCTGAGGAGTTGTGGTCAGCTCTGCGGTCCGAGTTTAATAAATGGTTGTCTCCACTCAACCTGCAGCCTGGTAAGGCCGTGTGCGACAATGCTGCAAACCTGGGTGCGGCCCTTCGCCTGGGCAAGGTGACACACGTGCCTTGTATTTCTCACGTGTTGAACCTTGTTGTCCAGCAATTTTTAACACACTATCCCGGCCTAGATGGCCTTCTGACCAGGGCACGGAAACTGTCTGCAGTGCTCACTTCCGCCGTTCAAGCGCCGCAGCTGAGCGACTTGCATCGCTCCAGAAGTCTTTCGGCCTGCCGGTTCATCGCCTGAAATGCGGTGTGGCGACACGCTGGAATTCAACTCTCCACATGTTACAGCGACTGTGGCAGCACCACAGAGCCCTGGTGCAATACGTCATGACGTATAGCCTGGGCCAACGAGATGCAGAGGTGGGGCAGATCACCCTGATGGAGTGATCTCAGATCACGGACCTATGCACCCTTCTGCACAGTTTCGACATGGCGACGAATATGTTTAGCGCTGACAATGCCATTATCAGCATGACGATTACAGTCATTTACATGCTGGAGCACACGCTAAACACTATTCGGAGTCAGGGGGTGGGACAACAGGAAGGGGAGGAACTACAGGAGGATTCATATGCGCAAGACACAACAACATCACCAAGGTCCAGACGTTCATCATCACCAACGCGGCAGGCATGGGACCATGGGGGACAGGGATCAACAAGGGCGCATGGTAGCAGGCGAGATGTTGAGGAAGGTGCAGGAGGACATGAAGATATGGAGGACGAACTGTCCATGGACATGGAAGACTCAGCTGATGAGGGGGACCTTGGTCAAATTTAAGTTGAAAGAGGTTGGGGGGAGATGACAGAGGAAGAAAGAACGGTTAGCACCTCTATGCCACAAACACAGCGTGGACTTGGTCCGCATGGCTGCGCAAGACACATGAGTGCCTTCTTGTTGCACTACCTCCAACATGACCCTCGTATTGTCAAAATTAGAAGTGATGATGACTACTGGCTTGCCACACTATTAGATCCCCGGGACAAGTCCACATTTTGTGACATAATTCCACCCATAGAAAGGGACGCACGTATGCAGGAGTATCAGCAGAAGCTGTTACTCGATCTTAGCTCGGCTTTTCCACCAAACAACCGTGCAGGTGAAGGGAGTGATTCTCCCAGTTGTAACTTGACAAACATGGGACGGCCTCGTCATCTTCAACAGTCTACCCGTACCAGTAGGACCGTATCTGGTGCTGGTAACAGCAATTTTATGGAATCTTTTCATAATTTTTTTAGACCCTCCTTTGCAAGGCCACCAGAGACATCAAGTGTGTCACATAGTCAACGGATGGAGAGGATGATACAGGAGTATCTCCAAATGAACATCGATGCAATGACTTTGCAAATGGAGCCTTGCTCCTTTTGTGCTTCAAATCTAGAAAAATGTCAAGAGCTCTCCAGTTACGCCTTGAAGATTTTGTCGTGTCCAGCTGCCAGCGTTGTCTCTGAACGTGTCTTCAGTGCTGCTGGGTGTGTGCTGACAGATAAGCGCACGCGTCTCTCCAGTGACAATGTGGACAGACTGACGTTCATCAAAATGAACAAGTCATGGATCCAGAAGGAATTTACTACCCCTGTGTCATCCTGGGGAGAGTAAATGCTTGTGGATTTGGAATGTGCTTGATGCAAATCAAAACATCCTGTTTGCAACTAGGGCACAAGTCCTGCCACTGATGGGGTGTCTGTGTGCCCAATTTGGGGAAAAAAGGTAGACTCCGCTTGGAGTAACCCTTGCTTGCTGTGTTTTTTAAAAATGATACAAGATGAACAGATCTGAAGGCAAGATGAAGGCAACATCATGTCTCCGCCTGCACTTTTCTCACAAACCTGCATTTTTCCAGGGACACCCTACTCAACACCGTCTACAGACAGCAGCCAGATCTCTGTCCCTCAGATGTGGTCAAATAAAAGGCCACTTACTGCGACCCATGACAAAGCTAAGTGGTTGACTCTATCCCTCTGTAAGCTGTTGGCTACCGAAATGCTGCCTTTACGCGTAGTGGACACACAGGGATTTACAGACCTTATGTCTGTCGCTGTGCCCCAGTACCAGATGCCCAATCACCACTGCTTCTCCAAGAAAAGCATGCCCGCGCTACACCAGCATGTCGCACACAACATCACCACTTCCTTGAGAAAATCTGTGTGCGACAGGGTGCATTTCAACACAGATACTTGGACCAGTAAGCATAGACAGGGTCATTACATGTCACTGACTGGGCACTGGCAAACTATGGTGAGAGATGGAGAAGGGTCTGCTGTACAAGTCTTGCCGTCCCCACGAGTTGTTTCAATCCTTGTTCTGTATGTAGAAGTTAATACACTGCTTCTGCCTCTTTAACCTCGTGTGGGTCCTCTACCTTGGCGCAAACCCTGTGTGGTCAGGCCACCCTTCCTTGCAACTGCGCACAAGGACTACCACACACCTCCTTACTATGCTGGCAGCAGAGCTCAATGCCATCAGGCGGTCAAAGTTTTACTTTGAAATGTATGGGAAATGTGAGTCACACCGCTATTACAGAGAATAGTAGTCAGGCAGGGTCAAAACATTAATTGAGGAACAGGAACAGAATGGGACGGCCAGGAAAGAATCAGAAAACAAGCAGAGGTGAAATGCGTATCGGCCAACAAGGTACATAAACAGCAAGCAGGAAAAGTAGTCAGGTAACAAGCACACAAAATCATAAAACTGAACTGGGGGTAAAATTAACCAGAGGTTCATAGCTATGTCTGGCAGTGGTCTGCAGACAGGATGGGCATAAAAAAGGGTGTGGTGTCTTCCCATTGGTTGTAGCTGAATGATGGTATTTCATCTGTGAGATACCCACCAGCTACATTCAGCCAGAGATTCTGCATCTGTCAAGGTAATGCAGCCCAGTGGGTGAGCATAACCTGCATCCACCTGCGCCGCTGGCATCGACTACTCTCCCATCATCAGCACTATTCATGAAAGGAACACGTTGTCACCTGGCGACCGGAGTACAAATTGACGGAGCGGACTCCGTTGGTGACTTAACAGCCGTGTGCGGCAATGATGCAAACCTGGCTGCGGGCCATCCTCAGGGCAATGTGACACACGTGCCTTTTAGGGCTCACGTGTTGAACCGAATTCGCCAGCAATTTTTAAAACACCATCACGGCCTACATGGCCTTGTGCAGTGGGCACGCTCACTATGTGCTCACTTCCATCGTGCGCACACAGCAGCTCAACAACTTTCATCACTCCGGAAGTCTTAGGGTCTGGCAGTTAAACGCCGTAAATGCGATGTTTCGACACGCAGGAATTGGAATCTGCACATGTTGCAGCGTGTGTGGCAGCACCGCAGAGCCCTGCTGAAATACGGTAAGACATATAGCCTGGGATAACTTGATCCAGAGGTGGTGCAGATCACGCTGCTGGAGTGGTGTCAGATCAAGGACCTATGCACCCTGCTACACAGTTTTGAAATGTCGACGAAGATGTTTAGCACTGGCAATGTCATTCTCAGCGTGACAATTCTGGTCATCTACATGATGGAGCACACTGTAATTATTATTCGGAGTCAGGTGTTGGGACAAGAGGAAGGGGAGGAAGTACAGGAGGAGTCATATGCGGAAGGGATAACAAGATCTACGAGGTCCAGATGGTCAGCGGCACCTATGCGGCAGTCATGGTGAGGGAGAGGGATTAACAAGGGCGCATAGTATCAGCAAAAAGTGTTGATGAAAGTGCAGGAGCCCATGAAGAAATGGAGGACGAACTGGCGATGGGCATGGAAGACTCAGCAGATGAGTGAGAGCTTGCTCACATTTCGGTTGTGCGAGGTTGGGGGGAGAGGGCAGAGGAAGGATGCACGATTCTCACCTCTCTGCCACCAACACACCAAGGACTTGGTCCTCCTGGATGCACAAGACACATGAGCGCCTTCTTGCTGCACTACCTACATGACCCTCGGATTGTATGAATTTGAACTAATCCTGAATACTGGGTTGCCACACTGTTAGATCCCCGGTACAAGACAAAATTTGGCGAACTAATTCCTGCCATAGAAATAGACGCACGTATACAGGAGTATCTGCAGAATGTGGTACGCAATCTTAGATCTACTTGTCCACTAAACACCAGTGCTGCACAGAGTGAATCTCAACGCTTTGTCATGGATAGGAGGAAATGGTCTTTTACTTGTCCACATCGGAGGGACCGAGGGATGGCTGCTGTGCTGAGATGGCGTTGAGTACGGTGTCCCTGCACAGTTGCACTTTTGGTCATATCCCAAAATGAGTTGAAAAAGGACAGATGCTGTTGGAAAGGGGAACAGGTGTGTTGGAAAGGGGAAAAAAGTTTTGGTCCGTGGATTTGGTGGTTAAGCAACTGTAACATTTGCTGAAGAAACAACATCTGTTACAGTGGGACTGGCAGATTTGGATAAAGTGGTATATAATCTGTGACCGCTATATAACGAAAATTAATAAGAAAAGAAAGAGAAAGGTATATATCCCCATCAGCAGTCAGTGTCCACCGTGCTCCCAGTTGGAAAAGGAGAGGTTGGCAACTTGAAGGTTTGGTGGAGGATACAGAGCTGTGTGGCTATGAAACTAATAGTAGCCTGAACCGAGTTAGACGCCATTCGGATCTGGAGACTGTGAGCCCTGTTAGCGTCACAGGGTCCACATGCCCACCCAGCCCAGGAACTCCCTGTTAACAACACAGGGGCCATTGAGTACGCTGACCGTGTGCGTAGGGGCCACACCTGTGGACAGCAGGCGCATCAGCAGCAGCAGGCCTGTTAATGCCACTGGGCTGCACAAGCAGGACTGTTAGGACAGGAGCTGGTCTTAACCGTTCTGCGTTACCAACTGTGGTGGTGGCCTGCATCCACCACCCGATCCCTGCCTACCTCTGGCCTAAAGCCGCAATGGGTTCAACACATGGAGGTGTGCTCTTTCGGAGCATAATAGAAGACTGCGCACCTCCTTGTTGGCTCCAGCCCCTTTTATAACCTGGGTCCGCCCCAAACCAGGGTGAACCACAATGCACCTCCTGGAGACAAAAGTAGAGTGACACGTCATGAGTGGCATAACTAGCGTCCTATTTGGAAACGCAACTTCAATGATGACCTCATGGCTGCCATGACCCAAACACCTCACCAGTCATCGTCTGAGCATCAATAATGCGGTGACAAGTCATAGGTGTGGGCCTCTGCAAGCCATTTGGGAGGACACCTGATGCCCTGTGGTCTATATGGGACCCCCACATCAGGGCCAGGGCCAAAGAGTTCATTACCGGACCTAGTCTCTGATGGAGGAAGTGCCTGAGCATGCTCAGTAGCATGAAATACAGTCTCTGAAAAAAGACTATCAGCTTTAGCATGGTGTCTATGCCCAAAACAGGACTTATACCCGGCACGGAATGCAAGCACCTGTGCAAAGAGGCTTTTCACACTTAGTGTGGGAGCATGCGCTGTATCCCGAAATGAAAACTTAGCATCAGGAATGGCACAGTCAGGCTGAGCATACTCACTAGGCGAAACACTGTAATTATGCTGCAGCTGGGGTACATCGGCACACGCATGCGCACTAGCTGCCTCTCCACACTTAGACGTGGAGGGGAAATTTGTCTTGGAGATGCTGTCTATGAACAGAAGGAAAAGCTAAAGGAAGCCTGACTTTCTATCCCTCCGAATTATGAAATGCAGCAATGAATTCCATGAGTTTGCTATAACATTAGCGTAGCAAAATGTGCATGAGGGTGTGATGTAGAGGTGCTAGAAATAGCTTGTCACCAGTGGGGCACTAATGGAATACAACAGCCAGTTCTATGATGCCACAAAATGGCAGTATTTTGTGCTATCATTATAGCTTATTAAAAACAGAGCACGAGGTTGTCATGCAGAGGTGCTGCACATAGATTTGCAGTAGTGTGAATTGACAAAAGTACAATAGCCACGTTTAGGATACAACTAGGTACAGTGAGTGTTTGCTAGTATAATGGCTGAGTTTAAAAAAGTTTGAGTGTGCAATGCAGGCAGATGTCCTGCAAATAACGTTCCAATACTGTGAATTGACAAAAGTACAATAGCCACGTTTAGGATACAACTAGGTACAGTGAGTGTTTGCTAGTATAATGGCTGAGTTTAAAAAAGTTTGAGTGTGCAAGGCAGGCAGATGTCCTGCAAATAACGTTCCAATACTGTGAATTGACAAAAGTACAATAGCCACGTTTAGGATACAACTAGGTACAGTGAGTGTTTGCTAGTATAATGGCTGAGTTTAAAAAAGTTAGAGTGTGCAATGCAGGCAGACGTGCTGCAAATAACGTTCCAATACTGTGAATTGACAAAAGTACAATAGCCACGTTTAGGATACAACTAGGTACAGTGAGTGTTTGGTAGTATAATGGCTGAGTTTAAAAAAGTTTGAGTGTGCAATGCAGGCAGACGTGCTGCAAATAACGTTCCAATACTGTGAATTGACAAAAGTACAATAGCCACGTTTAGGATACAACTAGGTACAGTGAGTGTTTGCTAGTATAATGGCTGAGTTTAAAAAAGTTTGAGTGTGCAATGCAGGCAGACGTGCTGCTAATAACGTTCCAATACTGTGAATTGACAAAAGTACAATAGCCACGTTTAGGATACAACTAGGTACAGTGAGTGTTTGCTAGTATAATGGCTGAGTTTAAAAAAGTTTGAGTGTGCAATGCAGGCAGACGTCCTGCAAATAACGTTCCAATACTGTGAATTGACAAAAGTACAATAGCCACGTTTAGGATACAACTAGGTACAGTGAGTGTTTGCTAGTATAATGGCTGAGTTTAAAAAAGTTTGAGTGTGCAATGCAGGCAGACGTGCTGCAAATAACGTTCCAATACTGTGAATTGACAAAAGTACAATAGCCACGTTTAGGATACAACTAGGTACAGTGAGTGTTTGCTAGTATAATGGCTGAGTTTAAAAAAGTTTGAGTGTGCAATGCAGGCAGACGTCCTGCAAATAACGTTCCAATACTGTGAATTGACAAAAGTACAATAGCCACGTTTAGGATACAACTAGGTACAGTGAGTGTTTGCTAGTATAATGGCTGAGTTTAAAAAAGTTTGAGTGTGCAAGGCAGGCAGATGTCCAGCAAATAACGTTCCAATACTGTGAATTGACAAAAGTACAATAGCCACGTTTACGATACAACTAGGTACAGTGAGTGTTTGCTAGTATAATGGCTGAGTTTAAAAAAGTTTGAGTGTGCAATGCAGGCAGACGTGCTGCAAATAACGTTCCAATACTGTGAATTGACAAAAGTACAATAGCCACGTTTAGGATACAACTAGGTACAGTGAGTGTTTGCTAGTATAATGGCTGAGTTTAAAAAAGTTTGAGTGTGCAATGCAGGCAGACGTCCTGCAAATAACGTTCCAATACTGTGAATTGACAAAAGTACAATAGCCACGTTTAGGATACAACTAGGTACAGTGAGTGTTTGCTAGTATAATGGCTGAGTTTAAAAAAGTTTGAGTGTGCAATGCAGGCAGACGTCCTGCAAATAACGTTCCAATACTGTGAATTGACAAAAGTACAATAGCCACGTTTAGGATACAACTAGGTACAGTGAGTGTTTGCTAGTATAATGGCTGAGTTTAAAAAAGTTTGAGTGTGCAAGGTAGGCAGATGTCCTGCAAATAACGTTCCAATACTGTGAATTGACAAAAGTACAATAGCCACGTTTAGGATACAACTAGGTACAGTGAGTGTTTGCTAGTATAATGGCTGAGTTTAAAAAAGTTTGAGTGTGCAATGCAGGCAGACGTCCTGCAAATAACGTTCCAATACTGTGAATTGACAAAAGTACAATAGCCACGTTTAGGATACAACTAGGTACAGTGAGTGTTTGCTAGTATAATGGCTGAGTTTAAAAAAGTTTGAGTGTGCAATGCAGGCAGACGTCCTGCAAATAACGTTCCAATACTGTGAATTGACAAAAGTACAATAGCCACGTTTAGGATACAACTAGGTACAGTGAGTGTTTGCTAGTATAATGGCTGAGTTTAAAAAAGTTTGAGTGTGCAATGCAGGCAGACGTGCTGCAAATAACGTTCCAATACTGTGAATTGACAAAAGTACAATAGCCACGTTTAGGATACAACTAGGTACAGTGAGTGTTTGCTAGTATAATGGCTGAGTTTAAAAAAGTTTGAGTGTGCAAGGCAGGCAGATGTCCTGCAAATAACGTTCCAATACTGTGAATTGACAAAAGTACAATAGCCACGTTTAGGATACAACTAGGTACAGTGAGTGTTTGCTAGTATAATGGCTGAGTTTAAAAAAGTTAGAGTGTGCAATGCAGGCAGATGTCATGCAAATAACGTTCCAATACTGTGAATTGACAAAAGTCCAATAGCCACGTATAGGATGCCACTAGGTACACTGAGTGTTTGCTAGTATAATGGCTTCGTTATAATTAGTTGGAGTGTGCAACGCAGGCAGATGCGCTCTGCAAATGTCTTGGCACTAGTGGGACTATAGCAAAGTCCAATAGCCACGTATAGGATGCCACTAGGTACACTGAGTGTTTGCTAGTAAAATTGCTTAGTTTAAAAAAGTTGTAGTGTGCAATGCAGGCAGACGTGCTCTGCAAATGTCTTTGCACTAGTGGGACTATAGCAAAGTCCAATAGCCACGTATAGGATGCCACTAGGTACACTGAGTGTTTGCTAGTAAAATTGCTTAGTTTAAAAAAGTTGTAGTGTGCAATGCAGGCAGACGTGCTCTGCAAATGTCTTTGCACTAGTGGGACTATAGCAAAGTCCAATAGCCACGTATAGGATGCCACTAGGTACACTGAGTGTTTGCTAGTAAAATTGCTTAGTTTAAAAAACTTGGAGTGTGCAATGCAGGCAGATGTGCTCTGCTAATGTCTTTGCACTAGTGGGACTATAGCAAAGTCCAATAGCCACGTTTAGGATGCCACTAGGTACACTGAGTGTTTGCTAGTAAAATTGATTAGTTTAAAAAAGTTGTAGTGTGCAATGCAGGCAGACGTGCTCTGCAAATGTCTTTGCACTAGTGGGACTATAGCAAAGTCCAATAGCCACGTATAGGATGCCACTAGGTACACTGAGTGTTTGCTAGTAAAATTGCTTAGTTTAAAAAAGTTGTAGTGTGCAATGCAGGCAGACGTGCTCTGCAAATGTCTTTGCACTAGTGGGACTATAGCAAAGTCCAATAGCCACGTATAGGATGCCACTAGGTACACTGAGTGTTTGCTAGTAAAATTGCTTAGTTTAAAAAACTTGGAGTGTGCAATGCAGGCAGACGTGCTCTGCAAATGTCTTTGCACTAGTGGGACTATAGCAAAGTCCAATAGCCACGTATAGGATGCCACTAGGTACACTGAGTGTTTGCTAGTAAAATTGCTTAGTTTAAAAAAGTTGTAGTGTGCAATGCAGGCAGACGTGCTCTGCAAATGTCTTTTCACTAGTGGGACTATATCAAAGTCCAATAGCCACGTATAGGATGCCACTAGGTACACTGAGTGTTTGCTAGTAAAATTGCTTAGTTTAAAAAACTTGGAGTGTGCAATGCAGGCAGATGTGCTCTGCTAATGTCTTTGCACTAGTGGGACTATAGCAAAGTCCAATAGCCACGTTTAGGATGCCACTAGGTACACTGAGTGTTTGCTAGTATAATGGCTTACTTAGAATGAGTTGGAGTGTGCAGAGGACAAGAGGGTACAGTGGCAGGATTGTGGTGCTCTGGGTAGAGGAATGGAAGCCTGCCTTTCTATTCCCTCCTAATGGTGAAATGCAGGGAGGAAATCCCTGACCTGGGCTACACAGACGCTGTTGCTGTTTGCAGGACCTGTCACTTATGGCTCTCTGACCCTGCCGCTTTGAGCCCTTAAAAGGACTGCTAGAATGTGCTCTCCCTAAGCTGTCTAACGCTGTGTATGCAGCGCATACAGCTGTATCGGCTATAGGACTCAGGAGGACGGAGCTGCGACACTGATGTCTGACACCAAAGACGCAGAAGGCAGATAATGGCGTTCGTGAAGAAAATGTCCGGTTTTATAATGCAGGGACATGTGACATGCAGATCCTATCACACATGCCGTTGCTTCTCTGGCTCAAAGTCCACTTAGGTGTGTGTGTGTCTGTGATTGGCTGACATGCTGGCCCGCCCCACAAGACGCGCGCGCTTAGGGAAGGAAGACAAGAAAAAAAAAAAAAAAAATGGCGATCGCCATTATAGAAACAGCAGTGATCTGAAGGCGCTGTTCACGCACACTATACACTGAAATGTGATAATAGTTTGATTCACAGAGTGACTTACACTATTACAGCAGAAACCAAGCTAGGATTTAGCTGTTTTTTGGCTGCTAGAACCGTTCTCGAACGTTTCTAGAACTATCGAGCTTTTGCAAAAAGCTCGAGTTCTAGTTCGATCTAGAACATGCCCCAAAATCACTCGAGCCGCGAACTGGAGAACCACGAACCACGAACCGTGCTCAACTCTATTGGATATTCACACTAGGAGCCAGGAACCCTGCCTCCCCAGGACCAGGAGAAGATGGGGAGGTGACATGGACTGACTGGGTGCGAGCGTTGGCGAATGGTGGCCGGAGAGGGAGCCAGGCACCCCAGCCCGCACTGGTATCGGACTGCCGTTCTAGTTCCCCAAACCTGGATACCTGGATGGCCCTGGAGCGTTGCAAGAAGGCCTGTTCCAAAATGTTTAATCACTTGTTTTTTTTAAATGACTTGCTTTATGCCGATGTTTGTTTTTCCTTTCTCTTCTTCTCCTTCTTCTTTTTCCTCCTGCTTCTTCCTTTCCTTTATTGGGTTCCGGTAAAAGGGACGTGCTAATTTGTTGACTATGAAAAAATTGCCGGTTCATACACCCTTTCCTTACCTGGGATCGGGCGAGTGGATGGTTGAGAACCCTTAACCTGAGAAAGCGGATAGCGCCAGTTAGGAGGCTCCAGGTCCATAAGCTGACAGAGACCTGGAATGGGAGACGTGTCTAGTCGGGATGAAGTACAGAGCCTGGGACCGGTAGTCGTATGGCATGGAGGAGAAGACGGTTACCTCTCCAGGAACAATCTTTGCTAGCCTCCCTTTACTGTGCACCACGAGGCCACGGAACCGGGTCAGGCCACAACTTCTACAAACCAATGGTT
The DNA here is from genome assembly GCF_048569485.1 of Anomaloglossus baeobatrachus. Lineage (NCBI taxonomy): Eukaryota > Metazoa > Chordata > Amphibia > Anura > Aromobatidae > Anomaloglossus > Anomaloglossus baeobatrachus. Next base: position 396,674,279 of record NC_134358.1, read on the forward strand.
CGGCGACGGGTATACAAGGTATAGAGGTAAGCTCCTATCTTGAGGTCCATGGGGTGTACCAGATCCACTGGACCATGGATCATTGGTTTACCTTGAGGGGCATATCTAAGCTGTTAACTTTTCTTCTCTAGAGTCTCTGTTGCTGAGGTTAGGTTTGTGCTGCAGATAGCAGCCAGGTACCACTCCAAGGCAGTCCCCAAATCGACAAAAGCTAACATCAATGGAAACAGGCAAGCCGAAGTCAGTTCCACTGATTGGCCAGGATCAGGAAAATTGGCAGAGTGGTAGCTGGTACTAGTACAGACAGAACAGGTTACGGTTCAGACAGGAACAGATTCAGGGACACAGTCAGGTACCAAGATACTGGAACAGATTCAGGAACAGATTTAGGAACAGCTGCAAGCACCAGGGCACAGATGGATACAGGAACGCAGGCTGGTATCGGGACACAAGAACAGATACTGAAACTCAAGCTGGTACCAGGACATAGGAACAGAATCAGGAATTCAAGCTGGTAATGGGACATAGGAACAGCCTGAATAAGAAAAGTAGGCAGTCACTGGACACAGGAACGGTTAGAGGAACTCAGGCTAGAACCGGGACACAGGAATGAAAATCAGGAACTCAGCCTGGTGGTAACGGGACACAGGAACAGAATCAGGAACTCAGGCTACTACCATGACACAGGATTGGATACAGGAGCTCAGGCTGGTAGCAGGACACAGGATCAAAATCAGGAACTCAAGATGGTACCTGGACACAGGAACGGATGCAGAAACTCAGGCTAGCACCTGGATACAGGAAAAGATCAGGAACTCAGGCTAGTACTGGGATATGGTAACAGATAGAGAAATTGAGGCTTGTACTGTGACACAGGAACACAGACAGGGACTGGGACCCTGGAATAGGTTCTGGTACTAGGACAGGTTTCGGTTTGGGCTCAGGACTGGTTTTGGCATGTGGGCGAGTTCCAAATCTGGAACAGGATCCAGGGACCAGACAACAAGCTTGCAGCCAAAGGGCTCACTGGCTACAGGAAACAATGTTGCACAGGCATCTACCATTTGGAAAGGGAGCCTTAAATAACTGGTACTTCCCAGTGATAGGCTGAGAACACATCAGGCATCTCCTGGTACTCCCCAGCAATTGCCTGGGAACACATCAGGTGTGCGTGCACTGTCCATTTAGACCTCAGTGCACAGCCAGGGGACCAACATGTCATGTACAGACCCTGTAAGCTGGGAGGCATGGTAAGCAGAAAAGGTAAGTGGAGGGACTACTGGGTGGACAGGGACGGAGAGTACGTTGCTGTCCCTGCTAGTTAGTACATGGAATGGTGGCGATATAAATGGTCATACAGTAGTGTTTGAGACCATACCAGTGTTTGGATGGTAGGATAGCTGTATGACTTTTGCAATGCAGATTTTCATGGAATATTGAAGTTTATAAGTACCTTTTTCATTACCTTTAGGTACGAAAACAGCAGAATTCACTTCCTTATGTAACTATATACTGGAAATTACATCCAACTGAGAATTGATCTACAGGTGTAGTGACTATTTTGACCCCACAGGTGTTTTCTAGAAATGAGTAGCATGTCATGTCCCATGACTTGGGAATCATACAGTATTGAATTGTCATTGTATTGTCTCTGTTATAGTGCTATATAATCAGTTTGCCTAGAAGGTTGTCCTCTCTCTCTGCTTGTAGCTCTGATGTAAGTAACCCTTCATTTTACCCAGATAGCGTATGTCATCCATCTTGCTAATATATCTATAAAGCTCTGGTAAAAAAAATTGTCTTTTTACCTACTTCGGGGAGACCCACGCAAAACAAGCATCGGGGTTCCTGGCTATCACTCTGTCACATAAATGGGTAAGCCCATCATGGCCTTTTTAATTATCCTTCTGTAACTGGGGATTTTTTCTTTGCAGCTGGGTACTACTTATTAGTTATGTTTTATTATGTTTTATTATGTTTTATTTTACGCTGACACTATATGTACTCCACATATATGCAAGTCTCCCCACTGGTCATATTGGCACTTATGTCAATTGATTTATTTGTGTTCTGGGCAATTGCCAGTCTATAGATACTGTGCCTTTGTTTTTCCACTTCATCTGAACATTTTTACTGTGACTACTATACTACAAATCGTGAGTCGTGTACTCGTCGCTCGGTTTCATAATCTCGTTTAATTAATATGGCACCGGTTGCTCATCGTTCCCGGGGTAGCACACGCCGCTCCGTGTGACACCCCGGGTACGATGAACAGCAGCTTACCTCCGTCCCGCGGCACCTGTCGGCTATGCGGAAGGAAGGAGGTGGGCGGGATGTTTACGTCCTGCTCATCTCTGCCCCTCCGCTTTTATTGGCCGGCGGCGTGTGATGGGGGTTAAACGAGTTTGTGCGCCACGGGCAGCGATTTGCCCGTGACACAAAAACAATGGGGGCAGGTACGATTGATTGTGAAATCGCACAATTGGTCGTCCCGTGTAAAGCAGGCTTAATAGTGCATGCAAAACATCAGATTTTACTGATGTCATTCAAGTGCAGTCTGCTATACGCTGACACAGACAATGGAGAAGATGGAGAAATTAATTTCTCTGTGTTCTCTGCATCTGTGCTCTGATACTGGCACATGAGATAATCAGATCACAGTATATACAGTATATATATATATATATATATATATATATATATATATACACATATATATATATATATATATATATATATATAGATTAGATATATCTATATATATATATATATATATATATATATATATATATATATATATATAGATATATACAGTATATATATACACACAAGTATGAATACATATAGTACTGTTTGTATTTTACATATTGTCATAGTGGTGTTGTAAATATTATAGTATGTATGGAAATACAAATACAACACCCACTGCCTACAATAGAAGCCCATTGTTTTCCTTTTGTCCTTCTGTGCCAGGGAGACCAGTGTTCGGTGCCTCTCGCTTGACCATGTTATTATATAGTCTGCATGTTCACATCATGTGTCATCTGACCAGAGGAGAGTCTACAAAGTGAAAGCCTCATGCAAAATTTATGCTTATATGGCTGTTTCAGTGAGTGGGAAAATCAATACTGCAGGCTTGATGCACAGAAATGACTGAGTGCTTTCTGACTGACACTAAAAGCACTGAGAGATTGAGAGGCGGCATTTGCTGCTCAAGGAATTGAGTGTATTAGAGTCTTATAATAGTCTGCTCCCCTTATATTACCCTTTCTGCGGGATTATTTTTTGATAACAATTATGATTGTGGGGTTTAAGGCAATTACACTATTACAAAGGAAAAAAGCTCCTTTTTATATCTTCGTAAAGCTGTCATATATTTCAAACCATAACTGCCTTCCAATTATTCCGGCAACAATGTGCTCTTGTAGAAAGACTGTCTTAACGGATATATATTAGTCTTATATGTTTTATAAATAAAAATCACAGCCGTGATGCAATCTTTGGAAAAGGAGCTTCTCAATTTCATGGATCTTATGTTAGAAAGAGTAAATATATAACAGGCTGTAAGTCTACAAAAAAGGGACTGCGTGGGCCGCCAGCTAGATAACAGCGCCTCAATGCTTTGTCCATTTAGAAGACAACCAAATACAAAGAACAAAACACTTACCGATGCATAAACAATGCCTATTAAGGCTGGAGGGTAAAGACTTTGTTGGCACTTTGGCACTAGTAATAACCATGTAAGTTACCCTCAATACAAGTCACTTAAAGAGGTAGCCTCTATAAAAGACGCTGCCATAGAAGAAAGCTCCCTGGTAATCATCTGTTATTATCAGAAATTAGTGATGATCGATCACTACTGTGCTCGGGTCACGCAACGACCAGTTGGATGCTTGGATGGGCTCATTTTGAGTATTGAGCATAATGTAAGTAAATGGAAAACTCAAGTATTTTTCCGGGAGATCTTCGGAAAAAATGGTCGCGTTCCCCATTGACTTCCATTATTCTCCTGTACAAGAATCAAGCCCGTCCAAGCATCCAACTGCTTGTTACGAGTATCGAGCACCCGAGCATGAGAATGCTCACTCATCACTATCAGCAACACATTTCTCAAGCACTGTAGTAATACATGATACCTGCTTTAAAGTGAAGGTGTTGCATTTTTTATTTTTGTATTAATAATAGTGATTATGAAATAAAGTATTTTTAATAAAAAACTAAACTCACTGTTAAATAGTTTTTATTTAATTCTAGTGTTACTGAAGCACTGAGGGCTGCCATTTTGGATTTGGTGTTTGTAACGACAGTTACTCACGTCCTTTATGGCAGCCCACTGGACATAGAAGACCTTTGTCAGACTCTGACCCTATACTGTAACATAGAGAAGGAGTCTGCTGTGAAATGGACGTACCCCCTGGGCTGTCCAGATCACAGCAGAAGGAGGAGATCGGTGCCATCTTTGTGCAGCTCACTGCATATGCTGTATGCTGCACTTTCCCCCTGTCACCCATTCGGCATGTATGCAGAGCATTGCATGTGGGCGTGCATGCATGCAGAACATTGCGTGTGTGCATGCAGAGCATTGCGTGGGACAGGCGTCTGTGCGCATGTGTGTCAGAGCATTGCGGGCATGCATGTGCCAGAGCATTGTGTGCGTGTGTGGGGCAGAGCATTGCGGGCATGCATGTGGCAGAGCATTGTGTGCATGTATGTGGCAGAGCATTGCATGTGGGCATGCGTGCATGCAGAGCATTTCGTGTTGGCATGCATGCAGACTATTGCATGCGTGCGTGCGTGTGGCAGAGCATTGCAGGCGTGTGTGTGCATGTGGTAGAGCATTGCTGGCGTATATGTGACAGAGCATTGCGGGCGTGCGTGTGGCAGAGCATTGCAGGCATACGTGTAGCAAAGCATTGCGGGTGTGCGTGTATGCAGAGCATTGAGTGCATGCATGCAGAGCATTGCGTGCAGGCATGCATGCAGATCACTGCAGGCATGCGTGTGGCAGAGCATTGTGGGCATGCGTGTGGCAGAGCATTGTGGGCATGCATGCATGTGGCAGCGCAATGCATGTGGGCGTGCATTTATGCAAAGCATTGCATGTGGGCGTGCATGCATGCAGAACATTGCGTGCATGCAGAGCATTGCGGGGGGCAGGCGTCTGTGCGCATGTGTGGCAGAACATTGTGGGCGTGCATGTGGCAGAGCATTGTGTGTGGGGTAGAGCATTGTGGGCATGCATGTGGCAGAGCATTATGTGCATGTATGTGGCAGAGCATTGCATGTGGGCATGCATGCATGCAGAGCATTGCTTGTTGGCATGCATGCAGAGTATTGTGTGCGTGTTGCAGAGCATTGCAGGCATGCGCGTGGCAGAGCATTTTGTGTCTCCATGCGTGTGGCAAAGTATTGCTGGCGGGCGTGTGGCAGAGCAATGTGTGTGTGGATGCATGTGGCAGAGAATTGTGTGTGTGTGCATGGGGCAGAGCATTATGTGCATGTATATGGCAGAGCATTGTGTGCGTGCATACAGAGCATTGCGGACGTGCGTGTGTGTGGCAGAGCATTGTGTGTGTGCGTACGTGTGGCAGAGCATTGTGGGCGTGCGTGCGTGTGGCAGAGCATTGTGTGTGTGGATGCATGTGGCAGAGAATTGTGTGTGTATTCATGTGGCAGAGCATTGTGGGCGTGCGTGTGGCAGAGCATTGTGTGTGTGTGTAGCAGAGCATTGCGGGCGTGCGTGTGGCAGAGCATTGTGTGTGTGCATGCGTGTGGCAGAGCATTGAGGGCGTGCATGTGGCAGAGCATTGCAGGTGGGCGTGCATGCGGCAGAGCTTTGCTGGACCGGGCGTGTAGAGTGCTATATGGGGAGCACAATGCAACTGTCCTTGGTGACACTTTAGACATTTGTGGTCACCTACAAAATGGCTCTGCACTGTGATCCTAAACTTTATCTTCCCTTATCCTTTTGGAAAAACCCAGATTGGGAGGGGGAGCTTTGACATCACCCACAGGAGGGCAGAGTCTGCCCACTTTTACTGAAGTTGTAATAAGAGCTAGTTCTACAGTAGGATTTCTGTAGGATTTCAGCAGTTTCTCCCCCTAGAGTTTAAGAGTGGAAAATATCAAACTTTTTATTATTTTTTTTATATTTTGCTCAATTAAAAACAAATAATAATATTTAAACAAACATTAAAACATTAATACTTTAAATTTTTTTCAGTTATTGAAATTTTTTTTTTGGATGACATCTTCCCTTTAAGGGAACTTGTCATGTCCCCAAATACTATTAGCCTGCAAGTGTGACGCCCAGGCCTATCAGGTCGTCACAGGGTATTGTGCAATCTGCCCTTCTGTGCAATATCCACCTCCTTCTTGGCTACGAGTCCCTAACCAATTGGTGTTGCCAAGACCAGCTAATCAAAATCCTAGGAACACTCTGCACCACACCCACCAGACACACCAGTGGACGGCCTGAGTGGAATAGGGTCGCCCACTTTGGGGGGTTGGTTAAGGGGAGGTCAGGAGTGTCAGGAGTCAGTAAGTGAGAGAAAGGTGGAAGTGAGAGGCAGTCAGGAGCTGGGCTCCTTGGAACTACTTGGTAGCAGACGTTGGTCTGGGCCTGGTAAGAGCTGGACCCCCGGGCACAGGGGATCATGACAAGGGGCACGGTATTGTCGTGGAGGACAGCCGGCTGCCTTGCACCATCACCGGGCTGGGACCAGGGTATGACGGGGTACGTGGACCCTAGGTCAGGGAGTAGCTTCAGGCAACCTGACAATTTACTCAACGAGAACGGAGTCTTCAAGATCCGCTCTCCACCCACTCCAAAATCGGGGTACTAGCGCAACGAGAGGGATAGTATTTTCCACAAATACGGTCCAAGAAATCACAAGCGTGAACCCTGAGAGCAAGCTCTCTCAGTTAGCTATACTGGGGAGTGAGACCCGACTAGTTTCAGGCTACAGGGAACCAACCAGAGTGAAACAAGGTGCCAAGGGAAAGGTCACAGATCAACAGACAATACCAATGGAAATGGGACCCAGGCATGCTCCCTCTCAGCGGCAGTGGTGTCCAGAACTTTGGTTTACTACAGTTGTCGGTGTCAGAGTTATTGGACTCAGTGAGTACGCAAGTGACCCTTACCTCCCCAATCAGGGGTTAAACACCTGGCTGCCCACTCCATCGCCTCCAGGTACTCCCAGCCGCAGGGGTGGTATTCCACCTTACCACACACCACGGGTGGCGTCACGAACTGTTTCATACAATACCCCCCCTGTAAATATCCCCCCTTTTCTATTCGAGTGGCCACGAGACCCCCGGGTCCGGACGCCCCTCAAGCCACCGCAGATCCGGAACTGAGCAGCCCGGCTGCTGGCACGGGGGTGGTACACAAGTATGGAGTTAATCTGCAGGTCACTAACGTGCGGACAGTGAACTGAAAGCCTGGCTACCAAGAGGAAAATAACTTTATTCCACCCAGTAGTATCTGGCTTTTAGTCATAGAGGCATGCCTGGAGCGGTTGCAGTTATTGCACAGAACATAGCAGTGGCTATAAGCACACGGAGGGACAGCCACCTCTGCAGAATATCAGTGCTGAGCCAGCTGTCAGTCAGTGTCAGGGTGTGGTTACAGCTGTCAATGATAATATACTGTACTGTGACAGTAGCCACGCCATCACGCCTCTATGGATGATAAACAGAGGCTGCTTGGTGAATAAAGTTCATTTACTCCCAGTAGCTTTCAGTAGAGTGGCTAAACAGCCTTGGAACACTATTAAATTGCAGATGAAACTCATATTTGCAGTTTAATAGCAAATATGGTTTAGAGACAATAGAAATACATTTAGCTCAATCAGCTAGAGGGAGATGTTCTTTCTAATGATTCAAAACTATAACTATAGAAAGGGGAATTTAACCCCTTCCACCTCTGAAGCTATGTTCCCATAATGAGCTTTTGATGCTGCATTATTTAGCTATATCCAAAAACAGCGTCTAAGGCCCCGTGCATATATTGATTATTTGGTGAGTTTTTTAAGTTCTGTATTTGTAAGGCAACGTGCACACGTTCAGTATTTGGTGAGTGTTTTACTTCAGTATTTCTAATCCAAAACCAGGAGAGGAAAAATCAGACAAAAATTCTACATTTGTTAACCACTCCTGGTGTGGGTTACAAATACTGAGGTAAAAATAAAGTAAATAAAGTAAGGTAAAAATGCTGAACGTGTGGATGTGGCCTTAAAATTCCAGCAACGTGGATGAGTGCAGAAATCCTGCAACATCCAAAACTCACCAAAAGCTCATCATGGAACATAGTCTGAGATGTCCATGTGCTGTAGTAAGGCATGCACGTATTGGAATTCACTTCTATGGAATTGAAAGAACTGGTATCTCCATTAGTCCTAAAGTCCTATTGAATTAAACAGAGTGGAGGTGATCTGAAGATCGGTGCGGATCAGTAGTCAGATCATTGATCATAGCTTTATAACTTGTTTTGTGATAAGATAAAAAAGGCAAAACATGAGTTTTCAAGGATCTATCATCAATATTTGATCCATAAGGGTCTGCCCTCTGGGACCCGACATAATCACTATACGGCTAGGTTCATACAAGCATATAATAAATCATTAAACGTTTAATCCAGAAAAGTGGGATGATTGTTTTCTCATGTGCCATCCATAAGTGATCCATTTTTACAGCAACAGATCTTAATAATTTACAGGTCCACTTACAGTTGTATGTATCTGTAAAAATCGGATGCAAACTGCGGCATACGTTTTTTTTTCTCGCTCTCATAGCCTTGAATGAGTGAGTCTCCTCTGATTTCTGGAGGTAAATAGACCTCGCTGCGATTTTTTACACACAGATTCGGCCACTGGAAAAAAATTAGCCATCTTCACTGCCCTATTAAATAACATTGGTCCGAGTGCTGTCCGTGTTGTTCATTGATTGAAAAAAAACTTGTGTGAACATATCTAATGGAAGGATTTCAGCTCCATCCGTGCACTTGAAGTCATTTTAATAGGGCAAAGTTGTTGTGCCGGGAGTATTTTTCGAAAGGATCTTCAAAAATAAATTCTTGACACAATAAATAAGAATTCAGTCCACCCTGAGACAGATATACTGAAACTATTGTTGGCGGAAATATTTTTTTCACCATCTAAAAGGAAACTATAATTGATGATAAATCTAAAGATAATCTTAGATTCCCTCCTTTGAACTCTTCCATCCAGTTATGTCCACAATTTACAGACATGCCTAAGTTGGTGCCATTAAGATTAGCACTATCTCCACAGCAAAATGATCCCATTGGTCATTTTAATATCTGTGTGCAATATAATATGGACAATAAGGGTATGTGCACATGTAAAGTATTTGGTGCAGAAATCCCTGCAACATTTCTGCATATCTAGATAGAAAAAATTCAGAGGCAAAAATGTGCGTTTTTGTTTTGCATTTTTGATATAGAGGTTTCCCATAAATTAGTATGGGTGAAATCTGCAGTAAAAATGCTGCAAAAATAGACATGCTGCAGATTTAAATCAGGACCAAATCTTCAAGGATTTCTCCACACTGACTAAAAATACATTCCTTTAACAATACCTTGAGAATGATCCTTAGATTTTTTTTTATTTAGTTAGAGGCATTAAACGTTTTATAGTAACCACAATACTTTAACAATTGTGTGTGTAATTAGAATGGAAGTTCAAGGTTGGCAAAGACTCCTGAGCAAAAAAAAATGTTTTGGGATATTGTTGTATATTTTTTGGCTTACTTAATGGGGTTATCCATTAGTTTGATATTTATGAACAATCCTGAGAGTACAGATTAGTATTAGATTAGTGGGGGGTCTGGCACCCCTACCAATTAGTGTTATGAGCTGCAGTGGAGTCATGGCAGGGCAACGCAACACAAAGGGTACACCAGCTAAACAATACAACAGATGGCCCTGGAGCTAGGGAGAGGGGAGTGGGGGTCAACTCCTAGCATTCACCTAAGGCTGATGCCTGCACTCCCTAACATTCCTAGATGGGTTCTTCCACCCGTGCACCAGCATGTGCCAAAGCCCTCACTCCTACTTAGTCTAAGCGATTAGCGGATCTAAAACAGATCTGTGATCAACCAAATGCTGAGACCTTCTGATCTTCGATCCCTCCAAGGTCTTAGCAGGGCGCAACACACTAGTGACAGTACCTTTCTTCTAAGAGGGGCCTCTGGCCCCTCAAAGCCAGGTTTGTTCGGATGAGATGCATGGAAGGAATGAAACAATCTACGGGCATTAACTATCAATGCTGGTACCCACATCCATTCTTCATAACCCTTCCAGTGTACCAAGTATTAAGGAGAGCGGTGAGCAAAACGGGAATCAACATTCCTGCCGACCTGAAATTCTAAGTTATCGTACCATCAGCAATCACTGAAGGTGGTGGTACAAGTGACAGTTTAAAGGACACAACATATTTATTAAGCAACATTCTGTGAAATAAATTGTGGATTTTAAGTGCATACGATAAGTCAAAAACACACAGGGTTGGTAATGGTGATCACCTTCTACAGAGCAAGGAACATAGGATCTAGTTGGCAGAAGAAATCTTCAACTTAATATTTCTGGTGAACAGCCATACATAATCATTCACACACAGGTCCGGACCTGACTAACATGTTTTGTCATGCATTTGTATATGTCCCCCATAACCTTTAGGTTGTTTTGTACCCCTTGATATACAGAAGAGCGCAAAGGAAAATCGTTCCTCCTCCGGAACTCCTGAAGACCCATCTGTACTGAAAGCACAGAACTGAGGGTGAAAGCCATATGCGCAAAAAATGCTGACCTAATAGAAGACTAATTGAGATGATTGTTTAATGTGAACTCAGCCAATGGTAAGATGCCAGATTTTTCTGATTATCTGACACAAAACACCAAAGGTATGTCTTTAGATTTTCATTCAGATGTTCTGTCTGACTGTTAGATTAAGGGACACTTTGCACGCTGCGACATCGCAGGCCGATGCTGCGATGCCGAGCGCGATAGTGCCCGCCCTCGTCGCAACTGCGATATCCTTGTGATAGCTGTCGTAGCGAACATTATCGCTACGGCAGCTTCACATGGACTCACCTGTCCTGCGACCGTCGCTCTGGCCGGCGACCCGCCTCCTTATTAAGGGGGCGGGTCGTGCGGCGTCACTGCGACGTCACACGGCAGGCGGCCAATAGGAGTGGAGGGGCGAAGATGAGCGGAATGTAAACATCCCGCCCACCTCCTTCCTTCCGCATATACTACGGAAGCCGCAGTGACGCCGGTAGGAGATGTTCCTCGCTCCTGCGGCTTCACACACAGCGATGTGTGCTGCCGCAGGAGCGAGGAACATCGGACTGTCGCGTCAGCGTAATCATGGATTACGCCAATGCTGCACCGATGATACGATTACGACGCTTTTGCGCTCATTAATCGTATCATCGAGCCTTTACACACTACGATGTCGCATGCGATGCCGGAAGTGCGTCATTTTCAATTTGACCCCACCGACATCGCACCTGCGATGTCGTAGTGTGCAAAGTACCCCTAAGAATGGAACTCCGAAGAAAAGGATAGATGTACTCCCAGACTAGTACAAAACACTTTCCAAAATTTAGATATAAACTGTCTCCTCCAATCTGACACCACATTGGGAACCCCGTGAAGCTTTACAATTTCAGTAACAAACACTTGATCTACAGTTCCCATCCCATCTGCAGAACTCTGAATAAAATTACTCTGCTGACTGACCTTCTTGCCGAAGCCTACGTAGCTTGGACTCAGCAAGAGAAAATTGGTTCGGGTCATCATAAATGAGACCCACAACCACAAAAACTCATATACAGACTAAACGGACAAGAAATTGTTTGGAAGGCAGAAGGCCCAGGACTAGGGATCCCCTTGCAGGAGTGAGACCACAACTCTCACCCATCGTTTCTCACTCCCTGAGGAGCGAAGACAAAGTTTGAAATAGAGCTTAAAAGCTTCCCTGAAAGCTACTAATTTATCTCTCTCCCAGAAAACCTGTCCGTAAGGACTTAGTTTAGTTCTGGTTCAGTTTGACTGCAAGCCCAGACCAGCAGTCCCGCCATCTGCTGCAGCTGCTGCACAACCTGTGATCGCAGATCTGTCAAAACTAAACTAAAAACTAAACTAAACTCTGCATCTTCTGTGCAAGAGTAGCAATTGGATCCATATTAGAATGCAGGAAAACATTTGAGCTGGCTATAAAGTCACGCTGGAGAAGAGAGGATCTCCGGCAAGTGATGCAATACAAAAGTACACCAGAGAAACAATACCACGAATGGTCCCGGCGCTCGGATGGTCCTGTAAGTAGAGGGGAGGGGGGTTACCTTCTAACACTTACCTGACGTTGATCCCTGAACTTCTAAACATCCCTAGACAAATCCTTCCCCTTGGGTGCCATCACATACTTAGGCCCTCGTTGGCCCTCACCCTACCCAGTGTCAAGGCTAGCAAGACTCTAGTCTCCCCATTACAATAAAACAAAATGAAGAAGGTAAGACAAACAGGGAAAAGACACAACAAGGTTTTCTACAGCTGCTCAAGCAGTTAAGCTTTTCAAATTCAACAGAAACAACACCTCAGCTTCGCCAAAGCCAGGCTCCTTCAAAATTGTCAGTTATAGAATGAGCTATTGCCAGCATAGGAGAGAGGGAGGTTTATACAGAAGGAGGTTTATAGGAGGGAGGGAGTTTACACAGAGGAAAAGATTATCATGGCTGAGAATCTAAATCGGGGGCACAGAATGCCTTTTTCTTTTAAATTATATATTTAAATATTTAAAAATAGCCACATAGTGTCCCTTGTTGTGAATGTCATCCGAGGGGGTGATGGTTTGGAGCTCCCTCTGGCGGTCAGGACTGGGGGTGAAGCTGACTGTGCCTCAACAGGTGTGGGAGTTAATTGGGAGTTTGGAAGCCCAATTGCAAATCAGCCTGGGTTATATAGAAGAGCAGTGTCTGCTGGCTGGGGCCGGTTATAGATGTTGTTCCTCTTTCTCTGAATTGGCTTGGAGTTGTCCTTCCATTTATCCTGTGATTGTCCCATTTTAGATAAGTTGCAAGTTATTTGCTTTATTGTCTGATCCAAACCTAAGGGTGTTTCTTTTTCTTTTTGTTTTACTTAAAGTCTGTTTTCTTGCAGAAGAGGAATTGTCTTTCTGTTTTGATGAGCATGGGGGTTTCCCCTCTGCAGGTCCCACTGCAAGAAAAGGTAGATTCTCCCTGTTCTATTTGATTGTTTGCACTTTTGTATTTCTTGTGTTATTTTTGGTATTTTGTTTCTCCCATTATTACAAGAGTACTTGATATAGTGGGGAAGAGTCCGTGTGATCTCAGTATTTTTCTTATCAGGAGATTGGTATTTTTCCACAGGGTTTTGCACTGACCGCAATCAGTTATCTGTCCTGTCCTGTTCTATCTAGGAAGTCGGGCCTCGCCTTTGCTAATCTATATTTCCTATCTGTGCATTGTGTTTTCTTACATTACTGTTGCCTTTATATGTTGGGGGCTTGTTATTTCTTTGGGGACTACTCTGAGGCAAAATAGGTTTCCTCATTTCTATCTGTGAGGTGTAGTAAGTTTCTCCGGCTGTGACGTGGCGTCTAGGTGTGTTTAGGAACGCTCCACGGCTACTTCTAGTGTGGTCTGACAGATAGGGGGAAAGCGGTCAGCTCAGGTTCCAACTACTCTTGTGTTTTTTCTGCTTATGGTATTTTTGTGATTATCCACGGTGACCAGATCATAACAGTCCCTCTTATTTTGAAACACAGCCAAGTTAAGCACACGGGTGGGGCCTGTAGCCTGTAGCCATTTGCTTTATCTGCACTGGGTATCACAATATTGGGGGACCCTATGCCAATTTATTTATTTATTTTTACACTATAGGGAAGTGGATAGCATGTGTGATTCCAACCAATTACAGACTCTGTCACATAGGGTGGGGGCACGGTCTGACTGCAACCACTGACGGTGGGTAGGGGAAGCAGTGAATATGTATGAGGGTTAATGAGCGGATCTGGAAGTAGTGTTACAGCTGCGTGGGAGACTCAGTAAGTATAGCGCTCCAGCTCTAATTCCCCTAGTCCTTCCTACCACCATTTTACAGCACAATGTTTGGGTCCCTATAGACTTATGGGATTTGGCAACCGGGCAGATGTTTGGGTTAAAGTCCTGTCCTGAACCATATTTTTTATTTTTTTTTAAATCTGGCTGGGCCTGCTGAACCCAAACATCTATGGGTTCACCCATCTCTTTATCTATCTATCTATCTGTCTGTCTGTCTGTCTGTCTGTCTGTCTGACTGTCTGTCTGTCTATATATAGTATAGGATAGTAACTAAGTCTCTCTGTGTCTCTCTCCCTCTCTCACATTCTCCCACTCTTCCACTCTCCCTCTGTCTCTTTCTCTCTCTCCCAATTTTCCTTTCTTCCTCACTCCCAGTTTACCTCTCACCACTAAAATCATATTAATTGACACATATGCTGTCTTATACTAATACTAATAATGTCATATATATATATATACATAGATATATATATATACATACACACACATATATATTTTCATATATATATATATATATATATATAAATATTACTACTACTAGTACTATTATTACGACCTCTACTGATAATAGCATTGCCACGATGCGATTGCAGTTCTCAAACCAGGTATGAGAGGACTCCCAGAGAGCGGCGCAACACGGATGGATCACCAGGGCTAAAGGCCCTATTGCTAAGGAGTGGGGAGTTGGGTTATCTCCTAACATTCACCTGAGGCTGATCCCTGCAGTCCCTAACATCCCTATATGGGTCCTTCACTCGAGCACTGTCATGTGCCTAGGCCTTCCCTGTCCCTGAACTCACGCTGACTAATGCTGGCCAGTGACATGTTAGTCTCACCACTACAATAAGACAACACAAGGAATGAAACACAAACAGGTGGGAAAAGACATTACTAATAACACTCCACAGCTTCTCCAGCAGTAATTCTCAGCTGCAACAGATGTGACACCTCAGCTTCTCTAGAGACTGGCTCCTTCAAACTGGACAGCATAGGTATGCACTATAGCCGGCATAAGGAGGAATAAGGAGTGGAAGTTTATAGCAGAAGCAAGTGGCTGCAGCTGGGTTACAATTACCTGTTAGATCATTGTGCGGTGCCCTGGACTAGCCAGGTCGTCACAGGTACTACAACACACACCCCCACCCTGAGACAGGCACATCAGCCAGGCACAAAATCTTTGTTGCCTCCCTCCAGGGGCTGATGTCCACACCAGGTGGGGTGGAGCCAGGCGGTTGGCCCCACCCACTGAGGAGTTCACAGTCCTGGAGGCGGGAGAAGGAAATCAGTTCAGTTCAGTTAGGGAAGTGAAGGAGAAGAGTGAAGAGGTAGTAGAGGAGCAGACTGACTGTGTCCGGGTGTGTGGCCCAGGCACCAAGAGCAAGGTTGGCAGACGGTGGTGGCCATCTGCAGGAGAGGCAGATCAACGCGGAACCATAGGACTGGGGATGGGCGGTGGCCCGCCGGTACCGAACCGGGGAGCGAAGTGAAGCCAGCACACACAGGCAGGGCCTACGGACCCCGACCAGGCTTGGAGTCGCCATTAGAGGTCAAATCCGTCAGTGACCGGAACCCCAGGGCTTTCCTAACAGCCAAGACCCGATTGAAGGCAACCGTCCGACCAGCAAGAGGAAATACAGCTACTGCCACAGCTAGAGTTCCAAGGGCCAGAGCCTGCGGGCAAAAGGGCTCCTCCGGCACATATACACGTTGGGGAGCGGGTTACCGGTGGGAATCCATCGGGACCGAACATACCCAAAGGTGCAGGGAAAGGCAGCCACCACTAACCGTTCAGGAGAAGCCACAGCAGCCGGCTGCGGGACCCGTCCATCCAGCCGTTTGGTTTACCAGAGACTTTGCGCACCTTTGTGGCTGAGTGAGTACTACCGTGCCGTCTGGCACCGCACTGCGAAGTCCAAGCGACCCTGCACCCATCCAACCCTGCCTCCCTGTCATCTCACCGGGCCCCGGGACCACCAACCCCTACCCACCGAGCATTAGCGAGCTCAGTACAGCGGCATCCTTCCCCGCCCACGACAATTGCAGGATAGAAAGGAGATTTATCCCCTTTAGTACCAGATGGAATTAAATGTGCTCCAGCTCAGGGTAAATAATAAGAAAGCAATAAAGTAGATCTGCGATCAACAATATGCTGTGACATTCTGATCCCAGATTCCCCCATGATCATATCAGGCTGTGACACATTCATGACAAGTATGATATATCTAATAATATATACCTACTATTACTACTGATGATAATAATAATAAAAATAGGGAGAAGGAGAGAATATATTATTATTATCATCATCATCATTATTTTTATTAGTCCACCTCTAGTGATTTTCCAGTGAATTAAAGGATACCTGTGGTTTCCTTTCCCATTGCTATTAAAGCAATGCCCTAATATATGAGCGTAGGACATCCATAGATGAAACTGTACATTGAATATAAATATACATTCATTATTTCTTTTTATAATATCTAGAAAAAAAATCTTCTACATTTCTGTGTTTTCTTGAAGATTCGTAAACTGCTCATACTAATCATAAAGAAATACATTACTACACGGTGATGGCGCCACATGGAACAATCCATCATGTTCTTGTTTCTAAATATCTTGCTCTCAACATTGCCTTGTTAGATGATTGCCTCCGGTTCTGTCTGCTAGGACAGTTTCATTTGGAAACCTGCTGTGTCTCTTTATGGGGGAGGGCAATGGGAATGATGTGAAGCTTGAACATTGACAATGGCTGGATCCCTTTGTGATGGACAATAAATTCTGTGGCAAACAGAAGTCAGGTATCTAACAAGGAACATGTGGTATGGCTACAATTTCTTTTCTACAGTTTTCCTTCTAAACTTTTGTTGCCAAACCAAAAATAGCGCAGCCATTATCAAACTCTGTGTCCTGTATATATCTGTCTATTTAATGTCTATCGATCCAACAATCTCATAACTCTCATCTATCTTTTTCCAATCCTTTTTTTAGCATAAGATAAGAAACTAAGAAACTTCCTAAATAATCCATCACCTTAGTTGACCAGTAAAGTAGTGGTAATAATAAACCTATGCCAGAAGGAAGAATATTGCTTAAGGTATATACAATAATATCACAATTCGTACATCATATATATATATATATATATATATATATATATATATATATATAGAAAATCACCTCTCTCTCTGTGTATATATATATATATATATATATATATATATATATATATATATATATATACCCTGTGCAAAAGGTTTTTTTTTCTTTTGCTTTCAATTTACACCCCTAGGAAATTCACTTTCCACTGGAATTCTGCACGTTAGGTAATTCCAATTTTCGGAAATGAGGGTTAACTACATGATTTCATGTCTCGTTCAATTAAGTAAGTAAGAGAATTATATTTAGGGAATTTATGCAGGATAAATGATGTAGAAACAGATAGCTCATGAAAGGTAATTATGTCAATAACTGTCATTGTCAGATGAATATGTATGGGACTCACTGTATTCAACAAGACTTTCAAAGTGAACTACTGACAGATTTCAGATAGGAAAGCTGAATTTCACAAGCCCTCATTAGACCAGGTGTTAATTAAGGAAAACACCAGTTATTTTATTTCACCTATTGCTATTCTGTAATTATTTTGTAAGAAGTATATATTTAATTGAATTCAGTAAGTTGCAAAATTACTTTTTAAGTAACATCCCTTCAATTTGTAGCAGTCTTAAGGGTTATGGTCGGTTTTGGACAGTATTTTTCAACAGTATTTATAAGACAAAAGATACAAAATGGCTCTGAAAGAAAGAAGGGGCACAAATAAGAATGCTATATTTTTTATCAATCAGATTTTGGTCTACAAAACTAATGCAAAATAACAAAATACTGCCATTTGAGAAAGGCTTTAAGGGGTTATCTGGTTGAGGAAAATAAATATAAACACTCTACTATAAAGTTAAAAGTTAATGAACATCATCTCCTATTCAGAACTCAAATTTGGCTGCGATGAATATTTCTTGCTCTTGAGGGCCCAGATCATTCTCTGACTTGCTTCCTTCATTGGGAAAACGACAATTTTTCACTTTCGCTTTGCTGACACTGCAAGGAGCGTTTCAAAATGGACATTTTACTTAATCTTTTCAGAACACTGGATGTATTGGTATAGCCTATATTCGGTCCCCAAACACGATGCAGGCTTTGAAACTGATACTGTATCATACCTAACAGATTATAGTTGTGTGCATAGCCACCATCTGCCTCTTACAGCAGCAAGTTGAGCTGAACCCACTGCTGTTAACCTCTTAAATTCCATAATCAATCTCCAGCAGCAGTTGTCGGCTCCTAATGGAATTGGTTACCATGGCAGACAGGGATCTGCTGAAGGCTCCTTTGCCTATTATAAGGGAGATCCTGTGAAGACCAGCCTGTGGCTGGGCTTCATAGGAGACTTTGGTATTTTAGTATATAATTCAAGCAGTCATAGACTTGAAGATCCAAATCTCCAAAAGGGCTAAAAAATAATATAAGAATAAATTATTAACAAAATTCAGATTACAACTTCTTCCCCCATTAAAAATAAAGGAATGTAAAAAATGTGTTCTCACTGCATCCATAAATATTTGATTTATAAAAATATAAAATTAAAATCTACTAACCCTATTGTTAAACGCCATAAAGATACAAAATAAATAAAATGCCTCAATTGCAGTTTTGCATTGCTGTAACTTCAACAGAAAAAACAAGCTCTCACAAAGCTCTATCAATGTAAAAATTGAATAGATCACAGGTCTTGGAAAGTGGCCACAGAAATGACCATTTTTTTATATATACGGTATTCCAAACTGTTTTTCATAATATAAATTCTAAAAAGCTTGATATTGCTGAACTTGGAGTATCATGTTGTCAGGTTATTTTTACAGCACAATGAATGCCATAAAAACAAAATCCAAAAACAATTATGTTTCATTATTTTCCACAATTTCACTGCACTTGGAATTTTTTTTCCTGTACATTGAATCTTGAAATAAATATTGTCATTCAAAATTACAACTGATCAACAAAAAAATACAAATATATTGTTCTTAAAAGAAAACATGAAAATGCAAAAAAGGAAAATCATCCTTCTGGAAGTGGTGATTTACTGTCACAGGTGTGTTACACATGACAGACAGCTCCGTGGTGTCTGGCAATAGAAGGTCACAGTGTTTGGATGTGCAAAATGCTCTCTGACTTTCTATTATTCCTGTTGCTGAAAGGGGGGAGAAAAGGCGCAAATAGGGTTTTACCCGGTATTAACCGTGTAAGGATGTAGAAAGATACACTCACCTGGAGCGGTTGTGCCAGTCACAACCCCTTGTAAAGCATATGAGTGTCCGCGTGGTTCCAGCAGCAGCCCCGTGAAGACTTAGTGAAAAAAAGGACATATATATATATATATATATATATATATATATATATATATGTGAGAATCGGGTTTTAGCCGCGCTAAGAAACCACTGTTGCCAGGATGTAGTTTATATTGAAAAACTCTTTCTTTATTACAGCATCCAACGCGTTTCAGAGACATAAGCCGTCTCCTTCTTCAGGGAAAAAGAGAATCAATTCTCTTTTTCCCTGAAGAAGGAGACGGCTTATGTCTCTGAAACGCGTTGGATGCTGTAATAAAGAAAGAGTTTTTCAATATAAACTACATCCTGGCAACAGTGGTTTCTTAGCGCGGCTAAAACCCGATTCTCACATATATATATATATATATATATGTCCTTTTTTTCACTATTATTCCTGCTGTCAGTATTCAGTGCACTTCCTATGGCCTCTGCTGGGTTTTCATCCTTTTCCCTTTAGGACCCAGTGGAGCTTCTCTTCCCTTCAGCTGTTGATCATCTGTATTTCCCCTTGGGTTTAAATTCTTTCATTTTCCCTGGGCTTGTGCTGGGGATATTCACTTTCTTTACAACTCTGGATGCAAGCAGTCAGCTTGAACTCATCTGTAGGATCATTGCTGCTCTTTGCTGAACGTCTTCGTCTTCCTGGGGCGTCTGGAGATAAGTTGTGCATGTATTATTTCCATGTGTGTGCTCCCTGTGTTTTGTTTAGTGTTTAGTAGCCTAGCTCTAGGGTCATCCCAGGGTCAGGTATCTGGCTCCGCAAAACGATTATTCCTGGCTCTACAGCGTTAAATTTAGGTGCTCAGAAAAAGCAGCAAGTCTAATAGAAAATAATTCTGGCACACTTGGAGACAATATGAAGAGGAGAAAATCTTGAAATGCTTAAATGGTTTTATTTTGTGCATAGATCAAAAAAGAAGTTGATGATAATTCATCCATCCAACGTTTCGACCATTTGAGGTCTTTATCAAGGACAAATTTATCTAATGATGGTTCCTCAGTTGCCTCAAAGAGACCCTGAGGTATTCAAGATATTAGAAGCACTGATGTTACGTGCACGTCTCCCTGGGGCCCATACCCTATATCACCAACGCAAGATACGTGACACCATATATGGCTCAATAGCTCTTCCCTGCTTCTAATATCTTGAATACCTCAGGGTCTCTTTGAGAACCCCACAAGGAGTCCTCTTTGTTATATGATCCCATACATGTTCACCTTTTTGGAACAATATTAAGCACTGATGTTACCCTGAGGCCGTTGTGAATTCCTCAGTGCAAGTATTAGTATATTATCTCTGCATTTTTCAGAATATTCCCCTTCTTCTGAGGCAACTGAGGAACCATCAGTGAAGGAAACACGAAACTTTCCCTGATGCTCTCAGATATCTACCTTTGACAGCGAAATAGTTTATCCAGAATTATCTATATCCCATTCCCTCTGAAAAGGGTCACCACTACTGATCATCAATTTGCTCCAGTGCATAAGGATCACATCTTTATCCATCTCTTTGATTGCATTATGATGTCTTCATAGTCTTGAATATATACCATACAGTTGATCATTTAGATAAATTTGTCCTTGATAAAGACCTCAAATGGTCGAAACGTTGGATGGATGAATTATCATCAACTTCTTTTTTGATCTATGCACAAAATAAAACCATTTAAGCATTTCAAGATTTTCTCCTCTTCATATTGTCTCCAAGTGTGCCAGAATTATTTTCTATTAGGTATCTGGCTCGGCGCATAGGTGCAGAACCTATCTAGGGTGGTAATGGACTCCAGGGGATAACAGTAGGTTTGGTCAGGGGTCATCATCTTCCCTTTCCCTAGACACAGGGTGTCTCTTCCCTTTCGCTGTTTGCTTGGTACTTCCCGGTCCCTAGTGTGACATTTACAGACTGTCTGTATGTTGAGGTACAAAAGGATTCCCTATATTATAAATGGATGTTTTTTAAAAGAAATATAATATTAGTAAATAGGAGGTATAATTGTAATCATAGTAATTAATTATAGTTTATGAGTAGAAAAGTAGTATTTCAACATATACAAGCAAACTCTAAGTGAATGGAGGACCTATGGATAAGGTATGTGCCTCAAGCTTTTACAGTTGTTTATGGCAAATAGGAAATACATTTCAAAGTGTGAAAACTATCTGAAAAAAATATCTTGGATCACCTTAAAAATATATATATAATATATAAATATAATATATAAAAATATAATATTTTTAATATAATTAAAAATATCTCTACTGAATTTAGGACAGAAAGATATTTTGTTGATAAAAAGTGGATATTTATTTCAAATGATTGATCATCTGTTTAAGCACAAATGAAAAATCTAATCAGGTAATGACCAAACATACATGTACATTTATACCTAAATGGATGATTAGACACATAAAGACATGTCCACCATTACAATTTCTTGAATTTTCAGCTCAGGCTCTGGATGGAACCAGAACAGAATGGCTCTTCTCACTGTGTTGAGGCAGCTGCTGACAACTGCAGTTTAGCTTTTATTTAATGGAATAGGAACTGAGCTGCCATTCTCAGAAGTTGATTTTTCTTGTGCTTTCATAATTTCAATAAAATGATCACATTTTAAGAATGTAAATTTTTTTAAAAAAAAAAAAGGAAATGAAAAACAAGTTAAAAGAAATAATTAAATCAATTTCTCATTAAAAAGTTATTTCCAAAATCACAAGTTAACCATTCTCCATAAGGCTATGTTCACATACAGCATCTTTTTTTCTGAGTGCATCTTGACTGCATCTTTTTCCTGTGGTCTCAGAAAATGCAGATTGTGGCCCAAAAAATGCATGACATTTTTCCGAATTTTTGCCGCGTTTTTGTTAATGCATTTTTTTAAAGGAGAAACAATGATAGGATAGGATAATTGATAGATAGCTAGAATAGATAAAGAATAGATAGATAATATATAGATAGATAAATATATAGATAGATACATGATAGATAGATAGATAGATAGATAGACAGCTAAATAATAGATAGATAATAGATAGAACATACAGAATAGATAGAAAGAGAACAGATAGAATAGATAGAAAGAAATAACAGAATAACTTGATAGAGCTATAGCTAGCTTGGCCAGCATTTTTTTATTTTTTTTTGCTAAAAAAATGACGTGCAGTACCCGCCATTTTTCATATCCAGCACAGGAACAGCAGCAGATGCAGGCTGAAACCCTCAGCTGTCTGCTGTACCTTGGCCGTTATGAAAAAAAAAAGGGATCCCACACTTTTTTTTGAATTATTTGAATTATTTAAATAAATAAATAACGTGGTGTCCCCCCAATTTTTTTAAACCAGCCAAGGTACAGCAGACAACTGGTGGCTGATATTATTAGGGTGGGAAGGGCCATAGTTATTTGGATCTTTCCAGCCTAACAATAGCAGCCCATAGCCGCCCCAGATGTGGCGCATCCATAAGATGCGCCAATTCTGGCGCTGGGTCCGGCTCTTCCCGTTGCCCTGGTGTGGTAGCAATCGGGGTGATAAGGGGTTAATAACAGCCCACAGCTGCTACTAAGCCCTAGCTTAGTGATGGCAGGCGTCTATGAGACACCTCCCACTACTAATCTGTAAGTGAAATTAAATAAATAAACACAAACACCAAAAAAATCTTTTATTTGAAATAAAAGCTAAAAAAGCACCCTCTTTTACCACTTTATTAACACCCAAACCACCCTCCATGTCCGACATAATACACACAAGGTCCCACGATGCTTCCAGGACTGCTACATATCTGAAGCTCACAGTGCACGCATTGGAACAAGACTGGGATCCCCAGTGATCCGAAGATTGGGGCTCTGGAACTTGAGGAATGGGGCACTGCAGCCTGATTCTGAATGAAGCGGAAGCACACATGCTCAAAATTCACTCAATTTTTTTTCTCTCTGAGCTGCTGTAAAAATTTAAGCACAGCGCTCAGCATTCAGTAGTCCCACAGAGAATGAATGAAGTGGCAGTTAAAGAAGCACTTTCAGTAACTTTTTATTCATGAAATGTGTGTGCACATGCATATAATGCAGTATGAGTGTGAAAATATACTCACCTACCGCCACTGTCTCCAGGATCAGCACCGTTCTTCTCTGTTTCTCACTGATGTCACCACTGTTTAGACACTTGGGGTCACACTGCGCTATGTGTAACCTTAAAGTCTCTTTAACAGTATAAGTCTATGGAGTATCAGATCAAGGCTCCATACATAAGCTTTCATTGAAAATTCCAGATATCGTAGAGTGCATGTCATGGGGGTACCATGACGGAGAGTTGTCTCCTCTATTTCAGGTGTCAGACGATCGTAGTATCTGGCTACTCATATACTTGCACTAGCTGCATCTGCTTTGCTTTCCAGTTAGCTGTGCAGATTTTCCTGGGTCCAGAGCTGCAAGGTTTAAGCAGTTCTTTTGGTCACCTTAGGCTTTCCGTCCTGGGTTATCTCCGCTGTCCTGATTTTTGCACTCCTCTCTGCTATAAGTACTCACTTCTCTGTTTGGGTATTTGCCAGTGACAGCTTGCCATATCTTGGTTTTGGTGTGGCTGTGGACAAAGAAGTCGTTGAAGGAGCTGTATATGGAGATTGCTGATTGGAAGTTTGTTTGGTGTCTTCCTATCCTTTATTCCCTTTTTGGTTTGCCTCACTAATCCTTTCCCTTTACTCTTTCCTGTAGTATGGTGTGCATTGCACAATTGAACTTTCTTTCCCTTTGTCTGTCTTTCACCTTTGTATCTTTCTCCTAGAGTGGGACTAGTGTTTCCTAGACACACTGCGTAGCGTGCCGCGGCAAAATTTGACCACTCCCCTAGCCACACCCCTAGCCACACCCTTTCATCAGTAAGGGTCATTCAGCAGATGCCCCAGACTGTTCAATCATATTCATAGCAGCCAGAATTTTCTTATATTTCTGTGTCACTATATGACATTGCTTATTTGTGCCTACAAGGCCGTGTTCACATGTTGTATAAATTCTGTTTCTTTTTGTTTCTGCTGCTGTCTGCACCAAACTACACAATAACTATTTCCTCTGATTGTTCCATTTTCTGCCTTTTCTCCATTATTTAATGCGTTTTTGGTTCAGATGTGAATCTGCGTTATTTAGTGTTTTTATTGTAGAGAGAGGCTTTTTCCTGCATTTTTTGAAGCTCCACGTAGAAACCTCCAGAGAAAAAAACAAAACAAAACTGCAGAGTTCAGTGACGTCGTCTTGTGGAATCACATCCACTTTACTTGGATAATTAAACACAGTGGAATAAATGTGCAAAAAAACAGCAGAAAAAAATGCAGCATTTACACTACATGTAAACACGGACTAAATGTCCAAGCAAAATGGAGCAGACGTCATGAAATCTCTGCCCCTTTTATGTCTGAAGACGCCGCTGAACTGCGCGGATTTGGTGTTTTTTTTCTTTATAATCTTCAGGATTCACATCTGCCCCAAACATGTATCAAATAAGGCGACAATGCATAAAAAATACCGCAAACACGCAAGACTCAGAGAAGATTGTTATTGCGCTCGTGGTGCAGACACCTGCAGATAAAATGCAGCATTTCTGATACGTGTGAACATGGTCTCAGTGATACATTTTTATTACATTTTTTATGGGTTTTAATAAAGAAAAATAATAAATTGCGCCTTTTTTTCCCGCCATTTACCAATCCCCATAAATAATGTGATCGCTGTCTTGTTCGGGTCATTACGATTACAGGGACACCAAATATGTCCATGTTATTTGCTGATTTGTGATGTTTATTACTTTATATAAAAGTGTAATAAAATTACATTATTCTATTTGTTTTGTTACTTTTAGTAATTTTATTAAAAGAAAAAAACATCTCTTTTCCTCTCTCTCTAGAAAACAGGAGATAGAGACACTGCTGTGTATAATGGAGCTGTGTCCCGTATAATCTGCTGTGCAAGAGGCTGCATTGTAGGTTTATTCATATAAAATCCTCTGCCTGATGTCATCAATTCCTAGTGGCTCGACAGCTAAAGAAGCTAGGAGGCTGCTGGGCACATGTTTGAAAGTTGCTGGGTTGGATCCAAGGTGGTGAAAATAAAAATTGTATTTTGTATTTTTTCCACATTTCTTTATAGTAGTTTTATGGGTACAAATGAATCTGACTCTTTCCTTCACCTACAAATAGATGCAGTATCTATCTATCTATCTGTCTGTCTATCTATCTGTCTGTCTGTCTGTCTGTCTGTCTATCTATCCATCTATCTATCCGTCTGTCTATCTATCTATCCATGTATCTATCTATCTGTCGCGGGCGGAGGAGGGGACGCTGCGCTCTCCCACTGCTCGGGTCCGGCTGCTGCTGCCGCTGCTCTGTGGTGGCTTGAGCGGTAGGCCGGATCCCGGGGACTCGAGCGGCACTCCTCGCCCGTGAGTGAAAAGGGTGGGGATTTGATTGTGGGGGATTTGAGTATTGTCCGTGATGCCACCCACGGTTGTGGTGATCTTGGAGACACCACCGCTGCTCTGGATGGGGATCCCGGGAGCGGTGACAGGGAGCAGCTTTGTTGTTAGTTCTCCCCTCCGTGGGTAGGGGGTTGGTTGTCCCGGAGCCCGGTGATGGGGTAGGGGTGGATGGCAGGCGGGATATGGGGCCTGGTGAGGTGCAGGGTCGCGGGGGCAGCGCTGTGCCGCACGGCACGGTGGTACTCACTCAGCCAATGATGAGGACACAGTTCTCGGTAAAACACACGGCTGGATGGACGGGTCCCACAGACGGCTGTGGTGTTATTTCTCCCGGCAAGTTGATGGTGACTGCCTTTCCCTGCACCTATGTACGGTAGATGGTTCCAATGGGTTCCCACCGGTAACCCGCTCCCCAGCTTGGATATGGGCTGGAGGAGCCCCTTTTGCCCGCAGGCTCTGGCCCTGGGAAACGGTTGCCTTGGCGGTGTCTCCCTCCCTTGGTTGGACTGTTGCCTTCTGTTGGGACTTGGCTGCTGGGAAACCCAGGAGGTTCCCTTCACTAACGAATTTGGCAAATTCACGGCAACTCCTAGCCTTGCCGGGGTCCGTAAGCCCCTGCCAGATGGTGCAGGCTTCTCTTTGCGTACCGGTCCGGTTCCGCCGGGCCACCGCCCATCCACGGTCCTTACGGTAGACTCCGATAGGCCACTCCTGCAGACGGTCACCACCATCTGCCATCCTTGCTGTACCACCCGGGCCACACACCCGGACGCTGTCAGTTAGTTGCTCCACTACCACTTTCCTTCCTTCCACTTTCCCCTCCAAAACTAATCTGTTTACTTTTCCCGCCTCCAGGACTGTGAACTCTTCGGTGGGCGGGGCCAACCGCCTGGCCCACCCCCTGGTGTGGACATCAGCCCCTGGAGGAAGGCAACAAGGGTTTTGTGTCTGACTTCGGTGTGCCTGACCGGGAGTGTGGGGTGTGTGAGTGTTGTGCTCTGTGGCCCCTGGCTTGTCCAGGGCGCCACATATCCATGTATCTATCTATCTATTATATATCTATCATGTATCTATCCATATGTCTATTTATCTATCATGTATGTATTATCTGTCATGTGTATACACACACACACACACACACACACATATCCCTCTATCATCCATCCCTCTATCATCCATCCCTCTATCATTCATCCATCTTTGCAGCTAAATAATCTGCTTCTGCTTTGTCTCCTGCACTATAGAGGTTAAGACTACCAAATCTTCCCATAGTTTTCAATATGGGCAGTGGCTCAGAGGTAGAGCTGCTGCCTATGGAGCAATGAGCTTCACAGGTTCGAGTCCCAGCCAAAGCTGAAAATAATAATCTAATTTATTCACTGCACCTAGGGGAGGAGTTGAGACATCAGCTGTGAGCCGCAGGAGAGCAGGACAGACCTGAAAAATCATGGCAGTCTCGCAGAATCCGGGACGGTTGGGAGGTATGCTGGTGTTTATTGTCAAACAAGTCCAACCTCAACATCAAAGCCTTTGGTGAAGACTGGGTAGGCACTTAGTCACACCTTTCCAGGGAAAGCCTGGTTCAGTGAGCAGCAACGTTTCTCTCCCCTCCATTTTGAAGCATGACACCGTATTCAAAGAGCCGGCAAGTCAGAATTGCCATGACGTCAATGAGAAGCAGAGGCAGCGATAGTAGGTGAGTAAATTAACACACTCACACTACATTACACGCATGTACACACTCATTAAATGAATAACAAAGTTAGTGAGATAGCTACGTTAAGCATGCACGCTAACACTGCATTCTAACTGGTATAAAATGTGCCTGGTTCTGCCGATTAGTGGGGTTCTAAGCAGTCTGACCCCCACATATCTAAAAGCCATCACATATCCTGTGGATAACTTCACCATACAGCTCCTTCAGGGTATAGGCACCATGAGATACTTCTGATACGCTACAATTGTCCTCTACAAGTTGAATGGTTTAGCTACTAGTCAACAATTTGTCTATAATATCTTGATATACCAAATATACCTGTTGTAGAAATGTATTGTAAGCAAATTATCTCAATATATATTGTCATTTACACTGTATGTGCTGAAAGTTATATCATAAAATGTTAATACCCAAATGATTAACTCTATATATTCAGAGAACTGAAGCAAACAAAAAACCATTTTTAGCACACATCATGAATAAATATTCTCAATGATATTCTATATGGCGCTGAGTAGCAATTTATTTGGATATTTTCCCTGCTAGTTTAGTGAATTCCCCTAGTGCAAAATTCAGAATTGCATATGAGATATTTGAGTGTCTCAAACGATGTATGATAAATGAAGTAGCATGCTACTTATACGCTTATCATGTTCTTAGACTAGCAACAGGTTCAGCAAAGGGCACTGCCAGTAAATGAAATTTTCCATCAGGACAATATATCATCAGAAGAAATGTATGCACTGAAAACTTACAAGCTCATTCAAGATGTGGACAAGGTGTGAAATGGTAAAAAATGAGAAGCAGGAGCAGCAATACAGAACATTTGAAATTCAGCTGCATTTTCATATGCATTGAAGATGCTGCATTACATATATATCACAACACAGAAGACACTATACAAGTTTTTTCACATCACATGGGAAAAATAAATTTCCACAATGTTACAAGCCGATTGCTGCATACTCTTCAAGAAGTGCAATTGTAAAGCCATTTACTAAGCTTAGCTGAGTCATAGAGGCAAATTCACATATTTTTGTGCAAGGTTCGAGTTTACAGAAAATGCAAGAAATTGTTTCAATTTGGTTAAAATCAATTACAATTGATTTAAAAAATATTTTCAGATTTTCTACCCATTATTCGTAAAAAAAAGGCATCCAAGTCAACATTGTGAGTTGTGAGCAAGGATTACCTTTTATAGTGTAATAAAATAACATTAGTAACTAAACCTTTTTATGTAACTATTAATCACTCTTTACAAGGTTAGGAATCTTTGGCATGTACATGTAATGTGGCGCTGGGCGGTAGCTGGGGGCGAGGTACTTGTCTCTTACTCCCTGGAATATTACATGAACATGGGAGTCCTGGCTGGGTGTGGAGACTTGTGCTATGAGGGTGCTAAGCCCTTGCAGGCCGCATAACGATGACACCGGCTGGCCAGGACCAGATGTTAGACAGTTCAATGAGAGAGGCTACCATTAAAAAATAAACTCTTTCCTGAACGATAACTTGGTTGGGATTATGTACAGTAGATAGCGGGTGCATAGATTCACAAATGTTTCTTTTACTACACAGATAATTTTCATACACAATCTCTTTGCTCCTCAAAACACAATCTCTTTACTCCTTCAAGTCTACTTGTCACTGTTTCAATAAATCTCTGTTCCTTCACCACAACCAAGCTCAATATTACAGTCCAGTTAGGGCAAGTCCTAGTCTAAACCCGCAGTCTTCATCTTCTTCCTTTTAAAGGAGTTAATTTGCCAATATGGCTGGAATAACGTCTCTACTTCTGGTGCTTTGGGAAAGGAACTGGCACACTCTTCATCTCACATTCTTTTTAGTCCTGGCCCATTACCTCTCTGAGTTATAAACTTGGGACTGTAGTACTTGGCATCCTTTCCTCGGACCCATCTCCAGTAAATTACTTTGTCCTTCAGTCAATTCTTTCTCTTTAAACAGGATAACTCTGTCCACTGTCCTGGTTTCCTCTCACGTCAGGGACACCCAAGTCTTGCAGCTATGCTCACTAGCCAGACCATAGGTCTACTCTTACTGCACACTGGGTCCTATCTGATCTCCTGACAGGAAACTATTTCAGTCCCTTCACTATAGCCTCACCCACTCTGGGCTAGTCCAAAACATTTACTTTAACTCTCCCTACTGTCAACAAAATACCATCTGTCATAGTAACGCATGTCACAATACACATTATACATCACAATAATATTTGGGTCTTCAAGGTGGAATATGGCAGTATGTCCATCTTCTTATATACTTCATTAGATTAATTTGCTTCCTTTTTACTCAAACTCCATACAGAAAGGACTGTCATTTGCTCATGCACATAGAGTAGCTGTTTTCAATTGCCTTTCTATCAAATATACACACACCTGTGTGAGCTTCTCTGCTCTCATCCCTATGCTTAAACAAGAAAAGTGTTTGTAAATCATGTCTGAGCATAGGAGAGAAAAGTTTAGAAGCTTACAGATGAGTGTAAATCTTTGCTAGACCTACAGGTCAAAACAGCTACAAAACAGCACATGAGCAAGGCAGTTAAGATGACACAGTGAGTTCAGTATGGAGTAAGGAAGGAAATAAGATAATGACGTACATTACAAATATTAATAAACTTGCCAAGACTGATCAATACTTGAATTAAAGATTAGTTACTGATTAAACCGGATTTGTCATCAGACTATGTTGTTTTATTTAAAAGCAGCATACATTAGTATGTAGATAATCAATTCACCAAAATTATATGAAAAAGCATTGTGATGTTTGGCTAAGAGGAGAGATCACAGAACACTTGGACACATGCAGTAGTTTGTGAATTAGTTAGATTTTGTAACCTATTTCAAACAGAGGAAACGGTGTAATTAAATTTATCTTAGCATTGCTTACATTTTGAATGCAAAGTGAAGACTATTAATGCATGCAGGTATACAATAGAAAAGCGACAAATAGCATTAATATTTGTTTGGATCAGTATAGTCTTGTTCAAAAATAGTCGCTACAGGAGACTAGATCCATAATGTGTGACATGACCGTCAGTGATAGTGAAACTAGAACTTACACGGGGAAAAAAAGTATTTAGTCAGCTACTATTTGTGCAAGTTCTCCCACTTAAAAAGATGAGAGAGGCCTGTAATTGACATCATAGGTAGACCACAACTATGAGAGACAAAATGAGGAAACAAATCCAGAAAATCATCTCGTCTGATTTGGCAAGATTTTTTTTTGTTGCAAATTATTGTGGAAAATCTAAAAATGTATGATTTCTGGCTCTCACAGACCTTCAGCACCATGGACAGCAGGAGCAGGAACAGGTGAGTTTATCTCTACCATGGATCACGGATAGCACATGGACAACCCACGTGTGCCATGAATCCCGGCACTTGGAGGGACATATGCGTTTCGTACACGTCAGTGAAGAATGTCTGTGTTTTTCACTGACGTGGGAAACAGGCCTTACAGTTAGATATTTTCCATTGTGCTCTCAATGTTCTGTGGTGCCAATAATATTGACCCCCAACTTGTATGTCAAATAGCAAAACATATATTTACATGCTATAAAAGACTACACTAAATGCAGGACTATTTACATTTCAGTAAATATTGATTATCATTTGTAAAGAAAAAACTATTACTATTATTATTATTATTATTATTATTTAGAGATGAGTGGATCAAGCAAATTTTTAATTTGGCTGTTACTGTGGATTTTTCATGAGAAATTTGATTTACACAGAACCTATTCTCCACAAATGAAATGTCCCATATTATGGGTGGAGAGTGGGGCAATTCCCAACTTGGCATGAAGAAACCCAGGAATTTAGTGCTCGTGGCTTTGATAAGCACATGCAACAAGGAATGGAATGGTGATCATGATTATACTCGGCTCACCGCTCACATCTCCAGGCAGTCAACAAGTTTTCACCCTCATTCGTTCGGTACTCGCCTCAACTTCTTATCTCCGTTTCTCTCTGATTGCGGTGAGATGAGTTCAAGGATTTTTTTTAATTTTTTACATTTTACTTTTATTATGCCATGGGGTCCGGAGAGACATTATATGAAAATAGTGGACATTTGAGTCATGGAGAATAACTTCTCTGTAAATCAGATTTTCCAGGAAATCTTCCTGAACAGGATAATTCACATTTTGCCTGATCTGCTCATCTCATTTCTTTCTGTCACTAGCACCTTAACTGGGCTGTTCCACAGTTATTAGTTTTCATGGTCTTGCCTCCTTTGGATATTGAAGCTTTTCTTTCTCCAAATGGAGTTTGTGCCCTCTTGTTTTAAAAGATAGTTTTATATGAAACTGTTTTTGACCATATGTTTGGTACAGTATATTCTTCTATAAGTTAATAACATCCCTACTTATTCTTCTCTTCTGAAGATGAAATATTTTTAATTCCTGTAAACTTTCCAAATATCTGAGATCCCACATGCCCCTTATCAATTTTGTTTCTCTCTTTGTACTTTCTGGTGTCCAGAAGTAAACTGCACATTTCAGATGAGGTCACACTTTGTAATGTGGTAATATTATGTCTGCCCATGCCTCTTTTAATACATGACAATAGCCTGCTCACTTTAGAAGCCAATTTAAATGCCGTTATTTGCAATTGCATGCTGTTATATAGTCTGTGATCTACAATTACACCCAGATCCTTCTCTGCTAGTGATTCTCCTAGTTTTACTCCCCCTCAAGCATATGATGGATGCCCCCAGGATTTCATTCCCTAGCTACATAACCTTGCATTAATCCACATTGAACCTCATGTGACAAGTGGATGCTCTAACACTCGGTTTATCCAACTCCTCTTGTAATTTAGGAATATCTTCCATAGACTGTACTATGCTACATAGCTTGGTGTCATCTGCAAAAATGGAAACAACACAATTAGTGATGAGTGAACTATTCGGTGCTCGGGTGCTCGTAAAGAAAATTTTAAAGCTTCAGTGTTCTGTTCTCGTTTAACAAGTAATAAAAATAAAATTTATTCATTTACATATAGCGCTATTAATTCCATAGTGCTTTACATACATCAGGAATACTGTCCCCATTGGGGCTCCAATTTAAATTCCCTCTCTGTATGTCTTTGTGTGGGAGGAAACCGGAGTAGCCGGGAGAAACCCACGCAAACAGGAGGAGAACATACAAACTCCTTGCAGATATAGTCCTTGGTGGGATTTGAACCCAGGACCCCAGCGATATAAGGCTGCAGTGCTAACCACTGAGCCACCGTGCTGCCCATATAAAGGCAGTCAATGGGAACTCGACCATTTTTCCAGAAAATCTTCCTAAAAAATGCTTGAGTTCCCCATTGACTTCTATTATACTCGGTAAAGGAGTACCACTCACCCGAGCATCAAAATATTGTTAATAAATAAGTTGAATTAGAGCGCACCTAGCACTGAACCTTGTACATCACTTATAACTTGAGATAATTGAAAGTAGCACAAACACCATAACTCTCCGGATGCGATCTTTGAGCCAGTTTTCAATCCAATCACAAACCTTAATAAGCCAGTAGGCTTTAATTTACACATTATGTGTCTATGTCAGACATACAGCAGATTGTAGCAGATTGTGCTCTGAAGACCACCAATCATGAGATCTATTAAAAAAACAATACTAAGTTATGAAAAAATTAAGTACTTATCGGTGCTGAACTGTTTCTTTCACCCAGCATTTTTCACTCCCATTTCGTCCATAAACCACTTAGGTCACCAAGCACAGACTGCGCAAGATCAAACTGAGTCCTCTGATTGAATTTAGGCCCTGAAAACAATTAATTCCTCTTCCTTAATAAACACACTGCACACGTGAAAAATGGGTTGTAAATTGTGTAAGTAGTTATAACACAAACTGCATAAAACAAACCCTTGTTAAATGGCCTACTGATTTGTTAGGTATCTTTAGTATAGAAATCTGTACTTTGTTTGTTTTGCACTGTAAAATCTCAAAAGCTGGTCATACAGTTGGTCTTCCATGATTGTCAAACCTGGAAAACGTTTGGTGCCATGTTGAAAAAAGTTTGGTGTTATAGAGAGCAGAGAGAAACAAACATAACTAGTAACAATAAATAACATTAATTATGCACTGGTGAGACAGTGCCATTTACTGTCAGTTAAATGTAAGCAAATTAACAAAAAGAATATAATTACGGGTAGAATATTAAGTCAGATTAACAGATAACCTCAAAACCCCTATTAAAATACAAGTTTATTAGTTGAACCTTAAAATATTCCCAATAGACACAAGAACAATATAAATAATAAAAAGGGTCAGGTGAACCCTTACAAAAATTGATAATGGGATAAAGGGACGGGTGAGGGAAAGGGATAGTCGATGTGTAACGGGGGCACCCGGACACTCAAGGTGTCATACCCTCCGTTGACAGGTAGGGACATCCTTTCTATCTAGGGTCATCAGCCCACCCCCCACCCCCCCGGCCCTGTATCCCATTATCAATTTTTGTAAGGGTTCACCTGACCCTTTTTGTGATTTGTTATTGTTCTTGTGTCTATTGGGAATATTTTAAGGATCAACTAATAAACTTGTATTTTAATAGGGGTTTTGAGGTTATATGTTAGTCCACTTCAATGCAAGCACTATACTATTTTACACCATGGGCTATAGTTTGGCCTAGGTTATTTTATACCCTGGGGTATAGTTTGGACTAGGCTATTTTACACCCTGGGGTATAGTTTGGCCTAGCCTATTTTACACCCTGGGGTATGGTTTGGCCTAGGTTATTTTACACCCTGGGGTATAGTTTCACCTAGGTTATTTTATGCTCTGGGGTATAGGTTGGCCTAGGCTATTTTACACTCTGGTGTATAGTTTGGCCTAGGTTATTTTATACCCTGGGGTAAAATTTGGTCTAGGTTATTTTACACCCTGGGGTATAATTTGGCCTAGGTTATTTTACCCCCTGGAGTGTAGTTTGGCCTAGGACAGTTAATCCCCTGGGTATACACTAGTCTGGACCAAACTATACTTGGGCCTAATCTGGGAAGGTGTTACTTTGGCCTGCTACATCGGCACTGGATGGTAAAAGGTTTTTTTATTTTATTTATTGGGCAGTAGCTCTTTCTAGTGTATTCCACACTCATGTGGTCCCATATTTGTGTGTATATATATAAGCTCCACAAGGGCCTGGACATAGTATAGGTCATTAGCAGTAGACCATGTAATAATATCCCATCACTGTAACCATAAGTTATGGAAGAGATGATGGTGCTTTGTGTGTATTTCTTTTGCATTTCATTCTTTTCTATGTATTGAACTCACCTCACGGGGATCACAGGATGGTGGCATCTGACTTAGGAGATCACAGATTTATAAATGTCACTGAAGCTAAGTAGTTAATCTGTGTTTATCTGTCTGGCACCAGATTTATGGAAGGAGCCTATAAAATGTTATAGTTTGAGGTTAAGGATCATTTGAACTTTTCCTCAGCATACAGTCTTACAGGATGTGTAAACTATCACATTTAAGTTCAGATTAATGACAATGGAAAAGGACTTCACAGGGAAGTATAAAGTATAGTATATATGTCGTTGACTTATATAGTCTGAACCACAGATTCAGCAGTTACAGATGTAGCAGAGCTGAGATTTTTTATTCTCATATTTTAAGACCGTTCCTGAAAGTGGCTGCTCATGTTAGTACACCTTTCATTTTTCTTCCAAAGAGCTGATTAATATAAGTTGTCTTTGTTAGGGTCAGAGTTACAAATCCATATGTGCCCTTCACAGTGCTATATAGTTAAATGACACTATTCTGGCTTCCTACAGCACCCCCAAGGGGAAGCCTGTATATAGAAATTAAGTGTCACCGAATATCATAATTAATATTTAATATAAGTGTATGTTAATATGGGCATATTAACATACACTTATATTAAATATTAATTATGATATTCGGTGACACTTAATTTAATTTAATACTTAACAATGGAGTGTACAGAAAATGCAGCGGCATTAAGGCCTAGGTGACAAATGGAGCATTGCTTCACATGATATATGTGAGCCTAGTACTGTAAGTATAATGTTATTAATTTATTATGCCAAATCTTAGATTAACCTGTTCTTGACATCTAACATTTATATACAGTGTATGTCTAGTGTGCGTGCATGGAGCAGGCTCGGGAGTTGAGCTTGCACTATAGATGGCCTGTGTTGGCTGTGCTATACAGCAAACATCTGCCTTTAACAGCAGCAGCAGTTGGGGTGTTCACAGGGTGCCAATTGGTTACCATGGAAGTTGGGGCACTGCTGAAGGCAACCATAGCTGTCATTGTTGTGCATAGAAAAAGTCATAGCACCCTACTGTGCACAGGTCTGCATCTTATGTTTACATGTATTTGGTTTCCTTTGGTGCTGTATGGGTAAAGGATTCTTTGATATCTGGCTATTCTTTGGATCCTTAATCTCAGGTTCAGCTTATTATGACCACCTCCCTTTACTATAAATAGTCACATGTCATAATATCTGATGTTGGTTATAGATTCTCATATCTTAGGTGTCCACTTGGGAAAGAGCAAGTCTGTGGAAGAAGTTGAAGTTTTGTGACAATCGTAGCTGTGGTCTTAAGGTACCATCACACTAAGCGACGCTCCAGCAATCCCACCAGCAACCTGACCTGGCAGGGATTGCTGGAGCGTCGCTACACGGGTTGCTGGTGAGCTGTCACACAGGCAGATCTCACCAGGAACCAGTGACCAGCCCCCAGCCAGCAGCGACACGTGGAAGCATGCTGCGCTTGGTAACTAAGGTAAATATCAGGTAACCAACCCGATATTTAGCCTGGTTACCAGTGCACACCACTTAGCGCTGGCTCCCAGTACACCTAGTTAATTACCCGATGTGTGTTGTGCTACGTGTCCAGGCAGCTGGGAGCTGGCTTCTGCAGATATTGGTAACCATGGTAAACATTGGGTAACCAAGAAGCCCTTACCTTGGTTACCCGATATTTACCTTCATTACCAGCGTCTGCTGCTCTCCCACTGCCAGTGCCGGCTCCCTGTTCCCTGCACTCCTAGCCACAGTACACATCAGGTTAATTACCCGATGTGTACTCCGGCTACGTGTGCAGAGAGCAGGGAGCCTGCACTGACAGCGTGAGAGCGGCGGACGCTGGTAACGAAGGTAAATATCGGGTAACCAAGGTAAGGGCGTCTTGGTTACCCAATGTTTACCGTGGTTACCAGCGTCCGC
Source organism: Anomaloglossus baeobatrachus (assembly GCF_048569485.1). Classification (NCBI taxonomy): domain Eukaryota; kingdom Metazoa; phylum Chordata; class Amphibia; order Anura; family Aromobatidae; genus Anomaloglossus; species Anomaloglossus baeobatrachus. The sequence goes on from NC_134358.1 coordinate 396,711,170, forward strand.
AGAAGCCGGCTCCTGCTGCCTGCACATTCAGTTGTTGCTCTCTCGCTGTCATACACAGCGATGTGTGCTTCACAGCGGGAGAGCAACAACTAAAAAATGGTCCAGGACATTCAGCAACAACCAACGACCTCACAGCAGGGGCCAGGTTGTTGCTGGATGTCACACACAGCAACATCGCTAGCAAGTTGTGCCTCAGCAGCGATGTTGCTAGCGATATTGCTTAGTGTGACGTGGCCTTTAGCTGCATTGGAGTTGCTTAGAGTGTTTTTGTGTCTATTTTCCCCTGTCTGTCTTCATACCCTTGTGTTGGATTATTGCTCGCCTCTCCATAGTGCCAGGGCCCACCATTGTATCATCTATCTGGTGTACTCTGTTTGTTGCTGTGCTCGCTGGTTTTCCCTTATTGCTGCTGAAATCCCGATAGTCACTGAGTGACATTCAGGTCCTCTAGGAGTCTATAAAAATGTAACCAAAAAGATTTGAAAAATATTTATTTAAAAAAAAGGTAAAATATAAAGTTTGAATCACTTCCATTTTCCCAATACCAAAATAAAAAAATAAATAAAAAGTACATAAAAGTCCTATCTTTCAAAATATTGTTTTTAAAATATTTACATACTCAAAATATTATTAAATACTGTACAGTAAATGAAATAAAGCAAATAAACATTAAATGTTACTATTGGTGTTTTTTAATCACTTCAAATCCACTAAAAAAAGGCAATCAAAATGGATCAAAGCAGTTTATATCCCAAAAATATACCAATGACAATGATAGTTTACTACTCAAAAAACGAGCCTTCATATAGCTCCATAGACAGAAATATCACCACAAACCAAATTACGTATTTTACACAGTTCTGAATATTATTAAACACTAAAATACAAAAAATAACACATGAAATATATCCATAATCATCCTGGGCTGAGAAATTATATTGCCAGGTCATTTTTATCGCACACTGAGGGTTCTCTCTGATTCTCATCCAGAAAAGTGTGATGAGTGAAATGCGTTTGGTATTCCATATGATTTGTGAGTGTGCAATTTTTTTCTTGCTTACCATCCGTATGACATGCATTTTTTTCTCAGCAACTGTTATTCTACAATCATTTATGGAACCATTTACAGTGTTCTATGCTACAGAATGGTAATTTATCTATAAAAAACAAATGCCACTTGGATGGTCCGTGTGGTATGTTTTTTCTCCCACACCCATAGACTTGAATAGATGAGTCTCATCCGATTTATCAGTTCACTCGCAGCATGCTGCAATTTTTTCTTCAGGATTAATACAGTTGTGAAAAACATTGGTCCGAGTGCAATCTGATTTTTTTATTGGATTTCTTTAGTCCGATTTATATGCCAGTATGACTGTACCCCATGGGACCTGTTGAACTTCTCCATTGACTTGATTTAGTCAGTGCACTGTCAGTGTGCTGTCAGTGTGCTGTCAGTGTGCTGTCAGTGCGCTGTCAGTGTGCAGTCAGTGTGCTGTCAGTGTGCAGTGGTTTTATTACATTGACAATATACTGACCGAAAGTACACTGTTCTGAAAAAGCCCTAAGGTTAAAACCAACACTTCGTGGCTGTGACTTGCTCTGTTTGTCATCCAGATTGTAGACAAGTGCAAGAGTGGCCTATTATTGATTGTACTAGCCTGATCTGTACAAATAAACAGACTAGTGCATGCTGGGCCGTCCGTATAAAGAATCACTGGTGTACATTGGCGCACAGGTCATTGATGGGTCATACTGTCAGATGAGCATGCAGGCAGCAATCTTATCAAATGTATGCTCATCAGCCCCACTGCTGCTTAAAAATTATATACGATTAGTAAATCTGCCCCATTAATATTTGTCCAGGCAGCTTGAAACTATGGCTCTCATCAGACATAAATAATATTTATAATAAATTCTAATCTGGCATAAAAAAACACAATTCCAGCGTTTGTTTTTTAGCTCTGGCATTGCATTTTAAATGTAATCCGCAGCCTCATGTCTTATAGTCACCTTCCGGTGTCTTTACCTTTTACAGATGCCGCTCCGGTCATGTGGCACCATCTTCTGACTGTCTGGAAGTCTGAAGTTATATCACAAGGACACAATGCATCTCTATGAGAGCCAGAATGATGCTTTCATAGAGGTGTATTGATTTGTGACCAGTGGTGCACTACATGAAACACTGGAGCTGCCAGCTTGTCACAAATTGCTGGAGCCCGGCGGGAGCCGCGGAGAAAAAGGTGAACCCGCCGGAAAGTGAGTATGAGACAGTGGACAGGGATGAAGATTTAATGTGCCACTCCAACAGTGCAATAAAAAACCCCACTCTAGTGGTGCTTTAAGGACTGCTACAACATCAATTTACTTGTTTTCTGGTGTATTGTACCACACTAGGAGTCCGCGCACCATTTCCTTAAGTGGGTTGTCCTTCGCTTGGACAACTTCTGCCTGTTAATGTGCTGTCCAAGTTTTGCTTGAGAGTATTGTGAACACTGCATCCCATCAGTGACTGCTCAGAAGTTGAAGTGCTGAAATTTCCCTACAAAATCAATAAAGCGCCAGGACACTGGCCCCAACACCACTGGAGCAGTGAGAGAGGTAACTACAAGTAGGGCTGCCACTAGGAATTTCAGGGACCCATACTGGCAAAAGTTCAGGGCCCCCTTGAGGCTCCACCCCAGCTCCGCCTCCACCCCAGCTCCGCCTCCACCCCAGCTCCTCCTGCGCGCCATGAATCTTCCATAGTCCCACCGCCACTCTTGGAAAAACTTCACTTCTGCACTACAACCTCACCAATCACACATTAACCCTTCACATTGAACACCGTATCACACACTGTCATCAGATTTTGTTTTGGCCTACAGATTTTTTTAAGCCTGTCACCACGACAAGGTAGACTCTTTTGGCAGAGTCCTACTCTAACTTTTTTTTCTTTTTTTTCTTTAAATCTAACTTCTTTGGTATATATTTATTTTTGGTATATCTATTTTTTTTTCTTTAAGGGAATGTGTCACATACAGTTTTTAAACTAATTGAAACCAAATTTTGATAATGCAGATTTGTGTATTTAGACCTGACAACCCCTTCAAAGGGAATCTGTCACCAGGTTTTTAACACCTAATCTGAGCACAGCATAACATAGGGGAAGAGATCCTGATTCCAGCTTTGACACTTATTGGGCTGCTTAGTGTAGTTTTGATAACATCACTGGTTAATCAGCAGGAGATTATCATTACAGGGCTACTTGTCATGCTGCAGGTAGTCCAGCATATTCTTGAGCTCTCTATAATTGCTAGATCTGCAGCAGAGAAAACATTGATTTTATCACAATGAAAGCAAACAGCCCAGTAAGTGACACATCGTTGGAATCAGGGTATCTGTCTCTACATTATGCTGCTCTCAGATGGGGGAGCAAAAACCTGGTGACAGACTCACTTTAAGGCTCTTTCAGCAGATAGATAGATAGATGGCTAGATAGATAGGTAGAATCATAGATAGATAGATGGATATGTGGCGCCCCTGTGGCTTCAGTCACCACAGGGTACTGCACCTCACTTAAGGTGCAGTACTCATCCTGGATCCAGAGGAGGTCGGTACCAGTTCAACAACACAAACTCATATACACAACCAGGTTGCCCTCCCTATTGGGGACCGGGCTAGGGTCGGGTCTTAGGCTATGTGCGCACTAGAAAAGTGATTTTTCTCAAGAAAATTTCTTGAGAAACTTCTGGGAGTTGAAGATTATCGCACCTGCGGTAAAAAAACACACGAAAACCGCGGGAAAAACGCATGCATTTTTCCCAGGGTTTTGCCGCGGTTTTACCGCGGTTTATCTACGGTTTTTCCTTAGGTTGGTCCCTGCGTTTTTTTTATGCTGTATCTGCAGTAAATAATATAGATAATAGATAGATAATCGATAGACAGACAGATAATGGATAGAGGGAAAGATGGATAGATGAATAGATAGAGAGATAGATGATAGATAGATAGATAGATAGATGAGAAAGACCTATATAATGTCCCACCCCCTGCATATTCTAAGCTGGCACCCTTTAGTGACTTTCATGTGGCACTAAAGGGTGCCTAGCCTTGTATTTAGCCATAAAATAAATAAATACGGTAATTAAAAAAAAACCGATGTGAGGTCCCCCCATCTTTTGTAGCCAGCTAGGGTAAAGCAGACGGCTGCAGCCTGCAAACCACAGCTGGGCAGCTTTACCTTGGCTGGTAATCCAAAACAGAGGGCACCCCACGCTGTTATTTTACATTAAATAAATAATTTAAAACAAAAAATGTGGGGTCCTCCCCAAATTGGATCACAAGCTAAGGTAAAGCGAACAGCTGTGGTCTGGTATTCTCAGACTAGGGAGGTCCACTGTTATTGGACACTCCCCAGCCTAAAAATAGCAGGCCTCAGCCGCCCCAGAAGTGGTGCATCCATTAGACGTGCCAATCCTGGCGCTTCGCCACAACTCATGCCCTGGTGCGTTGGCAAACGAGGTAATATATGGGGTTGATGCCAGATGTGTAATGTCACCTGGCATCAAGCCCTGGGGTTAGTGATGTCACGCGTCTATCAGATACCTGACATCACAAACCCAGTCTGTAAGAAATAAAAAATAGACAACAAAAAAAGTTTTATTTGAAAAAACACTCCCCAAAACATTCCCTCTTTCACCAATTTATTGAAAGGAACAATCAATTCCATGTCCGGCGTAATCCAATAAGGGGGGGGGGGGTCCCACAGCAATCCATACCATAGTCACTGTCCCAGTCAATGAAGAACAGAATGTTCCCCATTGGCTGGGAGAGCAATGCAGTGACCTGAGCTAACATCAATAGCCCAAGTCACTGCAGGGGATGATAAGCGCTTCTGTCAGGAGGATAGATGAGATCATTACCTGCTGTGATCATCTCCTGTACTGCTGACGTCAGCGCTGTCACTGCCTTCTATGCCCGCCGCGTTGTCAGCAGTATCACGAGAGCCCATGACGTCACCGCTAGTGACAATCTCGGGCAGCTCGCGAGATGGGCATAGACAGCAGTGACCGTGCTGACGTCAGGAGGCAGGAGATCGTCACAGCAGGTAATAATCTCATCTCTCCTCCTGACAGCAGCGCTCGGCATCCCCTCGGCTGCACGCACTGCTGTGTGTCAGTGTCTGCCTGCGTGACAAGCTACTGATACTGCGGGCAGACACTGACACACAGCAGTGCAGGCAGCGGCGGGGCTGGAGCGGGACACAGACTGCACGGGCACCTGGAGGTCACACGGAAATGCTTCTGTGCGGCGTCCAGGGAGTGTGACGTGTGTTTACTCTGCTCCGCTTCCTCCTCTGTCATAATGACATCACTTCCTGCAAAACCACAGGCAGCGATGAACATTACCGCAGGTAAATCGCGGCTATACTGGGGGTATACCGCACATCATTTGCTACCTGCGGTATACCCCCGGTATTTCGCGATTACATTACAGTGAATGGAGTGAAATACCGAGGGTATACCGCAGGTATCTGCAGAAAAGAAGTGACATGCACATTTTCTCAAGAAAGTTTCTCAAGAAAATCTTCAGAAAGAATTTTCTTGAGAAAAAAACGCAGTGTGCGCACAGCTATTTTTTTCCCATAGGTTTTGCTGGGAAATGTCTGCAGGAAGATTAAAAACATTTCTCAAGAAATTTCTGCAGCAAAACCGCGGGTAAAATGGCCGAGTGCGCACAGGGCCGTAAGGTAGTCACCAAACATAGGGGTCAGCCACCCACTAGTGACAGGGAACCAGGGGAGGAGCAGCCATCAGGGGGAGTTAGGACCTTACACAACAGTTAGAGTGTTCTCCAGCAGGAGAGAACAGGAGCGGGACTGATGCGATTCAGGGTGCAGAGCATTAGGGTGGATCAGACTTCACGTTGTATCACCAGAATCTGCAGGACAGGGGGATTGCATGTCGGTGTGACCACCACGAGTTCCCGGAGCACAGTGCTACATTGGGTCCAGAGTCGTGATTACAGTCAAACCCCACAGCGGCCCCGCGTCGCCTACACACGGGACAGGAGCTAACACTACACAAACCGGGGTCCCCAAGCAGCTTCAGGCCATGGGGATCCATCTTTAAAGGTGCATGAAGGAATGGCCCATCGACCACCGTACCAGTTCTAACCTCCAACGGATCAGGGATTGACTGGGGCCCATCACAGCTGGAACCACAGCAGCTGAGTCAGCCTTTTGATTGCCGTCGCCTCGCACTTCGGCGCCAACATCCACTACTCTCCTCATTATCCTCCCCGGGGCCCCACTCCACCTGTGGGGAGCAGAACCATCCTTGCTGCAACACCATCCGCCCCGGAGGACAGCGACAGCAGCGGCGGCTAATCCCTGGCCACATACCACAGGTAGCATCACAAGACTATCATCCTAATCATTCCCCACCATCATCCAAGTCCCCTTTTATTGTACACCTCGAGGCCACGAAGCCGGGCAGGGCCACTTGTGACATCCCCCTGACCCGACATCACCGGGAGACAAGTAACATTTAACCCCTGCCCCGTGGATGCTACAGATAGGAGATAAATAGACAGATAGAATAATAGATAGATAGAGGAATAGAGAGATAGAGAGAGGAATGGATAGATAGATAGTGGGGGCTAACAGCAGGTCAGGGGGATCCCAGGAAGTGGGGGGGATCCCAGCAAGTGGGGGGATCACAGCATGTGTGGGGTGGTCCCAGCAGGTGTGGGGGGAGTCATAGCAGGTATGGGGGGGTCACAGCAGGTATGGGGGGGTCACAGCAAGTGGGGGGGATCCCATCAAGTGGGGGGGATCCCAGCAGGTGGGGGATCAAAGCAGGTGGGGGGTCACAGCAGGTGGGGGGGAATCCCAGCAGGTGGGGGGGGAATCCCAGCAGGTGGGGGGTCACAGCAGGTGGGGGATCACAGCCGGTGGAAGGGATTACAGCAGGTGGGGAGGATCACAGCAGGTGGGGGGATCACAGCAGGTGGGGAAAATCACAGAAAGTGGGGGAATCACAGCAGGTGGGGGGATCACAGCAGGTTGGGGGGGTCACAGAGGGTGGGGGATCACAGCAGGTGGGGGGGATCACAGCAGGAAGGGGGCTCGCAGCATGTGGGGGGCCTCAAAGCACGTGGGGGGGCTCACAGCACGTGGGGGGGCTCACAGCACGTGGAGGGGCTCACAGCACGTGGGGAGGCTCACAGCAGATGTAGGAAGGTGAGAGGTAGGAGAGGGGGCAACAGATGAGGGAGGGGGGCAGCGGCTGATGGGGGAGAGTGGTGGCAGATGGAGGGGAGGCAGCAGATGGGTTCAGTGGCAGTGGATGGGGGGCAGTGACTGCTGCAAGTAGCGGCTGAAGGGTGGGGGCTGGGACAATGGCGGCGGCTGAAATGGGGCAGTGGCTATAACATACTGATCACTCCCCTCAGCTTCCACAGAGTCAGGCGCCGGAGTGAAGCTTAGGGGGCGGTCTCCGGCCCCAGATCCACAGTGATTGGAGAAATCGGTCACATGGCCGGTCTCTCCAATCAGAGCTCGGGGTGGGTGAAGCAGAGGTCACCCAGCTCCAGCCAATGATGGGTGTTATAGCTGCACTGATTATGGCTGGATTTCAATGTTTCATCCATTTTCAATGGCTAAAACATTACAGTTGCTGTGATTGGCTGAGCGGCATTCGTCAGCCAATCACAGCCTCCTTAGGTCCGAGGAGGAGACACCACCCCTCCTGAGGTCAGGCAGAGGGCCCCTCTTCCCCGAATCTAAGATATTTGCAGTGATTGCGTCCACTGGGGCTCCGTGGCCACGATCTCGACATGACGTACTGAGTACGTCATGAGTCCTTAAGTACCAGGGAGCTATGACATACCCAGTACGTCATAGGTTGCTAAGGGGTTAACACGTTTTCAGGCTCTAGGGGCCGGCTCCCGCTTGGGGCCACTGTGCGATTGCAGCTGCTGCGATATGTCAGCCAGTGCAATGTCCCCGCCCCCTGCCCATGGGGCCGATGAGCAGAGGAATGAAAGGGGAGGAGCCCGGGCTGTCAGTCGGGCCCCCCTCTCTTCACCGGGCCGAATACAGGAGTAACACTAGTAATGCCCTGATGGCGACCCTGACTACAAGGATTTTTTAATTTGACACAGGACACTACAACATTTAAAAAGAGTTTTTGTGTTGCCTGGCTGGTCTCAATCACAGGTTCCCTTAGTCCCAGTGCCGGTTTAGTGACCTGGTCTCTTCTTTCCCCTGAACCTCGCTTTGGTTGGTGGGTCCCTGTGGCTTGGAGCAAATGGGGGTCCCCTCCTGGTAGTCTCTTAACAGTAGCCTGTATAACGGTAGCGTGAACCCTGTGGGGTTTGAGTCTCTGGTCCTGTCCCCGGTTCTCCCATTGCTACTGTGTCCCAAACTCCAAGGTCAGTGAGGTCCTTGATGTTCCCTCACTGTGCAGATTTTATCAGGTCTGCCTGGAGCATTTGCCTGACCTAGGATTCTGTACCCCATTGGTGCATAGTTCCGGGAGTACTCCATCGTACTCCACTGGCAACTAACTGCCTGGGCCCACAGGTCACTGTTACACTCTTGACAGTCCTTCCCCTCCTTTCTTTTGTCACCGACTTCTACCGACTATTCTTCCCGACTCTCCACTGTCTGTTCCTCCCACCTGGTCATCTAGTGGACTGGATTGGCTCCACCTCTAGGCAACCATCCATTGGTCCAACCCTAGCCTGGTACCATTCTATGGGGGAATTTGGGGAAAAACAGGGATTATCTGGAGTGTTTGGTTGTTACCGGCACTGGTCTTCTGAGTCCCTAGGGGGTAGGCCCTGCATCCTGGTGGGGATGCAGCACCTTATAGCTCCCTGATGGCTTCAGGGGCGCTACATTTGCCCAAGTAGTGGACAAGTCTTTTAACTCCTTACCAACATATGATATACTGGTACGTCATATATGAGCTCCCTGCCTTTAATGTGAGCCTGCAAGCTGAGCCCGTGTTTTTCCTGGAAGATGAAGGCTGTGTTATTCAGCCATCATCTTCCTTTAATAGCCTGATGCTGTTCACTTGGTCAATGCCGCTGTCAATCTCTGGCATGTTTGGTATCTGCATAATCGTACTGACCTGGAGGATCCTTTTTGCCAGGTAATTTTTACTGTAAAATGAATGCTGTAAATTTAAAAAAAAAAAAATGCGGAATTGTGCTTTTTTCACTATTTTGTCACACTTGGAATTTTTACCTTCCTTCCAGTGCATAACATGACAAAATGGATGGTGTCAATCAAAAGTACAACTAATCCCACAAAAAAGAAGCCATCAAACAGCTATATCAACAGAAAAATAAAAAAGTTATAGCTTTTGGAGGAAGGGGAGGAAAAAACAAAAGCACAAATACATCTCATGGGGAAGGGGTTAATACTTAATTACTTTAGCCTGTGGTTAATCTAAACAAAGCTACGATGTATAGATGACTCCACTTCAGATCAGGTAATAGCAGGTTGTTTCATATAGGAGCATGTCCACATGAGTGAAAGCCATTAAGGCATAAAAAATGATCTGCTGACATGGGAAGCTACAATTGCAATCTGTATGTACCCAGCTGCACGCAATGAGTGTAGTGCATAACTTTAGTTTGATAATTAATATCATATGGATAAATTCTCTGTAATTATAAGAGTGTGTGAGATCCGGAGCCGTAATAGATCTGTCTCATTATCTCACCCGCCACAGTTCTCCTTGCGGTTGGTGTAGATGCTATCTGATCATGCACTGATGTACTTGTGGTTAGTAAATGATGGGACTTCAACTATCTGAGCTCAATTCATCTCCCTCGAGCCTCTTTACCCTTTTGACATTCTTTTGCAAATCTGCCAGAAAAATTCACTTTCACACTGGGATCATTACGCAAAGGTCCTGAGTAAGCAGCTATTAATTAGGGTGATTAGGCCCAGGGCTGCAATTATAAACCACAAGGCACACTTAGCATCTCTTCTCGATTCTTGTCTTTCTGCAGCACTAATGTTCCTGAAAGCTTCATTTACCACCATTTACTGATTATATAAACCATCGTATACTGTTACTGAAGGGCAATGCTGAAAACCAATACCAAATATGACATTACTATCGAAACCCCTGCAAAATGTCTGGATTATATGACTGGTCTACTTTTCACGTATTTATAGTATTTTTAAATGTATAATTTTGATTTTAGATATCATGGTGTGTCTTAAAATCAAAGGCATAGCCTAGAATTGCCAAGTATAAAGAGTTTATTCAATTTACATAAGGAGAAACTTTATGTAAAATGCCCCAACACAGGCAACAGAAATCATGGATGGCTCAGTTTTTGCAGACATCTATATTTTACATACTCTAGAGAGGAGCTGGGAGGGAACAATGCAGTCATAATAGTAGGTCATCATCATCCATCCAGCTCAATGTCATTGGTGGTGTCACGGTCATCTCCCTGCTGTTTTGAGACTAGTGACAACCTTAGAACTGGAGTCTCCCATCTCCATCTTGACTCCTCATTTAAACGGTTTCTTTTCCTTTGGCGTCTCATGAGTTAATTTCAGTTTTGTTGCCAGCAGCTCAGAGCAGTGCAGGTCAGTTGTTGCTGCTATGGGTCCACACCCATTTAGGTTAAATAGTGGAGCCTTCCCAGAAGTCCTTGCTGCTGTTAGAATAATTTCTCCTTTGGCCAGCCTGGTGGAAGGAACTGCGGATGATTTGCTGGTGCCCATCCACCTGCTACTTCAGAGTTCATCTTCTATGATGAAGTTTGGTGTTTCATATCCTTCTGTTTATTCCCCCCCGTCTGTCTTTCCTTTCCCTCCATGTTTATTAGTATAGTGGCTAGTCTAGTTGAGTCGCCCACCACAGCGCTGCAGCGGGACACTGCGGGGACTTCTCGGTAGGGACCCTTCTGGCTACAGGCATGTCAGGTTCACTTTCATAGGAGTCGTGACGCCACTCTCGGTTTTGCGGTTAGAGTGAGGGGTGACCGCCACTGCAGTTTAGCGAGCGTCTGGCGCTGATGGTAATTGCAGTTAGATGATGTGGCCTCCCGAGAGTGAGGCTGGCCCCAGGGGCTCGGGTATATATGTGTGGAACCACAGGTCACAGAAGAACTCACACACAGTCCAGAATGTCTTTCAAAGTTTTTACTCACGTTCATTTGTTCACTGTGAGGTAACCCGGGCGATGCTGAGACAAACTGCAGGGAGAACCAGGTATCCTTCAGGCTGAAGTAAGGGTGACTGTAAGCTCGCCTTCCTAGCACTTCTTGTTTCGGATAACCCCCGACTTGAAGTATATGGGATTCATCCTGGGAAGTCACATCTGCCTTTCTCCCTTTTCTGGCCCGTTTGCTGGCAGCATGGACCAAGTAAAGATGGCTTCTCACCCTATCTCACTTATGGGCCCCCTCGTTGCTGCTGATGCTGCGGACTCTGTGTTGTTTGGTGTGGGACTTGTTGTCCACCCCATCGGCAGGTTTAGTAGGTAGTTAAACTTGAGCCTACTTCGGGAACCTGTTCCCCTGCGTGCCTGGTCTGCCAGGAGTCCCCATACACAATCACCCTGCTTCTTCCTGAGGTGTCTTTCAGTCTGGCTGTGTGGAAACCGAACTCCCCTGCAAACAGCCACTACACTTGCTGGGTCTGACTAGCATGTCTGCGTGCCCGCTCTCCGCTTCAGACTCGGCTTGTGAGTCCTCCTTCACTGCTTCCCTCCGGCTCACTACCATTGCTCAACTCCTTCCAGCTTCTCCACTGCACCACTAGGTGAGATGTGGAGGCCACGCCCCCTCCTGGGTCTGTCCAGGGGTCCTCTCTAAGGTGTGTGCGTGAGCCCTGGTTAAAGTGTGACTGTGTGTCCACACCCTACTCAGCCTTTGGGATTACCTGTTTGTACTCACCCAGCGTGGGTGCAGTACTCAGTGGTGCCTGACCAGGTCAGGGGCGCCACATAGTATACTCCTGCCTACTCACTAGACAGGGTGAGTTTTGAGCCAGCTGAGGGATCCAGGTGTCCTGCTCACTGAGAGGTTGGAAGAACCTGTATAGGGATACTAGTTAAAGGGAACCTGTCAGGTCCCATATGCATTCTGAGCTATAAACAGTGTGTTGTGTGGCCTAATACCTCCTTCCTACCCATCCCTGTATTGTAATAATGTGGAATATGAAAGTAATAAAAAAAAAAACGTTTTATTACTTACATATTCCCTATGTAAATGAGCAGGGTCTTTAGCTCCATGAGCGACACATCGCCCTGTGGGTGTTTGCATGTATTCCGTGGTATCACGCCGTTGTGGGCGTGATACCATGGATTTACATGTGTGACGTCACAATCAGGTCTTCAGATCCAGCGCGTGCGCACTTACCATTCCCACAGCAGTCATTAGGGTGCATGCTTCTCTGCTTCAGATGCACTCTGCGCATGCTCAGAAGACTCCTGCACCGATGCACAGAGCGCATCTGAAGCAGAGAAGCGAGCACCCTGATGACGGCTGCAGGAATGGCAAGTGCGCATGCGCGGGATGTGAAGACGCTGATGGTGACGTCGCACATATAAATCCATGGTATCACAGCCACAGGGGCGTGATAACACAGAATGTATGCAAACGCCCACAGGGCGATGTGACACCCATGAGGCATGAGAGCTTCTGCAAATTTACATAGGGAATATGTAAGTAAAAAAACGTTTTTTATTACTTTCATATTCCACAATATTACCACACAGAGATGCGTAGGAAGGAGTTATTAGGCCACACAACACACTGCTTATAGCTCAGAATGCATATGGGACCTGACAGGTTCCCTTTAACTCAGGAGTCAGCTTGAGGTTAGTTTAGGAGGTGCCTACTGACCCCTCTCCCTAGCGCTAGGGACCTCTATTGTATCGTAACCCTGGTGTTTCCCCTTTCTGTGGTGTTTTTTGGTAGTGTGTCAGACGCTTGTTGGTCTGATCGCGTGTGTCACGTGTTATATACAAACATATTCTACACCATACATGACAGAATGGGGAGAAGCAAGCGGGGTCCCACCTAGATGACCATTCAACCCATACTAGCTCCCTTTTCAACTGAAGAACTGTTTCAAAGAATAACATAGATGACTAAAGTGTGGAAATTTATCCCAAATTCATGACCCCTGAGGTTTTTTTGCTTTATAAATAACCTATCAGTTTCCCTAAATACCGGCATTTACCATATCTAACCATGTATGATATTAGAGAGTGACGGCATTCTTTCAGAATCAGTAGCATTCTTGTTTAGATGTTGAGCCTAATATTGCAACTCAGTTCTAGGTGAGACATGTTTTGTCAAATTATTTAATATACCGTCCAGAAATGTGGGCTTAATGGTAGCAATTGCATTTACTAGCCTGAAAGTTCTGCTAGTTATTAATGGTTAGATGGATTTCATGACTGTTGGTGTCTTGGTTACACTATGTCATTGATTGGAAACCCATAAAATGGCAGCCTTCATCATATGTAAGGATAGGATTTTTGACAGAATATTTTTTTAAAAAATGTATTAGCAATGGCACGAAAATCACAACCTCTCTAGATGCAAACTAAAGAGGTTATAGAGTGCATCTGGGTTTACTAGTCTATCTGAGAATATCCAAGTGTAGATGCCCTTCTGTTAGTGGGTACACACAGAAGTGATTCTCTTTAAAGTATAGCAATAAGCATAATTCAGCCATGACTGCCAGATTGAACCTCAAAAAATTGGGTGCACACAGTGATTTTATGTTTGCTTTTTCATCACACTATTTTGTGAGTCATAATTTGGGGAGTGCCCTATACACAAGTGCCACCATACAGAGTTTGTACATACCTCTTTGCCTATAATGATACTCTTTCTTTGACTGATATGAGACAAATGTTAAGCTGAATCCACAGTTGCTTTGTCAGATCTAATTCTCTGTTCCATTATAAGGGCAGAAATCTTAAATTGCCAGGTTGTTGGATGCCTCATATGATGGACACCGATGGCACTCCACAGACACAATTGCCTTATTGTGAGGTCTATCCGCTATGATGTAGAGTATTTTAATGGGAAGATGACTGCTGGATGATGCTCTAATTTTTTTGCCAAATATAATGGAATCTACAAAAGAGGTTGGTTTGCAATCAACTGCCCCAAAGGCTTTCAAAAATTGATTTCTAATAGTGTTTTTGTATCGCTTTTGTGTTCACCCGTGAATTTACCATGTACAACATATATACATATATAAAGTAAATAGCTGAGCTACTGTATCTCCTTGAATAATGGATGCCAGGAAATACACTACTGAACAATGAAATTGCTAAACCAAGAAGGAAAAGTTGTAAAATCATGGAAATCACAGGACCTGTAGACGTGTTAATGATTTTTAAATGATAAAAACATGGAAACAAATTTTTTATAACCTCTAGATTTATTCAGGATCTGTTTTTACATACGGCAACACCAGGCTGCATGTCACTGATGTTACTATGAGCAAAGAGTGCTGCCTACACATGCTCTCATGGCCTACAATGCCTCCGGACTTGTCTCTGATTGAGCACATCAGGGACGTCATTGGTCAGCAATGGCATGGGGAGCTGCCAGCTGTGGATCTTGATGACTTGCACATCCAAGAGCATTCAACATGGCAAAACATTCCTCAAACAACCATTGTAGGCCAAGTACCTATATTTCTTCACGTGGCATTCAAGTGTGGTATTGTTCAATTTTTTTCACCATTTGCATGTCATTAAAATGTCTATTGATTCTGTGATTTCTATCATTTGCCATCAATGTTGAGGAGTGTATGACAAACATTGTAATTTCACATGTAGAACACCATAGAAATAGTTCATTAACCAATGTAGCAATGTTAGGTTATATGTGCTTTATCTCAGATATGTTCCTTCCTGCTAATGCAATAAATTCTACAAAATATCCCATAGATGACTCCTGATTTATGTTACACTTATTGCTCGGTGGCAGTATACGCAATTCATTCCTCAGTGAGACGCCAATACTGAGAGTATCTTCCCTGCTTTTATGGACTGGATTACAACCATAATCATTTCTAGATTACATTTCTCTTCTTGCCGCTGGCTTTTTGTATTGTCGTGTTTAGAGCTTATTTGCCTAATTGCCTCAAGTGGAAGCAGACTCTTCACGCAACGTATTCACTCAATACGAAATCCTTGGCAAATGGCACCAGGATAATTGGCCGTTCTACATGTGGACCTTTTAATTTCATATTGGAGAAAGAACATGGAAAAAAGTTATCCTTGCAATAAAATGTGAAAGTGAGCTCTCTGTGCTGGAAATTCTAGATAATACCTGTTCACTCTTTGGACAATGCCCTCATAATGCTAGAGCAAGTGCAAGCGGCGGTTAAATTGTATTGGCGTACACTTGATGTTCTCCTTTAATAGCACCCAGTAAAAGGCTGAATGGATTCAACAACAGTAGCTGAAAAAAGTGCAATGAGTCATATTAAAGGAAAATGGAGTAAAGGATACACGACTTTCCAGTGAACACAATTTCATATTGTAGGCAATCTATGATAACACCATTTTCATTTCAATTCAGTCCCATAAAATTACCACTAACATTACAAGTCATGCAGAACGCAGATAAATGTAAAAATGTCACAGAACTCTTCCAGATGGGACTTTTAGTTCCACTAGATCACCATCCACTTTTTTACTTGTCTAATATTTCATTACAGGCTTCCATAAGTTAATTTTCCTTCCAGTGACCATGTAAATCACAAATCAATTTTCATTTAAAATGCCTGACTACGGATTGTTCTTGAAAGCTCAGGCCATATGCTTGAGTGAGCTCCCCGGCATCCTTAATGTACATTAAAAAATGTTTTGTTTCTCCGGTTTGGTCTATTTTTAAGGACATTTTCTCCTATGAATGTATGTGGTTAGATAAATAGGTGGGAAAAGAGATAAAAAGATAGATAAATAGATAGATAAAAATATTTTTTATATC
The DNA here is from genome assembly GCF_048569485.1 of Anomaloglossus baeobatrachus. Taxonomy (NCBI): domain Eukaryota; kingdom Metazoa; phylum Chordata; class Amphibia; order Anura; family Aromobatidae; genus Anomaloglossus; species Anomaloglossus baeobatrachus. Next base: position 396,727,154 of record NC_134358.1, read on the forward strand.
TTTATATATATATATATATATATATATATATATATATATAAAAAAAAATTATGGGAAATATCACACATATATGTTAATCATACCAAAAAAAGATTCTTCACACAGAGTTTATACCGTGGTGAATCGTGGACTTTTATACGAGTGCATAATATCAATCTGTAGGACGCCATATGGTGCATCTGTTAGGGAATGTACAAGGTGGCCATAAAATAGCCTAAGGTGTTTGGAGCCATGTGCAGACTGACCCAGTGGTCAGAACTGGCTAAAAATTGGTATGTATGCTATTCAAGGCATAGAGAAACGAAAGGCATCTTAAAAAATAATTTATACCAAAATTCCCCACGAGGTGAAAACGTGGCGCTGTACAGTGAGTGAGAGGCCCACAAACTGTGTGCCGATAATTGGAGATATCACAATTGTGCCACAGGCTAGCATAACTGTTCAATATGGCCACCATCATGCATGGTGATCATGTTCATCCAATGCAGAACATGATCGATGCTTGCATGTACCATGTCTGATGGAATGCTGCACACTTCCAAAATGATGCGGTCTTAGAGGTCAGCCAGGGTGTTGACATTTCCCCAATACACACGCTCTTTCAAGTGTCCCCACAACCAGAAATTACAAGGATTGAAATTGGGCAAATGCGGTGGCCATGCGTTAGGGAAGGTCAAAATCCTGTCATCGGGAAAATGTGCACGCAGAACGTTCTTCACATGATTTGTCATGTGAGGAGGTGCTCCATCATGCATGAAGGTGGTTGTCTGAAGACACTGCCGCTGTTGGAGTTGCGGAACGACCACTAATTCCCACATTGTCTGGTATCTCGGTGCTGTCACAGAGCAGGTAGCAACCTCAGTTGGCCTCATTTCTTCGTAAAAGGTCCAAAGATGAATGATGAGGTGAAGCCACACCAAATGGTTACCTTTGACGAATGCAGCAGAACTCCCTCGACCACATGCGGATTTTCGGTAGCCCATATTCAACAGTTTTGTGTGTTCACCGTTCAATTCCGGTAAAAATGCACTTTGTCACACCACAGAACATTCCATGGCCAATTGCCATCCACTTCCACTCTCGCCAGAAACATGATGCAAATGTCATGCGGGTATCATTGTCACGAGGAAGATGTTTTTGATGATGGCTAATTTTGTACATGTATGTCCGCAAGACCTTTCGGAGAACTTTCCACACTGTGCTGTATGGAAGCCCCAATTGCCTGGAAACACTGTGTGCACTGCTGTTCCTGGCAGGGTTGTTTGTGCCCTGTTCCACGACAGAAGTGGCAATGTCCTCCATAACCTCTCTGCTTACCGGTCATCGCCTGCGCCTTGGCTGAACACTCAGTAACCCTGTTGCCTCAAAACATGTCATCATCTGTCACAGCAAATTTTCACCCACTGGACCTCTACGTGTGTGAAGGTGTTTCAAACGATGCAGGGTTATACAGAGCTCAGCATTCAGAGAACTGCTAGATGCTCAGCAGATAAAACAGTAATTTTCTCAAAATAACTGCAAACAGCCCATTAAGTGACACATTGCTGGATTCAGGGTCTGTTACTCTCAGATTAGCAAAAACATGGTGACAGATTCCCTTTAAGTGGTGCACTAAATGGTGGCATTCAAAACTACAATGTGTGCATGTCAATAGAAAAATAAAAACAATTTACATGATTGATAAAAAAAGGACAAATAAAACCCCATAAAATGACCATGGTGGGAAGGAGATAAGAATTGGTCTGACTGCATTCACACATCAGTGTTACCATCTGAGAAAAATTACCAATTTTTCTCAGGTGTCATCCTAGTTGCTTTCATTTTTTTCTCATTCAATGTTTTTCCACTGAAACAAGCAGACTTGGAAGACAAGACAACATTTTGCCCCTATCTGGCCTTTCTGAAGCCTAAAAAAACAGCTAAGATGTCTTCTTCTTGTTGTGACTTTTTAATATTATAGAATAAAGATCAAGCTTTTATAAATATTATCCTCTGGTGCAGCAGAATTTTTGATTTCTACTGTGCTATACCTAGTGGGAAGCCCTACTGAGCAAGCACAAAATCTATCTCTGGTGCATGGGATTTGTACATTAGACAGGAGTAGGTAGACTGAACTTTTTAATCCATTGACTCTTAGTAATGGATTAGTTAAAAATGGAATTACTCTGAAGTACAAAGTTTTCTATGTTTCACCCATTTTATATGGATCCCCATAAACTATAATGGCCAAGTCTTGGCCATAAAATGGATGAGAATAGGACATGCTCTGTTTCTCAGAGACACGGATAGTTTGCAACACAGATGGATGTATGGATCAATGAGACTTTATAAGTCAGTGGGCTGTCTGAGAAAAAAACGGATGGCACTAGGTGTGACGCCCTGGACTAGCCAGGTAGTCACAGGTAGACCCCTGCACAAACACCAGCCCCTAATAAGGTGACAGCAGCCAACCTACAAAACCCTTGTCACCTCTCTCAGTGTTCAATGGTCACACCAGGGGGCGGCACCAGGCGGTTGGCCATGCCCACCGAGGAGTCCAGAAAGCCTGAGACAGGAAACAAACAGTCAGTCATTAGTTAGTTGAGTAAAGTGGAGTGGAGTGGAGTTCAAGTGCAGCAGGCCTGTGACATCAGGTCTGCCTCAACAACACAGACCGGTGCCAGGGTCGTAGCCCTGGTACCGTGGCAAGGAGGCAGACGGTGGTTGCCGCCTGCAAGAGCCGGGAAGACGGTTGGTGGAACCGTAAGGGACTGGGACAGGATAGTGGCCCGCCGGAACCAAACCGGGGAGCCAACTGGAAACCGAAGCACCAGGAGGGGTACTCAGACCCAGAACGAGGTCGAGAAGCCACTGGACCACGTCAAATTCACTGACTGAGGTCTGGACCTTAGGTCCTTTCCCGTCCCAAGACCCGAAAGACGGCAACAGCCCACCGAGGGGGATGGAAATCAACCACACAGGCAGAGAGATCCCACGGGCCAGCACCTGCGGGCAAATGGGTTCCCCGACACACATCGAGCCGGGGAGTGGACTACCATTGCTGAAGCATAGGCAGTCAAGTTCTACAAAGAGGTGCAGGAAAAAGGTGGGAGCCACCAACCTGAGAAAGGGGCAAAGCGCAGCCGGCTGCGGGCACCGACTACCATCCTTTTTGGTTTACCAGAGACTCCGGTGTATCTGTCATAGTGAGTACAACAGTGCCCTCGGGCCGCGCACCGCACCACACCCCACCATCTTGCCCGCACCTCACAACCACCAGGCCCCGGGACCATCACCCCCTGCCCACGGAGGGGTCAACACCAAGCTGCATAACATCGTCACCGGGAGCCTAGTTAACGGCAGCGGTGGTGTCCACATTCACCACAACCCATGGGTGGGGTCACAAACTTACATCCCTAAACGCCACGGCCAAGGCCGTGAACCTCCCCACCGAAATTCCTACACGTAGCACCAAACCCCTTTCAGGGTGATGTGACCCCCGGGTCCGGGAGGAGCTCGAGCCACCCACCGACGAGCACGGACCTGAGCAGCTCGACAGCTGGCCGAGCCCCGGGGCGGTACACTAGGGACACGTGATAGATGTGTGAATGTCGCCTAAGACAGATCTTGCAGGCAGCCATTGTGACTTCTCCAACTTTGTTGGAAATGTTGTAATACACAAAGCTTATTTAGCCAGTATGGAATAATTGGGGTTTCATTACACTGCAATTTATATACAATGTAAATGTGGATTTTAGTGTCTTGTAGACCCAGCCTAAAATGTAAGTAATTCAATACTTTATAATAATCTCTTCAGGACGGTGTACATCACCACAGCTTAGGGCACTTGCTTTGTTTTTTATTTGCTTTAATTATTTTTTCAAATTATTTAGATAATCCAAAAGCAATCCGTCGCATTGTGAAGACAAACAATATTCTTGAAGCAAAATAAAATAAAAACCTGCAATCCGTAATGTGAGTTAAGAAAATACTTTTTATTGTCGGAAGGTTTTGCTGAATCTTGGACAACGCTGCTTAATGCTAAGCCATTATGCTTTACCATTTTGGCACCAGTTCTACAGGGGGAATTCTATTTCTGGTAGATTTGTAAAGTAATGCCATGATATATTATGATGTGTACTTGAGAAAAAATATCTGACCAATTCTATCTCCTATATATAGTATAAAGTCAATAGATAACACAGAATAATATCAACTAATAACTTTACATGGATGCGTCAGCCATGAATTGTGTGTAATATCATATATGAAGGTTTGTCATGGTAAAAAAGAAACACGTTACAATAACATGTAAAATAATTGGAGGGAAAATTACCTTTTGTAGTATAATCTATATACTGTCGCAGTTCTTATTTGAAATAATGTATCTTTGAGTGGAATTTATTGCTCTCATTTCCTTGTAAGGAATACAGTGTCCATTCTTCTCATGTATACACTTACTTATTACTTCTTGTTATCTCCTCATTACTTCTGTTCTTTGCCCAAGAATAGATTTGAAGATCATGGCAATAAACAATATGGTAGTGACATGTAATGTGATGGACACATAGATTGTAAAGACATCAATCCCAACTCCTCCTATCTAGACATATCTCCAAACACTTCGAAGCAGAATCTGGAGGACATTTCTTTAATGTTTCTTAGCCAAGTAGCCCCTAATCAAGGCTTTATCATTTCACAAAGCTGGAACTCTGTGATTTGCAGCTTCTTTCAGTAACTTATATCACTGCCTTGATTAATAAATGAAGACAAGCAGTAGAGTTTTGTGCAATCTCCCTTCACATCGTTAAGAGAAAAGTCAACATGATAGTGATCAGATATTTTAAACTTGGGAAACATTACCATAAATATGTGGATGCCGCAGTTTTAACCATTAACCCCTTAACAACTGTGGGCCATACTGGTACGTCTTATGCCACCACAGTGTAATCACCTATGGCTGCTATGGGCAGCTGGCAGTGATCCGCGCACATGTCTGCTGATTTGTACAGCAGACATGTGTGCCTTGCAGGCAAGGGTATGTTGTGAATACATTTTCCAGTTCGGTGCATGCTCTTGTGGTCCGTGCTGGCGGTGCTGTTGATTTGTGGAATGAAAGACACACACCTTTCAATGACTGGCAATCAGGTCTCTCAGATTGGGGTATATAGCTCAGTAGTTTTCTCCTGTTACTTGCCGCTGCCCAATGGATATCCTGTGTGTTAAGAACATTCTGAATCCAGCCCTACTCTCTACCAGAACTCCTCTCAGATAAGTTAGTCTTGTACCTCTGCTTATTGTTTCCACTTTCTTGTTGTTTTTTCTGCTTTGATACTATTGCTTGATTCCTATTTTGCCTGTGTGGAGTTCCTGGTGGAATTGGATCATTCCCTGCTGGGAGTATCTGTATACTTAGCTCCAAAATTCTGCAATGTATTGTGTTTTGTCAAACATGGCATTAATTCAGTCCCTCATCTATATTAGTGTTTTGGATCCCAGTAACATCAGAGTGCTGATTAGTGGGGGAGAGGCCGTTTGGTCTCAGGTTTTTTTTATATCAGACGTGCTGGTATTTTTTAGGGTTTTTACGGCTACAGAAAGTACTCCTTCCTATTCTTTCCTATAAAGATAGCTTGGGCCTCACCTTTGCTGAATCTGTTTTCTGGCTATGTATTGTGTTTTCTTATATCACCGTAGTCTTTACATGTGGGGGGCTTGCTCTGAGGCAGATTAGCTTTTCTTATATTTTTATCTGTAAGGATATTTAGTTCTCCGGCTGTATCGAGACGACTAGGTCATCGTAGGCTCGTCCCACGGCTACTTCTAGTTGTGTGTCAGGATTAGGTCTGCAGTCTGTTAAGGATCCAATCACTCTGTTTACTTGTTGGGTTTCCGCATTTTTTGATCCTCCTCGGTCCCTGAATCATAACAGTGTGGTTCAGCGATCCACCCACACCTGTTAACCCCTGAAATCGTGCTGTCAAATTGTGACAGCGCTTTTTAAATACCCCTCACGGTAAATGTTCACTCACCCTGCTCCATCGACGGCGCAGTGATGTGATCCCTGTGACCCGATGATTGCCATGGTAGCATCCTGTAGGTCACTTGACTCACTTCCTGTTTCACCCGACCGAGTTGTGCTAGTAACAAGAGGTGAGTATTTCTGGTGATCATGGCTGTGTAGCTGTGATCAAATGAATGAGCAATCAGCCTAGGGGGACTAGTAAAATAAAAAAGTAAAAAAAAGTTTTAAAATATTAAAAAATAAAAAAACCTAAAAGTTTAAATCACCCCTTTTTGCCCCATTGAAAATTAAAGGATTAAAAAAATTTAAAATATACACACATTTGGTATCGCCGCTTTCTGAAATGCCCGATCTATTAAAATATAAAATCAATTAATCCGATTAGTAAACGGTGTAGCGGCAAAAAAATTCCAAATGCTAAAATTGCGCTTTCTAGTTGCTGCAAATTCTGCACAAAATGCAATAACAAGCGATCAAAACATAGCATCTGCACAAAAATGATACCTTTAAAAATGTCAGCTCGAGACGCAAAAAATATGCCATCACTAAGCCATAGATCTCAAAAAATGAAAACACTACAGGTCATAGAAATTGGAGCAAAAAGTGCACTACTTTTTTTGGGCAAATTTCTCGTTTTTTTTAACCCCCTTATGTAAAAGTAAATGTGCCGCCAAGAGCTATGGGGTACTCGGTCTCGGGCAGTGTACTACTGGGATGTGTCACTGGCTGGCCGTTGTTCGGTTACGTGTCCCTGGGGTCGCTTTTAAAAAGGGGGGTTTATATACAAGGGAATGTTCAGTAGAGTTTATGTCATGGCGCCACTTGCGGGTTGCGGTTATAGTGATGGAACCGCCGCTGCACAGTCTCTCCACTGGAGCTGATGTGATGGCAGCCTAGATGTTGGGCCCTCCGCAAGTAAGGCCTGGGCCCCAGGGGGTTAAGTGATGGAGTTAAGCGCAGAAAGAACGGTAGGCCACAGGAGGGGTTACAGTTTAACTGGTTCTCTTTACTTACAGTAGATGGTAACTGGTACCCGGAGGAAGGCTATTATTCACCTTTGGTTCCCTTGGTCCCAGTGCCGGTTTTGGTGACCTGGTGGCTTCTTTCCCCTGCACCTTTCTCAAGTTTGTGGGTCCCCATGACTTGGAGTGTCTGGGGGTCCCTCCTGTTTTTCTCTCAGTCTCTGGTCCATACGGCGGCAGTGTGAACCCTGTAGGGATGGTATTCGGTTCTGGTCCCTGGCTCTCTCATTACTGCTGGTGCCCCCGGACTTCTAGGGTTAGTGAGGTCCTGGATGGTCCCCTCACTGTGTAGATTTTTATCAGGTCTGCTTGGAGCCTTTGCTTGACCTAGGGCTCTGTCCCCCGTTGGTGCTATGGTTCCTGTAGTACTTCGCTGTACTCCTCTGGCAACCACACGCCTAGGCCCTCAGGTCTCCATTACACTCACATGTCAGAGCAGTCACGTCCGTCTCCCTTCCATTTACTCACTCAAACTATGGTCTAACTGTTGTCCCCGCCCACCTGGTCATTGTCTAGTGGACTGGATTGGCTCCACCCCTGGTTGGCCATCCATTGGGTCCATTTCTAGTTTGTCACCAGTCTGTGGGGATGGGGGAAAACTGGGATTACAATGTGTTTTTCTGTTACCAACACTGGTCTTCCAGGTACCTGGGGGTAGGCCCTGCATCCTTCGCAGGATGCAGTACCTTGTAGTGCCCTGATGGGTTCAGGGGGGCTACATAAACCTATATATGTTTGGTGTTTACAAACTCATACTGACCTGAGACATCACACCGACATATCAGTTTTACCATATAGTGAACACGGTGAATAAAATGTCCCAAAAACAATCATGCAATCGCACTTCTTTTTGCAATTTTTCCGCACTTGGAATTTTTTTGCTGTTTTCCACTACACTATATGGTAAAAAGTATTGTTTCATTTAAAAGTACAACTCATTCCACAAAAATCAAGACTTTATATGGCAAGATTGATGGAAAAATAAAAAAGTTACGGCTCTTGCAAGGAGGGGAGAGAAAAAAACCTGAAAAAGGAAAAGTCGGCTGGGGGTGAATAGATTTGTCATGAGATTTCACAATACAATCTGGGGCAATACCTTTAAAATCAAGCTGAAGACTGAGAGATCTCATGAATCCTAATATTTTCTATCTCTAACCTGAGCCTTATTGACAGCTGCAGCTTGTACATAGAATGTGATATCTCAGCAATAGGAGGTGTCAATCAGGCTAATAGGGGGAGATTGAGGCTAGGGGGTTGAACTTTAGCTATATTTTGAAAAAAGTACACCAGCATCATCAAGTCTAAGATATATATTTAATATTATATGTAATTAGTAGAGAATCTACTAACATATCCACTAAATATGGCAGTCCCATAACTTAACAAATGGTTCCATGTGGAGCAATACTACTGCAAAAGTAGATTTATTGTGAAAGAATACCAGCATGGCAGTACCCACCTGCAAAGGTTGAAGAGAGAAATAAGTTGTAACACAACCATGAACTCAGGTGACACCTAGCGATATACTTATGGGCAGGAGGAATAGAGTGGGTAGGACTGGCAACTAGCTGGCAGAATAATTTAGCTAACAAATAAACAACTGCATTCTGAATCTCTAGGGCATGCATACCTTAGCATTTCAGAGTGCAGTTGTTTATTTGTTAAAGTATGTTTCATGTTCAGTATGCACCTGTTCACATTTGTCTGTTAGGAAGTGCCATCAGAGTTTAATTTTAGAGTAATTTAGCTAATTAGACTAGTTGCATTTCCCTCTTTTGCTAGCCTCCTTTCTTTCAGATGTCTCTACCTGTGTCTATCTGTCTGCAGGGAACGTCTTAAGCTGGGTTCACACATAGTGACAGCGACAACAACGTCGCTGTTACATCACCATTTTCTGTGACGCAACAGCGACCTTGTAAGTCGCTGTTATGATTGCTGCTTAGCTGTCAAACACAGCAGACGCAGCAGCGATCATAACGACACGCGTTGTGAGGAAGCGATGCTGCGCTTGGTAACTAAGGTAAATATCGGGTAACCAACCAAAGTGATTCTCTGGTTACCCGATATTTACCTTGGTTACAAGCGCACACCGCTTAGCGCTGGCTCCCTGCACTCGTAGCCACAGTACACATCGGGTTAATAAACAAACCTTTGCTTATTTCCCGATGTGTACTCTGGCTGTGTGCAGGGAGCAGGGAGCCGACACTGGCAGCGTGAGAGCGGCGGACGCTGTAACTAAAGTAAATATCGGGTAACCAAGGAACGGGCTTCCTTTGGTTACCCGATGTTTACCTTGCTTACAGCTTACCGCAGGCTGCCAGAAGCTGGCTCCCTGCTCCCTGCTCGCTTCATTTCGTCGCTCTCTCGCTGTCACACACAGCGATGTGTGCTTCACAGTGGGAGAGAAACGAACAAAAAATGAAGCAGGACATTCAGCAATGAGCGGCGACCTCACAGCAGGGGCCAGGTCTCACAGCAGGGGCCGGGTCGTTGCTGGATGTCACACACAGCGACAGCGACGGGACGTCGCTGCTACGTCACCAAAAATGGTGACGTAACAGCGAAGTCGTTGTCATTGTCGCTATGTGTGAACCCAGCATTATTCCACATTTTCTTATCTTTAACTTTACAAATACTCTCACTGTCGCTCTTATTCATTCTCATCTGGAGTCTCTGGACTATTTCAACTCTCTACTAATCAATCTACCTCCTACTAAACCCCACTATAAAGATGCTTCTACCCTGAGCCAGTCATTGCAATTGTTGCCCATCCAATACAGACTGGTCCAGATTACTCAGCTACATATACATTTTTTTTTTTTATTTTCATGCCTCCTTGGGACTCAAACCAATAATGCTCAAACATAATAGCAGTAGCCCTAGGATTTGCTCACTGGCATCTTTTGATGCTCAGTGGGCAGAGATGTTTTGAAATCAATCCATTTTGATTGGCTATTTAGGCTGTGTTCACATGTACCATACACATTGCGTTTTTTCTGCTGATTTTTTTGCATAGAAATTCTGCTGTGTTTATCTGTCCAAGCAAATTGGCTGTGATTTCCTGATATCTGCGGCCACTGTGCGTTTAAAGACGTGGCTGAACTCTGAGGTTTTGATGCTTTATTTTTCTGTAAAGGTTTCTAAGTGAAGCTTAAAAAAAATAGCATTTAAACAACATCAGTTATTTTTTTAAGTACAGAGTCAAAGCTTTTCTGTACTATAAAAACACACATCTGCACAAAAAACACATGAAATGGGAAAAGGCAGGGGCATAACAATTGCGGTTGCATCAATCACAACTGTGACCGACATCGGCCCTAGTGTCTTTTTCATTTGGATGTTCATCCGAGGGCGCGCATCCAGCTGAAATACATCGTTGCACAGAGACATGCATGGACCCTGCACCGCAATGTGCCATCCACCAATTAAGGCTATGAATATTCACTGCTTCTCCCGCCCATAATCCAGGGTATGGCGAGCAGACAATATGCCGGTACCGGGCAGCTGACAGAGCTGTAAGTGGGCGCATCGTACATGATAGTGACCTCATGCGCTGCTTAGACGCAGGTCAGTCAGTTACTACTGGTCAGTTGCAACATGCTATCATTGGAGGAGGACACTGGGTGAGCAGGGGGAAGGTGAGTATAATTGATTTTTTTTTGTGCAGTGCCCGGGGGTATAATATGTACCAGGATGCGGCCATGATGGGGCCATAAACCAGGCTGCGGCCATTATGGGGACATGTATATCAGGATGGGGCCATTAGGAGGACATGTATACCGGAATGGGGCAATTACGGGGACATGTATAAAAAGATGGAGCAATTATGGGGATATACTGTATATATCAGGATGTGACTATTATGGGGACATCTGTACCAAGATGGCGCCATGATGGTAACACATATACCAGGATGGGGACATATATACAAGGATGAAGCTATTATGGCAACATGTATACCAGGATGAGGCTATTATGTGGGCATATATACCAGGATGGGGCAATTATGGGGACATGCATATCAGGATGGGGCAGTTATGGGGAGATGTATACCAGGATGTGGCCATTATGTGGTAATTTTGTCTGAAATACACTGACAAGTGAGAGAAAATATAGTTAGAATATCCTCCAGTGGAACATAGCCACAGATGAGACTAATTCAACACCATTTCTGGATGGCTTTTCCCAGTCCTGATAAGGGAGGTTAACAGGTATCTCTTTATAAGATAGAACTGTCAATCATCTGCAGCGGCACTGGGAGACGCCGACCAGGGGCGATGCCGAAATAGTCTAGTTTCTGGCTATGGTCTCTGGCCGGATGATTGAAGTATAATTTTTCTGAAATGCTGGAGCATTTCACAGAGCACTATACCTGGCTGTAGTCATGCATCCTGGTATTGATTCATGCTGCCCATGAGTTAGGCAGCATGAATCAGCTGGCATGTTTCTTTTATGCTAGCAAACAACTTAGAAGGCCAACGTACTCAACAGGAGGATATTATTGGAAAATTGTAATCAAGCAAATTTCCTACAATTTCTTTTTATGAGTCTCAGTTTAATTTTAATAATAAATTGAAGCTTGTATACTTTAATGAAAGCAGCGGTTACGTTTCAATGCCGGATTTACACATTATTATTATTTATTTATATAGCACTAATGATTTCTTGGTGCTGTAAATGAAAGGTAGCTAAATACAAAATACAGATCTAAGTTAGAGTAAACAAATTAACAATGACAGTGTAGTGGGTGGGCCTACCCCCTACTAGTTTAGCATAGTTTACCCGGCATTGTGATTATTAAAAGTGTTGATTTTTATTATTGTATGTGTTGTGTTAGGGCACCCCCTAGTGGCCGGGTGGGACGGCTGTTGCCACCGGGGAAGGAGGAGTCGGCCGGATATCTAGGGAAGGTCTGTGTGTGTGTGGGGAGAAGGATCCGGGACAGCAGGCAGTGAACATCTGCAGCGGCAAGTGTGAGTGTGTGAGCGGAACACCAGGGGACACCGGAGCAAAGGAGGTGGACGCAACCTCAGGGTCTATTCCGCTGGTGTGGGTCCAGTGTGTGCTTGACCGGAGAGTGGGAGCCCGGAGAAGAGGAGTATCTAGGGCATATCCCCACCAGAGGGCGCGTTTGGGCAGGTTGTCCCCAGCTCCACCAATATTGCCGGAATCTGCTGACCGGAGTGTTATTTTGTGCTTGAATAAATGTCAGTTTTTATGCATTTCAACTTCTGCCTGAAGACTCTTTGTGCATCGGCCGGTGAAAGAGACGTCCCACACTGCACATTCAAGTCAGTCCCCGAAGTTAAAGAAGTGGTGGAACCAGGGGTCTGCCTCAGTACCAGTGCCACGACTACACAGCCAGAGGTGCCCCTGGGTCATCACTTCATGTGGCGTAGTCGGCAGGATACGAGTTCCCTGCCGGGGACCCAGGAAGCTGAAGATCAGGTAGTGCCTGAGGCACAGGATCCTGACTATGGAAGAAAATTCCCAGCCCCCTGGTGGGAAGAGAACACAGTGCCCGTAGCGTTGGACCGGGCCCAAGAAGAAGAAAAGGCGCGAAAAATTGGCGCCAAAAGAAGAGCCTGGGGCTGGCCGGTGCCGAGGAAGAGGTACGGAGTACTCCGCCCAAAGAGGGGAGGCGCCAGTCCCAGGGCACGCCGAAGAACATGTAGAGTGGGCGGTGTACGGAAGAGAAAGAAGTACCGCCGCGGAGGAGTCAAGAGGTTGCGTGAAGCTGGGGGAGGATACTGTTTAAGAGTGGGAAGCAGAGGCCCGCCTTCTTTTCCCTCAGTCTTCACTTCGACACCACCGCTAGTTACAGCACAGCGATCCGAGATGGCAGCTTTTGGGCAACCGGAAGAACTGGCTACAACCATGGCTTTGATCACTTTAGGCCGGGGCCGACCCAGGTTTGCCCCTGCCAGTGAGGCAGCTTTGGTGGATCTTCCAGTGGGACCGGGAGGTTCTACACGCCCTGATAAGGTGTCTTGGAAAACTACCTGGGACGCACAGACCGGAAGTACCATCACTGAAGTGAAGGCGACGTATGCTACGCCACCAGGAGGCCGTTCGGGGGTTACAGCCTTCCCTTGGGAGACCCCACAGCTTGGCGCCGCCACACCATCTGCTCCCTTGTCGGAGCCGGCGGAAGTGTTTGCCGAGCGTCTGGAGAAGGACCACCGGGGCTTCATCTGGGACCCGGTAATCGTCCCGTCTGCTGAACCGCACCCCAGAGCTCCGGCCCCGAAGCCCGACCCTGTTCAGGAACGTCTTCTGGCCGAAACCCTTGTCCAGGAGATGCTGTCCGGTCCGGGCGGAGAGGAGCTGGCCCTGCAGTTTACCACCGGCGTGGTGGTAAAGTTCAATCAGAAGGAGGGATACGGCTTCATCCGCGAGGTCAGCACCGGGGATGACTATTTCTATAATAGAGTCCACCTGGACGTGGAGGGGCTGCCCAAACGGCTCCACACACTCTGGCCGGGCGAGAAGGTTCAATTTCTGCCAGACGCAGGTAGTCGCGGCCTATTTGCCGTTGCCGTGAACCGGATGCCGACCGCTCAGGAAGCGGCTCAGTGGCAAGAGGAGCTGGAGTGGGAGGAGCAACAAGAGCGGCGCCGGAGCCATGCAAGACCGGTTCCGTCCGAGCCCTCTCACCCCCGGCGCACCGCGGCTGCTGCCCCGGAACCATCGTCTGGGCCGACTGTTGATCCGGAGAAGATTTCTCCAGTGGTGACCGTGAGTCAGCATGTGACCAATCAACCGGTCATTGTTTTGGACGCGCCACCGCCACCCCGGGTAGCGACACCTTCACCCCCGCCAGGAGCCGAGGCAGCCACGCCAGCAGAACCACCCTTTGCCCCCTTGTCTTTCCGATGGGTCCGCCGTCAGCCGGGACAATCTCTGGGGGCCTACATCCAGGCACAAGCGGAGGAATGGAAGCGGGCCTGGCCCCCAGAGTAAGTCCCTACTGTCCACCTGTTATTTAAGTCCGGTGCTGTTTAACCGGCAGAAGTTCTGTTAAAAGTTTTACGGGTCTGTTGCCCGCCAACTAAGACCGGGAGCGCTGTTGAGCCTCCGGGCGCTACCTAAAGACCGGGAGCGCTGCTGCACCTTTAAGCGCCCCTAAAGACCGGGAGCGCCGCTGAACTGGTGCCGCTGTGGTCGTGGACTGACCTAAAAGGTTTTGATGTTTTAATGTGTTTACAGTTAAGAGCCTTGCCGGGAGGCTCGGATTTTAAGAGGGGAGGCATGTAGTGGGTGGGCCTACCCCCTACTAGTTTAGCATAGTTTACCCGGCATTGTGATTATTAAAAGTGTTGATTTTTATTATTGTATGTGTTGTGTTAGGGCACCCCCTAGTGGCCGGGTGGGACGGCTGTTGCCACCGGGGAAGGAGGAGTCGGCCGGATATCTAGGGAAGGTCTGTGTGTGTGTGGGGAGAAGGATCCGGGACAGCAGGCAGTGAACATCTGCAGCGGCAAGTGTGAGTGTGTGAGCGGAACACCAGGGGACACCGGAGCAAAGGAGGTGGACGCAACCTCAGGGTCTATTCCGCTGGTGTGGGTCCAGTGTGTGCTTGACCGGAGAGTGGGAGCCCGGAGAAGAGGAGTATCTAGGGCATATCCCCACCAGAGGGCGCGTTTGGGCAGGTTGTCCCCAGCTCCACCAATATTGCCGGAATCTGCTGACCGGAGTGTTATTTTGTGCTTGAATAAATGTCAGTTTTTATGCATTTCAACTTCTGCCTGAAGACTCTTTGTGCATCGGCCGGTGAAAGAGACGTCCCACACTGCACATTCAAGTCAGTCCCCGAAGTTAAAGAAGTGGTGGAACCAGGGGTCTGCCTCAGTACCAGTGCCACGACTACACAGCCAGAGGTGCCCCTGGGTCATCACTTCAACAGACTGGTGCAGAGGGTAGAGGTCGGATTCTGCCCTTGCAGGTCTACATTCTACAGGATGATGGGGAAGGAGGCAGTAAGCCGGGGTATTGCCGCAGCTCCAGTGGTGTTGAGGTGGAAGCCTGGCTATCGCAGGCTGTAAGCTTTCTTAAAGAGATGAGTTTGCAAGTTTCATCTGAAGGATCCAAGAGTGGTGGATATTCAGACATGATGGGTTGCAGAATTCCAGAGCATGAGACATTCACTGTTCGAGTATGGACCACAACTTCTAGATCCGATACTGGTATCCTGATGCAAACTCAAGAGTCTCGGCTATGATTAATCGACGAGCAAGTTTGGGTCATGAGACCTGTGGCTGATTTAAACAGTGAAGCCCATACTCAGACCATGAACGTTGGACTTATGAAACCTGGCTAATACATGCAATCTCCGCACATAGAGCTTATTCAGACATCAGCGATTTATATGAACTTTTAATTTTTATATTCATTAAATATGTACTATAATAACTTGAGATCTGTCACTCATAGGCTACGCATATCATTATATTCTATGGGCATTGGGTGCTACTGTTAGGCATCTGTCAGCCTCCATGAAATCTATACATTTCGCCCATACAATATATCATACTATATACCAATGGAAAATAAAAATGATTTTAAAACTTGTATGGTAAATTGAATATTGCTGTTTCCACAGCTGATGATAAGAATGTCAGTCCAAAGTATTAAGTATGGTCGTCATTACCTACATATAAACTTGCAGCACACAGTAGAGAAATGGGCACTGATAGAACCCATCCAAGATTGATTTCTCTTTCTTTTCATGGGCAACCGGATTCCAAACATCACTGCATCCCTGTGTTTAAATTAGACATTACAGTTGACTTCCATTATGCCGCCAATGAGCTATGAGGTTTTCATGCACACTTCTACTTCATATCATCTAGAATCCTTTCCACAACTACTTCCCAGTTCATAAATTGCCTTCCTCCAATGATTTTCAAGATTTTCTGCTTGAAAAGTTACATAGCTTTTTTGTAATTCAAGTGCTTAGGATGGAACAAGTGAAATGCAGCAATCTAACATCAAAATGAGCACTGCCTTCCACCATTATAACAAAAAATAGGCATTTATGTAACCTGCCTCCAACCTCAATTGACATGTTCAAGATTTAGGACATTTTATTATTTCTCATGAAGCACCATTGTATTTCTTGGAAACATGTGCCGCCATACATACTGAATTAATGTGCTGGTTGGCTGACAAGTAATAGAAAATAAAAATAGAATATTTTATTTATGGATTTATTTCATGTATTCAATAATATATGGAATTAATAAAATTGCCATGTAAATACATAAAAATGGAATAAAAGCAGACTTTGGCTTCTGAACGTAATCTGAAATACTTTTCAAGGCATTAATAGACATAAACCTATGTATGTCTCCAGTTTCATGTGAGCATGCCCTACTTAGAAAACACATAGAGTAAGGGTACCGTCTCACTAGACGACGTACCAGCAATTTTGACCACAATATGACATGGTCAGGATCGCTGGTGCGTTGCTACATGGTCGGTGGTGAACTGTCAATCAGGCAGATCTCACCAGCGACCAGCCACCAGTGACTCTGCGCTTGGTAACCAGGGTAATTATCGGGTAACTAAGCAAAGCGCTTTGCTTGATTACCCGATTTGATGTTTCTTTGGTGCTTGACGGTCCTGAGGAAGGGAGCTGAGCTCCTGAAACGCATAGACCTATGCCAACAATAAAGACTCGTTAATCTGACATTTGAACAGTGATCATTTGGCGCGGCATTAAACACCCCTCTCTAACCCTGTCTGTTATCTGCCGTTTTGGGTGGCTGCAGCCTTGATCAAGTTGTACACGCGTGTAAAGTAGTTGTGACTGTCACAACTGCATCTGGGGAGTATTATTACTCCCCCTCCTCACCCCGCACATATTGGGGTAATACCCTATCTGCGCTTTTATCTCCACAGCTTTTTTTCTGTATAGCTTATATGTTAGTAATAGATATACACAGAGAAAACCATAAAACAGTGAAAAAAACTGTTTGAGAGCTAGCACAACAGTGAGCATTAGTGTATGAAGCAAATCCTTTGATTACCAGCGGTTACCCTCAGTTGCCAGACACAGAGGGGAATAATCCTGTGAGTTAAGTTTAAAGGTGTTATCCAGGTATATGATATTGTTGAACTATTTTTAACTCCTTAATGACAAAGACCATTTTGACCTTAATGACCAGGCCAATTTTTTTTTTTTACATCTGAGCAGTGTCAATTTATGTTCTAATAATTTCTGAAATGTTTCAGTGAATCCCAGGATTTCAGACAATATTTTTTTGTAACAGATTGTAATTTAAGCTAGTTGTAAATTAGGTTAATATGTGTGGCATTAATTTATGAAAATATCAGACTTTTGATGAAAATGTGGAACATTTACAAACTTTTAATTTTTATATTCTTAAACCAGTTAGTCATGTAGTACAAAATAATTAATAAATAACACTTCCAATATATCTGATTTACATCTGCATAATTTTTCAAATGTCATTTCATTTTGTTATGATGAGTTAAAAGTGAAAAGTTTAGAAGCAATTTTTCATTTTTTTTTTTCTTTAAAAAAACCTTACAAAACCGATTTCTTGAGGGACCGATTCAGATTTACAGTCATGGCCGAAAGCTTTGATATATACATGCTTATTTCTTATGTGTATATTAGAACAACACAAAAAACTGAGAGAAAAAAAAGAAAAAAAATGGACATCATTTCACACAAAAGCCCAAAAGTGGGGCTGACAAAATTGTTGAAACCCTCAACTTAATATTTGACTGCACACTTAGTAGATTAAATAAATGCAATTAATCGCTTTCTATAGCCATCGACAAGCTTCTTACACCTCTCAACTGGAATTATGGACAACTCTTCTTTTGCAAACTGCTCCAGATCTCTCATATTTGAATGGCATCTTCTCCCTACCCAATGCCAGAGGCAGCAAAACAATCCCAAAACATCTTTGAACCTCCACCATATTTGATTGTAGATACTGTGTTCTTTTCTTTGTAGGAATCAATCAGTTTTTGGTAAACAGTGCACTTATGTGTTTTACCAAAAAGCTCCGTTTTGGTCTCATTTGTCCAAAAGATTCTTTCCCTGAAAGATTTTTGCTTCCTCACATACATTTTGGCAAAGTGCAATCTAGCTATTTATGTCTCTGTGTCAGCAGTGGGGTCTTCCTGGGTCTACGCTATATAGAAGTATGCTGCGGCTAAAAAGTGCCGATAGGGTCTTATCTGGTGAGATGTGACAAAACAAACAGGTAAGTGTACTCACCTATAGAAGTTGTGCCAGTCACAACTCCTATATAAGCATGAAATGGAGTTTGCTGCAGCCCTGGAGTGACGTATTGCAAGTATAGAAGAAAGTAACTGGGATATGCCGCGTTGATTAATTTTTTTTATTCAATAAGGTCTACGCGTTTTAGAGGATGCAGCCTCCTTCCTCAGGACAATTTTACAGAAAAATCAACAACTTGATGTTTGATGTTAGCGCGGCATATCCCGGTTTCTTTCTTCTTTACTTGCAATGGGTCTCCGCCTTAGCATTTTTGTTATGATTTGGAACCATGGAAGATCACAGTAGATCATTGGCAAAAGGTGAAAAGAGCATTGGCAACTAATCTAGCCGCCATCCCTTACTAACCATCAACACTAGAAATAGCTGAGGGGTGAACAAACATCCTATGCACCGCAAACCCAGCCGGAGGACTAGCTATCCTAAAGGAAGGAAAGATGAATAACTCTCTGCCTCAGAAATAGACTGCAAAAGGTATAGCAAGCCCCCCACATTCAAAGACTACGGTGATATAGGAAAATACAATACACAGATGGATGATAGGATCAGCAAAGGTGAGGCCCCACTGAATAAATAGGAAAGGATAGGAAAGGGGCTGATGGTGGCCAGAGAAAAACCCTACAAAAACCCAAATACCTGATAGTACAAAAAGGTCCTCAGATCACACGATCTGCACTCCATCCTATATCAGGCGCTCTTGTCTAACCAATGAACAGAAAACAGGAACAATTACAAATTCAAGAAGCAACAAACACATGGACTTATTGGAGCAAAACTCCAAACATAGCTGCAGGGAACTTCCCAGCAAAGCAACAGAGAGGGAAGATTCCTGCATGCAAATAAACTGAAAACAACCACAATAATTGACAACCCAGATAAGAACAAAAGAACAAAAACAATATAAGAAAAAACCAAGCACTTATCTGGGGTAGATGTGGTCAGAAGCAAGATGAAAAGGCTGGAGAGCTACAGGACAATGATAACCAGCTCAGCCTGCCAGGAGGCCAGGGTTTAAATAGGCAGAGAGTTAGAAATGGAAATGCCCATTGCTCCAACACACCTGGTCTCCATCCAAACCATTCCTGTCAACAAGAGGGAGCCTCACAGCATCAAAAGCATAACTGACATTCACAACACATTTCATTTCATTCAACTGCCGATTGATAGTTTGCAATGACACTGATACATGCTGAGCCTGCAGAACAGCTGGAGTTTCTTTGGATCTTGATTGGGGCTGCTTATCTACCAACTTGACTATTCTGCAACTTTTCGTAAACTTTTCTCTGCCGTCCACATCCAGGGAGATTAGCTACAGTGCAATGGATTGTAAACGTCTTGATTATGTTGCGCACCGTATACAAAGAAACATCAAGTTCCATAGAGATGGCCTTGTAACCCTCAGGTTATGTGCGCACGTTGCGTCGGAGTACCTGCAGTTTATTCTGCACGTTTTCCTTCCCTTGGTTTTTGACCAAATGGCTTTTGACCATTTTTTAGCGCTAAAAACGCATGCGTTTTTACCGCGTTTTTAGTGCATTTTTAGCGCTTTTTACCTGCATTTTCACCTGCGTTTCTGCAGATGGGTTTTGTAGATCAAGACACTGAGAAATAAAGTCGAAATAGTCAAAAAGAATGAAAAAAGAAAAAAAAATATAAAATTAACTTTTAATAAAAATATATGGGAAATTATCAATTTTAATGAAAAAATAGTGGTTATGCACATTTTAACAGAAAAATAGGTGAAGTTTATTATTTTTTAACATTTAAATTTTCGGTTATTGTGTGTGTGTAAAGGAACATTAGAACCCATTATTTTTTTGCCAGAAAAGCATGCGTTTTTGGAGCCAAAAACGCAGTGGAAAAGCAGGTAAAAAGCATGAAAAACGCAGGAATTGTGCTTTTGGTTGCATTTTGCCATTTCTCATTGACTCCAATGTTAAGGAAACGCTGCAGAAATGGCAAAAACAACTGACATGCTGCTTCTTTTTCAGCATGTTTTTTGACCACAAATATGCAAATTAAACGCTGCAGAAAAAAAAGCAAAGTGCAGACAGGATTTATGCTTTTCCCATAGACTTTGCTGGAAAACAAAAACGCATGCGTTTTTGCACAAAAACGCTGCTGCTAAAAACGCTGCAGAAACGCGGTAAAAAACGCAACGTGCGAACATAGCCTCAGACAGTTTTTTTCTCCTCTTACTGTTCTCCATGTTTAGTGTGACACACATAGACTCACAATGCAAAGTAAATTTCTCCCTTTTTTATCGGGTTTCAGGCATGATTTTTATATTACCCACACCTGTTAATTGCCACAGATGAGTTTGAGCAAGCATCACATGCTTGAAACACGGTCCCCTGAGAAGTCACACGAACACACGGAACACGTGTAGAGACTTGTCCCCATGTGTGTTCACATGCAAGGTGTCTTATCCTGGTAAGCTCCCTCACTTTAGGTGTAGTGCTGTGGTGATACTCATGCTTTACTGTCTTGCAGCATGCAGCCCTCTGACTTTGTTCAGTGTATATAGTAAGGTGCTTTGCTGCAAACGGCTTTCTTACTTGTACAGTATATGTGATTTTCTCACTCAGCACTTTATCAGGGAGCAAGTATATACATTGTCTTGGCATGTGGCCCCACATGGGGTGTTTTTCACCTTTTTGTGTCATTTTCCTGGTCATGATATATTTCTCTGTACTTTTATATCCCATGTACTCTATGTTCTAATTAATTTCTATGTTCATTATAGAGCTTTTTCCTATTTATTTTTGTGATCATGGGATGTATGGATATATTTAGGCAAATTTTAAGGCGGGCTTTGCACATTACGACATCACATGCCGATGCTGCGATGTCGAGTGCGATAGTCCACGCCCCAGTCGTACGTGCGATATCTTGTGATAGCTGCAGTAGTGAACATTATCGCTATGGCAGCTTTACATGCACTCACCTGTCCTGCGACGTCGCTCTGGCCGGCGAACCACCTCCTTCCTAAGGGGGCGGGTCGTGCGGCGTCACAGCGACGTCACACAGCAGGCGGCCAATAGCAAATAATGTAAACATCCCGCCCACCTCCTTCCTTCTCATAGCAGCCGGGACGCAGGTAAGGTGATGTTCCTCGCTCCTGCGGCTTTAAACACAGCGATGTGTGCTGCCGTAGGAACGAGGAACAACATCGTACCTGTCGCTGCACCGGCATTATGGAAATGTCGGAGACTACACCGATGATACGATAACGACGCTTTTGCGCTCATTAATCGTATCAAAAAGGTTTTCCACACTACGGCATTGCAAGTGACGCTGGATGTGCGGCACTTTCGATTTGACCCCACCGACATCGCACCTGCAATGTCGTAGTGTGCAAAGCCGGCCTAAGACTTCTGTTTTTTCTTATAGATTTATGCTTGAAACAAAGTTGTTTACGCACAATTTTAGAAAGGTTCCAACAATTTTGTCCTGCTCATTTTGGGGTATTGTGTGTTAATTATATCCAATATTTTTGTATTGTTCCTATATACAAAAAAAGGAAGTAAACATGTAAATAACAAAACGTGTAATTGCAATAATTTTCTGTGGGAAATACTTCATTTTCTGAAACAATTTCAATGGTGTCAACACTGTTGCCTATGGCTGTAAATGGATTTTAAGGGGTCTATATATTGGAAACTCCCAAAAAGGGATCCTATTTTAAAAAATTGCACCTCCCAAATACTTCAAAACTGCTGTTAGGAAAAAATTTAACTTTTCAGATGCTACAAGGGATAGAATAGTAAGTGGACCCTACAATTTGTTATCCAAATTGTAGGGTCCTCAAATGCGGTCAGAAACCTCTGTTTGATCAACCGGTTCGGCTCGGCAGGGCTGGAGCATCATATGAATTTTGGAACACAAATTTGGAAGAAATAAATTGCAGATACCATGTCTCATTTGTAGAGCCCCTAAGGTCCCTAAACACCAGAAACTAACCATAATTGACTGTATTATGGAAGCTAGACCAATCAAGTAATTTCTTCTAGGAGTGTGTTTAGCATTTTGAACGCATAGGTGTTTTATAGAACTTTTTAAAATGTGAATGTGAAAATGAAAATGACATTTTCTTTCCCTGCTAACATGTTTTAGCTCCAAATTTGTACTTTTCACAATAGATAACAGGAGAATTCAGACCCCATAAGTTGTATATATTTGTACATATTGTATTTAAATGGAAACCCTAATGTAAGTGCTCAGCAGAGAGCGCAGAATAAATATCACCCGAGCCTTATTCACATTTTTTGGGAGGTAGAATAATCAAGTACATAGAAGTACAAGAATAGTTCTTATTTTTGCACAGTTCACCGTGCAGTAATAGTGATAAAATGCATGTATTTTGCAGGTCGGTGCAATTACAGCGATACCAGATTTACATATTTTTTTTATGTTTTGCTTCTATCAAACAGTAAAAATGCTTTTTTAAAAAATATTTTTTGTCACCATATTCGGAGAGCTGTTACTCTTTTATTTTTTAGCGAATAGAGCTGTATGAGGGCTTATTTTTTTTGCACGAGTTGAAGATTTGTTTGATACCTTTTTGGGATATATACATTCTTTTGTTGCTTTTTACTCATATTTTTCAGATACAGAAAGAATAAAAACAGCAATTTAGACCTGGTTTTTATTTTATTTTTAATCCATTCATTGTGCAGTAAAAGCGATCAGATGAATATATTCTTCGGGTCAGTACAGTTACAGGGATAACAGATTTACATAGCTTTATATGCTTTTCTACTTTTACACTCTAAAAACTATACTTTACAGAAATGAATTTGTTTTTGCATCGACATATTTGGAGATCTGTAACTTTTGCATTATTTTTTTTGCCGAATGAGCAATATTCGGCAAGACTTGATTTCTGTGGGACAGTTTGCTGTTTTCATTTATGCCTTTTTTCACATAGCACTTTTTGATTTCTTTTTGTTCAATTTATTTTACATTGTTTTCCCACTGTGGGACATAAATATTTTTATGTTTGATCACTGGTCTCATGCACTGCTTGTGCATCAAGACCACTTCATGTTTTGCTGGTTTTTGCCAGAAGATGTAGATTTGGTGCAGGACTATAGTATATGAATTTCACCATCAAATCTTCATCTCTTGGCAAAAAAAATGTTGTTTTCTGGCAGGAGATGCAAATCTGTGAACTCAAGAGACTTCACTTGAGGTGAGGTCACTTAGTTTAATGAGGTCAACCTGAGGTCAGGTTACCTGCAGTTACAGGTGGGGTACTATGGAAACCTCCAACAGAAAATAAATTGAGTAAAGTCACGGCTTATCATTGTGGCTCATTTTCTGCCTGAAACCCACAGCGTGTGGACATGTTCTGTGACCAAACACTCACTTCAGTATCTAGCAGAGCTGAAATCATCATTGGACCTCGTGGGGAAAACGTTGGAACTGGGTGTTTTGGGGGTTAATAAAGGGATAAAAAAAGGGTGTTTTTTGTATTTTATCTCAAATAAAGGATTTTTTTTCTAAGTTTTATGTTTTATTTCTTTTCGCTTACAGATTAGTAATGGGGGGGTCTAATTAATGCCTCCCATTACTAATCTAGGGCTTAGTGGCAACTGTGAGATGTCTTTAACCCCTTATTACCCCAATTGCCACCCCATCAGGGCAATCGCAATGAGTTGAATAACGTTCTGGGATTGTCACATCTAATGGATGCAACCATTCTAGCTGACTGCAGGCTGCTATTTTTAGGCTGAGGGGGGCCAATAACCATACATTTCTACATTTCCATAGCCTGAGAATACCAGTCCATGATGGCTGTTTTCAAAAATATGCATCTTCTAGCAGAAAACTGCATTATTATTTTTTTTGCCAAGATGTGCAATTTCAATATTAAGTCATATATGCTGTTTAAAAGACTGAAAACAGAGCTTGCTGTACACTACTCAGATTATGCATACTGTGATGCAGTGAGGGGTATGGTGGCAGATGATAGATATATTCCTTCCTGCAGTTGTCTCTTGTACTGGTTAACAGCAGGGTTCACTCAAATCTTGGCCTGGATCTTCTATTCCGAGTTTTTGGGACAACACCTGGAGTTGGGACAGCTTAAATAGACAACCCTGACTTCTCAGTGTGTGGGTGTTTGAGCTGGAAGCTAAGTCAGGTTTTTGTAAGAAGAACATACGTATATGGACTGGTATGTATATGCAGGACCAATGCTATGCTATTTAATAAGCAGGACTACTGCTTTGTATACCCGTATGATGTAAATCTGTGTTTTCTGCTTGCATAAAACACCGAGTTCTGCACTGAAAACCAGTGTGTGTCTCTTTACTGCATCACCAGAGCTAATACTGCATAATACACATGTGTTTTATATATATATATATATATATATGTATATACTAGCTGTAGTACCCGGGCGTTGCCCGGGATAGTAACTGTCTCTCTGTCTCTCTCCCAGTCTTTGTCTGTGTGTTGCTGTCTGTCTGTCTCGCTGTCTGTCTCTTTCCTTGTCTGTCTGTTTCTAACTCTCTGTCTGTATTTGCATCAGTCTATCTGTCTCAATCTCTGCATCTGTCTGACTCTCTCTCTCTGTCTCTTTGCCCGTCTGTCTCTTTGCCCGTCTGTCTCTTTGTCTGGCTGTCTTTTTGCCCGGCTGTCTCTTTGCCCGGCTCTCTGTTTCTAGGTCTGTCTCTTTCCCGGTCTGTCTCTTTCCCGGTCTGTCTCTTTCCCAGACTGTCTCTTTCCTGGGCTGTCTCTTTGCCGGGCTGTCTCTTTGCCCGTCTGTCTCTTTGCCCATCTGTCTCTTTGCCCGTCTGTCTCTTTGCCCGGCTGTCTCTTTGCCCGGCTGTCTGTTTCTAGGTCTGTCTCTTTCGTGGTCTGTCTCTTTCCAGGTCTGTCTCTTTCCCAGTCTGTATCTTTCCAGGGCTGTCTCTTTGCCGGGCTGTCTCTTTCCCCGTCTGTCTCTTTGCCCGTCTGTCTCTTTGCCCTTCTGTCTCTTTGCCCGGCTGTCTGTTTCTAGATCTGTCTCTTTCCCGGTCTGTCTCTTTCCCGGTCTGTCTCTTTCCAGGGCTGTCTCTTTCCCGGGCTGTCTCTTTCCCGGGCTGTTTCTTTCCAGGGCTGTCTCTTTCCAGGGCTGTCTCTTTGCCGGGCTGTCTCTTTCCAGGGCTATCTCTTTCCAGAGCTATCTCTTTGCCAGGCTGTCTCTTTCTAGGGCTGTCTCTTTCAAGGGCTGTCTCTTTGCCCGGCTGTCTGTTTTCTAGGTCTGTCTCTTTCCCGGTCTGTCTCTTTCCCGGGCTGTCTCTTTCCCGTGCTGTTTCTTTCCAGGGCTGTCTCTTTGCCCGTCTGTCTCTTTGCAGGGCTGTCTTTCCAGGGCTGTCTCTTTCCAGGGCTGTCTCTTTCCCAGTCTGTCTCTTTCCCAGTCTGTCTCTTTCCCGCTCTGTCTCTTTCCCGCTCTGTCTCTTTCCCGGGCTGTCTCTTTCCCGTGCTGTTTCTTTCCAGGGCTGTCTCTTTCCAGGGCTGTCTCTTTGCCGGGCTGTCTCTTTCCAGGGCTATCTCTTTCCAGGGCTATCTCTTTGCCAGGCTGTCTCTTTCTAGGGCTGTCTCTTTCAAGGGCTGTCTCTTAGCTCATCTGTCTCTTTGCCCGTCTGTCTCTTTGCATGGCTGTCTTTCCAGGGCTGTCTCTTTCCAGGGCTGTCTCTTTACCAGTCTGTCTCTTTCCCAGTCTGTCTCTTTCCCGCTCTGTCTCTTTCCCGCTCTGTCTCTTTCCCGGGCTGTCTCTTTCCCGGGCTGTCTCTTTCCCGGGCTGTCTCTTTCCAGGGCTGTCTCTTTCCAGGGCTATCTCTTTCCAGCGCTGTCTCTTTCCCCGTCTGTCTCTTTCCCCATCTGTCTCTTTCCCGCTCTGTCTCTTTCCTAGTCTGTCTCTGTCCCAGTCTTTCTCTTTCCCGGTCTGTCTCTTTCCCGGACTGTATCTTTGCCCGTCTGTCTCTTTGCCAGTCTGTCTCTTTGCCAGTCTGTCTCTTTGCCCGTCTGTCTCTTTGCCCAAAATCTCTCTTTCCAGGGCTGTCTCTTTCCCGTTCTGTCTCTTTCCCGCTCTGTCTCTTTCCTGGTCTGTCTCTGTCCCAGTCTGTCTCTTTCCCGGTCTGTCTCTTTCCTGGACTGTCTCTTTTCAGGTCTGTCTCTTTGCCCGTCTGTCTCTTTGCCCGTCTGTTTCTTTGCCAGTCTGTCTCTTTGCCCGTCTGTCTCTTTCCAGGGCTGTCTCTTTCTAGGACTGTCTCTTTCTAGGACTGTCTCTTTCCAGGACTGTCTCTTTCCAGGGCTGTCTCTCTCCAGGGCTGTCTCTCTCCAGGGCTGTCTCTTTGCCAGTCTGTCTCTTTGCCAGTCTGTCTCTTTGCCCGGCTATCTCTTTCCAGGGCTGTCCCTTTCCAGGTCTGTCTCTTTGGGTGTCTGTTTCTTTGGGCGTCTGTCTCTTTCCCCGTCTGTCTCTGTCTTTCTCTATCCGTCTCACTACCGACATCTTTTTACCTCACACATACGCTTCGTATACTAACATTTTATTTTGTTCCTACAGCAACCACTGGCAGTTGCTATTTATAGCCTGGAGCTCCCAGCTTCATTCAGATTAATGGAGGCAGGATTTTTTGTAGCGTAACTGGAAAGGACAACAAACCCGGCCCAGGTAATACAATTTAACCCTCTCAGCACCTAATATGCTGGAGTACTACATCCGGGTTCACATCACTGATTGCAGTAGTCACAGCGACAAATATCTCCCCTCGTGCACATCAGCAGTGATCACATCACAATATATATATATATATATATATATATATATATATATATAAAATCTCTCTGTGTGTATATTTGTATATATACAGTACATAATCTTTGGGTATTTTTGTATATACACATAATCTCTGTGAGCATATGTGTCTCTAGGTATGTTTGCATACATACATAATCCCTGTGTGCACATATTTGTATATATACATAATTTCTGGGTATGTTTGTATGTATATGTGAAGCCCCACAAGTGCAGTGTCGGTGCATTACCTTCAGGGACTCCACTCGGCTGGATCTTGTCACAGGTAGGAGATCTTCTATTTGTCGTGACGCCACTCTCAGTATTGCGGTCAGTGGGGACCGCCACTGCAGGTTGAGGGACGCCTGGGGCTGATGGTGAGTGCAGTTAGTTGGAATAGCCTCCTGAGAGTGAGGCAAGCCCCAGGGCCCTGTGTAGGTGCGTAGTACCACAAGGCGCAGAATAACTCCACACACGCAGGATGTCTTTCAGGGGTTTTACTCACTTCAGGTGGCAGGGTGAGTAACCCGGGCGTAGCTGGGATGAACCAGGCGGGAACCAGGTATCCTTCAGGCTGACTTCTGATGGTGACTACCAACTCGCCTTCCTTAGCCCTTGGTGGTTTGGGGTAACCCCGACTTTTAGTCCCTATGGGGGTCACCCAGGGAAGTTGCTGAAGCCTCTCTCCCCTTCGTTTGCCGTTTGCTTGTTGCCTGGGCCAGATCACTCCAGCTGCTTGCCTCCTGTGAACTATGGGCCCTAACTGTGGCTACGTGGCTGCGGCTTTTAGGTGTTGTGGTGTGGGCTTTGAGGGCCCCACACCGGCAGGTTTAGCAGGGAAAGGTGGATCTATCCCCGCTCCGGGATCTGCCGCCCGTTTGGGCCTGGTTCTCCCTAGCAGTCTCCTTACTTCCCACTCTGTGCTCTCTCTCTAGCTGGAGATGGGTTTCGGGTAGCACTCCTAGGTGACCGTTCTCCCCCGTCGGTAGCCACTGCGCGGACGCTGTCAGACTACAGCAGCCCAGGGGAAGGGGTCAGCTCTCCTCGGAGCTCCCTGGACTCTGCTCTGAACCGGCTCACATCTGGGACCTTCACTGCTGCTCCTGTCTGAGCTCCACTTCCATGCTCCTCACTCCTCCACCCTCTGCTTCAGACTCTAGACTGTTTACTCCTCCTTTCCCTTTTGTGCCTGCCTACGCCACCTAGCAACCAGACTCTCTTACCACACCCCTTGAGAGGAGATGGAGGCTTTTGGCCCCCTCCACTATTCCAGTGGAGGTGAAGGCTTTTCCCCCTCCTGGGATCCCCAGGGGTCCTCTCATGGGTACATGTGTGAGACCTGATCACTATGCGCCTGTGTACCACACCCCAGTCAGCCTTCTGGATTACCTGTGTTGTACTGTCCCCAGCATGGGTGCAGTACTCAGTGGTGCCTGACCAGGTCAGGGGCGCCACATTCCCCCTTAGTTATCACCAGCACGTCCTCGGGCTGCAAGACAACATTTTAAAATGCATAAAACATTAAAACATGAAAAACATTTTTAAAAGCACCAGGTACCATACATCACCACCCTCCACCCACAAGTCCGTTAACCCACCCAAAACCCTCTCACGTTGGCCGCGCCTTCAGCCACTTCTGGCAGGATGTAGAGGCGGCTTTCATGGGTTGGTGGTCTTCAGGGTATACCTGGCCTGGTGGAGCCGCGCCTTCAGCCACTTCTGGCAGGATCCAGAGGCGGCCTTCACAGTTGATGCTGACCAGGTACCCTCTTTGTGGTGGAGAGCCAGGCCCCATAAACAGGCATGCTCTCTGGTTGCAGGTAAGCCAAGGCCCTATATACGGACGTGCTCCCTGGTTGCAGACGAGCCAAGCCCCTAAACAGGCTGACTCTGGTGGTGGTGGTGCCCTCTGGTGTAACTATTTACACTGCGAGAGTTTGTGGCTATAGCCAGTTCATAGCCTTAAGGTTCATTTCTCACATCAGTTTATGTGGGCACATACTTGAACTTGTAAAACGTTGCAAAACAAACTTTTCAAACTGGTAACTTGCTTTACTTTACATGAACTTTATGCAGACTCCTCTTCACCAGGGCTTGGGCCTGTAGGGCTGCGGCACCTGTTGCTTCCTTGACCTTTTTCTTCATCTGTAGTAGTCTCGTCAGTAGGTCCTTTGTCTTTTCTTTCTTTATCGCTGTCTTTCCTTTCTTCTTCTTTAGGACATGGTGCTACATCTAGCGCGTACCAGCCTCTTTCTCCTTGATGCATGGTAAATTGTACGGAGTCTCCCATCTTTAGGTTTCTTCCAGGATGTCCTCTGGGCAGATGAGCTCTCACATCTCTTCTATTGACGAAGATACCTTCCTTTATACCAGGTGCAACGATGAATCCATATCCTGACTTCAGGCTAAAGTCTTCCACAATTCCTCTACAAAGGGGTCCTCTGACCTGTGCCTTGGCTCTTCTCAGGAACCGTTTTTCTTCTAGGTCTCTGGCCGTTATTTCATCTCTCTGCTCTGGGGACTGCGGTGCAGGGAAAGACTGGGTTCTGCTACGGCGCCGTGTCTTGCGGGCTGGATTCTGCGAGGTACAGCTTACAAGCTCCCAGGTGAGGCTTTTAGGCAAATCTTCTTCAGCAGACGGTGTTAGGTCTTCCTCGTCCCAGCGGGAATACGGCAGCATCTCTGGCTCGGGGTATGGATCCACTGCTGGTGGCTCCTGAGTCAGCTTCTCAGCTTCCTGGCCTCCCCTCCCCCTTAGTTCTTCTGAGCACTCCGGTCGTGGCAGTGCTGGGGATGGACTTTCTTCAGCAGGCCCAGGCAGGGATCTCTTTGGCATGATTGCTGCAGGAGTCGTCTTGGGGGTATGCGGAGGGAGTATGTACTGGTCCACCAACCATTGTGGAAACTTGGCCTCCATGTCAGCCTTCAGCTGCCAGTATGCGGGGTCCTCCCCCAGCGTGGGCTTTCCAGCAGGGACCTCTTTGGACTGGGGAGCGGTGTCTGCTCTGGCCTTGCAGGCCGGGGTAAATGGTGATGCAATCTTATCTTGGCGGGCCGCGCCCGATATGGCGGCGGCCTGGTCTTGGCGGGCCGCGCCTGGCATGGCGGCGGCCTGGATGGGCGTTTCTGGCGCAGCTTGGATCGGCGTCGCAGCTGCGATGGGGTCTTTGCAGGCTGGGCTGGGCGTCGCTGCAGCGATCTGGGCTTGGCGGGCCGCACCTGACGGGGCTGCGGCCTGGTTCAGCACCTCACTTGCGGCGCGGACGAGCGTTGCGGCTGCGGTGGGGTCTCGGCGGGCCGGGCCTAGCAAGGCGGCGGCCTGGGTCAGCGTCACACCTGCGGCGTGGATGAGGGTCGCGGTGGCAGCCGGTTCTTTGCGGGCCGGACTGGGCGTCGCTGCAGGGACCGGGTCTTGGTGGGCCGAGCAGGGCATCGCTGCGGCGGCCTGGGCTTGGCGGGCCGCACCTGGCGTGGCTGCGGTCTGGCTCAGCGTCGCCGCGCCGGGCGCCTCTTCAGGGACCGCGGGCGTGGCAGCAGGGATCGGGGCACTCGCGCTGGCAGGGGCATCACTGGACTCACCCATCGGTGGCAGCATCGGGGTCTGAGTCGTCACCGCCCGGTCTGGCACTCGGCGCGCAGCTCTCCCTTCATAGGCCTGAACCGCGGCAGCCATCTCCAGAAGTTCCATGCGTTCTTCTCTGATCTGCTCCACGACCCGGGTCTCCAGTCGGTCGCAGAACTGGGCCAGCTCCCGATACCACCAGGCAGCGGAGCCCGGTTCTGGGTTTCTGCGGTCAGACGCCATTTCTTCTGCGCCCTCTTCTGTACGATTTCCCAGCAGTGGACTCGTCGTTGCCTCTAGTAGCAAGCTGTTCAGTTTCCGCTCTGCCTCTTTCAGCAGCTCCTCTCCCAGCAGCAGGCTTCTGGCTCCCTTTCTGTCCCGACGTCTCTGGACGCTTCCGCTCTCTTCACAAGCGAGGTCAGGACTCTGCAGGGGATCTCTGGGTAGCCACACCTCTTCGTGGGCGGTAACTTCTCCCAGCGCGGGCTGCTGTTGTTTTTCAGCGCGCTTTTCATGGTGGCAATATGGCGGCGCTTCCAATTTTTCAAGCGGACCGCCCAGGCACATGGTCACCTGTCTGAACAGGTCTAGTCCTTATCCTGTTCGTGACGCCAGATGTGAAGCCCCACAAGTGCAGTGTCGGTGCATTACCTTCAGGGACTCCACTCGGCTGGATCTTGTCACAGGTAGGAGATCTTCTATTTGTCGTGACGCCACTCTCAGTATTGCGGTCAGTGGGGACCGCCACTGCAGGTTGAGGGACGCCTGGGGCTGATGGTGAGTGCAGTTAGTTGGAATAGCCTCCTGAGAGTGAGGCAAGCCCCAGGGCCCTGTGTAGGTGCGTAGTACCACAAGGCGCAGAATAACTCCACACACGCAGGATGTCTTTCAGGGGTTTTACTCACTTCAGGTGGCAGGGTGAGTAACCCGGGCGTAGCTGGGATGAACCAGGCGGGAACCAGGTATCCTTCAGGCTGACTTCTGATGGTGACTACCAACTCGCCTTCCTTAGCCCTTGGTGGTTTGGGGTAACCCCGACTTTTAGTCCCTATGGGGGTCACCCAGGGAAGTTGCTGAAGCCTCTCTCCCCTTCGTTTGCCGTTTGCTTGTTGCCTGGGCCAGATCACTCCAGCTGCTTGCCTCCTGTGAACTATGGGCCCTAACTGTGGCTACGTGGCTGCGGCTTTTAGGTGTTGTGGTGTGGGCTTTGAGGGCCCCACACCGGCAGGTTTAGCAGGGAAAGGTGGATCTATCCCCGCTCCGGGATCTGCCGCCCGTTTGGGCCTGGTTCTCCCTAGCAGTCTCCTTACTTCCCACTCTGTGCTCTCTCTCTAGCTGGAGATGGGTTTCGGGTAGCACTCCTAGGTGACCGTTCTCCCCCGTCGGTAGCCACTGCGCGGACGCTGTCAGACTACAGCAGCCCAGGGGAAGGGGTCAGCTCTCCTCGGAGCTCCCTGGACTCTGCTCTGAACCGGCTCACATCTGGGACCTTCACTGCTGCTCCTGTCTGAGCTCCACTTCCATGCTCCTCACTCCTCCACCCTCTGCTTCAGACTCTAGACTGTTTACTCCTCCTTTCCCTTTTGTGCCTGCCTACGCCACCTAGCAACCAGACTCTCTTACCACACCCCTTGAGAGGAGATGGAGGCTTTTGGCCCCCTCCACTATTCCAGTGGAGGTGAAGGCTTTTCCCCCTCCTGGGATCCCCAGGGGTCCTCTCATGGGTACATGTGTGAGACCTGATCACTATGCGCCTGTGTACCACACCCCAGTCAGCCTTCTGGATTACCTGTGTTGTACTGTCCCCAGCATGGGTGCAGTACTCAGTGGTGCCTGACCAGGTCAGGGGCGCCACATATACATAATCTATGTGTGTATATTTGGATATACTGTGGAACCTTGGTTTACGAGTAACTTGGTGTGCGAGTATTTCATTATACGAGCAAAGCTTGCTGTACATTTGCAACTCTGTTTACGAGCATGCTTTGCTGTATGAGCAAATACCGCATACACTTCCGGTTCTGTACTTTCACCGCGCTCTGACCCGCTGTTGCAGTCTGCACAAAAACACACAACACTGACAAACACACACAAACATACACAAACACTCACAAACACACACGCACACACACATATTATGCTCACCTTACCTTCCGTTCCATCGCCAACCTTCCAGTTCTTGTAGTTCGCCGGTACAGGATGTGTATCGGGTAACCATCACGACAATGGAGGAACTTCCACTGTCAGCCGCTTCTCAAAGACAGCACGCTGACTAATCAGAGGCAAGCAGCTCATGCCTTTGACATCAGCGCTCTGGCAGTGGAACCTGCGGCATCGGTCGCGATGGTTACCAGATACACATCCACTGTATACATAATCTCTGGGTATGTTTGTAAATATAAATATTCTCTGTGTGCATATTTGTATATACTGTATATACACACATAATAGGTATATACATTATCTCTGTGTGTATATTTGTACATATATATATATATATATACATATATATATATAAATACACACACACATAATCTCTCTGGCTATGTTTTTATATTTGGACATAATCTCTGTGTGTATATTTGTATATATGGTATACATGATCTTTGGGTATATATATAGATATAAAAAATCTCTATGTTTGTATATATACATAATCTCTGTGTATGTTTGATATATACATAATCTCTACGTGCATATTTGTATATACATAATCTATGTTATGTACAGCAAGCTCTGCCTTGAAAATATGCTGATTTTATTACTACCAATTATTTCAGTTTCAGTTTGCCATTTTCATGCCGGTTGTCCTTTGTCTGCCTGGTAATTCTTTTGCTTGTCCAGAACGGATCCATTTGTCAGGATACATTGCCCTAATTCACAGTTTACGTGCATTTCATCCTCTCCAAGGCAACGCCTCCCTGATCTGTTAAACTGAATACCTTTCATGGTTTTGTAATAAACTGGAAGTAACAGTGGGATATCAAAGGAAATAATACTCTTGCTGCCGTTGCTTCTGGGGTAGCCTCCTGAATGTGGCTTATACGATATATCATCTTTCCTGACACCTTTCACTCTCAATTATTTGGCTGCTGTCAAAACAAATCCATCAAATTACAGTGCTGTGTCTTCATGCTACCATTCTATTGTAAGCTGGCTGCATTAGCTTTGAAATAGAAGGAAGTATACATTTTTATCTGTATTATTTATTTAAGACTGCATTCTCCCCAGCGAGTTATCTCACAAGCATGGCAAATTCAAATTATCTTATGTCAAATGCTGAATAAGTTCTGCTACAAAATGTGCTTTTTCAATCATAGCACACCAGGGAATATGCACACATAAAAGGCCCAGTGTATGATGGAAAAATATATATTTTATTACATTATTACCACTATGGTCCAATGTCGTATGCTTTATTATGTAAATACGTGGATGATCACAATCAAATTTAATACTGCCACCAAGGTGTAACTGATCAAGGCAGAATGTAAAACTCAGCTTGTCCAATTTCACACTGCTCTCTTACCCCTCCTAGCGTTAAACAAGTTCCATTAATGATCATATATTATTCATTGACTATACCATTGTTGTGTGATTTCAGGTTTATTAAGTTAAGTGCACGTGCCGAATGTAAAACAATGCCTACAATATAGTGTGATATTTAATCTACAGCTATAGGGACTGATAGGTTTGTTGTTAAAGATTTTATTTCTATGTTATCAATGCGTAATAGAACTGAAATGGTGAACAATCTGGCAGTACATTGGAAATCATTTGCTGATCTTTACGTTCTCTTTGAA
Source organism: Anomaloglossus baeobatrachus (assembly GCF_048569485.1). NCBI lineage: Eukaryota > Metazoa > Chordata > Amphibia > Anura > Aromobatidae > Anomaloglossus > Anomaloglossus baeobatrachus. The sequence continues at coordinate 396,761,611 of NC_134358.1, forward strand.
CACTTTTTGTTCATTTGTACAAAATGCTAAATGAGCTTTTGCTGAGTTAAAAAAAATAAATTAAAAAAACATTATATGCTCACAAATTCTCTGAATTTCCCATTACGATGTTTCCCCAGTCCCTGCTTTTGTATGAGTGGTGTACTGTTGTTGTCGTGTTCGTGTCCCCTTTATTGAGTACTGTAATGTAAATTGTAATGTATTGTAATGTGTTCCTGTGTAATGTATAGTGTAACCTGTGATTTGAAGTATTGGTAATGTTATGTAAGGTATAATATATAGCAATATTAAGGTATATGACGTGCACTGTAATGTTGAAGGGGTTGAGTTTTGCCCAGCGATACACAGTAGGGACAGTTAGAGTTAACCCACATTGGAAAGGGTGAGTTGAAAGGAAAAGTTTTTCTAGAAAGTTAGTGAAGACCTAGAGATAGATAGATAGGCTGTTGAGACCATATGTAATGTGTGACTTCTGGCAAATGGAGGAAGGAGACCAGAACAGAGATAGCATGATCCTTGAGTGCTAGCTAGGACATCGAGTGGAAACAACAGTGAGGCTAGAGACCAACCCTCAAATGGCACAGCCCCAGATTGAAGGAGCAGGAGGACAGGATTGGCATATGACTCTAGTTAGCATACCTGGGGGGAATATACCCCATACATCTGAAGAGCATTGTCTCTGCGCCATCATAGTGGAAAAACTCCCTTACCTCCTCCACTACGATGAGAATAGACATGGAGCCATAGAAAGAGAAATGACTGTCATGATTACTACTCTGGGTTGCACTGGAACTCACAGGACCAGTAGGAATGGCGGCAACCCCGTGGGAACTGAGACTGTGCTTGAACCTGTTATGTACAAATGGAACAACTTCAAAGTTATGTGCCTGCTATCTCATACATGAAGTTGCTGCTGAGGAACTGTTAAGTAAAGAATTGTTGTTGAAAATGGACTGGTAGTCTCCTCAGTCATCATCTAGTCCTGCCCAGCTGAAATCAGCCTTTATAGGAAACCGGGGATCACCGCCGTGCTTGTCACCAATGACACTTAGTAGTTATTGTTCCAAGACATTTATTCAAAGAGCATATACAGGTCTATGTGTTTCAGGGGTCTCTGCCCCCTTCTTCAGGACAGTATATTAATGACACGGAAGATATCTACACATTGACCTGTATATGTGCCTGCAATAAAAGACTTGGAGCAATAACTACTAAGTGTCATTGGTGACAAGCGCGGTGGTGATCCCCGGTTTCCTATAAAGATCCATTTCCAATATTGCGGATCCGCAGCTTTCTCCACCAGCGATTATGCGTCATTAGGTGTTGTGACTTTCACAACATCTATAGGTGAGTGTAATTTTCACAATAGTTTTTATCGGTTAAGAGTCAGACCCTATGCGCCTGTCTTTCCTCCACAGTCTTTGAAATCAGCTGAAATCAGCAGCAGCATGCAGTCTACATGGGCGAACGACCCATGTGACACAAGTCCACACAGCCAGCCAGGACCATGTATTTCATGTAGTGTGCAGTGGTGTATGGAGTCAATCCCTCACCCTCTACTACAGCCCCGCGACACCATACACTTGGATCTGCTTTCTGGTCTTGTCTCTATGCAAAGGCCCAAAACTGCCCACCTGCCAATCAATGGCTATGCCAATTACTTGGTAAGTGTCATAACCAGACCTAAGGGGTATATTTTATCCCTCAGTATTATAATGCATAGGAAGAAGTAAAGATATTTAGCTCAGAGTAGCTCAACTAACTATAATACCCTGGATGCCACCTTATGTGAAATGGTATTGACTCTTTAACCCAAAGGAACATAGAATAAAAAAATACCATAAAATTGTATACATCAGCACCATAAGGTTAGATAAAATGTTGTTTCCTAATGTCATTAAAATAAATAATTAAATTACTGTAATCAAAATTATTAAGGACCTTAAATTGAGGTACAATGGACAGATGAGTGAACATTTGAAGTATGTAGCTATAACAGATGGCATCTTGTTCAAAACAGGCTGGAGAATGGTACAATAGTACAATAATAAGTATCTGCAAGCAACAGTGAAGCATGGTGGAGGAACCTTGCAAGTTTGAGGCTGTATTCCAGCAAGATTGAGTTGGGGATTAGGTCAGTTTTTATGGTGTCCTCAATATTGAGAAACATGGTCAAACTCTTATCTATTATACAATACCCTCATGAAGATGTCTAGCTTCATATCTTTTCTACAACAGGACAGCAACACCAAACATATGAACAAGGAGTCCTGGAATTGATATTAAGGCCGCACTGATCACTGAGCTCAACAGCATTGAGTCTGCCTGGTATTACTGTAGCGCTCATCCCCACCAGGTCCCAGGGGGCCCTGATCCTCTCATCTGCCCGGTTCCAGTATTGCTCCCATGAATGCTCCTGCTCCCAGCCTCCGGTGGCAGCATCCTTCCTTTCACCTGCCCGCAGCTCTGCAATCTCCTCTCCTGATTCAGGTCCTGCCGTGGTCTTTACACACTCCCGGGTCATGCCCTCTGCTCCAGAGTCTGCTGAAGCTTCTTCCTGCTTCCACGCCACACGCAGGTCTTCAGTAAGTGATTATAGGGTGCGCCCGTGGTCACACTCCCTTTATTAAAGTGGCAGCGTCCCATTACCTGGAAGCGACCTCAGGGGTCACCTGTTACCTAAAGGGTAATTTAGTTTGCCTCCCCTAACAGAAGGCGCCTGAACAACGTTACCAGTAGCGCGTTGCTAGTTCTCACGTCACCAGTTGTTATTGTGTCTAGTGCCTGTAACTGTCCCAAGTTACTAACCTCTGTCTCGTTCTAGAGTGTCATCACCTTCATCGCTTGTGTGCCATCACGTCAGTGCTTTGACCGCAGTACCGTCCGTCTGAGGCATCTCCTGATTGTCACGTCACGTGAGCCTCCACTACAGTGCCATCTCTTCCAAACCTACTCTTTGGTGCCGTGTCGTCTCTGCCTTCACCTTGGTGTCACTATATCTCAGACTCCTGTCCTGGGTGTTGTTACTAGATCCATCTGTAAGAGACAGTCCCCTCTGGTCCCTGCCCACTGTGCATTTAGGCCTTCTGTTGGAAGCGCCGCACAGTGCCTGTATAGGGGTTTGCTGCTGGTCACTTCCTCAGGGGATATGGGGAGATAAGGTATGCACACCAGTGACTATGTAAGGGGAATACATGAAATAGCAGAAACTGCTGTGTGAATACTGACTTGAAAAATCCAATTTTTCAAACGAAAAACTACTAACAAATAAGGAATAACGTTTGGAACACCATTCTAAGTCTGAACTGGGTGCAAAAACCTATGTTGGGGTTTTTCGTTTGTGAACCCTCCTCAACCACACCTATTGCCAATCCATATCATACGCATAAATAGCCTGGGTCTCAGCTTCCCATACACGGTAAGTTGTTTAACTGCATGAGAGGACGCACACAAGCTAGGGACCCCAACGTAGAGAAATACTTTGGCGTAGTGTTGGGGCTCTATTGCATTGATCAATTCAGTAGCTAAATTTCTCTTGATTCATATGTTCATGGCAGTAATGCAGATTCCATTTTTCACATTTTCACTCTTACATATAGCTATTGGATTTTTCAAGTCAGTATTCACACAGCAGTTTCTGCTATTTCATGTATTCCCCTTACATAGTCACTGGTGTGCATACCTTATCTCCCCATAGTGATGTTTTTTTAGGTTTTTGCACCCAGTTCAGACTTAGAATGGTGTTCCAAACGTTATTCCTTATTTTTTACTTCCTCAGGGGAGTCCGGTGCACGGTTCAGTGGGTCCACCCCCGGACGCTCGCCACCCTTCGGTGGGCGTAACAATTACATGAAGAGACAAAAGGATTTGCACAAGCCTACATCCTTAGAAGATCTGTGGTTAGTTCTCCAAGATGTTTGAAACAATCTCCCTGCTGAGTTCCCTCAAAAACTGCATACAAGCGTATCCAGAAGAATGTTGTTTTGAAGGCAAAAGATGATTACACCAAATGTTGGTTTGATTTTGATTTCACTTTTATTATTTCACTTTGCATTTTGTAAATTAATAAAACAGACTATTCATACATCCATTTGTTTTTTTAAAAAAACACTCTTACTATGCAATACTTTATCTACACCTGTCCAAAACTTTTGCACGCACACACACACACTATTTGAATTATATAAACACCCATTCATGAAAATGTGCATACATCGTATAATTAACATTACATACACTAACAGATATAACAGCTACAAACATGTATTTGTGGATGCTAATAGAAGTATTGTGCACCAATCTTGGTTCCAGAGATTAGTTTAAAAATATCCCACAAGTCCCTATGGGGACATAAAGAAGTAATATGCTAGAAATAGCGTGCTCTAAATCTTCTATGGTATGTGAAGTCTAATCTCCCTTTAAATCCTATAAACTGCCATGAATATACAGTCATGACAATCGCTCTTCTTGTCTTCTTGTTACTTTAATATTGGCATATTGATGTCTCATAATATTTAATTATTTTTTACCATATATGATATTCATAAAGAGTACATACATTTTCTACATTTTTGGCAAATTTTATTCAGCATTAAAAGATTCAAAAGCCAACAAAGCTGAGCTGCCTTATCTCACCAGCGCTTAATGCAACTTAGGAGTTACTGCTGATGGTACAGTCCAGACACAATGTCATCTTCCTTAGAGCTGAGTGACGACACCAATCACACTCATAAGATCCAATTACAAAGTTCATGCTTCTAGTACATAGCAGCAGAATACCTAAAAGCCACACAATAAGACTAAAGGGGACTTTACACGCTACGATATCGTTAATGTTTGATCGTCGGGGTCACATTGTTAGTGACGCACATCCGGCGTCATTAACAATATTGCAGCATGTACCACTTACCAGCGACCTTAGGCGACCTCAAAAATGGTGAAAATCGTTCACCATGGAGAGGTCGTCCCAAACTCAAAAATCGGTAAGGGTTGTTTAGCGTTGTGATTCATCGCTCATGCGGCAGCACACATCTCTATGTGTGACACCGCATGAGCGAGGAACGTCTCCTTACCTGCCGCCGGCCCCAATGCGGAAGGAAGAGGTGGGCAGGATGTTTACATCACGCTCGGCTCCACCCCTCCGCTTTGATTGGCCGGCCGCTGTGTGACGTTGCAGTGACGTCGCTGTGATGCCGAACGTCCCTCCCCCTTGAAGGAGGGATTGTTCGGCAGTCACAGCGCCGCCGCCGACCAGGTAAGTATGTGTGATGCTGCGTAGCGATAATGTTCGCTATGGCAGCGATCACAAACAATCGCATGCGCGACAGGGGCGGGTACTTACACACTCGCTATCGCTACAAATTGCTAGCGATATCGCTACCGTGTAAAGCCCCCTTAATGAGTAAGTAATGTTTGGAGGCCACTTAAGAGCATTCCAAATGTTTAAATAAAGTAACTTAGTGATTTGCAAAGTTAAAAAGCTTTCAATACTAGATAGAATTAGGGAAAAAAACCTTTTGTTACTTTTTCATTTCAGATGTTTTCCTTTTTCTATTCTTGTGGTTCTCATGCTTTTTTTTTTATCCTCATGCATTTTAGTTATAATCGTTGTTTTGATGATATATTAATAACTAAAATACAATTTACAGTGCTGATAGATATATATATATATATATATATACACACACACGAGTATTATTGTTGAATTATTGTTGAATATTGCAAATCAAATTTGTGTTGAATATTTAGGAATTCGCTGATCCTGGTGAATTCAATTAATGTGCAAATAGTTCCACGTGAAATTCCTGTTTTGCACATTGCAAAAGATCATGCAGAGAATAATCATACGACCACAGGTGGGTTCCCCAATAATGTCTTTTATCTATCACGTGATATGGTATAGGACGGCTAATTACTAGAGATTATCATAGCCTGTTTAAAAATCAAGAGAAGCAAGAAATGTAGTAGCATTTTTGTAGTGAATCATGACAGTGAGAAAATGTCACAGCTCACAGCATACCCGTAGAGATAGGGAGAGAAAGTCATTTATGATGAGCGAACCAGTGGAACTTTGGGTTTGCCGTGTTCCACCGAAATTTATTTAAAAATTCAGTTTGGGACTATGATTTGACCTGAACTTGATCCCGGATCCAAGACCCATATAAGTTAAATGAGACCCAAACTTCTGTGTGGAAAAATGGCTGTAAAATGGTCAAAGTAATGGCTAAAGGACTGAAAAAGGAAGGAAATGGGGGCAATTGCCCTGCAAATATGTGGATATGGAATAAATAAATAAAAAAATTATGCGTGATCCCACCAATTTTTAATAACCAGCACAGGTAAAACAGACAACTGCAGGCTGCAACCCTCTGCTCTCAGCTTTATCTTGGCTGGTTATCAAAATTAGAAAGGATTCCACACCATTTTATAAATTATTTAAATAAATCATTTAAAAAAATGTCGTAGGCTCAGCCCTATTTTTGATAACCAGCTAAGGTAAAGCAGAAAGCTGAAGGCTGGTATTATCAAGGTGGGAAGGTCCATCATTAATTGGCCCCTCCCAACCTAAAAATAGCAGCTCACAGCCACTCCAGAAGTGGCACATCAATAAGATGAGTTGATTCTGGTACTTTTCTCAGCTCTTCCTGATTGCCATGGTACGTTGGCAATCGGGGTAATACTTTTAGGGTTTATGTCAGCTGTGATTTGACAGCTAATATTAAGCCCAGGGGTTCGTAATGGATAGGCGTCTATCAGACACCCCCATTACTAACCCAGCAAGTATAGAGTTAAAAAAGACACAGACAAAGGGAAAAACAAGTTTGTTTGAATAAACACTCCCCTCACTGCCTCGTTCACCAATTTATTAATTAAAAAAAATCAAGTTTTGATTTAATCCAAAGTGTAATGTCTCACGACAGCTATCGATTCCTATGGTGCGTCATTCTGAGAACTTCCGTACATACCACTGACTGGCAGTGAATGTTCCCATAAGTTGGCTCCAGAGGTCACTGCTAGTCTGCAGAAGATCCAGAATTTCTCAAGAGCATGAGATTTTCTGGGCTGCCGCTGACCAGCAGTGACCTATGGAGCGATGTTGGTGAACGAGGCAGTGTGTGGGACTCTTTATTGAAATAAATGTTTTTTCCTGTGTCTGTGTCTTTTTCAACTTTATATTTGCTGGGTTAGTAATTTGAGTGTCTGATAGACGCCTACCCTGTACTAATCCCTGAGCTTGATGTCAGCTGTCCATACACCAACTCCAAAACAAAAGGGAATCCAGCATCCACGTCCAAAATAAGTAAAACTAAATTTTATTTGAATTCCATTAAAATAAGGGGGGTCACATCCAAGACATAAAAAATCCCCATGAGGATGGTAAGATACAGATGGTACGCGTTTCGAGCTACTTGCTCTTAGTCCTAATCCATACTGTTTAGAGACACAGTGGAGATTTTAAGGAAAGGAAGGGGGAGGGAAGATAAAAAGGATATGACATCACAAAAGTAAAAAAAGTCAGACACATGTAGGGAAAAACATCCAAAATACATAACCAGCAGCAAAATCATGGAGCCAATCATGATTCAATAAAATAGCAGCACACAAAATAACAAACACTTCAATGACATGCAGGGCACAAGTATATTAGTGGGTAGAGAGCGCATACCAGGCATAAACCAGAGGGATAATAACCCCAACAATGGGTTCAGAGAATTAATTATATTTTATTGTATATTTTTCAGTATATATTTCTAAGTTCATCCCTCAGGTTCATGCCTAGAGGCGCCCTGGTCTCCATCAGAAAAATCCACTTTGCTTCTTTCTTGCGCATGATTTTCACAATATCCCCACCTCTAGGTGGCAGCACAACTTTTTCAATAGCATTAACACGGCAGCTGTCTGTATTGCCACCATGGATGGAAATAAAATGTTGTGATGCACCCGAGGGACTCCTGCTACTTTTGTTGCAGGCATCATATAGGTTCTCTGAGATCCTACGTCTTAACCTACGACAAGTGCTACCTATGCACTTAAATATTGCATTCAGTGCACGTTATAACATAGATGACATGAGTTGTCCCACAATTAATAAATTAATTAATGTTATATTCCTTCGCAGTACTAGACAAAATTTTTTTTACATTGGGCATATATTTGCATAAGCCACAAGCTCTCTGTCCGCACCTATTTGAGCCCACAACAGACAGCCAGTTGTGGGAATCAGTCTTGCCACGCCTGGTATGATCTACGGTTTCTCCCAGTGATCATACCAGGCGTAGCAAGACTAATCGTTGCCGGAGGACGCAGGTACGGTGTTGTTCGTCGTTCCTGGGGTGTCACACATAGCAATGTGTGCTGCCTCAGGAACGACGAACAACCTGCATCCAGAACAAGGAATGCCATTTGGGAAATGGACGACATGTCAACAATCAACGATTTGGTGAGTATTTGTGATCATTAGCGGTCACACGTACGTGTCACACGCAACGACGTCACTAACGAGGTCGGATGTGCGTCACGAATTCCATGACCCCAACGACATCTCGTTAGCATTGTCGTTGCGTGTAACGGGGCCTTTATTCTTGGAAGACATTTTACGTTGAGGTTTGGTCCCAGAATATGAACTGTGAAGATAAAGCCAGTGCATTTATAAAGAAAATTATATGGAGATTGATTTCTATTATCGCCTTGCATTAACAAATCTAATATATAAAGCTGAATGTGTGTATGTGTGTATGTATGTATGTATGTATGTATGTATGTGTGTGTGTATGTATGTATGTGTGTGTGTATGTATGTATGTATGTGTGTGTGTATGTCCGGGATTGGCATCCGCACCGTCGCAGCTACAGCCACAAAATTTTGCACACTCACACTTCTGGACCCCGAGAGCGTCATAGGCTATGTTTTGAGGGGAAATTTTAACCCCACACTTTACAATTAATCACCAAAAAACCTGCCTCCATTAAAGCGAATGGAGCTGGGAGCCACAGTGCAACCAGAACTTCAGAAGAATGCGCAGCCACGCCCTTATATGGAATGTTGGCGTGTCACAATGCAGCCAGGGAAAGAGACAGACACAGACAGGGAAAGATGCAAACACAGACAGGGTAAGAAACAGACATAGACAAGGTAAGAGACAAAGAAACAGACAAAGAGACAGACTGACAGGGAAAGAGACAGACACAGACAAAGAGACAGAGACAGACACAGGGAAACAGACAGACAGGGATAGAAAGGGAAAGAGACAGACAGGGTAAGAAACAGACAAAGACAGGTAAAGAGACAGACACAGGGAAAGAGACAGACAGGGAAAGAGAGGGAAAGAGACAGACAGGGAAAGAGAGGGAAAGAGACAGACAAGGAAAGTGACAGATAGATAGACAGACAGGGAAAGAGATAGATAGACAGGGAAATAGATTGAGACAGATGGAGAAAGAGACAGAGACAGTCAGAGACAGACAGGGAAAGAGACAGACAAAGAGATAGAGAGAGAGACAGAGAGATATATACAGAGGGGGAGAAAGGCAGAGAATGGGAGAGAAACAGAGACATTTACTACCCTGGGCGTTAATACATTCTATTTATACATTCTATCCCGGGAATGTTAATACATTCTATTTTGTTAACAACAATTATTAACCCGGGCGAAGCCGGGTAGTACAGCTAGTAGGTATATAAAACTGCTATAAAGTAACTTGTAGACTACATAATGTACAACTACAAGCAACTCAAACTATGCAGGGTTAATGAGCAATTACTGGCTAAACTGCTCTACCAAACATTATTGTTATTGAATATAGCAATCTATGTATAATATAGATAATGTATAGATCTCTAAATAATCTATCTACTTATTAATCTACAAATGTGCCATTCCTCACCTTTTATCTTGGCTCAATGTACCCCGAGAGATGTGCACTATAACAATCCAATGTTTCAGAAAATTAATGATTTTGTTATTCCTGCCACTAGATGCCTATGCTATATATTTGAATGTGTTTTCATGCAATAGATGTGAATTGCAACCTGTCAAGAGTTTTGGTAGCATATCGTGAAATTTTATTCAATTCACTTGATGAGAAATTGGAGTCTTTAACTATATTCACGAAAACATAAGGGTGGATACTACGGGTGAGCAAAATATTTTAAGGCAAATTGCCCAAATGAAAATTTCTGGTCATTTTCTTTGTGCAAAACCAGCAAAATGATGGTTGGTCGCATTCAATTTTGCTCATTTGTAAAACGACAAAAAAGGATTAAAATATATACAGTATATATGTGTGTATATACAGTATATATATTCTAGCTGTACTACCCGGCTTCGCCCGGGTGAATAACTGCCGTTAACAAAATATGTATTAACCTGCCCCGGCCCTGATCTAGTGTGTGAGCTAACAATTGAGTGTCTGCAAGTTTTTGATACATGAATCGGTAGATGGCCTCTTTCTTATCCAGGATGGGGCACCATACCTCTGGCTGAGGTGCAGCACCTCTGTGGCGATGGTAGCCTCAGGGGCGCCACACAAACACACACACATATATATATATATATATATATATATATATGTATGTATATATATATATATATATATATATATATATATACTAGAAGGTGGCCTGATTCTAACGCATCGGGTATTCTAGAATTTATTGTGTATTTAATTTATGATTTGTGTTTTATATATATATATATATATATATATATATATATATATATATATATATATAGATGTTGTTGTGTGTAGTTGCCAAGTGTTTGTGTAGGGCGCTGTAAATGTTATGGGTGTTGTCTGAGTGTGCGGGTGTGTGAGAGCGATGTTGATTGTGTGTTGCTTTGTGTGTGTTGCGTTGCTTGTGGAGCGCTGTGTGTCTGCAGCGTTGTGTGTGTGGTGCTGTGTGTTGCGCGGTTTGTGTGGGTGTGTGTGTGTTTTGGGGGGAGGTATGTTTTGTGCAGTGTGTGTGTGTTGGAGGAGCAGTGCTGGGGAGAGAGGAGTATAATAGGAGGAGTAGTCCTGGGGAGAGAAGAGTATAATAGGAGTAGTCCTGGGGGGAGGGCAGGATAATAGGGGGAGAGCAGGATAATAGGAGGAGTAGTCCTGGGGAGAGAGGAGGATAATAGGAGGAGTAGTCCTGGGGGGAGAGGAGTATAATAGGAGTAGTCCTGGGGGGAGAGGAGTATAATAGGAGGAGTAGTCCTGGGGGGAGAGCAGGATAATAAGGGAAGAGCAAGATAATAGGAGGCGTAGTCCTGGGGGGAGAGCAGGATAATAGGGGGAGAGCAGGATAATAGGAGGAGTAGTCCTGGGGAGAGAGGAGGATAATAGGAGGAGTAGTCGGGAGCCGGGGTAAGCTAGTAACCATGGTACACATCGGGTAAGTATTCAAAGCGACAGTGCTGGTTTACTTTTTGGTTGTTGGTCTCCTGCTGTGCAGTATGCATCGGTGTGTTTGACAGCGGGAGAGCAACGATCTTAATGGACAGGGAGCCGGCATATGCTGGTAACCAAGATACACAATCGGGTAACTAAGCAAAGTGGTTTCCATGGTTACCCGATGTGTACCTTGTTTACCAATGTACGCAGGCTCCCAGCAACGCAATGGTATGTCTCGGCTGGGTTGCCGATGTGGGCTGCCGGGGGTGCAGCAGTCACCTGGGAGTCGGGGCTCCGTGTGGGTTCGGGGAATGCGTGCGGGGGCGGGGCTCCGGTAACTATGCAAAGCTGTTTCCATAGTTACCCGATGTGTACCATGGTTACCAGCGTACGCCACCTCCGGCACAGGTGTGCCGGGAGCTGGGGTAAGCTAGTAACCATGTTACACATCGGGTAACTAAGGAAATCGGTTTCTATAATTACCCGATGTGTACCATGGTTACCGGCCTACGCCGGCTCCGGCACACGTGTGTCGAGAGCCGGGGTAAGCTAGTGGTTTCACACATCCGCCACGCTTCCGTACACTGTGTATAGTACAGTGGCCGCACCACAACTTCCTGGTCACATGCTCCGGTCACATGTCAACACGTGATCGGAGCTTGTCGCGCGGCCACTGTACTGTACACAGTGCACGGGAGTGCGCCGGATCTGAGAAGGTGGAGAAAAGGTAAGTAACTATTCAAAGTGACAGTGCTGACGTGTGCCGGGAGCCAGGGTAAGCTAGTAATCATGTTACTGTGACGCCCTGGACTAGTAGTCAGGTCGTCCCAGGTAGTCGCACACAACACCACACCCCCTCCCGATTAGGTGACATCAGTCAAACTAAAAGCCTTGTCACCACCTTCCAGGTTTGATGTCCACACCAGGGGGGGCGGAGCCAGGTGGTTGGCTCCGCCCACCGAGGAGTTCACAGGCCTGGAGGCGGGAAAACACACAGACAAGTTCAAGTTGAGGTAGTGAGCAGTCAAGTTCACAGGCAGTCCAGTGTCCAGGCCTGCCAAGAGACTACCAGGTGGCTGGGTCGGAGCCCAGTCGCCATTGGCAAGGAGGCAGACGGTGGTGGCCGCCTGCAGGAGCTGGGATTACAGCCAGTGGAACCGTAGGGACCGGGGTCCGGCGGTGGCCCGCCGGTACCGAACTGGGGAACCGATTGGAAACCGGAGCACCAGGAGGGGTACTCAGACCCAGTACAAAGCCCGGTTCAGGGCCGAGTCAAATCAACTGATTGCGGACTGGACTTTAGGACCTATCCCACACAAGACCTGTTAGAAGACAACAGCCCAACCATACAGGGTAAAGCCACCACCAAGGAATAGAGACCCAAATGGCCAGCGTCTGCGGTCAAACAGGCTCCTACGGCATATACAAGTCGGGGAGCTGACTACCGTTGCTTAGGCATAGGAGTCAAAACATCCATACAAAGAGGTGCAGGAGAAAGGCGGAAAACACCAACCTATTCCAGGAGAAGCTGCAGCCGGCTGCGGGCCCCATTCATCATCCCGTTTGGTTTACCAGAGACTCCACTGTATTGAGTCATAGTGAGTACACCAGTGCCTTCAGCCCGCGCACCGCACTGCCCCACATCAGCATCTGCCCGCAACCGCTCCCACGCTTCAGCACCTTCCCCGGGCCCCCGGGACCATCATTCCCCTACCCACGGAGGGGTCAACACCAAGCTGCGCAACACCATCCCTGGGAGGCCTAGTTAACGGCAGCGGTGGTGTCCATCTATTCACCACAACCGGTGGGTGGCATCACGAACTTACATCCCAAACCAAACCACCGCGGCCCCGGCCGTGGAACTGCCCGTCAAGTCCCTGCGTGTAGCGCTAACTCCCTTGCAGAGCGACGTAACCCCCGAGTCTGTGAGAGGCTCCAGCCACCACCCACCGTACGAGCACCGATCCGAGCAGCTCAGCAGTCACAGCCGAGCCCGCGGGCCAGTACATTACACATCGGGTAACTAAGGAAAGCAGTTTCTATAGTTACCCGATGTGTACCATGGTTACCAGCCTACGCCGGCTCCGGCACACGTGTGTCGGGAGCTGGGGTAAGCTAGTGGTTTCACACATTCAGCCTTTTCTCCACTTTGTCTTGCCAGTGTGGGCTTCCGGGGGTGCAGCACTCACCTGCGAGTCGGGGTTCCATGTGGGGAATGCGTGCGGGGGGCGGTGCCAGGCCTAGCGTCCAATGCGTGCGGGGTGCGGGGCCTGGCCGAGCGGTCAATCCATGTGGGGGCGGGGCCAGGCCGAGCCGAGCGGCCAATCCGTGCGGGGGGTGGGGCCAGGACGAGCCCAGCGGCCAATGCGACAGTTGTCACTGTAATGACGTCATTTTCGTTACAGACAGACAGAATAAGGCAATTATATATATATAGATATGTATATATATATATATATGTATTATACTGTCATTGCCAATTAATGTCCTGCCTCCTCAGCTTCCCACCATCTCCTCCTGCTCACATATTTTCCTGTCCTCTCCAGTTTCTGCTCCGGTGCTTCCTGCACTGAATAGGGCTTGGGTGATGCACATTGTGACATCTCCTGAGGCTTTAGCAACGGAAGTGTCATGCTAGGTATGGGGGAGTACCAAGCGAACGGTGAAAGGGAAGGGAAACCCTATGTTTAGGGAAGGGAAAGATGGTGACCCCTGACCAAACCTACTGCTGGTCCCTGGGGTCCCTCACCACCCTAGAGAGGTTCCACACCTATACATGGAGCCGGATACCCATCCCTAGGTATCCCTAGTACTGGGCTCTAAATAGGAAACGGATGGGATGAGCTCCTCATCAACCCCACTAAACAACTATAGAAGACACAAGGGGGACAGAGGGGGAAAAACATGAACTACTTATCATTAGATGACTCGGGTAGAAGTTCAGCAAAGCTTTCAGCAATGATACCACAGAGGAGTGCAAACCACCTTCTTCTAACCAAGGCTTGAATGAACTGAATAATATCACCAGCACAGTCCAAAGGGAGGAAGAGGTATATAAGCACTAAGAGAATACTGATGATCAATAGCTGGGAGTAAGTTGAGCTCCTGTTGGGTCCAATAGGGAAAGAGATGAATCCAGCAGTAAAGCTACCTATACCAATGAATACTGATAGCAGGAACAATGGAAAGTCAGGGAGCATTCTGCACAGCAAGATGCTGTGACCTTCTATGCCCATGTCTGGCACCCGAGACACACCTGTGACAGGAAGCAATGGCTCAGAGTGAAGTAATACCAGAGAAGACCAGAAATTGAGGGAACTAGTAGAGAGCCAGTTGGGGAGATACAGCAGGGGGCAGGTAAGCAAAGTGGTGAGTATACTTTTTTTTATTTTTTAACTCCTGAGTTTTTTATGAAGCAGGGTCTGAAGAATTTCATTAGACATTAAAATTTAAATTTTGTCAGTGAAAACAATTGGATCAACAGAGATACAGATATTGTATATCTTTATATAGTGTTGTGATCTGTCTACCTATCTTCTATATTTATTAATTCAAAGTTTGGTTATTTAATATATACTAACAATCTATAGTATAGTAACTGTGGCCATAAAATAAAAACCCCACCAAATGACAAGACTAAAGTAATATTTGTTTCGATAACATTAAGCCACATTGGTTACATCACTATGTGGACATTGTAGAATAAGTGATCTAATTTATGGAGTAATAAAATAAACATAGGAAGAGTGTTACAAAATTACTACTCAATATCATTATTTACAACTGTTGTTAGTTAATCAACATTACGTATTGGAGTGAAAGCACAACCATTTCTCATGAATTATAGCCGCAATGCAAGGCTTTCCTTCATATCGACCCATCATTTGTCCTCACTCACACAGAAATATAACCATTCAATTACTGGCATCCTCCCTCTATTCTATGATTTGTCCAGAATTCTTAAGATAGCAGGAAACTTTTTTTTTTCAAATTGCAATTTTTATGTGTATAGTACCTTAACCAAAAATTTTATATTCGAGGCACACAAGCATAAAATTATTCTTTATATCTAAGAAGAGGCCAACTGAGACCTGGAAGTGTCTTTTTCTTAAGTCATTACATGGAGAAACATGCAGCTAGATTTGTAATGTTATTTTCCATAATTGTTTGGTGCCTTTTATTAGAGCTAAAAAAATCTTTGTTACCACCCTATATGTACATTATATATCTGCATAACCCTGCTTTGAGTGTATGGAGAAAGCACAATATGTAGGCAGTTGTAAGCATGCTCAGAGCAGCACAGATTATAAACAAAGTATTAAAGGGAATCTGTCAGCAGCTTATTGCTACCTCATCAGAGAGCAGCAAAATGTAGGAAAAGAGATCCTGAATCCAACTATGTATCACTTAGAGATTACTGGGTGCAGCCGTTCTGACACAATCTACATTTTTAGATTTAGTCATGTAGCAGAGGTAAGTGAGCCCTGTCCTGCTCCCACCAGGGGTTTAAGAGGGATTGTACATTGACAGTGATATGTCATTCAGAAAGGGGGGAGTTCTGGACTGCTGTGAGCATGAGAGCAATGATAGAGGTCCTGCTGGTTAAACAAGCAAACTAAATAAACAACAGATTGGACCTTGACAAGACAGGCTTCCCTGAATTCTATGTTTTAACCCTTGCAGCATGCTGGCTTCAGCTTATATAGCAAAACCCTGCTGATAGATTCCCTTCCAAGGGAAGCTGTCAACTGATTGATGCTGCACAAACTGCTGGCAGCAGGAATCAGTGCTTGGCGGCATGTTTAGTATATTTTCCTTTAAAATTCTCTTGCAGTTCAAAGAAGGTATACTTTAGATATATAGTCTGGCTCCGCCCCATCCTACTCTTCATAGCTCTGCTACAGGTGATTGACAGGTCTTGTCTTCAGCAGAGACCTGTCAATCACCTAGAACAGTGCTGGGAATTGTTGGCAGGCAGTGGTGCTGAACTAGTCTCATACCTGGCAATGGACTGCAGACAGATTTTAAAACTATATTTCTTCTGAAATGCCCAAGCATCTAAAAGAAAAGATAACTGGCTGTAACCATGCAGACACGCTCTTATTTATGCAGACCATAGTTTGGACAGCACTAATCATATTGCAAAATCCTGGTGGTTGGTTCTCTTTAACTCCTCACATCCTAGTCAGCTCTTTCCAGCCTGTTGATTTCTAAACAGCAATTAGCTGAGCACCTCCTTCCCCGTACCTTAAGGTCCAGTCACACTAAGCAACTTACCAGCGATCCCAACAACGATAGGGATCGCTGGTAAGTTGCTAGGAGGTTGCTGGTGAGCTGTCACACTGCGACGCTCCAGCGATCCCACCAGCAACCTGACCTGGCAGGGATCGCTGGAGCGTGGCTACACGAGTTGCTGGTGAGCTCACCAGCAACCAGTGACCAGCCCCCAGTCTCCTAGTTACAGCACACATCAGGTTAATTAACCCGATGTGTGCTGCAGCTAAATGTGCACAGAGCAGGGAGCAGCGCACACTGCTTAGTGCTGGCTCCTTGCTCTCCTAGTTACAGCACACATCGGGTTAATTGCCTGATGTGTGCTGCAGCTACATGTGCACAGAGCAGGAGCCGGCAGCACAGGCAGTGAGAGCGGAGGAGGCTGGTATCAAAGGTAAATATCGGGTAACCAAGGACAGGGCTTCTTGGTTACCCGATGTTTACATTAGTTACCAGCCTCAGCAGAAGCTGGCTCCCTGCTCACTGCACATTAGTTGTTGCTGTCTCGCTGTCACACACAGCGATCTGTGCTTCACAGCAGGACAGCAACAACTAAAAAATGGCCCAGGACATTCAGCAACAACCAACGACCTCACAGCAGGGGCCAGGTTGTTGCTGGATGTCACACACAGCAACATCGCTAGCAACGTCACAAAAGTTGTTCGTTACCAGCGATGTTGCTAGCGATGTTGCTTAGTGTGACGGGGCCTTTACAGCTTCAACCAGAGCTCTTCTCGGTCATGTAAAATCACAATCCTCAGCATCAGCACTTCCCATAACATTTTTCCTAATCAGGGCTCTTACCATCTCAAGCTGTGTGCTTGTTGTTTGCTTATGCAAATATAGGGATAAAAGTGTAGCCTCAGAATAATAATAGACATTTAATGTGTGGTAGCAGGATTGACCTTTTGACCAAAACTGTCACTCTTGGAAGAGTGCTCATCTCCCAAGCAACCAAAAATTAGTGAGACTGCAGAGCTGTAAGCTGCTGAAGAGACATCCTGAGACTACTCCTTTAGGATTCAAAGTGATCACCAGCAGCAAATGCACACTGTGTGACTGCAAAGGACAAAAATTATTTCACACCTTCATTTTTGCTGCTTGTTTGTTTAGAATTGCTCCATCGCTGACACAGTTGTTTTTTTATTCTAGCGATATTTAATCCCAATGGTGCTAAGTGATCTAAAATATATGGGAAAAAATGAAATTACATAGTTACATAGGTTGAAAAAGACCTAGGTCCATCTTGTTCAACCTTCCTCCACCAATTATACATTTTGTCCCTAAAGGCCACTTTACACACTACGATATATCTAACGATATGTCATCGGGGTCAAGTTGTTAGTGACGCACATCCAGCCTCGTTTGACATATCATAGCGTGTAACACAAATGAGCGACTGTGAACGAGCAAAAATACTCACCTTATCGTTGCTCGTTGACACATCGCTCATTTTCAAAAAAATTGAATGTCCTTCTGTGCTCCGGTTGTTCATCGTTCCCGAGGCAACACACATCGCACTGTGTGACACCCTGGGAGTGATGAACTGAAGCTTACCTGCGTCCCTGCGGAAGGAAGGAGGTGGGCGGAATGTTTACGTCCCGCTCATCTACACCCCTCCGCTTCTATTGGCCGGCCGCTGTGTGACGTCGCTGTGACGACGAATGTCCGTCCCCCTTCAGGAAGAGGATGTTCGCCACCCACAGTAAGGTCGTTTGGAAGGTAAGTACGTGTGACGGGGGTTTACGACTTTGTGCGACACGGGCAACAAATTGCCCGTGCCGCACAAATGATGGGGGCAGGTGCGATTGCAAATGCGATCGCACGACATATCGACATGTGTAAAGCAGGCTTAAGTCACTTATAACCAACAATGTTGTGTGTATTGAGGAAACCATCCAGCCCTTTTTTAAAAGCTGTTACAGTATCTGCCATTACTAGCTCTTGTGGTCGGCATTCCACAGTCTGACCGCTCTAACTGTAAAGAACCCTTTCCTATTAAGCTGCCGGAATCGCTTTTCTTCCATTTGCAATGAGTGCCCCCTGGTCCTTCGTACTGTTTTTGGAAGGAATAAGTCATGTGCCAGTCCTTTATAATGACCACACATGTATTTAAATTAAATTAAATATTCTGCAAATTGATGCCACTATTAAGAATGACTTCACAGCCCGTTTCCTAAATAGCGACCTGCTGTGAGTTCTGCAGCTTCTTTTCGAAAGTTACGAATCTTCTACTATTTTGGTTTGAAAAGAAAATAACTATATTCGATAATCTATGACATAACTTCATAAAAAAATAACATTTCCAAAAACAGCGCCCCTCATGGGCTAAGCCTGGTATAACTTTTCAGCAACTTTCACTTGATCCATAATACTAAGCAAATCCCAAAGAAAATACAGGTGCGATTTTACTAATCTTATACAATGCTTTAAATTAAGGATTGTATATGGGATTAAAAGGGGTGTCTTCTCTGTACAATCTACTCTCTAAAACCAAAATCCATTGGTGATCACCAAATTGTAAAATGCACTAGGCCTCATTCAGATGTCCTTTATTGTTTCATAAGAGAAATAAATTGATGGAGACATCTCCAGATTCTCCCCGCAGTGAGTGAAAAGCGGACAGCACTGGGATGTAACCAGGCTGCAATTAGTATATTGTACAAAGTTTCATTGACCCATAAACTTGAGGTTTTAGATTAAAATTGTAAATGTCTACATTTTCTATTTGTGGCACTCGGTCCACAAAATAACACAGCCATGTGAGCAGCCCCATAGACTACAATGAGTACGTTATCTATACGTAACATGAATAAAACATACATATGAAACAGCAACATATGAATAAGGCTTTAAAGAGAGTTACATTAAAAACCTTCTAAGACTTTTTTCATATTGTTTAAGGAAACCTGTGATGTTGAAAATGATAAATGATATTTTTGATCTGCAGGCAGGATATTACAGAGCAGGAGGAGTTGATCACATAGATGTTGTGGGAAAAGATTCAGTAAAGTTTACATCTTTGCTGCTTGTATGGGTGAATCCAGTGCGTAGTGCTACTCCGTGACTGACAGTCTTCCCTTATGACTGTGCACTCAGAGATAGCTGTCAGTCACTAGTAGGACCACCCACTTGACACATGTACATACAAACACCAGGGATTTAAATGATTAAAGTATAGATTACAGTGAACCTTTCCTCACAAACCTATATATCATTCTGCTCAGCTTCTCCTTCTGTAAACTGTGTTCTTCACATATCAGACTGCATGTAAAACGTGACAAGGTCCCTTTAAACTATTTAGTTCAATATATAAATTGTACACAGTAAGCTCCCAAGCTCCCTCTAGTGGTAGCCATAGACAGCCATAATTTCATTAGTCACTTCTTTGAGTATGCAGAGGTTTCACAATTCTGAATCAAAAAGAAATGACAGTAGACTAGTGAAAAGTAGAGTTGGGCAAAATTGTCGAGTGAAATTTAATTCTACTTGAACTGTACAAAAGTCCAAATTCTTCAAAATGGAGATTTTTTTCTTATTTACCACGTTCAAATTCAGCAATGTACTATGTAGCCTACCCCATTTAGCTGAGCTGTGTAGTGCCGGCAGCAAAGGATTAAAGAAAATCTTAATATTTGCTCACCTCCCAGACACCTCCTCTGCACTCTCCCCCATGCGGTCCTTGCCACCTCTTCTTACCATCACTGTGCGCTGAAACCCTGAGACTCCTCACACTAGGCTGAAACGTGCATCGTGGCCTTATGATGGATGCTCTAGGCAGGGGCATCCCAAGCTGAATTCCAATCCTAAGGCGAAGATGACTGGGTTTCAGCGCACAGTGTAGATGAGTGTTGAAGTGAGTATTAGTTGTTTTAATTCTACATCTTACTTCTCTCCACACCAAAGAACATATTAAGGAAGAATCAATTTGTGAAAAATTATTTCAATATAAATCAAATTTCCTGATAAAATTGGACAAATTTGACAAAATAACTCCTTCACCCCAGAGCGATTTTCCTATTTTCGTTTTTTTTTTGTTTTTTGCTCTCCTGCTCTCGGAGAGCCATAACTTTTTTATTTTTACATCAATCTTGCCATATGAGAGCTTGTTGTTTGCAGGATGAGTTGTACTTTTGAATGAAATCAATAGGTTTACCTTTATATAAGGGGTTAAAAAAATTCTGAAGTTTGTCCAAAAAAGTGGTGCACTTTTTGTGCCATTTTCCGTGACCCGTAGCGTTCACATTTTTCATGATCTATAGCTCAGTGATGGCTTATTTTTTGCATCTCAAGCTGACGTTTTTAATGGTACAATTTTTGTGCAGATGCTACGTTTTGATTACTTGTTATTGCATTTTGCGCCAATTTTTTGATGAGATAAAAACATAATTTTGACATTTGTTTTTATTTCCCATTACGCCGTTTACGGATCAGATAAATCAATTTTATATTTTGATAGATCGGGCATTTCTGCATGCGGCAATACCAAATGTGTGTATATTTTTTATTTTATTAACCCTTTAATTAGTTTTTTTATTTAAAAAATATATATATATATTTTTTTATTTTTTTAAATTAATAGTTTCCCTTCGGGGACTATGAGGATCAGCATTCTGATCACTGATTCATTTCTCTTGATTAGAGATGAGCGAACCGGTCGTGGTTCGGCTCGAGTTCGGTTCGCCGAACAGAGGTCCCGTTCGAGTTCGGTTCGTCGAACGTTCGACGAACCGAACTCGAACCGCATAGGAAACAATGGCAGGCATTCACAAACACATAAAAACACCTAGAAAACACCCTCAAAGGTGTCCAAAAGGTGACAAACAACTCACAACACAAACACATGGGAAAGTGACAAGGACATATACTCATGCGAAAACAAAAGAGCTGGACAAGGAAAAAGAGAAGGACACACAGATATATGAGTATGGGTACGCTCACACGAGCGTATAACTCGCATGAGTATCGGACCGCATCACCCGGCGCGCCTAGCTTCTCTGCTGACAGGAGCGGCTCAGCTGCATGTATTTCTATGCGGCTGACATGCTCCTGTCCGGAGAGGGTGCGGCCGCACCGAGTGATGCGGTCCGATACTCATGCGAGTTATACGCTCGTGTGAGCGTACCCTATATGCAAGGAAACGTCGATGCCATTATTGTGCAACTTGAGCCCTGCTCATTTTAGGCTTCCAATCTGGATAAATTGCCTGAGCTTGCCACGTATGCCTTGGGGATCTTGTCGTGTCCTGCAGCCAGCGTTCTCTCGGAACCTGTCTTCAGTGCTGCTGGGGGTCTGCTGGCAGATAAGCACACATGTCTGTCCACTGACAATGTGGACATGGGTCTCAGAGGACTTTTCTTCCCCAGGGTCATCCAGGGGAGGCGAAAGGCACACGTACTTTTGAGAGTGCTTCATGCAAAGCATCTGTTTCATTTTGAAAAGAAAATCAAGTGATGCCAGTCAAGTGGGGTGTGTGTGGTCCTATTAGTGGAAACGAGGGAGACTGTGGTTGGAGTCCCCTCGCTTTTCAAAAAAGAACCAAGATGAACAAGTCATGGCTCTCAGAGGACTTTTCTTCCCTGGGTCATCCAGGGGAGGCGAAAGGCACGCGTATTTTTGAGAGTGCTTCATGCAAAGCATCTGTTTCATTTTGAAAAGGGGGATCAAGTGATGCCAGTCAAGTGGGGTGTGTGTGGCCCAATTAGTGGAAACGAGGGAGACTGTGGTTGGAGTCCCCTCGCTTTTGAAAAAAGAACCAAGATGAACAAGTCATGGCTCTCAGAGGACTTTTCTTCCCCTGGCTCAGCCAGGGGAGGCGAAAGGCACGCGTATTTTTGAGAGTGCTTCATGCAAAGCATCTGTTTCATTTTGAAAAGGGGGATCAAGTGATGCCAGTCAAGTGGGGTGTGTATGGCCCAATTAGTGGAAACGAGGGAGACTGTGGTTGGAGTCCCCTCGCTTTTGAAAAAAGAACCAAGATGAACAAGTCATGGCTCTCAGAGGACTTTTCTTCCCCTGGGTCATCCAGGGGAGGCGAAAGGCACACGTATTTTTGAGAGTGCTTCATGCAAAGCATCTGTTTCATTTTGAAAAGGGGGATCAAGTGATGCCAGTCAAGTGGGGTGTGTGTAGCCCAATTAGTGGAAATGAGGGAGACTGTGGTTGGAGTCCCCTCGCTTTTGAAAAAAGAACCAAGATGAACAAGTCATGGCTCTCAGAGGACTTTTCTTCCCCTGGGTCATCCAGGGGAGGCGAAAGGCACGCGTATTTTTGAGAGTGCTTCATGCAAAGCATCTGTTTCATTTTGAAAAGGGGGATCAAGTGATGCCAGTCAAGTGGGGTGTGTGTGGCCCAATTAGTGGAAACGAGGGAGACTGTGGTTGGAGTCCCCTCGCTTTTCAAAAAAGAACCAAGATGAACAAGTCATGGCTCTCAGAGGCTCTCAGAGGACCCACTGGCCATTAGCACATACACTGAAAGCGGTGTGTGAACACACTGACTGAAAGCAAGTAGTGTAATGTATTGACCTGCCACTGCAGGCTTTACCTTTCTTTTCTCCCCTGAGGAACTCTCCGGTCACACGGAGAGGGAAACGCGTTGGGAGGGGTATTGTGTATTTATTGGGGTAGTTATCCTGACTTGGGTGCTGCCCTTGTAAGGGCGGAAGCTATTGCAGGGGCACGACAGGGGTAATGTAACTGTACTGTTTATCCCCTGCTTTACGTCACTGGTCTGGTGCCCGCCCGCCTTGGATTATACAGTGGTGTGGATCCCTCAGGAGAAGAACTGGGTGAGATCCTTCCTTTTATTATACTTCACTTTGCACTTTGATTTATTTTATCATTATATTTATTAAAAGTTATATTTTAAATCCTTGCTATACAACATATCATATTTAGGATTTAGGCTACATCTCCCTGCCAGTTGGCAGGTCTGCTTTTCCTGATGGCCAGGACTTAATCAGAAAACAAGCAGAGGTGAAATGCGGATCGGCCAACAAGGTACATAAACAGCAAGCAGGAAAACTAGTCATGTAACAAGCACACAAAATCATAAAACTGAACTGGGGGTAACAGTAACAAGAGGTTCATAGCTTTGTCTGGCAGTGGTCTGCAGACAGGAGGGGCCTAAAAAAGGGTGTGGTGTCTTCCCATTGGTTGTAGCTGAATGATGGTACTTCATCTGTGAGATACCCACCACTTACATTCAGCCTGTGGTTCTGTATCTGTCAAGGTAACTCAACCCAGTGGGTGACCATAACCTGCGTCCACCTGCGCCGCAGGCATCGACTCCTTTCCCATCATCAGCACTATGCACGAAAGGAACACGTTGTCACCTGGCGACCGGAGTACAAATTGATTGAGGGGACTATGTTGGTGACTTAACAGCCGTGTGCGGCAATGATGCAAACCTGTCTGCGGCCCTTCGTCAGGGCAATGTGACACACGTGCCTTGTATGGCTCACGTGTTGAATCTGATTCTCCAGCAATTTTTAAAATACCATCCCGGCCTACATGGCCTTGTGCAGCGGGCACGCTGCTATGTGCTCACTTTCATCCTTCGCACCCAGCAGCTCAACAACTTTCATCGCTCCTGAAGTCTTAGGGTCTGGCGGTTAAACGCCGGAAATGCGATGTTCCGACACGCAGGAATTACAATCTGCACATGTTGCAGCGTGTGTGGCAGCACCGCAGAGCCCTGCTGAAATACGGTATGACGTATACCCTGGGCTAACTTGATCCAGAGGTGGTGCAGATCACGCTGCTGGAGTGGTGTCAGATTAAGGACCTATGCACCCTTCTACACAGTTTACAAATGTCGACGAAGATGTTTAGCACTAGCGATGCCATTCTCAGCGTGACAATTCTGGTCATCTACAACATGGAGCACACTGTAAGCATTATTCGGAGTCAGGTGTTGGTCCAAGAGAAAGGGGAGGAAGTACAGGAGGAGTCATATGCAGAAGGGATAATAAGATCTACAAGGTCCATTCGGTGAGCGGCACCTAGGCGGCAGTCATGGTGGGGGATAGGGATTAACAAGGGCGCATAGTATCAGCAAAAATTGTTGAGGAAGGTGCAGGAGCCCAGGAAGAAATGGAGGACAAACTTGCGATGGGCATGGAAGTCTCAGCTGATGAGTGAGAGCTTGCTCACATTTCGGTTGTGCGAGGTTGGGGGGAGAGGGCAGAGGAAGGAGGCACGATTCTCACCTCTCTGCCACCAACACACCAAGCACTTGGTCCTCCTGGATGCACAAGACACATGAGCGCCTTCTTGCTGCACTACCTACAACATGACCCTCGGATTGTACGAATTCGAAGTAATGCTAACTACTGGGTTGCCACACTGTTAGATCCCCGGTACAAGACAAAATTTGTCGAAATAATTCCAGCCATAGAAAGGGACGCACGTATACAGGAGTATCTGCAGAAGGTGGTACGGATTCTTAGATCTGCTTTTCCACTAAACACCAGTGCTGCACACAGTGAATCTCAATGCTTTGTCATGGATAGGAGGAAATGGTCTTTTACTTGTCCACATCTGAGGGACCGAGGGCTGGCTGCTGTGCTGAGATGGCATTGAGTACGGTGTCCCTGCAGAGTTGAACTTTTGGTCATATATAGTGATGAGCGAGCATGCTTGTAACTACTCGGTACTCGCACGAGTATCGCTGTACTCGGGCTGCTCAGCGGGGACCGAGTAATCTCGCGATACTCGTGCTGTACTCGTGGTCTTCATTTCTGCATGTTGGCGCTCTTTTGAGAGCCAGCCCTCATGCAGGGATTGGCTGGCAGACCACTGCAATGCCACAGCCCTGTTAGTTGTGGAATTGCAGTGATTGGCTGGCCTGCACAGCGTGACCGAGCCTTTATACCGGCCGGCGCGCTGTGCTCTGCTCACAACTATCCAGACAGTCAGTGCAGGGAGAGTGTCGCTGATTCAGGGAAAGCTTTGCGGCCCTTTATAGTTAGTTCCGGAGCAGGGCTGCAAACAGTGTGACCAGAAGTCCTTCTCAGGACTATTCTAGTTGTATACAGGCAGGCAGGGTATAGCCAGGTCGGAGTACAGTAGCAGAGTCCTTCTCAGGACTATTGTTGCTATATACAGGCAGGGTATAGCCAGGTCGGAATACAGGCTAGTGACCAGAAGAGTCCTTGTCAGGACTATTGTAGCAGTATACAGGCAGGCAGGCAGGGTATATAGCCATTCCTAGTCGTGACCGTATACCAGCCTTCATCATATCTGGGGCTGGTGTACACAGTCTAAAACAGTACAGATAGTGTCAGACTTCTCAGTAATTGTCGCTCCTAAAAACCAGTTAGGTTCTTATTGCGTCCGTGCTTGCATTTAAAAACAGCACGTGTGTGTCTGTCGGTGGCAGCGTACAGGTGCGCGTTTTGCACAAACTATTATATAACGCACAAGTCTAGTGTATAATACACGTCAGTCAGCAGTGTCTGATAGTGTCAGACTTCTCAGTAATTGTCGCTCCTAAAAACCAGTTAGGTTCTTATAGCGTCCGTGCTTGCATTTAAAAACAGCACGTGTGTGTCTGTCGGTGGCAGCGTACAGGTGCGCGTTTTGCACAAACTATTATATAACGCACAAGTCTAGTGTATAATACACGTCAGTCAGCAGTGTCTGATAGTGTCAGACTTCTCAGTAATTGTCGCTCCTAAAAACCAGTTAGGTTCTTATTGCGTCCGTGCTTGCATTTAAAAACAGCACGTGTGTGTCTGTCGGTGGCAGCGTACAGGTGCGCGTTTTGCACAAACTATTATATAACGCTCAAGTCTAGTGTATAATACACGTCAGTCAGCAGTGTCTGATAGAGTCAGACTTCTCAGTAATTGTCGCTCCTAAAAACCAGTTAGGTTCTTATTGCGTCCGTGCTTGCATATAAAAACAGCACGTGTGTGTCTGTCGGTGGCAGCGTACAGGTGCGCGTTTTGCACAAACTATTATATAACGCTCAAGTCTAGTGTATAATACACGTCAGTCAGCAGTGTCTGATAGAGTCAGACTTCTCAGTAATTGTCGCTCCTAAAAACCAGTTAGGTTCTTATTGCGTCCGTGCTTGCATTTAAAAACAGCACGTGTGTGTCTGTCGGTGGCAGCGTACAGGTGCGCGTTTTGCACAAACTATTATATAACGCTCAAGTCTAGTGTATAATACACGTCAGTCAGCAGTGTCTGATAGAGTCAGACTTCTCAGTAATTGTCGCTCCTAAAAACCAGTTAGGTTCTTATTGCGTCCGTGCTTGCATTTAAAAACAGCACGTGTGTGTCTGTCGGTGGCAGCGTACAGGTGCGCGTTTTGCACAAACTATTATATAACGCACAAGTCTAGTGTATAATACACGTCAGTCAGCAGTGCCTGATAGTGTCAGACTTCTCAGTAATTGTCGCTCCTAAAAACCAGTTAGGTTCTTATTGCGTCCGTGCTTGCATTTAAAAACAGCACGTGTGTGTCTGTCGGTGGCAGCGTACAGGTGCGCGTTTTGCACAAACTATTAGATAACGCTCAAGTCTAGTGTATAATACACGTCAGTCAGCAGTGTCTGATAGAGTCAGACTTCTCAGTAATTGTCGCTCCTAAAAACCAGTTAGGTTCTTATTGCGTCCGTGCTTGCATTTAAAAACAGCACGTGTGTGTCTGTCGGTGGCAGCGTACAGGTGCGCGTTTTGCACAAACTATTATATAACGCTCAAGTCTAGTGTATAATACACGTCAGTCAGCAGTGTCTGATAGAGTCAGACTTCTCAGTAATTGTCGCTCCTAAAAACCAGTTAGGTTCTTATTGCGTCCGTGCTTGCATTTAAAAACAGCACATTTGTGTCTGTCGGTGGCAGCGTCAGGCTCCATATTGTCCCTGGATAGAGACGTGCATGATGGCCTGTAAACATGAAGTGCCCATTGTAAGGAAGTGGGTCTATTGTAGTATAGCCCTTAGGCAGGGCAGCCAAAAATTGGGAGGCTCCACATTGTCCCTGGATAGAGACGTGCATGAGGGCCTCAAAACATTAAGTGTCCATTGTCAGGAAGTGGGTGTATTATAGTATAGCCCTTTGGCAGGGCAGCCAAAAATTGGGAGGCTCCACGTTGTCCCTGGATAGAGACGTGCATGAGGGCCTCAAAACATTGTTCCCATTGCAAAGGAGCGGGTCTCCTGTCGTTGTAATGTCCATTCTGCAAAGAATGGGCGAAAAAATTTACCACTGGGGGTATACCTGAAACAAAGGCCTAACTCTTGTAACGGTCATCATGGTGGCGCATGAGGAGAAGGAGGAGCAGTCCAGCGATTATCCAAAGTCCAGAAGTGTGTACCCATGGGTGACTGGAGGTACATGGCAAATTCCCGTTACAAACTTTACATTCCGCTCTCATTTGCTGGTGGTGTGGTGAAGTCTGGCCCAATCCAACCCTTGTTCATCTTGATCAGAGTCAGCCTATCAGCATTTTCAGTTGACAGGCGGGTGCGTTTATCTGTAATGATTCCACCTGCGGCACTAAAAACACGCTCTGACAAAACGCTAGCGGCAGGGCAGGCCAGGACTTCCAAGGCGTAGAGACTAAGAGCCAATTCATGCCACGTGTCCAGCTTGGATACACATTAATTGTAAGGCACAGAGGAATGTCGGAGTACAGTTGTTTGATCTGCAAGGTACTCCTTGAGCATCTGGCCAAACTTAGGATTTCTTGTGGCACTACCCCTCACCTCAGGGGCTGTGGTATGTGAGGGGCTGAGAAAACTGTCCCACATCTTAAAGACTGTTCCCCTACCTCTGGCGGATTGGACTTGTGCCCCTCTCGGCTGTACGCCTTGGTTGTCCACTGATTCCTGACCTATGCCGCTAGCGTTTTGTGAGGGGAATGCTTTGCCTACTTCCGTGACTATGGCCTTCTGGAACTGCTGCATTTTGCCTGACCTCTCCGCCTCGGGAATAAGAGACATAAAGTTCTCCTTTTAGCGTGGGTCTAACAGTGTTACCAACCAGTAATGATTGTCGGCCAAGATGTTCTTAACGCGAGGGTCACGAGACAGGCAGCTTACCATAAAGTCAGCCATGTGTGCCAGACTCTTAACAGCCATCACTTCAGTATCCTGACCAACACGATGACTGAACATGCTGTCCTCCTCCTCCTCCTCCTCATCATCTACCCTGTCCTCTGGCCAGCCACGCTGAACCGAGGATATGACTGCATGTCATATCCTCAATTTGGCCAGAGAGTTGCTCCATGTCTTCATCCTCCTCCTCGTCATAGTCCTCCACTGCACGTTGTGATGAGACGAGGCTGGGCTGTGTGTTATCATCACCCACACCCACTACTGTTTCTTGCTCAAACTCATCGCGCTCCGCCTGCAATGCATCATGGTTGTTTTTTGAGCAGAGACCATTTTAGAAGGCAGAGAAGCGGTATGGTGACGCTAATAATGTCGTCATCGCCGCTCACCATCTTGGTGGAGTCCTCAAAGTTTTGGCGGATGGTGCATAGGTCGGACATCCATCTCCACTCCTCAGGTGTTATGTGTGGAGTTTGACCCATTTCCCGACGGCTTAGGTGATGCAGGTACTCAACAACTGCCCTCTTCTGCTCACATATCCTGACCAACGTGTGCAGAGTTGAATTCCAACGCGTGGGGACATCACACACCAGTCTGTGTGCCGGAAGATGCAAACGGCGTCTTAAGCCGGCAAGGCCGGCTGAAGCAGTAGGTGACTTTCGAAAATGTGCAGACAGGCGGCGAACTTTTACCAGCAGATCAGACAGCTCTGAGTATGACTTTAGAAACCGCTGAACCACGAGGTTGAGCACATGGGCCACGCATGGAACATGTGTCAGCCGGCTTCACCTCAAAGCCGCCACCAGGTTCCGGCCATTGTCACACACGACCTTTCCTGGCTTTAGGTTCAGAGTTGTGAGCCAGTGATCTGCCTGCTGTTTCAGAGCTGTCCACACCTCTTCTGCATTGTGGGGTTTGTTGTCACCTATGCAGATTAGCTTCAGCACTGCCTGTTGCCGCTTCGCCGAGGCAGTGCTGCAGTGCTTCTGTGTCGCCCTGGACAAGCCAGGGGCCACAGAGCACAACACTTAAACACCCCACACTCCCTGCAGGCATATCATAGTCAAAACACAAAATCCTTGTTGCCTTCCCCAGGGGCTGTTGTCCACACCAGGGTGTGGAGCCAGGCGGTTGGTCTCCACCCACCGAGGAGGAGGGAAAACACAGGCAGTGAGAGTTAAGCTAAGGAAGTGGAAGGAGGAAAGTAGTAGAGAGGAGAAAAGTGACAGCAAAGAGCCTGAAGTTGGTCCGGGTGTGTGGCCCGGACAGGACAGCAAGGTTGGCAGGATGTGGTGACCGCATGCAGTGGAGGCCGATTGGAGTCTGCCGTAAGGACCGTGGACGGGTGGTGACCCGGCCGTACCGGACCGGTATACAAAGAGAAGCCAGCACCATTGGCAGAGGACTTTCGGATCCCGGCAAGGCTTGGTGTCGCCGTGAATTTGCCAAATCCGTTAGTGAAGGGGACCTCAGGGTTTCCAAACAGCCAAGTGCAGATAGAAGGCAACCGTCCAACCGTGAAGGGGAGACACCGCCACTGCCAAGGGCAACCGTCTCCCAGGGCCAGCGCCTGTGGGCAAAAGGGGCTCCTCCGGCCCATATCCAGGTCGGGGAGCGGGTTACCGTTGGGAAACCATCACTACCAACACTTAACTTAGGTGCAGGGAGAGACAGTCATCACTAACCTGCAGGGAGGAACAAACGCAGCCGTCCGAGTGACCCGTCCATCCAGCCACTTGTTTTACCGTGAACTGTGTCATCATCATTGGGCTGAGTGAGTACCTCCGTGCCGTGCGGCACAGCGCTGCCCCTGCGACCCTGCACTTCATCAGGCCCCGCAACCCGCCTGTCATCCATCTCTACCCCATCACCAGGCCCCGGGACAACCAACCCCCCTACCCACGGAGGGGAGAAATAACAACAAAGCTGCTCCCTGTCACAGGCTCCCGGGATCCCCGTCCAGAGCAGCGGTGGTGTCCACACAATCACCACAACCGTGGGTGGCGTCACGGACAATATCCCCAAAACCCAAACCACCCCTTTTCACTCACGGGCGAGTAGCGCCGCTCGAGTCCCCGGGATCCGGCCATCGCTCGAGCCAACGAGCAGCAGCAGCCGTAGAGCTGCGTCAGCCGGACCCGAGCAGTGGGAGAGCGCACCGTCCCCTCCTCCGCCCGCGACACTTCCAGCTTGGGACTGGTGTGGAGGGTAAAGTGGATCAGGATGCGCAGGAGGAGGAGGAGGCTGAGGAGCATGACATTCCGGAGCTGTAGAGTGTGTGTGAAACCCTGATTGAGGTAGGGCCTGCAAAACTTGGTGTGTGAAGGACGTGTTCCGTCCCTCGCTCAGACTGGGTCCCAGCTTGCACAATATTAACCCAGTGTGACGTCAACGAGATGTAGCGGCCTTGCCCACATGCACTTGTCCACGTGTCTGTGGTTAGGTGGACTTTGGCTGAAACAGCGTTGTTCAGGGCACGTGTGATGTTTTGTGACACGTGGTTATGCAATGCGGGGACGGCACACCGGGAGAAATAGTGGCGGCTGTGGACCGAGTAACGTGGGACAGCTGCCACCATCAGGTCGCGGAATGCTTCTGTCTCAACCAGCCTAAAAGGCAACATTTCCAGCGCAAGCAGTCGCGAAATGTTAGCATTTAGAACTGTGGCATGTGGGGTGTTGGCAGTGTATTTGCGCCTGCGTTCAAAGGTTTTCTGAATGGATAACTGAACGCTGCGCTGGGACAAGGACGTGCTTGATGATGGTGTTCTTTCTGCGTAGGCAACTGCAGGTGCAGGAGTGGAGGAGGCTTGTTCGCAGGCAGCATGGACAGGGGATTGGCTCGCATGCACAACCAGCGAAGACGTAGCAGTGACATCAGCAAGCACTGCTCCTGGACTCTGTTGTACTTCCCACAAAGTCGGGTGC
Organism: Anomaloglossus baeobatrachus; assembly: GCF_048569485.1. Lineage (NCBI taxonomy): Eukaryota > Metazoa > Chordata > Amphibia > Anura > Aromobatidae > Anomaloglossus > Anomaloglossus baeobatrachus. The sequence continues at coordinate 396,793,257 of NC_134358.1, forward strand.
TTGGCTGACATGTGCCTGATCATGCTGGTGGTGGTCAGGCTGCTAGTTTTGGTACCCCTGCTGATGCTGGCATGGCAGGTGTTGCAAATGGCCTTTTTAGAATCATCTGGAGCCAACTTAAAAAACTGCCAGTGTCAGAGTTCCGGGTTTTCCAGTTTTCTTTTGAAAGAGCTTGCCCTTTGTTAACATGGAGTTTTCTGTTCTGTTGCCCTACTTCCTGTCCATCTGTTTAAAAGCCGCCCCTAAAGCTTAGTCCAGTGCCTGAGTATACTGCTTCCTGTGTGCTCCTGCCCTGCAGCTTTTGGTTCCTGATTGTTATTCGGATCCTCTTGGAAAACAACCGACACCGACTCTGGACTTCATCTGGTATCATCTAGCTGTGCCCGGACTCCGTTTGCCGTCTTTGGTCGGCACTTCTGCCCGGTTCCTTCCGTTTAATACCACTCTGGACTCACATCACGTACGGGCATTTTTGGACTTACCTATTGCCCTTTTGTGTCCCGGCTGCTGCGCATTTAGGGCTTCTGGGGTGATTGCCAGACAGTCCCTGTATAGGGGTTCGCTCTTGGTGGTCTCCCTGGGGGAGTCCGGTGCGCGGTCCCGGGAATTCCCTTTCGCTCCGTCCCTGGAAGGTATCTCCTGTATTTATGTTCTACTGTGTTTTTGTTCCGTTTATGTACATATTTGCTGGTTGCATATTATAAACGTCTTGCACCAAGAACTCGTCTCTGGTTGTCATTGCCCTAACGCAATCGAAATCCTCAATACATACAATAGTATTACAGCCAGACTCGGGAAGACCTAACATTTGTACAGGCACCTTGTGTCGTGTTGTTCCGGGGAACAGTTGCCTGACGTCTGCCTGGGGCCACCACTCTGCTTCTTACTGCCTGTTGGGATGCTACGCCTCCCTCCCCCTGTGTACTGCTGTCCTCGCTCTGCATATCCTCCTGCCAGGTTGGGTCAGTTACTGGATCATCCACCACGTCGTCTTCCTCTTCCGCACCCTGCTCCTCCTCCTGACTTCCTGACAATTGTGTCTCATCATCGTCCACCCCTTGTTGAGACACGTTGCCAACTTCGTGAGAACGTGGCTGCTCAAATATTTGGGCATCTGTACATACAATCTCCTCATGGCCCACTTCAACAGGAGCTGGCGAGAGGCCAGAATTTGTGAATGGAAACGTGAACGAACAGCTCTTCCGAGTGTCCAAGTGTGGGATCAGTAATGTCCGTGGACGTGTACTCGGCCTGGTGGTAGGAAGGAGGATCAGGTTCTGAAATGTGCGGTGCAGTATCACGGCTACTGACACTTGACCGTGTGGAAGACAGAGTGTTTGTGGTGGTGCCAATCTGACTGGAAGCATTATCCGCTATCCAACTAACAACCTGTTGACACTGGTCTTGGTTCAAGAGCGGTGTACTGCAGCGGTCCCCAAGAATTTGGGACAGGACGTGCGAGCGACTAGATGTGGCCCTTTGTTGTGGCGAAATTAGAGCTTGCACACAACCTCGGTCTCTGCCTGCACCACCATCACGTCCACTTCCTTGTTTGTTGACAACGCCCTTGCGCATTTTGCAATGCTGTGCTGATGTGTATTCACTAGACTTGTGCGTTATATCCAAGTTTTTGCAAAACTCACACAAATGCAGCGGAAAGCTGCCACCAACAGGCACACACGTGCGGTTTTTAAATGCAAGCACGGAGGCACTAAGAACCTAACAGGTCTCTATCCAGGGACAACGTGGAGCCTCCCAATTTTTGGCTGCCCTGCCTAAGGGCTATACTACAATAGACCCACTTCCTTACAATGGGCACTTCAGGTTTACAGGCCCTCATGCACGTCTCTATCCAGGGACAACGTGGAGCCTCCCAATTTTTGGCTGCCCTGCCTAAGGGCTATACTACAATAGACCCACTTCCTTACAATGGGCACTTCAGGTTTACAGGCCATCATGCACGTCTCTATCCAGGGACAACGTGGAGCCTCCCAATTTTTGGCTGCCCTGCCTAAGGGCTATACTACAATAGACCCACTTCCTTACAATGGGCACTTCAGGTTTACAGGCCATCATGCACGTCTCTATCCAGGGACAACGTGGAGCCTCCCAATTTTTGGCTGCCCTGCCTAAGGGCTATACTACAATAGACCCACTTCCTTACAATGGGCACTTCAGGTTTACAGGCCCTCATGCACGTCTCTATCCAGGGACAACGTGGAGCCTCCCAATTTTTGGCTGCCCTGCCTAAGGGCTATACTACAATAGACCCACTTCCTTACAATGGGCACTTCAGGTTTACAGGCCATCATGCACGTCTCTATCCAGGGACAACGTGGAGCCTCCCAATTTTTGGCTGCCCTGCCTAAGGGCTATACTACAATAGACCCACTTCCTTACAATGGGCACTTCAGGTTTACAGGCCATCATGCACGTCTCTATCCAGGGACAACGTGGAGCCTCCCAATTTTTGGCTGCCCTGCCTAAGGGCTATACTACAATAGACCCACTTCCTTACAATGGGCACTTCAGGTTTACAGGCCATCATGCACGTCTCTATCCAGGGACAACGTGGAGCCTCCCAATTTTTGGCTGCCCTGCCTAAGGGCTATACTACAATAGACCCACTTCCTTACAATGGGCACTTCAGGTTTACAGGCCATCATGCACGTCTCTATCCAGGGACAACGTGGAGCCTCCCAATTTTTGGCTGCCCTGCCTAAGGGCTATACTACAATAGACCCACTTCCTTACAATGGGCACTTCAGGTTTACAGGCCATCATGCACGTCTCTATCCAGGGACAACGTGGAGCCTCCCAATTTTTGGCTGCCCTGCCTAAGGGCTATACTACAATAGACCCACTTCCTTACAATGGGCACTTCAGGTTTACAGGCCATCATGCACGTCTCTATCCAGGGACAACGTGGAGCCTCCCAATTTTTGGCTGCCCTGCCTAAGGGCTATACTACAATAGACCCACTTCCTTACAATGGGCACTTCAGGTTTACAGGCCATCATGCACGTCTCTATCCAGGGACAACGTGGAGCCTCCCAATTTTTGGCTGCCCTGCCTAAGGGCTATACTACAATAGACCCACTTCCTTACAATGGGCACTTCAGGTTTACAGGCCCTCATGCACGTCTCTATCCAGGGACAACGTGGAGCCTCCCAATTTTTGGCTGCCCTGCCTAAGGGCTATACTACAATAGACCCACTTCCTTCCAATGGGCACTTCAGGTTTACAGGCCCTCATGCACGTCTCTATCCAGGGACAACGTGGAGCCTCCCAATTTTTGGCTGCCCTGCCTAAGGGCTATACTACAATAGACCCACTTCCTTACAATGGGCACTTCAGGTTTACAGGCCCTCATGCACGTCTCTATCCAGGGACAACGTGGAGCCTCCCAATTTTTGGCTGCCCTGCCTAAGGGCTATACTACAATAGACCCACTTCCTTACAATGGGCACTTCAGGTTTACAGGCCCTCATGCACGTCTCTATCCAGGGACAACGTGGAGCCTCCCAATTTTTGGCTGCCCTACCTAAGGGCTATACTACAATAGACCCACTTCCTTCCAATGGGCACTTCAGGTTTACAGGCCATCATGCACGTCTCTATCCAGGGACAATGTGGAGCCTCCCAATTTTTGGCTGCCCTGCCTAAGGGCTATACTACAATAGACCCACTTCCTTACAATGGGCACTTCAGGTTTACAGGCCCTCATGCACGTCTCTATCCAGGGACAACGTAGAGCCTCCCAATTTTTGGCTGCCCTGCCTAAGGGCTATACTACAATAGACTCACTTCCTTACAATGGGCACTTCAGGTTTACAGGCCATCATGCACGTCTCTATCCAGGGACAACGTGGAGCCTCCCAATTTTTGGCTGCCCTGCCTAAGGGCTATACTACAATAGACCCACTTCCTTCCAATGGGCACTTCAGGTTTACAGGCCCTCATGCACGTCTCTATCCAGGGACAACGTGGCGCCTCCCAATTTTTGGCTGCCCTGCCTAAGGGCTATACTACAATAGACCCACTTCCTTACAATGGGCACTTCAGGTTTACAGGCCATCATGCACGTCTCTATCTAGGGACAATGTGGAGCCTCCCAATTTTTGGCTGCCCTGCCTAAGGGCTATACTACAATAGACCCACTTCATTACAATGGGCACTTCAGGTTTACAGGCCCTCATGCACGTCTGTATGCAGGGGCATTGGTGAACCTCACAATTTTGGACTGCCCTGGCAAAGGAAAATACTACAAAGACTCACTTCCTCAAAATGGTCACATTAGGCTCAAGAGGCCTTCATGTACGTCTCTTCTCAGGGACATCGGAGTGCCACACAATGTTTTCACGTAAAATCTTTCATGTATTAATCTCAAAAAGTAACATACACCAGCTCTATCTCACTATTGGGTATGTGCCCTTAACATTTCCGCCATGAAAAATCATTTTGGGGTCATTTTGGAAGGTTTTCTGGTGAGTCCGTAAAAATGGCGTAAAACGCGGACAAAATTGTTCACAGCTGTGACTTTTCAGTGATAAATGCTTCAAGGGGTCTTCCCCATGCTGTTGCCATGTCATTTGAGCACTCTTCTGAGACTTTTGTGACATTTTTAGGGTTTCTCCATGCTGCCGGGGGTCATTTCATAAAAATACTCGGGTCTCCCAAAGGATAACATTGGGCTCGGTGCTCGGGCCGAGTACACGAGTATCTTGGGAGGTTCGGCCCGAGCTTCGAGCACCCGAGCTTTTTAGTACTCGCTCATCACTAGTCATATATCAAATGAGTTGAAAAAGGACAAATGCTGGTGGAAAGGGGAACAGGTGTGTTGGAAAGGGGGAAAAAGTTTTTGTCCGTGGGTTTGTTGGTTAAGCAAAAGTAACATTTGATGAAGAAACACCATCTGTTACGGTGGGACTGGCAGATTTGGATAAGGTGGTATATACTATGTTACCGCTATATAACGAAAATTAATAAGAAAAGAAAGAGAAAGGTACCGTATTTTTCGGACCATGAGACGCACTTTTTTCCCCCCAAATGTTGGGAGAAAGTGGGGGGTGCGTCTTATGGTCTGACTATAGGGCTGCGGCCGGGAATGTGGGTGCTGGGGTGGAGCGGGTCATCGGGGGCACGAGCAGGCTGCAGCAGCGCCTGCCGTGACCACGTGGGCCCGCTCATTACATATGCACGCCCATCCTCCCGCCCATCATCTCTCAGCGAACACGGCGCTGACAGGTGGGCGGGGTGATGGGCGGGGGGGTGCGCGCATAATTAACAGCCGGCCATGATCACCCCTGGCAACTACAGCCTGGAGTGATCATGTGCGGCTGTATTCACTGCCCCCCGTGCATCATTATCAGCGCGGGGAGCAGTGAATCAGTGTACTCACCCGTCACCGCGTGTGGAGCCGCCCCCCTGCAGCATCGCGCGATGTCTTCCTGTCTGTGCCGGTCAGCTGATCTGGTCACTAGCGGCGCGCACAGCGATGATGTCATCGCTGTGCGCGCCGCTAGTGTCCACCAGCTCAGCTGACCGGCACAGACAGGAAGACATCGCGCGATGCTGCAGACGGTGACGGCTCCACACGCGATGACGGCTCCACACAGCGGCGCTGCAGCTGAGACAGAGATCGGTGCTTCAGGGAGTGAGGAAAGGTGCGTATAAACGTTTATTTTTTTTTTCTGTGCCACAGGCCATATACCAGGATGGGGGAATAACATGAGCAGGATGGATGGGGGAATAACATGAGCAGGATGGATGGGGGCATATCTTGAGCAGGATGGATGGGGGCATATCATGAGCAGGATGTATGGGGGCATATCATGAGCAGGATGCATGGGGGCATATCATGAGCAGGATGGATGGGGGCATATCATGAGCAGGATGGATGGGGGCATATCATGAGCAGGATGGATGGGGGCATTTCATGAGCAGGATGGATGGGGGCATATCATGAGCAGGATGGATGGGGGCATATCATGAGCAGGATGGATGGGGGCATTTCATGAGCAGGATGGATGGGGGCATATCATGAGCAGGATGGATGGGGGCATTTCATGAGCAGGATGGATGGGGGAATAACATGAGCAGGATGGATGGGGGAATAGCATGAGCAGGATGGATGGGGGCATTTCATAAGCAGGATGGATGGGGGCATTTCATGAGCAGGATGGATGGGGGCATTTCATGAGCAGGATGGATGGGGGCATATCATGAGCAGGATGGATGGGGGCATATCATGAGCAGGATGGATGGGGGCATTTCATGAGCAGGATGGATGGAGGCATATCATGAGCAGGATGGATGGAGGCATATCATGAGCAGGATGGATGGGGGCATATCATGAGCAGGATGGATGGGGGCATATCATGAGCAGGATGGATGGGGGCATATCTTGAGCATGATGGATGGGGGCATATCATGAGCAGGATGGATGGGGGCATATCATGAGCAGGATGGATGGGGGCATATCATGAGCAGGATGGATGGGGGCATATCATGAGCAGGATGGATGGGGGCATTTCATGAGCAGGATGGATGGGGGCATATCATGAGCAGGATGGATGGGGGCATATCATGAGCAGGATGGATGGGGGCATATCATGAGCAGGATGGATGGGGGCATATCATGAGCAGGATGGATGGGGGCATTTCATGAGCAGGATGGATGGGGGAATAACATGAGAAGGATGGATGGGGGAATAACATGAGCAGGATGGATGGGGGAATAACATGAGCAGGATGGATGGGGGCATATCATGAGCAGGATGGATGGGGGCATATCATGAGCAGGATGGATGGGGGGTATATTATGAGCAGGATGGGGGTATATGAGCAGGATCATATACAAGGCAGGAGGATCCTTACCAGAATGGGGTACCTTAGTAGAGAATTTGGGGACATTACCCCATAACAGTGTCAGCAGCAGATCCTCGCCCCATAACAGTGTGTCATGACCATATTTTTTGGTTAAAATTTTATTTTCCTATTTTCCTCCTCTAAAACCAGGGTGCGTCTTATGGTCAGGTGCGTCTTATAGTCCGAAAAATACGGTATATATCCCCATCAGCAGTCAATGTCCACCGTGCTCCCAGATGGAAAAGGAGAGGTTGGCAACTGGAAGGTTAGGTGGAGGATACAGAGCTGTGTGGCTATGAAACTAATAGTAGCCTGAACCGAGTTAGACGCCACTCGGATCTGGAGAGTGGGAGCCCTGTTAGCGTCACAGGGTCCACACGCCCACCCAGCCCAGGAACTCCCTGTTAACATCACAGGGGCCATTGAGTACGCTGACCGTGTGCATTGGGGCCACACCTGTGGACAGCAGGTGCATCAGCAGCAGCAGGCCTGTTAATGCCACTGGGCTGCACAAGCAGGACTTGTAGGACAGGAGCTGGTCTTAACCGTTCTGCGTTACCAACTGTGGTGGCGGCCTGCATCGGCCCCCTATCCCTGCCTACCTCTGGCCTAAAGCCGCAATGGGTTCAACACATGGAGGTGTGCTCTTTCGGAGCATAATAGAAGACTGCGCACCTCCTTGTTGGCTGCAGCCCGTTTTTTAACCTGGGTCCGCCCCAAACCAGGGTGGACCACAATGTACCTCCTGGAGACAAAAGCAGAGTGACACGTCATGAGTGGCATAACTAGCGTCCTATTTGGAACCGCAACTTCAATAATGACCTCATGGCTGCCACGACACAAACACCTCACCAGTCATCATCTGACCATCAATAATGAGGTGACAAGTCATAGGGGCGGACCTCTGCAAGCCATTTGGGAGTGGCCTGGCCACATTGTCAGGACACCTGATGCCCTGTGGTCTATATGGGCCCCCCACATCAGGGGCAGGGCCAAAGAGTTCTTTACCGGACCTAGTCTCTGATGCAGTAAGTGCCTGAGCATGCTCAGTAGCATGAAATACAGTCTCTGAAAAAAGACTATCAGCTTTAGCATGGTGTCTAGGCACAACACAGGACCTAGACCTGGCACAGAATGCAAGTACCTGTGCAAAGAGGCTTTTCGCACTAAGTGTGGGAGCATGCGCTGTATCCCGAAATGAAGACTTAGCCTCAGGAATGGCACAGTCAGGCTGAGCATACTCACTAGGCGAAACACTGTAGTTAGGCTGCAGCTGGGGTAAATCGGCACACGCATGTGCACTAGCTGCCTCTCCACACTTAGACGTGGAGGAGAAATTGCTCTTCGGGTGTGGACTTGGAGATGCTGTCTATGAACAGAAGGAAAAGCTAAAGGAAGCCTCACTTTCTATCCCTCCGAATGATCAAATGCAGCAAGGAATTCCCTGAGTTTGCTATAAAATTAGCGTAGCAAAATGTGCATGAGGGTGTCATGCAGAGGTGCTGCAAATAGATTTGCACCAGTGGGACACTAATGGAAGTCCAACAGTCACTTCTTGTATGCCACTAAATGGCAGTATTTTTTGCTATCATTATAGCTTATTAAAAACAGAGCAGGAGGGTGTCCTGCACAGGTGCTAGAAATAGCTTGGCACCAGTGGGACAATACAGAAGTCCAACATCCACGTTTAGGATGCCACTAAGTTCACTCAGTGTTTGCTAGTATAATGGCTTAGTAACAATGAGTTTGAGTGTGCAATGCAGGCAGACATGCTGCAAATATTTTTGCACTAGTGGGACAATAATGAAGTCCAACAGCCACTTTTAGGATGCCACTAAATGGCAGCATTTTTTGCTATCATTATAACTTATTAAAAACAGGGCAGGTGGGTGTTATGCAGAGGTGCTGCACATAGATTTGCACCAGTGGGGCACTAATGGAGTACAACAGCCACTTCTTGTATGCCACTAAGTTTACTCAATTTTTGGTATTATAATGTCTTAGTAAGTAACAATGAGTTGGAGTGTGCAATGCAGGCAGAGGTGCTGCAAATATCTTTGCACTAGTGGGACTATACAGAAGTCCAATAGCCACGTTTAGGATGCCACTAAGTTCACTCAGTGTTTGCTAGTATAATGGCTTAGTAACAATGAGTTTGAGTGTGCAATGCAGGCAGACGTGCTGCAAATATCTTTGCACTAGTGGGACTATACAGAAGTCCAATAGCCACGTTTAGGATGCCACTAAGTTTACTCAGTGTTTGCTAGTATAATGGCTTAGTAACAATGAGTTTGAGTGTGCAATGCAGGCAGACGTGCTGCAAATATCTTTGCACTAGTGGGACTATACAGAAGTCCAATAGCCACGTTTAGGATGCCACTAAGTTCACTCAGTGTTTGCTAGTATAATGGCTTAGTAACAATGAGTTTGAGTGTGCAAAGGACAGGAGGGTACAGTGCCAGGGTTGTGGGTCTCTGGGTAGAGGAAAGGAAGCCTGCCTTTCTATCCCTCCTAATGGGGAAATGCAGCGAGGAAATCCCTGACCTTAGCTACACAGACGCTGTCATCTTGTGTAGCTGTTAAACTCTGTTTTCACGGACCTGTCACCTATGGCTCTGACCCTGCCGGTATGAGCCCTTAAAAGGACTGATAGAAAGTGCTATCCCTATGCTGTACAGCGCTGTGTATGGAGCTTACACAGCAGTATCGGTGATAGAAGCTGCGCCAGTGATGTCTGACACCAAGGACGCAGAAGGCAGATAATGGCGTGCTGGAGGAAAATGTCCGGTTTTATAATGCAGGGACATGTGACATGAACATCCTATCACACATGCCGTTGCTTCTCTGGCTAAAAGTCCACTTAGCTGTGTGTGTGTCTGGGATTGGCTGACATGCTGGCCCGCCCCACTACACGCGCGCGCTTAGGGAAGGAAGACAAGAAAAAAAAAAAATGGCGATCGCCATTATACATACAGCAGTGATCTGAATGCGCTGTTCCCGCACACTATACACTGAAATGTCATAATAGTGTGAGTCACAGAGTGACTTACACTATTACAGCGGAAAGCCAGCTAGGAATTAGCTGTTTTTTTTGCTGCTAGAACCGTTCTCGAACGTATCTAGAACTATCGAGCTTTAGCAATAAGCTCGAGTTCTAGTTTGATCTAGAACAGCCCCCAAAATCACTCGAGCCGCGAACTGGAGAACCGTGAACCGCGCTCAACTCTACTCTTGATCCTCTTGATCACAGCTGTGCAGCTCACACCAGGAAAACTGCTCGTCTTCTGTTAAAAGCACTCTGCCACCTGTAACACGACGTGAGTCATGGTAGCGACAGGTGCCTTCACGTAACCCTGTGCTACCATAGCAACCATCGGCTCTCCATGATCGCGTTACCCGTTGCGGCGCTTTAAATCGCGCTGTTTCATTTTGACAGCACAATCTAAGGACTTAACAGGAGCGGGTGGATGGTGGATCCACCTGTGCCTGCAAGGCATACATATCTGCTGTACAAATCAGCAGACATGTGTGGGGATTGCTGCTGGATCTCCGCAGCATCCAGCGGTGATCACCCCTTCATGATTTGGGACATACCAGTATGTCCTTGGTCATGAAGGGGTTAAAATCTCATCAGATTTGACTCTACTAGAAAAATTATTTAAGAAATTAGCTAGAATTTATTGAAATTGGGGAAAAATATTTTTTTCAAGAATAAAACATCATTCTCTGCAACTTTATTATAGTAGTTTCAATAAAATGAGAAGTCCGACTACTATGCAAAAAAAATATGATTTCTTTCCAGCTTCATTCCATTACTATGAAAAGTCTTAGCTCCTGAATATTCTAGCGCTGGATCAGATGGATGGAAGCGCTGGTAATATAGGTCTATGCTACTTCAGTCCACACTTATCCATACAGGGCATACTCATTAGAAGAATCTCTTTATCAGGCTACCGGCTGCTTAAGTTTTCTTGACAGCCAAAAAGCAAACTCTAAGTTTGGTTGCTAAATAAATGATTTCAATACACCAGAGCCGAACGCATTAAAGAAAACAAAATCAGATGAGGTGTGCTTTCTAAAAAGAGAAACCATTGGAGATGTTTTCTTATTGTTGCCTTGCCAGTGTTTGCTCCTATTAACCATCACACAATGCTTTTAAAATAGCGAGGTGCCCTACATTAGACATAGGATTGGATGCGCCTTTCCCGCATATCCAATAACCTTATTTGGCATTTTGCATTCATTTTATAAATAATAAATGCAAACCCTTCAACCTCCCATCACTTTAAATAGTTTACTTCATGTAGAAAGGTAGTTTAAACAACTCTTTTGCTCTAAGGGATAGTAATCCAATGGGGAAAATACTTGTTATGGATTATATGTCATATTCTCCTGCACTGTGCAGGGCCATTGGGGTTTTTTTTTCTCACTAAAAATAAGGAGCAAGTGAAGCTTTCGTTATTTTGTTTTTTTCTTTATATTTTCTTCGACATAATGATGCAACCATTTGTTAAGAATTCACCACATAACAATGACAAAATTCCCTTGCCTAAAGCTTCATTTTCAATCTTTCTGCCACAAACCGTCAGAGTTGTTGAAGCATACAGATCTCCCTCCACTCCGGCATCTGTCTTCAATGAGCGCCGTTCACTTTACTCTGCTCGGGAACAACACATCCTCCAATTCCTGTCTTATACCAAAACTAACAAATTAGCAGCACAGAGGACATGTATTGTCATGTCGTGTCCTGAATCTACACTACAAAGGTGGATTTTCTTCTTTAGGCACACTTTTTGTATTTCTGCGCAAGCTTGTTGTGGCCAAGGGGGGCATCAGGGAACCCATCCAACTTGCCACCCTTCAGAAGTAGGACCTAGAGTGTAGGGTTTTATTCACTTGTCCAGGCTATTAGATTAGATGAAAAATGCGTTAATTCTTTTTCAGACAGAATTGGCACCATGAGTAAAATAATGCGTGCAATTTCTTTTTTCAATTGAAGCCAATTCAGGGAAAACCACAAGACACAAGGGACAGCATTCTCCTTTAAATGGGAATACATTACCTCCATCATCTGTCTGGTGTTGTATTACAAGTGCCATGTGTTAGGCCATGAAAGTGCTTACATGGTGTATTTACTCCATAGTATGTACTATTTAAAGGGAAGCTATCATGACAAAATCACCTATCATTTTAAATACCTGGCTTATCAGGGGGTTTTATATTAGCAAGATTTTCTTTTCATATTACAATCTTTATTTAAAATAAAATAAGAATGCAAAATTTGTATCACTGGCCACTGCACTTTTTTTGACTTATACTTCGTGCCCTTTCGGAAAGAGTTTTCATCAAGCTCCTTATCATCAGAGGCAAGATTATAATAAGAGGTAATGTCTCTCTACAAATCTGATAAAATAGGATCCATTATTCACAATAGGGGATGTCACAGCTAAACCGGCCTCCCTTCCTTTCACAGTGACTTTTGTACAAGCTCATTAAATATTTAATTACAAAAGTTAAGGTCAGGCTTTGAACGTTGTGTATATGTACACTTATGAAAAATCAGGAAGCCTTTATCCCCTTTATGACCTAGGACATACTTATACATCATAGGTATAATCTGTCCCTTTATTGCAAGCTTGCATGGCAACCCCTCGTTATTACCGGCAAATGTTTTGTGTTCTGATTAACAGACATGTCCAGCTAACAAACTTGGGTGGATCTATGATCCACCTGCGCCTGTTAACTAGTTAGATTGTGCTGTCAAAGTATAACAGCGCAATCTAACGTGCTCTGGCAGGGATTACGGCATTCCCACCACCACTGCTGGCCCTATGATGTGATCACAAGTTGCTAATGTGTTGTCATGACATTGTGGCATCAGCTAATGACTCCTCTTGCTGTCATGACTCTGCCAGCATTCACAGAACAGTATTTCTGCTGATCAGAGTGAGGCTGAAGCATCCCTCTGAACAGTAGAAGCGATCAGACTTTGCAGTGATAAAGTCCTAGGGACTAATAAAATCCATAAAAAAAAATGTAAAAGAAAGGTTTTTAAAAATGTGAAAAAATAAAGAAAAAAATAAAAGTTCAAATCACCTGCTGTTTGCCCCGCTGAAAATAAAAGTAAAAAATACACATATTTGCTATCACCAAATCCAGAAATGCCCAATCTATCAAAATATAAAATCAATTAATCTGATCAGTAAAGGGTGTAGCGAGGAAAAAATCCATAGTCCAGAATTACATTTTCTGAGATGCCGCAATATTGAATTAAAATGCAATAAGAGACGTTAAAAACATTGTATCTACCCAAACATAGAATGATTAAAAACAAGAATTTCTGAACTCAGCAATATCAAATATATCTAATTTTTTATATTGTTTTATTTTCAATGGGGAAAAGCGGGGTGATTACAACTGTTAACTATGTTTTTCAGATTTTTTAAAACTTTTTTTTTACATATTTTATTGATTTTACTAGTCCCCTTAGAGGACTTTGTGTCTACACAGTTCGATTCCTTCTTCTGTTCAGAATGATGCTTCACAAAAAGTGAGTCATAACAGTCACAGGAGTCATTATCTGACGCCACGCTGTCATTAGCAACACATTGGTTCCCCATGATCCCGTCATGAGGCCACTGATTGGGGTGAGGAACAGCTCGATCCCCACCGGAGCGCGTAAGACCGCACTGTCAGAGTTTGACAGTGCGATCTAAGAGGTAAACAGGTGCGGGTGGATCAGAGATCCACCTGCGCCTCCTAGCTGCACATGTTTGCTGATCAGATCAGCAGACATGTGTGGAAACATTGCGGGCTCGCCACGTGAGCCTGCATTAAAGGGACAGATATATATATATATATATATATATATATATATATATATACATAATTGGTCGTGAAGGGGCTTTAAAGAAGTAGACTGCCTCCAATATTTAATATTTAAATGGCCATATTAACAGCATAGGTCCAAGTGTTATTCCTAGAACGTGCAACCATAGAAATCTATAATAGAAAACAAGTAACCTAGCAGGACTGCGAGGCCCCAGGTATGCGTTCTAGGGTTAAGGACAGAGCATCCAGTTAGGAGAATGCACAATAAAACCTTAGGGGAAGGTCTACCATAATTTTTTTTGCAAACATGCATCCCTTTTTTTCTTTTCTTAGGAAAAACAAAATTATTGCATTGCTTGAAATAATTAGCATTTTTTGTGCCTACTACCATGCTATCACTGACTGTAGTTCTAAAATCTTTGCAAACATTGAAGCACCAAAGAGTCCTCTCAATATTCTGTAGATGTTTAAGAGTCCTCTATATGTAAATGGCCAGTGACAACTCCCAATCATCCTTATTTATTGACAAATAATAATTGACTTAATCGAGGTATAGAGTTGGCCAAGATGAATAATACATTAATATTCATATAGTGCTGTCATGGTTTAAACAAAAATAGAATAGAGGTCACAGACATTTTTTCTCAATCACTGGAGTGGAATGTGTGAGGAGTTGGACACTTTATCTCTACTTTTGGTTATGTATTGGAAAAAGCATAGAAAGTCACTTATCAATAAGCAGTTTCTGTTAAGATTTGCACTACAGTCTTCATTTGTCTGTTGTGGCCATGTTCACTGCAATCTTTAAAATGGTGCTCCGATTCCAACAGAGCTGCTTATGTGACTATGAGTTGATATGAGCACATATGCAAAATTAAGTATATTAAATGATAGATAGCAGTAAATATAAAACATAGCACACTTTACACATATTAAACAAAACAAAAATTGTCAGCTAATCACTCTTGAGGCCAGAATATTTTCTATTTCAGTGATCAACTGGTTACTTTTCATTTCCACATGATTATTTTCTGTGTATATGTATATATAATGTTTATCTTCTTTAGGTCAATGGACCTTTTCTACTAAATTTGTTTTACTTTAAAACCTAATACTGATAAAAAAATTACAGAAAAAAGTCTATCATGTAGAAAACAATTGTACATTAATCAAATTCATCATGAATTTTCATATTGTTTGAGCTTTGATGTGAATGAATCCAGCATAATTGCACCTGTGTATGGCGTACCCACCCCTACAGTGCACTGCGACTTTAAGAGACAGTGCTCCCCTGTGTTTCAATGTGCAGTGAACTAGCCAGCTACATCGGCGCTTCCCCTCTGAACTGTGAATTTGTACTTACCCAGTCCTAATATGTGTGGGAAAGAGGGAAAGAGAGGAAAAAAGAGTTTGGGCGGTAACAGGAAAAGTTGGGTCTCCGGACAGAAGAGGTATGGTGTACGGTGCGATTTGCAAGAGAGACTGTGAGCTGGACTGTGAAAGATCCCTGGTCACTGTTGAATTCCTAACAGAGGAAGAGAAGTCATTCAGAGGAGTCGAGAGGCCCTGGGATCAGAGAAGAGAAAGCGTACTCCTTTGCCCTGCAAGGAAAAGTGCACCAACAATCATTATCGAACCAAACTCCCGGTAGTAGACTTATCCCGCCTCCTCGACCGTACTGCGAGTCTTAATAAAGCTTTCCCTTGTTTCTGCAGCGTCATGTTGCGTACTATAATTGTATCCTGCACAGCGGTGGTCCCTAGGCCACCACCTCACGTCTTCACGCTCTTTCTAAGGAGATGTTGGTCACTTTTTTATTGTAGTGTAATATATATATATATATATATATATATATATATATATATAGCGTTAGCTTCAAGATTTGGAGACTTCATGTGTGGAAGAATGGGCCAAAATCACACCTGAGCAATGCATGCGACCAGTTTCTTCATACAGGAGGTGTCTTGAAGCTGTCATCAACAAGAAAGGCTTTTGCGCAAAGCATTAAATACATTGCAGCAAGCGTGTTGAATACTTCTTTCCTGTGTCATTTCTAATTATTACACATCACTAAATTTCTGGACATCTATTGTTTGATTTCTTTGACAGTCTGAATTAGTTGAGTTGTTATCGACATTTGGTGAGAAATTCATGCCAATAGCACCTTTAGGAATATATTTTTGCTTAGAGAATTGGTGACGTGTTCAATACTTATTTCACTGCTGTATATATAAATATTCATATTTATGTATGAACTGTCTTCCTAAATGAATATCATAATGTAATATGTTTAGCATCAGTATTACGCTTAAAGTTCAGTAAATACAAGTAAATATGACTCCGGCTAATGTATTCCGACATAGGGAAGGTATGACAAGATCCTTATTACAGTGAGAAGAGTAGGGATTACAGGAGACAAATTGCTGCTGTTTTATTCATAGAACATTAGCATATTACAAGGCACAATCCACGTTCAGCGCCTCGGTACAGTAATTACATTAGCCGCTGTGAGCTGGAGACTGTCTTCATAACTTATAATAGAAGACATAGAACTGCTCTCGGCTGTCTCAGAATCTGGTCTACATGTTGTAGAACTTCAGCTAAGCTGACACACATGAATATAAAAGCTTCACTCCAGCTATATACAGCACTGGCGGTACGTGCAGTATGCATGTGATGACTATTATTGGTCCTTGTCATTTATGTTCTGCTTGTGGTAGCATACAGAAGTACCTGGCCTAAGCTATTCCTCTAAGTGAAACATCATTGTTATCATTACTGACATTGGTGCTCATTAAAATACATAAGTTAGACACTGGATTTGTGTAGTCTCTGAAAGCTATTTCATGTTACTTGCAAGGATATACAAATGAATAGCGACGGCATCCATTTACTTAAGGGAAAAGTGAAATTTGGACTCTTGATTCGTAAAGAAGGGTCGCAATTATAGTTCTGAAGGCCTTTGTATATTTTTTTACTGAAATATATGTGCATATATGTCTAAGCACATGTCAATACTTAAGATATATGTGTTCTACTTCACATTTTTAATGCCCAAAATGAAGAATTTTATTTTTCAATTAAATATTTTTTGCAGCGTAAACATTTGCATTTTAAAAACGGAATACATTTTAAAGGGCCATATGAAAAACTTTCAACTCACCCATTCCATGTGCTCAGATTTCCCTCTGCTGCTCGGGCTGCAGGTGCTGTTACCTGAGTATAGTAAAGAGGAAAGAGTTCTGCCCAGCGCAAGGAGGAGAGATATGTCAGTAAATTTCCAGGTGCTTTATTTTACTTGGTTTCCAATAAAATGATCACATAAACATATGAACAGTTAAGACATAGTCCTCCGTGGATGTTGACACAACAGCAACGCGTTTCGGCTACTGGAGTGTAGCCTTTGTCAAGTGGCTTTACTATGTGAACTGAGTCCTCTTTATACCCATACATAAAAAAGGCCTTCAAGCGAACAGGTGCAGATTCTTGCTGAAATCTTCAGAGTTAACCCATGATGGATCCACAGGCTCAAGGTGTATCACAGTACATCGCAAATACATGGGTTCAAATAGTGTGCATGTCTTTTCTATATTCTATTTGAACCCATGTATTTGCGATGTACTGTGATTTTTTATGTATGGGTACAAAGAGGACTCAGTTCACATAGTAAAGCCACTTGACAAAGGCTACACTCCAGTAGCCGAAACGCGTCGCTGTTGTGTCAACATCCACGGAGGACTATGTCTTAACTGTTCATATGTTTATATGATCGTTTTATTGGAAACCAAGTAAAATAAAGCACCTGGAAATTTACTGACGTATCTCTCCTCCTTGCGCTGGGCAGAACTTCTTCCTCTACATTTTAAAGGGGTTACATATTGATGACCTATCCCAAAGTCCTTACTAGGGGATGACTGACAGGCATTTGCTCCAGGCGCAGCCAGCAGGCGCCACTTGTTGGCAGTTCCGCCACCTGGTTCCCTGAATTTAATTGAACTTACGTCATTAAAGCACAACTCCAATTGAAGCTCTTACCCCAAGGTGTACATGATTAGGTCACCTGATCATGCTGCTGACATCATGTACCATAGAGAAGGATTGCGATAGCGTCAACAGGGCAGAAAAATTAGAGGAGAGCTAGAATCTATCATAATCTAGTTTGAGGAAATGGGGGATGATTTGAGGAGACAGTATGAGGGAATAGTGTGAGGGAACATTAGACGAGGGAGTGTGCAGAAACAGTAGAGAGGATGAAATGTGTGAGGGAACAGTATAGAGGGAAGTATGGGAGTAAAGTGTGAGGTGACAGTATGGGGGTAGTGTGAGTATACACTTAGTGAGTGAATACTCTGAGGTGTAAAAGTGAGGGGAAATTGTGGGGAAATAGTGTGAAGGGATAGTATGGGGGAATAGTGAGAAGGGACAGTATGGTGGAAGGAAATTGTGAGGCAACAGTAAGGGGAAATAGTCTGTGGGCACTGTATAGGTAGTAAAAGTGTGAGGAAACAGTTTGGGGGGAATAATAAGAAAGGACAATATTGGAGGGGGTGTGGGGGGACAAATTTGGGGGGAGAATGTGAGGGCACCATATGAGGAAAAGTATTTGGGTGCACAGTATTGAGAATGGGTAGTGTGGGGGGCAATAAAGAGAGGGAGCAGCATTGAGGGGTAGTTTTAGTGCACAATAAGGAGGGAACAGTATGTAGCGGTGTGTGAAAAGGAGGCACAATATAGCAACTTGGCAAAACTGGCAGGACAAAGTGTGACGAGAGAGTGTGAATAGGGGACACAGTATAGAAAAGTGGGCAGCATTGTGGCGTACACTTAATACAGGGCAATGTGATGGTTATAGCATATCAGCATATAGAGTGTGGCTGTTATAGCTAATAAGGAAGTAATTTGGATAGTTATAGCCAATAAGGGTAGACAGTGGTGGTTATAGTTCATAACAGCAAACAGTGTGGAGGAAAATATTCAGAGCAAAAGATAGTGTGGAGGTTATGTACCATAAGTGGAACAGTTCGTGTAAGGTATTCATGTGCTGATGGTGGTTGTGGTAATTTATTCATGTACTGATGGTAGTTATGATGTTATATTTCTGTAATGTTGGTGGTTCCAGTGCTGTATTTCTGTATTGTTATTGGTTCTGATCCGTCATTCAGGTAACATTCCATAACTTGTCAGATAATGGAATACATGGCTGTGATAATAAAAATAATAAAATATTGCAACATTTGACAAGTTAAGGATTACTACAGCACTATTTATGATAAGAGCATTGATTATAAAATTCAGCACTTCAGCATGCCAAATCTTTACAGCTTGTAATAGGCTCACTGTCAGGATTTGGCTGTGCTTGCTGGTTCTAGGAGTCATCATATGAGCATTCATATGTGATGTTCATATTGAAGATCACATACCAACTAGCTTTTCTTTCTGCTTCTCTCCATGAAACAAGGGCTATAGGTATTCACTGAACATTGAGAAAAATAGGAAGAGTAGCTAGTCGGTGTGACTGTAAGTATGAAAATCGCACATGAGTGGTCACATGACAACTACTCAAACCACTTATGCAGTTTTAGACCTATATTTCTCAATATTTTAAATCCATGTATTCCTTCTTCAATAAATTACATCTAAATATGTCATTCCAGGACAAGAAAACCTTGTGGCGCATTCCTGCACTTAAGTTAAAATTCCAATATTGTATTAGAACAAATAAAAAAAAGATGGTGAAAACTGCTTTTTACATCCTCCCTTTATTAGGTATTCGATAAGCTCAGACTGTATTCACAGTTTAACTGCACTGATCAGTGATATCACAAAGAACACACAATGATTGGCAAGCATTACCCATGGCAGAATAATAGCTATCCTTTCCTTCGCCTGATTTATTTTGCTGCCCTAGTTATATATTTAAATAAGCTAGCACTACTTACCTCTAGAATCAGTTTTGGACTTTATGATACATTTTTTTTTATTCCCACGTTCTATGAGTCTTAACTTTGGAATCAGCGTTATCTTTGATCTTTGCCTAACAAGAAGCAAATTGATATAATAAAAAGAATCATAATTCACCTAACAAATCTCCTATTGTTCCAACACTACAGCTCGAGTGGTGAAAACTAATCCTGCAGCAATTTCAACAATTGTAACTTTAACATGAATGCTGTGACCTATCACAGTGAGGTGCTACGGAAATGTGAATAATGTCCATGGTAGCATTGCTGCAACACCAGCTGGGAACACAAGAGTGATGTCACTGGAACGACAAAGGCTTAGGGGTACTTTGCCCGCTGCGACATCGCAAGCCGATGCTGCGATGCTGAGCGCGATAGTCCCCGCACCCGTCGCACATGTGCTATCCTTGTGATAGCTGCCGTAACGAACATTATCGCTACGGCAGCTTCACATGGATTCACCTGTCCTGGGACGTCGCTCTGGCCGGCGACCCGCCTCCTTATTAAGGGGGCGGGTCGTACGGTGTCACTGCGACGTCACACGGCAGGCGGCCAATAGGAGCGGAGGGGCGGAGATGAGTGGGATGTAAACATCCCGCCCACCTTCTCCCTTCCGCATATCCTACGGGAGCCGCGGTGACGCAGGTAGGAGATGTTCCTGCGGCTTCACATACAGCGATGTGTGCTGCTGCTGGAGCGAGGAACAACATCGGACCATCGCATCAGCGTAATTATGGATTACGCCGACGCTACACCGATGATACGATTACGACGCTTTTGCGCTCGTTAATCGTATCATCTAGGCTTTACACACTACGATGTCGCCTGCGATGCCAGATGTGCGTCACTTTCAATTTGACCCCACCGACATCGCACCTGCGATGTTGTAGTGTGCAAAGTACCCCTTAGGGCTTTGACATGTTCTTTGTTCATGAGCACACCGCTCCCTTACCTCCTGGTTTCCTGCCTGCAGGGAGTTGGTGTGCTCCTAATGAGTGACAGGTCAGGCTGGCTTCATTGTCGCACTTTTGGCTTAAACTTTGCACTCTCTGATACTGCAAGCAGATATAGTTTTACCTCTGTAGCAGTAGCAAAGCTATCAGTGGGGCAGAGAGGGCAGTTGATCACAGGGGACCCCGAAGCTATCACTACTGTAAAATGCATTGGCATGCATTGCATGTCCATGCAGATAAACTCTGCGGTAGTGCAGGGAGACATGATCTCCCTCCACTACCGCTCTTCATTCTTAAGGCCTGTGGTCTACAGAACAGAAGCGAGACTCAAGGACAAGGTGGTGATGAGGCCATCACACTGGGACTCTGTGTACCCCGGTACAATGACATCACCGTATTTGTCCTGTCTGCTGACAGACTTCTAGGGATCCATGGGTGTGTGAGTATAAGGGGTTTTGGTTTTTTTTTGCTTGTGGGGGTCAAAATATAGTGTGGTGGGAATACTGGGGGCCATATTACAGTGTGGGGGAAATACTAGGGGGCATATTACAGTGTAGGGAAAATACAGGGTACCATCATAAATTGAAGGGAAAATACGGCGGGCTGTCATACATTTGGGGCTACTGAGGACCATTACACAGTGGGGAAGGCTATGGTGGGGCCCCTCATACTGTGTATGGGGAGCTGTGTATCTATCATGATGTGTATGTGGGAGCTGTGGGGGGCATCATGCTGTGTATAGGTAAACATATATGGGGGACTTAAGGGCATTATTAAATTTTAAGTGGGTACTTAAGAAGCATTATTGTCATAGGGGCACCCAGTGTATTGTGATTGTGAAATGGGCACACTGGGGACATTATTACTTTCTAGGGTTACAATGTGCTCACTGCTTTCTAGGGCACTTGCACAGGGTATTAATATTTTTAATACTTTCTAGGGGGCAATTTTACCATATAGAGGGCACAAGTGAGGCATTTTAATTTGTAAGAGGCAGAATGGTGTACATTATGTAGGGTGCTAAGAAGTAATAGGGTCACATACAGCAGCGGCTCAGCAGAATGAGGAGTTGGTGCAGCTGGGAATAAATGGGGACAGGATTGGAAATGTGAGACGTCACATGTGTCTTTGTTTAATTTGTTATCTCTGCAGAGATTGGAAGAAGTTGTCATGTCGGTCTGGGCCAGATGGAAAAGATGGGATAAGTGAACAACGCCATAAGAAAGAACGTCAGCTGTAACTCACCATCTATAATTGTAATGTAATCTCTTATGTTCTGCAGGACTGGTATCTAATACTATACAGTCACCGTCTGGCGTTAATATCGGTATTAATGATTGAATAGTGATTTTCAGTAACAGCCCTGTCATTTGCTGAAGTTCCCCTATACTATCTCCTATATATGGAGAGGGTTTTTAATAAGAGGTTAATTGCAAGGTTGCTTGTTTTCACATGGGCAGCAAAATTTTCCAATTTAATAAGGTGAGACAACCTTATGATGATTTATGGCTTATTTATGATTGATTATTTATTTTTTTGTTATTATATTACTTATGGTTAGGCAACTTTTGTAAAATCCCCAGAATCCCTGCATATTTGTCATATATTCTCATTCTGATTTTAATGTTATCTTTAGATTTGTATTTCGTATACAGAAAAATGGATGGTAAATAAGGTCTATTATTATTTATTGTTATTAGACATATTATATTATTATTATATGTCTGAATGATAAATGAATGAGACATACCATCACATATCATCCATAGCGACTGATGTTTCATCCATTCTTTTCAATATAATAGTTTTAGTTGTTTATTCCTTTGGATAGTTTGCAAAAATAATCTTAGGACATTGGGAAAGGGTAAAGGAATATACAAAAAAAAAGTATTTGTACAGTATTTGAAATAGGACGGTGGTTTCCATGAAACATAACATGACAAGAAGAAGAATTTACATCTTTATTGAGCTATTTATGAATGTGTAATTCATCCAATATCCACAGTGGCTTCATCTTATTCCATTGCTGACATGTTATTTGATACTCTGTAAATCATATGTGCCGTGTGAACAGGGCAGAAATGTGCATTTATTTCCTCATAGCTAAGGAAGAGTCAATGCATTTTGTTACCGGTAACAAGATATTTTTTACATGTTTCTTTTCAGGATAGTCAGAGAGGTGAAGATATTTTAAATAAAAAAATTGGTTTGAGTTATTTTTATTTTCTGAAGAACTGTTGTATATGCAATAAAGTGTAATATCAAAATGTATAAACTTGTATACCATAAAAATCTCTAAAATGATAAAAATACTATCATCTATCCATCGTCATGGCTGAAAGTGTTGGCACCCTTGAAATTATTCCAGATAATTAAGTATTTCTCTCAAAAAATTATTGGAACAACACAGGAGAAATAGATAAAAAATGGCAAATCGGACATAATTTCACACAAAACCCCCAAAATTGTCCGGACACAATTGTTGGCACCTTTTCCAAAATTGTATGTAAATAACCTTGTTACAAGCATGTGATGCTCGCTCAAACTCACCTGTGGCAAGTAACAAATGTGGGCAATATGAAAATCACACCTGAAACCAAATAAAAAGTGGAGAATCTTTGTATTGTGTGTCTGTGTGTGCCACACTCAGCATGGAGAACAGAAAGAGGAGAAGAGAACTGTCTGAGGACTTGAGAACCAAAATTGTTGAAAAATATCAACTATTTCAAGGTTACAAGTCCATCTTCTGTGATCTTGATGTTCCTTTGTCCACAATGTGCAACATAATCAAAATGTTTACAACTCCAGTCTCTGTAGCTAATCTCCCTGGTTGTGGACAGCAGACAAACATTGATGAAAGATTGCAATGCAGGATAGTCCAAATGGTGGATAAGCAGCCCCAAACAAGATCCAAAGAATGTCACACTGTCCTGCAGACTAAAGGTGCATCAGTGTCAGTGCAAAGTATCAGTCAACATTTGAATGAAAGGAAATGCTTTGGCAGGAGACCCAAGAGGACCCCACTGCTGACACAGAGACATAAAAAAACTAGACTGCAAATTGCCAAAATGTACGTGAGTAAGCCAAAATCCTTCTGGGAAAGCATCTTGTGGACAGATGAGACAAGATAGAGCTTTTTAGTAAAGCACATCATGCTACTGTTTACCAAAATTGGAATGAGGCCTGCAAAGAAAAGAACACAGTACCCAAAGTCAAATATGGTACAGTGTGCAAGGCATCATGAAGTCTGAAGCTTACCAAAGAATTTTGGGTCACAATGTAGGTCAATGATCTCAAACATACTTAAAGAAGAACCCAGAAATGAATGGAAACAAAGAGCTGGAGAGTTCTGAATTTGCAGCAATGATCTAAATCCCATTGAACACGTGTGGAGAGATCTTAAAAGTTTTGTTTGGAGAAGGCACCCTTCAAATTTGAGAGACCAGAAGCAGTCTGCAAAGGAAGGATGGTCTAAAATTCCAGTGGATAGTTGTAAGAAGCTTGTTGATGTTTATAGGATGCAAATTAGTACAGTTATGTATTCCAAAGGTTGTGCAAACAAATAAATAATGAAATAATATCCAATTTGCCTTTTTATCTCTGATTTTTTATGATGTTCCAATGCACACAAAGGAAATAAACATGAGTATGAAAAACCGTGTAGTTCCAATTAATTTCTGAGAAAAAGGCCTCGGTTCCACTTGCGCATTGCTTTTATTTAAATGTGTCTTTGTAACTACTGTACACAGGAGATAGCGGGTACACATATTCAGCGTCGGACTGGCTACCGAAGGAATCTCCAGTAATGCCAGGCTTGGATTCAGGTACCTGCACTGAACTCCGGAGCTCTTACCTGAGCTCCGGAGTGCAGCCTAGGCTGTACCGCGAGCGCCGAGTGATCGATTCCCCGGCGATTGTGGTTCAGTTCATGTCAGCTGCAGACAGGCCGGGATGATCTCCGGTGCTCTCACCTGAACTCCGGAGATCAGCCCGGCCTGTCTGCAGCTGTCATGAACTGAACCGCAATCGCTGGGGAATCAATCATTCGGCACTCGCGGTACAGTCTCGGCTGCACGCCGGAGTTCAGGTGAGAGCTCCAGACTGCAATGCAGGCACCTGAATCCAGGTCTGCTATTACTGGAGATTCCTCCAGTAGCAAGACCGATGCTGCACATATTTACAGACTTTTCATTTTCAACACAAAGTATTTCTACTAACAGTCCTCTATTCCTTCCAATCTACTTGTTCCTGTCTTCATTAGTCCCAGTTGTTCACGTCCACCCAGCTGAACATCACAGTATTACCCATTAGAGTAATTCTGTTCCCTTCTGCTACTTCACATCCTGTTCTCCTTACCTACGAGACAGTTTGCCAAACACTAGCCTCATGCTACTGATGATTTCAGAAGTCCGCCAAGGGTTCCCTTTTTATCTCATGTTTTCTGTGACTAGGCCCATCACCTTCTGTAGTTGTAGACTGTCTGGGTCCTTGATAATGAGCATTCAGTATGAGGAACCAACTACCTCAGGCACAAATATTCTTGGTCACCATGCTGACCAGATTATGTTGAATATTTTGTGTACCTTTCACCTCCTTTTTCACGCTATCCCTGATTCCCATCTCCTTGAGCTGTAGGAACACTTGTGATGCCCTGGAATAGTCAGGTCATCACAGGGTTCTGCACAATATTTCCCTCCCCGTGCAGGGCTCAACCCCCATGGTTCTGGGTCCCCATCTTGCAGTACTGCCTACACCAGCATTCACAAATCCTAGTTACACCACACACCACACCAGTCAGGCACACCAGTAGGCTGCTTAAGCTGGAATAGGGCCGCCCACCTAAGGGTCAGGCAGGGAGGTGGGAGGTGACAAGTTCAGTTGAATGGCAGCTCTCGAGCTGTGAGGAGCTCGAGAAAGCTGGGAGTTGGAGCTCCCAGGGGAAAGTAAACTAGGTCACAGACATTGGTCTGGGCCTGGAGGAGTCGGAGACCCAGTCGCGGGAGGTTGTGACTGGGTGCTGGGCTAATCTCGGAGGATAGCCAGCAGCCATAGTTCAACAGCCGGGTAGGAACGAAAGCATGTCGGGGTACACGGACCCTAGGTCAAGGAGAAGCTTCAAGCAACCCGGCAATTAACCTGCGGAGGACAGGGCCTCTATGGACTGTTCTCACCAGCTCAGAGATTGGGGACACTAGCGCAACGAGGAGGATAGGGCTTTCCAAGAAAAGCAGCCCACTGAAATCCCAAGCTCCTGAGAGAAAGCTCCTTTTGCTAGCCATGGCAGGGAGCGGGGCCTGGAAAGCTCCAGGCTGACGGGCCACAACGGACAATCTAAATTCAGGTGCCAGGAGATGAGCCACAGACCACTACACAGTGCTGCAGGGGACAGGACCCAAACGAGTTCCCCTCAGGAGACAGTGGCATTCAGAGACTTGGTTTACCATGTTGTCAGTGTCTGCGTTCTTCTGAGTGAGTACCTGATAAACCCCTTCAACCAGTGAGCCTGCAATCCCCTGCATTCCCAAGACACCATCCAGAGTCTCGGGGTCATTCCCTCCCCATGGAGGGTCACGTCATCTAGCTGCACTCCATTGCCCCGGGTACTCCCAACGGCAGGGGCGGTACTCCCCATTATCGCACACCACGGGTGGCATCACAAACTACCTAAACTCTCCTGCAAATAACCCCTTCAGTTGGTACAGGCGCAAGCCCCGAGCCCCCGGGTCTGAAGACCCTCAAGCCACCCGAGCAGCAGTGTCCGGCTCCGAGCAGTCCGACCACTTCTGGGACGGGGCGCGCCCGGGACATACCCATGTCATGTGGCCTTGCTGAGCATTCAGATTAAATGTCTGCTCTAGCTGCAAACTAATCCCTGTCTGAAGTTCTAGAAGGAAACCTGTTTCTTTCCCTGCATGCTAACTCCTCCCTTATGCGCTGTACCAAATATTAACTCTGTCGGCCCGAGTCTATAGGGGCGGACATGACCTTTTATATAACATTTCTATACATTGAAATTATAATGCTCTGAATGATCACATCCTACATAACACTGTTATTATATTATACAGGAACATTTTACATTAAATCATCAACACTGCTAAATCTCACACATTATACCTTCCTATCTTATATTACTAACACCTCTCTTTATCATATATGACATTACACAGCATTGGCATTATTGACGCCTTCAGGGGGGAAACACGACCATAGGACTAAAGGCCGCTTTACACGCAAAGACATCGCTAACGAGATATCGCTGGGGTCACGGAATTCGTGACGTACATCTGGCCTCGTTAGCGACGTCATTTGCGTGTGACACCTACGAGAGACCGCTAACGATCCGAAAAACAGCAAAAATCGCTGATTGTTGAGACGTCGTTCTTTTCCCAAATATCGTTGCTCATTTTGGATGCAAGTTGTTCATCATTCCTGAGGCAGCACATATCACTACTTGTGACACCCCGGGAACGACGAATAACAGCGTTCCTGCGTCCTCTGGCAACGAGGTGGGAGTGACGTTAATGCGGCTGCTCTCCGCCCCTCCGCTTCTATTGGTGGCCCGCTGTGTAACGTCGCTGTGACGCCGCACGAACCACCCCCTTAAAAAAGAGTTTGTTCGCTGGCCACAGCGACGTCGTTAGGAAGGTATGTGCGTGTGACGCGTACTAGCGATATTGTTCGCTACGGGCAGCAATTTGCCCGTGACGCACGCACGACG
Source organism: Anomaloglossus baeobatrachus (assembly GCF_048569485.1). Classification (NCBI taxonomy): domain Eukaryota; kingdom Metazoa; phylum Chordata; class Amphibia; order Anura; family Aromobatidae; genus Anomaloglossus; species Anomaloglossus baeobatrachus. The sequence continues at coordinate 396,820,593 of NC_134358.1, forward strand.
GTGGAGGGTGCGATCACTAGCGACATCGCTAGCGATATCGCAGTGTGTAAAACAGCCTTAAGTACTGTGAGGTAGCACGGTCGGCTGCGCAGCAGAAGACACGGGATCCAGGCATTAAGGTTCCCAGCACACGGTTTTAATGTCCAAACAAAAGTCCATAACACAATACATGTGCCTCTCCAGCAGAAAACTCAGGGAGTTCTGTTCACTCCCCCACACCCGGCACACCTGCCCTTGTTCCTGATTCTATTTAACCCTTCCTTCAGCCTGTAGGGAAACAGCATTAACCCTATAGTGGATTTACTTTCTATCATGGAGTGAGCACAACCGGGGCGAGACATACCGGCCGTCATAGATAACCCCGGTCACAGTCTCACATACCCCCCCCTCAGTTCAAGCATGCGGGGTTGAACTCCCGCCATCAAACACGGGCCGCGGGACAAGGCATCGGCGTTGCCCTGCAACCTACCGGCCCCTTCAGGGCCCGGAAGGAGTCCTCGGCCTGCGGAGTCCAGCGCACCATGACGGACTTCTTGCCTTTGAGAAGGTCCGTCAAGGGGGCTGATAGTCCCGCAAAATCCTTTACAAACCTCCTGTAGTACCCCACGATACCCAGGAAGGCCCTAACCTGCTTCGTGGTCAGGGGTCTAGGCCACTTCTGGATCGCCTCAACCTTGTTAATTTGGGGCTTAATCACTCCTTGGCCTATCACGTAGCCCAAGTAGCGGGCTTCCGTGAGTCCCAATGCACATTTCTTGGGATTGGCTGTCAATCCGGCTGTTCGAAGCGCGTCCACCACCGCTTGTACCTGTTCCAAGTAGATCTGCCAATCGGCGCTGTAAATAATGATGTCATCCAGGTACGCTGATGCATACGCCTGGTGGGGTTCCAGCACTAAGTCCATCAACCTCTGGAACGTGGCCGGAGAGCCATGTAACCCAAAAGGCAAGACAACATAGTGGAAGAGACCCTCCGGCGTAACAAAAGCGGTTTTCTCCTTGGCGGACTCCGTTAGTGGCACCTGCCAGTACCCCTTGGTCAGGTCGAGCGTGGTAAAATATCGCGCCTGTCCCAGCCTATCAATCAGCTCATCCACCCGGGGCATGGGGTAGAGATCGAACTTGGATATTTCGTTCAATCTCCTAAAGTCATTGCAGAACCTTAAGGAGCCATCGGGTTTTGGTATTAGGACAATCGGACTAGCCCATTCACTCCGGGATTTTTCGATGACCCCCAGGCGTAACATTGTCTTTACTTCCTCCGATATGGCTTGTCGTCGAGCCTCCGGTACCCGGTATGACTTCAGGCGTACCTTCAGGTGGGGCTCGGTGACAATATCATGTCGTATCAGACTAGTCCTACCGGGCAGCTCGGAGAAGACATCGGGGTTCTGCTGAACCAACCGTCTGGCCTCTCGCCTCTGAGTCTTGGTGAGGGCTTCTTCAATCCTTACTTCCGGTTCATCCTCTCCGGAGGTCGCTAGAGCCGGAGGTGAACGACCCGAAGAGGAGGGAGATGGGGAAAAAACAGCCATCAGGCTTTCCCGTTCCTGCCAAGGTTTTAATAGGTTGACATGGTATATTTGTTCAGGTTTCCGCCTACCGGGCTGCAATACTTTATAGTTAACCACCCCTACTCTTTCCTTTATCTCGTAGGGGCCTTGCCACTGAGCCAGGAATTTACTCTCCGCCGTGGGGATTAATACTAACACCCGATCCCCGGGTTTAAAGGTCCGCATGGTGGCTTGTCTATTGTAGCGGCCGCTTTGCGCGGCCTGAGCCTCCTGTAAATGCTCCTTCACAATTGGCATGACCGCGCTTATGCGGTTCTGCATACCCAAAATGTGTTCAATCACACTTTTATGGGGGGTGGGCTCTTGCTCCCATGTTTCCTTTGCCAGGTCCAACAATCCCCGGGGATGTCGCCCGTATAACAACTCAAAAGGCGAAAACCCCGTGGATGCCTGTGGCACCTCTTGGAAACATCAAATAGGGAAGCATCATATCCCAGTCTTTCCCGTCTTTGGAGATCACCCTTTTGAGCATGGTTTTCAGGGTTTTATTGAATCGCTCCACTAAACCGTCCGTTTGAGGATGATACACAGACGTACGCAACTGCTTGATCTGGAGTAGCCGGCATAGCTCTTTGGTCACTTTAGACATGAATGGGGTCCCCTGATCCGTAAGGATCTCCTTGGGCAACCCCACCCGGCAGAACACAGCATAAGCTTTGCTGCAGTATGTCTGAGAGGTATCGCCTCTGGGTACCGGGTGGCATAGTCAACGATCACTAGGATGTGTTGGTGCCCTCGAGCGGACTTTACGAGCGGCCCCACCAGATCCATCCCTATCCGTTCAAAAGGGACTTCTATAATGGGTAACGGTACCAACGGACTGCGAAAATGGGTCAGGGGTGCGGTAAGCTGACACTCCGGGCAGGTTTCGCAGAACCGTTTTACCTCCCCAAAGACCCCGGGCCAATAGAACCTTTGCAATATTCGCTCCTGCGTTTTCTTGACCCCTAGGTGGCCACTCATCAGGTGTTTATGAGCCAAGTCGAGGACCCGCCGGCGATGCGGCTGGGGCACCACCAACTGCTCTACCCCCACGCCCCGTATTTCATCTACCCGGTAGAGTAAATCCTGCTTAAGAGCGAAATGGGGGTACCTTACCTGGGCACCGGGCAGCTGTGCCACCCCGTCAATTACTGTCACCCGACTCCGGGCATGTATTAATGTAGGGTCCTGGAGTTGGGCTGTCCCAAACGTATCCGGGGACGCCTCCAACTCCGGGATGGGTTCGACCGTCTCAGCCTCTCCTGCCAATACCTCTAGGGGCGACCTATCGGGTTCACATTCTGTCCCTATCATGGGGACCCCTACGGCAGGTGTCCCGGATTCAGGATTATAGGGCTCAGGTCCCGGACTGACCAATATCTGAGGAGACTTAGGGGGTCCCTTCCATAAAGTCCAAAAATAGGGCAGATCCCTTCCTAGGATCACGTCATAGGGAAGAGTGTTAAGAAGTCCCACCTCATGTTGCACCTGACCGCAAGGTGCTGTGATGGTGACAATCCCCGTGGGATAGTCTCGGCGGTCCCCATGTATGCAAACCACCCCCACGGTACGTCCTGTGGCCTTTACTTTAGCCCTCAAGGTGGATCGCACCAGGGTCACTAAGCTTCCGGAATCCAACAATCCTGTAACCGGACATCCATTCACCTGTATTTGGCACAAGTGGGGCTCAGTCTCTGGGGAGACCAGGTTAGCGGTACACACCACCTGAGCATACATTGAACCCCGCCGGGTAACCCCACAATCCATGGGCTCCGTGGTGAGTGGACACTGGGCTTCCATATGTCCCACCCGCTGGCACCGCCAACATCTAATGGGGACGGAAACCCCCTTGACGGGTTGTCGTTTAGGGTACAGAACCTTCCGGACCTCAGGAATGGTGGCCGCGGCCTCAGACGGGACGGTAGGGGACTCCTGCACCGTTGTCAGCGGTGGGTCCTTGGCCCTAGGCTTGGAGGGGCCGGACCGACGAGCGGTACGCAAAGTCTCAGTGTCCCGTATCAAGTCCTGCGTAGCCACATGCCGCTCTACCAGGGACACTAATTGGTCCAGGGTACTCGGGTCACCCTGTCCTACCCACCGTTGAACGGTGACGGGTAAAGTGCGCACAAAACGATCCACTACTACCCTTTCCACCATTTGCGCCGGGCTCAGAGTGTCAGGCTGCAACCACTTTTTTACAAGATGCAACAAGTCATAGGCCTGGGAGCGTACGGGTTTGGCTTCCTCATAGAACCACTGATTTACCCGCTGAGCCCGTACATAGGTATTCACCCCCAACCGAGCCAGTATTTCGGCTTTCAGGGTCACATAGTCAATGGCGTCCTCGGTACAGAGGTCCAGGTACGCTTTTTGGGGTTCCCCCGTCAGATAGGGCGACAATACCTCAGCCCACTGGGGGGTCGGCAGCTTTTCCCGCTCGGCCACCCGCTCAAACACCGCCAGGAACGCTTCCACATCATCCCCCGGGGTCATCTTTTGCAACGCTTGTCTCACCGCTTTCCGGACGCTGCCGTCGTCACCCGGTCCCGGGGTTGTTGCTGCCGGTCCGGCACGGATCGACTTGGCCAGGAGAACCATCTGTTCTTGGTGCCTTTTTTCCTGCAATTGCAAGGCTTGCTGCTGACGTGCATTGGCCTGATCCATCTGTTCTTGGAATTTTTTTTCCTGCACTTGCAAGGATTGGAGCAGGTGTACATTGGTCTGTTGCTGCTGTGCATTAGCCTGTTGCTGCTGTGCATTAGCCTGTTGCTGCTGTGCATTAGCCTGAGCCAAATGCTTTAGTATGTCCTCCATGGCGTCGCCGGGTTTGGGCTGTAGTATAGCCGCTCGAATCCAGGACATGCGCAGCTGGGTCACCAGGGATGGATGCTACACCTCACCGGCTGTCATGCCCGCATTCTCCACCATATGTGAGGTAGCACGGTCGGCTACGCAGCAGAAGACACGGGATCCAGGCATTAAGGTTCACAGCACACGGTTTTAATGTCCAAACAAAAGTCCATAACACAATACATGTGCCTCTCCAGCAGAAAACTCAGGGAGTTCTGTTCACTCCCCCACACCCGGCACACCTGCCCTTGTTCCTGATTCTATTTAACCCTTCCTTCAGCCTGTAGGGAAACAGCATAAACCCTATAGTGGATTTACTTTCTATCATGGAGTGAGCACAACCGGGGCGAGACATACCGGCCATCATAGATAACCCCGGTCACAGTCTCACAGTACTTAATCCTTCATGGTCACAAGACATGAAATCACATTGACATCTTTTTGCTGTTTTTATACCAAAGGGCGGTTTGTCTGCCTGGGCCACAATGGGGAACAGTTGAACATTTTATTGGTAAGTAGTCATTTCTCTATTCCAGATCTAGTAGTTGATATCACTTTTATCATTTATTTCGTGATATGGTCGGCCCGTACCTGAACCGGGCTCAATCTTCACAGAACCCCAAGTCAATATATACAACACTGAATTCTACAGAGCATTTCTACGTATTTTTAGTGCAAAATGCGGCCTGTTAATTTTCATCTGTCGAAACGCTCACCATTCAAGTGCTTGAAGCAGAATATACAAATAGCTGGAGCGAATCTCCAAGGCACGCAATATAATCAGCCCATCTGTGTGTACTTACAGCTGCTTTGCTTGCATGAAATCACCGGGGAACAGCTACAACACATGCAAGAAATTGCAAAATGATTGTCAGTCATTTCTCTATTTGCAATTTACAGCAGTTACCTGTGACTTTTCAATGCTTATTAAGTTTTGGTGTCACGTACCTTGCTTGTCATAGCAGAACTCATGTATATCTCATTTACTACATGCCTGTAAGGTTTTAGCAAATGTGATGGATCTCTATATTGTCAGGGTTAAAAATCATAAGTGCCAAGATGCTAAAGGCAACACATTTTACTTGGACCAATATGTCACATATGACAAACTTTTTCTCCGATTATATTACACGATTATATTACACGATTATATTACAGGTCAAAGGAAGGACTTGGGAGGACTATTGTAGTACATGCAAATTGGGGGTAATAAAGTGATTACTGCAATACAGAACACTGCAATAAATTATGGTTGTGTAAATTTAGAATTATTTTTAACCAATAGTATTTTCATTTTTTATTTATTTTTTTCTTCGACTGCTGGTATCCTTATAATTTTAATGCACTGGATACTAAGAACTAAGTGATATTTTACTTAACAAAAAACAAATATGAAAGTAAAAATTGCTTATTACTTATGCAAAGGCTTTATATTTCTGGCTACTTAATTGGTGCACTAGACATTGTGGGAACGATTCATTAATTTCTGCCATAAAACATCTCGAAATGTCACAACAATTTTGTTCAATTCAAAATTGAACAAAATTGTGTTTATTCTCATTTGTATGCCAGTCGTGGTCAACTCTGCCAACATGGATAGGGCATGGGTGGGTAGGATAGTGGCACACTCAGCAAAGATTACACCTGGGTAAAGTAACATTTTTAGCACAGTTGTAAGATGCCCCTGATTCTTATCGAATTTGGCACATCTTACTCAAGCGCTGCATTAAAGGGAACCTGTCACATGAAAAAATGTTATTAACTGCCAGATATGGGGTTAATCTGAAGGTTAATAGCATTCTGAACCTGCTCAGCACCTGCACTTTAAACACTGCTGCCGCGAGGAAATTAACTTTATTCCTTCAGTGTATGGAGAGTGGCAGCTGTAGCCACGCCCGCTGCACTGACTGACAGCTAATCCGCATTACAACCAGCTGTCAGTCAGTGTGGGTGGTGCAGTTACAGCTGCTGCATTCCATACACTTATATACATATATACATATACGTTGACTGAACTCATGCTAGCGCCACTCTTGTGACTGAAATCGGAACTGGGAGGATTAAAGTTCTTTTCCTCCAGGCAGCGGGCGCTCAGTGCTGGCTTCAGGCAGGTTCAGAATGCTATTAGCCTGCAGATTAACCCCATTTCGGCAGATAATAGCAGTCTTTGACGTGACAGGTTTCCTTTAAGATAACAGTCTTAATGAATGAGATCCACCTGTATCTATGTGGACCTAAAAGATAGTTGCACAAGGTAGGATTTCTGTTCCCTGGTTCTTATTTTTTTAATGGAAAATAATGTGAACTATGAATTATGGAAATACTCTCTTGAACAAAGAGGAGCAAGTAGTATTATTAAAGGCATTCTGTTAGCTTCAGTATTCTTAGAAGTAGCAGTGGTTTACACGAGTAATACTGGGAGTATAGGTGATTAAGAAGATGATCCAGAAAGTGCTGGAATGCCTTACACTATTTGCAGCTGCCAGATTTAGAGCATTTTTTTTGTGGCCATGACCACCTTAGAAACAAGCAATACCATAGCAGTTATGCAGATGGAAAAAGCTGCGGCTGGAATGAATGATGGAAAAACTTCATCCTTCTAAGTTTATCAATTCCAAAATCAAAACTGCATTAGAGGCTTCTAGACATTCTATACAGAAAAGTAAAACCTAGGTTCTCATTCATCAAGAACACCTTTTTTCACGCCAGTCTAGATGAGGGGGTATGTCGGGGTCAAAGTCGTCTGATTCAATAAAGGGTACTTTACACACAACGATATCGCTAACGATATATCGTCGGGGTCACAGTGTTCGTGACGCACATCCGGCGCCATTAGCGATATCATTGTATGTGACTAAAAGGAGTGACGATCAACGATCGCAAAAACGTCAAAAATCGTTGATCGTTGACACGTCGCTTCTTTTCATAATATCGTTGGTGGTGCATGCCGTTGGTTGTTCGTCATTCCTGCGGCATCACACATTGCTATGTGTGACACCGCAGGAATGACGAACATCTCCTTACCTGCGTCCACCGGCAATGAGGAAGGAAGGAGGTGGGCGGCATGTTCCAGCGGCTCATCTCCGCCCCTCCTCTGCTATTGGGCAGCCGCTTAGTGACGCCGCTGTGACGCCGAACAAAACGCCCCCTTAAAGAAGAGATTGTTCGGTGTCTCCAGGGACGTCGCTAAGCAGGTATGTGCATGTGACGCTGCCGTAGTGATATTGTTTGCTATGGCAGCGATCACCCCCATGATGAAACAGTGACGTGGGTGGGTGCTATCGAGCACGACATTGCTAGCTATCGCTAGCGATGTCGCAGGGTGTAAAGCACCCTTAAGAGGCAATTGCTTATTAATGGTCCATGCACATCTGAAAAGTAGCCATGAATTTGAGGAGTGTGTATCGCCACTTGGCGTAATCACTGATAAATTGGGGGCCATCATTTTTGACTTCCCACTACAACCACTAGAGGAAGTATAGGAGTTCATTGTATACTGCTTAGATATTGATCTTAGCACTAAGCTATAAATATATACTAAGAAACCAGAAAGAAAGCAAAGTTCCTGAAGTTCCCTGTAGCACTCACACAGTATTCTTTATAAATAAAAGAAATTGTGATAAAAGAGGAAAACTGCAGCAGGAAAATCAAACTCACTGCATCGGTTCTTCTGCTAATAGCAGCAAAGAGCAGGGACCTTTCACAATGCCTATGTATTGTCTAGAAAAAAGCAAAGGGCATGTACCAAAACAAAAAAACGTATTTTTCACTTCCATCAAACATAATATCTTTTCTGCAGATGGCAGTTGGAGAGCCATAACTTTAGTACTGTGCTTCTTTATTACCAAAATTCTCCTGATATATGTACATTATATCACATGTATATGTATATTCGGTGACTAAAGGCCCCGTTGCACGCTACGATTTATCTGACGATATGTCATCGGGATCACGGTTTCCGTGACGCACTTCCGTCATCGTTAGCGACGTCGTTGCGTGTGACACCTACGTGCGACTCCGAACAATCGCAAATAGGTTGAAAATCGTTGATCGTTGACACGTCGTTCAGTTTCAAAATATTATTCGTCGTTTGGAACGCAGCAGACATATTGCTACCTTTGACACCCTGCCAACGATAAACAACATCCACACGACCGCCTTGATCAAACAATATATCGCTGAACGTCGTTTGTGAGATGTGTACGGGTGACCGCTACAAAACGACCTATGTGCGATCTCGGCAAATGGTAACTATGATCTGGGCGTGTCACATCGCTAACGAGATCGGCAGATAAATCGTAGCGTGTAACGGGGCCTTTACTGTAACAAATTGCTTAAATCCTTTGAGCACCATGACATATTAGTATGTTATACTTTTGATCAAACTCCTACACCTTATATACACCTATGTGGGAGCCAGCAGTACTATACAGCTGACATTGCACCGTGGTGGCCAGGATGAGAGAAATCTCCAATCCTAGTTATTCAGCCTCTTTAACCACAGTGACTAGGGACCACATCATCCCAAGGGGTTTAATAAAGGGATCCTTGTGGTACCCCATTGGCACCCCTGCAAACTGTTCATATGATGCCAAGGGTTGACATGGCAGCTGGAAGACCAACAAAGATCACCATGGCTGGCATGGACATGTGCCAAAGAAACATTTTAATGTGTCATTTTTACACTGACAGTCACTAATACTTTTATATACTTATACCAAACCATTCTATAAGCAATTTATGACAATGTGAAATTTCCTAGTGTAACAAAAATTCATAGATATTAATAAGATTCACATAAAGAACAGAATTATTTTTATTTTACATAAAATTTGTTTATTCCCATCCCTAATAGTATGTTCAGTCTCAGGTTTGCATGTATGATGCAGGCTCTAGAGATTAGGCTGATCGCAACCGGCAGATGCTGGATATGTTACACAGCCAGCATCTGACTCTAATAGCAGAGAGTGGAGCTGCTAACCTCATAAATGAGACTGTCAATATCTGACAGCATTTAGTCAAAAAATATAATAAATTAACCGGTCTGGTAAAAGTCGTAAAGAGGAAAAATTCTGCAACATAAAAATTAAGTTTTTCCATTAACTGTGCTATATTTGGTCAAAGTAGTAAAGCCCAGAATACACAATAAAAAAGAGTATAAGGATGCATGCACATGATCAGTGTTCACAGCGTTTCGGACGCAGTATGTTTCAGCTGCGGCGTACAGTACAAGCACAGTAGATGGTATTTCTAGAAATCCTGTGTCCACTGTGGTGCGGCTTTCCGAGCTGTAGCATGTCAATTATTTGCTGCAGAGTCGCAAATGTTATCCATAGGGAGAGCACAAGCGAGAGACTGCAGCGTACTGAATCCTGATCGTGGGTAAGAGCAGCTGCGATCTCCTGCGATCTCCTGCAGAGGAGTCTCATGGCCCAACCGGTCAGGACCCGCTGTGTCCAGGACAGAGTAAGTCCTGATTGTGGGCACATACCCTAATTGTTAAATGGAAAATAAGATTGAAGTATTGTATTTTTTTCCTCTATTTTCGCCTGACTCATTAAAAAGGTAAGAAAAGTTAATAAGTTAAATACTACACACAAGCTATGGCTCTTAGAATGTAATAATTAAAAAGAAAATGTCATCCTGAAAGCCCCGACAGGGCCACCTAATGAGGTTATTTTATATAGGTAAGTTGGCTTAAAAGGTAGAGCTTTTTTTTAAAGGCTCATGCAAACATCATTTTTTGGGGGGGTTCAAGTAAAATACACCAAATTTCATCAGTGATTTTCATTAAAGTTTGGTCCAATTTTTATCAGTTTTTCTTATATATAAAAAAAAGTCTTTTTCATCTTCTCCTATCTAATAGTCTACCTAATATTTTCATGGACCCATAGATAGATGCATTGCCAATAAGGATTCCACACTCGGATCAATAATGGACATGGCTTCCCGATTATGTGCAGACCACCTGAGCAGCGAAAATCACAGCACTCTAAGGCTGAGACCGCACTTTGCGTTCACCTACTTGCATTTCTAAACGCACGTTTTGGGCTTAATTGATTTGAGCAAAGTTGCCTTTTTCAGAACTTTAGCGCTGAAAACGCATGCGTATTTACCGCTTTTTAGATGAGTTTTCTGCGCTTTTTGCATGCTTTTTCACCTGTGTTTTGATAGATGCGTTCTGAACTTCAAGACACTGCTAAATAAAGTTTACACAGTCAAACAGAATGAAAAAAGAGAAAAAAAGGATCATATCTATATTAATGGGAAAAATAATGAAAATAGATATATTTCATTACATTATAGCGGTAATATACATTTTATCGCTAATATAGCAATAAATTCATATTTTTCTTAAATTTAATTGTCGGATTATGTGTGTGTGTAAAGGAACATATCAAATCATTATTTTGATGTCCAAAACGCATGTTTTCTGCACTGAAAAAGCAGGTAAAACACAGGAATTTTAAGGAATTTTGGTTTTTGACATTTCTCACTGACCTTCAATGTTACCAAAACGCACCCAAAATGGCAAAAACAATTGACATGCTCCTTCTTTGAACGCATGGTTTTTGCCACAAAATATGCAAATTAAATGTAGCGTTTAGAAACGCAAAGTGCGGTCTGAAAATCACCATTTTCCATTGACTTTGCAGGAAAATCAAAACGCATGCCTTCTGGCATGAAAAAGGTGCTTCTCAAAACGGACCTAAAAAGCACCTGAAACGCAGATGGAAACGCAAAATGCGGTCTCAGCCTTATACAAAAAAACTGAAATGTGGATGAGCCCTAAAGGGAAGCTATAACCTGTCTACACAGCATGGTATAGAGAATGAGAGGCCGAGAAGAATGTTATACAGGGTTGGGGTCAAGATTCAGTTTAACTTGTATTTTATTCAATAAAATGTCTGGTGTTTGTATGTATGTGTCCAGTAAGAGGCCCTACTAGTGATTGACCTCTATATCTGCATTCAGTCATACAGGATAGACTGTCAATCATTGAGTAGGACCGCCCACAGGACTCGTATACAAATACAAAGAGTTTTCTCACAGAAATGTCTACCAATCTGATGTCTACCTGCTTTATAACATCTTGCCTGCAGATCAGCTCCTATTTTCGACATGACGGGTTCCCTTTAGGTTTTAGCGTACAGTTGGTTGCTCGGCCACATGAGAGATAACCTGTGTGGATCTCTTAACTTGCTATTTAAGACTCTGGGCAGACTTACAAGGCAATGCATGCATGAACGTTTGCTCTTAGCTGGTGTATTTGGGTTCTGAACCTTCTTGATAAGGTCTGATGATCTGATCAATACCGCCTTGTTCTCCAAGCTTGCTCTCTTTAAGTACAGATTCACAAAGAACTTTAACAAACTTTTATGAGAAGCGGTAATGGAGTAATTGTAATAGATTTCCAGTATTACTCTGGACTATTAGCGCTTAAAGCCTAAGAGAGGCAATTTACTTCTATAAACTGTTACTTTCAGTTCCAATTGTGGCATCTTAGGATGTTCTTTATGGCTAATCTAAACAATTGCTTGCTCATAGTAATTTGTGCTGTTTTATTGTAATGAAAATGGCTGCATAAATGGAAGTCTCTACTGTTTGGCAGATTTGTAAACACCAAGAAATGTGTTAAGCCATTTTAAGACACCTTGTTGCAAAAAATTCACATTTTGCCCTTAAACTTAATGCAGCGCTATTTTTATACATTGAATAGATAACTTGTGCATTGGTGAGGATCTGACTGCTGGGCATCTGACCAGTCCAAATAACAAGGTTCTGTAATGTCCCGGTGAAACGATACACCATTCAATTCCTATGGGACTTCCAAGGATGGCTGACTTCCTCCAGCAGCTCCAGCAAGGAGTTGGACCTTCATCTATTGGAAAGTTACTACCTATCTCCTGAATGGCCAATATCAATGTTACGCTAGGTATGGGGAAGTAGCAAGCAACGAAAGGGAAGGGACCCCTGTGTCTAAGGGAGATGGTGACCTACTGCTGGCCCCTGGGGTCCCTCACCATCCTAGATAGGTTGCGCACCTATGCACTGAGCTGGATACCGGACCCTAAGTATCCCTAATGCTGGTCCCTAAATAGGGAACAGGTGGGATGAGCTCTTGACCAACCCCACTAAATTCTAAAGGAAGACACAAGGCAGACACACATTAGGAGAAAAGCTCCAGTAATGATGCTACAGATGAGTACAAGCCACCTGCTTGCAACCAGAGCTAGAATGAACTGAATAATATCACCAGCACCAGTCCAGGGAAGAAGGGAGTATTTAAGCACCAAGTGAATACTGATGATCAGCAGCTGGGTGGAAGGCGAGCTCCTGCTGGGTCCAAAGGGGGAGAGATAAAAATCCAGCTGGAAAGCTACCTATACCAATTAATACTAACAACAGGAACAATACAAAGTTAGGGAGCATTTTGCGCAGCCAAACGCTGTGACCTTCTATTGCCAGAAACCACATGACTGTCTATCACCTGTGACACACTCATGACAATTAGTTTTAATGATGGGATTAACCCTATAAGTGAATTGAGGTAACTAATATAGGTAACAAACTTCACTAACTGATGATTGATGTACTCAACGTCCCTCCTTTACTTATGGGCAGTGATGGGTTCTCAGTAATGCAGTCGTGGTGGAGAATATGTTGTGGAACAGACTAATGCACATCATAATAGAGAGCTCTGATTGTTAAAAGTAATCGTAAAGTCAGTGACCTCAAGGTTTGTTCTCTATACTGTATGACTTTATGGGGGAAACCAGTAGATAAAATATATAACAAAGGGAAAGTAGAATAGTTTCATCAGATCTACAGTCCGTCACTATTTCACATTTTGAAGAATCGATGAAGAAGAGACGTTTTAAACAATATTCTCCTTTAACAAATACCTGTTACATCTCCAATAATTACCAACTACTATTTCACATTAATAAACCAATTTGAAGAATAAGGGAACCTACGTTTACAATTTTTTTTAGCCTAGCAATAATGTATTTAATTCAGCCATATAACCTCTCCAGAAAAGATACAGCATTCATTATGTATAAAATGTGACTATGGACGGCAAATATTCTTCTTATCTACTTTGTTATATGTTTAAAAATTCTGATGATTACTGGATTTTTATTTCAACATTGTCATAAACAAGCAAAATGCAGAAAGGTTCAGTTCTAAAGTTACAAGCAAAAATTAGACTAATAACCTACATACGATGAGCTATTAAAACAAGCCCTTAGTGATTGTGTATCCTCAGCAAAGAATTGAGAGGAGGTAAGCAGAATGAATTCATGACGTATGGCATTGTGTTCCGTTACTTAATGTTTATTTATAATACTATATATAGAGACATAAGCAAAAACAAGTAGCACAATGCATTTTATAATGCCTGTTACTTCATTAAGATTTTATCATCCACCTCCTCTAAAAAGCCTCTTCCCTCACTTTGTTAAATCTGCTTTTACTCGGTGCTGTTTCTGCATTATTTTAATCTTTGCTTCCCTACTTTACATGCACTCTCAAATTTTAAACAAGTAAAATTTGTGCATTAGCTTGCCCTTTTTCATTTATGATTTATGACTGACAGGTTCCTCGCTGCAACTTAATGGTATGAGAGAGACATTATTTTAAACATTAAAGTGAAAACCATTTACAAGTATGATAAGAGAGGTCTGTTGACATTAATCTTTAAAATAGCCACAAGGTGCTGCATAAGCGGGGGCTTCACCAACAGGTGAAACTCGGGGGACAGTAGGGAAAATACAAGAAACCAAACTAATAACACCACTTACTTAAAACACGTAATATACATCTATGATGTATATATATATATATATATATATATATATATATATATACTGTATATATATATATATGTTGGTATACCGTATTTTTCAAGTTTATAAGATGCGCCGGTTTATAAGACTTGTCCCAAATTTATAAGTATTTTTCGGGTTTATAAGACGCGCCCCAAATTCAGAGGAGGAATATAGGAAAAAATATTTTTTTATTTTAAAATGAGGGTCCGTCTTATAATCCTAGTGTGCTTTAATCCTAATGCTCACCAGGGGGAGCGGTGTTGATGGAGCAGCTCAGAATAGTCACAGAAGGCAGGGATAGCGATGATGCGGGTTCAGAGGAGAGGGTGTTGCATCTCAGGAGGGTCAGTGGGTCGGCGATACTGCGGCCTTGGTAGTGTTGCGGTGGCGGGTGCCATTGATCTGCAGGTGTGCTGCGGGGGTTTCACTGCAGTGGAGCGACTCAGGAGGGTCACAGGATGGGGTGTCGGCGTGTCGCTGCGGCGGTGGGTGCCTTATCTGGCTGTGGGCTCCAATGAATCAAATTGAATGCAGAGGCTGCGCCTGCACAGATTGACGCAATGGACTTCAAGAAATTGGCTGTGCAGAAAAGCCTCCGCAGCCATTTTCTTGAAGTCCATCACATCAACCATGGGTGATTCTATAGAGCCCGCAGTCAGATCAGGTACCCACTGCCGAGGCGACACTGCAGTGACACCCTTCGTATCGCCAACCCTGCCTCCTATGACCCTGCTCCAACACCACTGCCCCAGTAAGCCATATCCGCATTGTAAGACGCACCCCCATTTTACCTCCAGTTTTGGGGGGGAAAAGTGCGTCTTATAATCTGGAAAATACAGAATCTATTAAATATTTTCATATATGTATACACACGTGTATTTTATTTTTAGTTTTACTATCTTTAATGTTCTCCCCAGGCACGGTTTGATATTTAAAAAAGAAAAAGGCTTTACTCACCCTCCCTGGGTCCAGCACAGTCTGTACAGTTGCTACAGTGTGTGATTCCCTGCAGCGCTGACATCACAGACAGAGCAGCAGCTAATCACTGATCTGAAAGGTAATCAGAATCTTTTCGGACAAAGTCGCTGAGCTCAGTGATTGACCAGGGCACTATTGATATGATATAATATCAGGGCAGCATTCAATTTCAGTCACCAACAGCGGCAGTGGAGACTGAGCACTGGACCTGAAGATAGTGAGTAAAGCCCATTTTGTTTTTGTTTTTTTTATAACTAACTTCTCCCAGGGACAGGGATTTTCTCAAAGGTTAAACAAGAGAGAGTATACAGACATCACAGCATGGGATCACAAATGATTCTTTCTTTGAGATAAAACATTGCTTAAAAATAGGCAGCAAAATGTTTTACCTCACAAAAAGTATCAGTTATAATCCCATGCAGTGCTATCTATATACTCTGTATTGCTTCCTCCCCTGCCCAGGAGCTGTGGTATGAACAGACCATGTCCCTGTACGGTCAGACACGGCCATTACACAGTACATAGCAGGGACACATATATAAGATTATCTCAGCACAGGAACATTTTATATAACATCCAATTGGGGAACTTATCTAATGATTAAATGAACTTACTTTGTTCATGGGGAAATTTCTTTAAACCACAACCTTTTTTTACTGCCCCTACAATTATAGGGGCTGCACAGGATGAGATAATCATGGCCACTTTCTCCCAGAAATGGTGCCCTACCGGTTCATGGGTTGTCGCGTATTACAGTTAACCTCCATTAAAGTAAATATTACATGTAACCTGTGGTTAGGTGTGACACTGCTTTTGGTAGCTATCCTTTTCCAATTATAGACAATCTTTTCAACTTATAGAATATATGTACTAAAACCAACTTGAAGGGGTTTTCCATTTCCTTCAATAGGATCTACAGTACCCGGCAGCTAAGCAGTGCATAGAGTGATGGAGTTCTGCTTCATACACTCTTTACATCCGCCGCTGCCTGAGAAGATAACAGCTGGGTGTTATCTCCACACCCATCAGATATTGATTACCTTTCCTAAGCGTGGGTCATCAATATCATGTGGTTGATTAACTGACTTGGCTACTTTAAAAGTTATGGCGACATTAGTTTATGTGAATGCGCAGTAGATGGTGAGCAGCATTACTCCTAGACCCTCTGAAGACTTGTATATGTTTAGCGTGAGAATAATCCTAAATTAGGTACCTTCAGCGCACAGCACAATGTTGGTGAAGTCCTTTGCCAAGCTTCCGTCTGGTAAAATATGGAACATGGACTTACCTTGTAGATTTTGCAATGGCAGAGTCATTATTCCTCCTGCTGCTGCAGCTGCCACCAGGCCTTGGATGTTTGTGAGATTGGCTGTAGGCAATGTCAGCACCAGTCCTTGCTGTCCCCCAAGTTGTCCGGCCATGTTGAATGGGATAAGGATTGGCTGGTTGAGGCCAGGAGCGCCCCCTGGCATCACTCCAGCTACAGCTGATGCCAGTTGTTGTGCTGCTAGCAGTGGCTGGAAAATAAACATGAATCTGAGTTACGCCAGTATAGGGTTATATGGCTCGAAAACAGACAAATCTACAATGGTACTTTGAAAAGCATTTCATAAAGCTTTCTACTTTATCAATTGGCTGAGTGTTGTTTACTATATACCGAACTGCAAATGCAATGAATAAAGCAGAAGATGTGACTGAAGTACATAAAAAACATATATTGCTAGAGCCATTGTTTAGTACTTGCATATAATGTAATGCTCGGATAGGATACAAGCACACAAGACACATGAATTACCAATATCTACACAAATACACCATGCTTTCCCACGGGACACATTTTACTTTATTCCACAAATAAGACATTCCTCATCCATTTCGGCTTAATAATAAAATAAGATGTGTTTTTAGCAAATCACCTCTGTCTAAAATACCCATTTCATCCCCCTGGGCATTATCTACCAACACGCAATAGGCCATGGGTGAAAACACTTGGGGAGCCTCATATATTATTCATGTAATATACAAAGAGTGCGCCAGTCTCTCCCTCAGGGCAGTGTGCGGCAGTTTGATCAACAGGGTGCACACTGGTATTGTTTTTCAACAGTTCTCTAGATGGAAAAGGATGGAAAAATCCTCAAATAAATGAATCTCACCATGACTATGAAGCCCTACCCAATTCATGAAGCTCAAATGCAAGATTTGTCAATATATTTACACCCTGATAAACTTTCACCAATGAGTTTGATGTTGAGTCTAGAATTGAAGTAAATGGGGATGACCTGCAATAGCATGGACATACCAGACAAAACAAAAAATTGCAGAACATGTTTTCTAATCATAGACAATACCTTTCATATTTATCACTAATTGCAGCTAAAATATATTATTTGTTGTCCAAACTCTCTGACTTGATTCAGGATGACAATTCATTAAAGGATCTAAAAGCCATTAATGGGGCAACATGATGGTTGAATGATTTCAGAACTGGTATGAATGACTTATGTCTCATGTAGGAGGCTGCGAAGTTTGGATCAGGAGACACACATCTGATGGCACTCGTTCAAGTTACAGTTTTGTAAGTGAGCCCTTAAGACTAGAGATGAGCGAACCGGTCCCGGTTCGGCTCGAGGTTGGTTCGCCGAACGGAGGTCCCGTTCGAGTTCGGTTCGTCGAACGTTCGACGAACCGAACTCGAACTGCATAGGAAACAATGGCAGGCAATCACAAACACATAAAAACACCTAGAAAACACCCTCAAAGGTGTCCAAAAGGTGACAAACAACTCACAACACAACACAAACACATGGGAAAGTGACAAGGACATATACTCATGCGAAAACAAAACAGCTGGACAAGGAAAAAGAGGAGGACACACAGATATATGAGTATATGCAAGGAAACATCGATTCCATTATTGTGCAACTTGAGCCATGCTCATTTTAGGCTTCCAATCTTGATAAATTGCCTGAGCTCGCCACGTACGCCTTGGGGATCTTGTCGTGTCCTGCAGCCAGCGTTCTCTCGGAACCTGTCTTCAGTGCTGCTGGGGGTCTGCTGGCAGATAAGCACACGTGTCTGTCCACTGACAATGTGGACATGGCTCTCAGAGGACTTTTCTTCCCCTGGGTCAGCCAGGGGATGGGAAAGGCACGCGTATTTTTGAGAGTGCTTTATGCAAAGCATCTTTTTCTTTTTCAAACGGGGGGTCAACTGATGCCAGTCAAGTGGGGTGTGTGTGGCCCAATTAGTGCTAATGAGGGAGACTGTGGTTGGAGTCCCCTCGCTGTGTTTCCGAAAAGAACCAAGATGAACAAGTCATGGCTCTCAGAGGACTTTTCTTCCCCTGGGTCAGCCAGGGGACGGGAAAGGCACACGTATTTTTGAGAGTGCTTCATGCAAAGCATCTTTTTCATCTTGAAAATTGGGTCAACCGATGCCAGTCAAGTGGGGTGTGTGTGGCCCAGTTAGTGGCAACGAGGGAGACTGTGGTTGGAGTCCCCTCGCTGTGTTTCTAAAAGAACCAAGATGAACAAGTCATGGCTCTCAGAGGACGTTTCTTCCCCTGGGTCAGCCAGGGGACGGGAAAGGCACACGTATTTTTGAGAGTGCTTCATGCAAAGCATCTTTTTCATCTTGAAAATTGGGTCAACCGATGCCAGTCAAGTGGAGTGTGTGTGGCCCAGTTAGTGGCAACGAGGGAGACTGTGGTTGGAGTCCCCTCGCTGTGTTTCTAAAAGACAAAAAAGATGAACAAGTCATGGCTCTCAGAGGACGTTTCTTCCCCTGGGTCAGCCAGGGGACGGGAAAGGCACACGTATTTTTGAGAGTGCTTCATGCAAAGCATCTTTTCATCCTGAAAATTGGGTCAACCGATGCCAGTCAAGTGGGGTGTGTGTGGCCCAGTTAGTGGCAACGAGGGAGACTGTGGTTGGAGTCCCCTCGCTGTGTTTCTAAAAGACAAAAAAGATGAACAAGTCATGGCTCTCAGAGGACGTTTCTTCCCCTGGGTCAGCCAGGGGACGGGAAAGGCACACGTATTTTTGAGAGTGCTTCATGCAAAGCATCTTTTTCATCTTGAAAATTGGGTCAACCGATGCCAGTCAAGTGGGGTGTGTGTGGCCCAGTTAGTGGCAACGAGGGAGACTGTGGTTGGAGTCCCCTTACTGTGTTTTACATGCTTTTAGAAGGGCATGACATGGCTTAGAGGTTGACTTTCAGCATCTGGAAACTGTTGGCTACCAAAATGCTGCCTTTCCAACCTTTTTAACCGAGGATTTTCGAGACCTTATGCCCATCGCAGTGCCCCAAGAGCCGATGCCCAGGCGCCACTCCTTCTCCAACAAAGGCGTGCACGTGCTACACCAGCATGTCGCACTAAACATCACTGATTCCTTGAGAAACTCTGTGTGACAGGGTGCATTTCACCACAGATAATTGGCCCAGTAAGCATGGACAGGGGCGTTACATGTCGCTGACTGGGCAATGGGTTACTGTGGGGAGAGATGGCGAAGGGTCTGCTGTACAAGTCTTGCCGTCCCCACGAGTTGTGTCAATCCTTCTTCTGTATGTAGAAGTTAATACACTGCTTCTGCCTCTTCAACCTCGTGTGGGTCCTCCACCTTGGCGCAAACCCTGTGTGGTTAGGCTACCCTTCCTTGTAACTGCGCACAAGGACTACCACACACCTCCTTACTATGCTGGCAGCAGAGCTCAATGCCATCAGGCGGTCAAAGGTTTACTTTGAAATGTATGGGAAATGTGAGTCACACCGCTGAGAAGTTGTAGACGGTTAGCTCTGGAGACCGAGTTTCATCAATGGTTGTCTCCACTCAACCAGCAGCCAGGGAAGGCCGGGTGCGACAATGATGCAAACATGGGTGCGGCCCTTCGCTGTGACAATGTGACACACGTGCCTTGTGTTGTTCACGTGTTGAACCTGGTTGTCCAGCAATTTTTAAAGCACTATCCTGGCCCACATGGCCTTCTGCAGAGAGCACGGTGTAATGCCTTCCTTGATCCACACACTCAGATGGGCTGTAAATGATAGGCTAGAGGGAAGCCACTCACCAAGCAGGACCCCTAGAACCCTGAAACCCTTTAACCCCTATACAGGGATTAGGAATTACACAGGGCCCAAGGTGATTAATACCTGTGGAAGGCTGCAGTTCCAGAGAATAGTAGTCAGGCAGGGTCAAAACATTAATTGAGGAACAGGAACAGAATGGGATGGCCAGGACTTAATCAGAAAAAAAGCAGAGGTGAAATGCGGATCGGCCAACAAGGTACATAAACAGCAAGCAGGAAAAGTAGTCAGGTAACAAGCACACAAAATCATAAAACTGAACTGGGGGTAAAATTAACCAGAGGTTCATAGCTATGTCTGGCAGTGGTCTGCAGACAGGATGGGCATAAAAAAGGGTGTGGTGTCTTCCCATTGGTTGTAGCTGAATGATGGTATTTCATCTGTGAGATACCCACCAGCTACATTCAGCCAGAGATTCTGCATCTGTCAAGGTAATGCAGCCCAGTGGGTGAGCATAACCTGCGTCCACCTGCGCCGCTGGCATCGACTCCTCTCCCATCATCAGCACTATGCATGAAAGGAACACGTTGTCACCTGGCGACCGGAGTACAAATTGACGGAGCGTACTCCGTTGGTGACTTAACAGCCGTGTGCGGCAATGATGCAAACCTGGCTGCGGGCCATCGTCAGGGCAATGTGACACACGTGCCTTGTATGGCTCACGTGTTGAACCTAATTCTCAAGCAATTTTTAAAACACCATCCCGGCCTACATGGCCTTGTGCAGCGGGCACGCTCACCATGTGCTCACTTCCATCGTGCGCACACAGCAGCTCAACAACTTTCATCACTCCGGAAGTCTTAGGGTCTGGCAGTTAAACGCCGGAAATGCGATGTTCCGACATGCAGGAATTGGAATCTGCACATGTTGCAGCGTGTGTGGCAGCAATGCAGAGCCCTGTTGAAATACAGTATGACATATAGCCTGGGATAACTTGATCCAGAGGTGGTGCAGATCACGCTGCTGGAGTGGTGTCAGATCAAGGACCTATGCACCCTGCTACACAGTTTACAAATGTCGACGAAGATGTTTAGCACTGGCAATGTCATTCTCAGCGTGACAATTCTGGTCATCTACATGATGGAGCACACTGTAATTATTATTCGGAGTCAGGTGTTGGGACAAGAGGAAGGGGAGGAAGTACAGGAGGAGTCATATGCGAAAGGGATAACAAGATCTACAAGGTCCAGATGGTCAGCGGCACCTATGCGGCAGTCATGGTGAGGGAGAGGGATTAACAAGGGCGCATAGTATCAGCAAAAAGTGTTGAGGAAAGTGCAGGAGCCCATGAAGAAATGGAGGACGAACTGGCGATGGGCATGGAAGACTCAGCAGATGAGTGAGAGCTTGCTCACATTTCGGTTGTGCGAGGTTGTGGGGAGAGGGCAGAGGAAGGAGGCACGATTCTCACCTCTCTGCCACCAACACACCAAGGACTTGGTCCTCCTGGATGCACAAGACACATGAGCGCCTTCTTGCTGCACTACCTACATGACCCTCGGATTGTACGAATTCAAAGTAATCCTGAATACTGGGTTGCCACACTGTTAGATCCCCGGTACAAGACAAAATTTGGCGAAATAATTCCTGCCATAGAAATGGACGCACGTATACAGGAGTATCTGCAGAATGTGGTACGCAATCTTAGATCTGCTTTTCCACTAAACACCAGTGCTGCACAGAGTGAATCTCAACGCTTTGTCATGGATAGGAGGAAATGGTCTTTTCCTTCTCCACATCGGAGGGACCGAGGGCTGGCTGCTGTGCTGAGATGGCGTTGAGTACGGTGTCCCTGCAGAGTTGCACTTTTGGTCATATACCAAAATGAGTTGAAAAAGGACAGATGCTGGTGGAAAGGGGAACAGGTGTGTTGGAAAGGGGAAAAAAGTTTTGGTCCGTGGATTTGGTGGTTAAGCAAAAGTAACATTTGATGAAGAAACACCATCTGTTACAGTGGGACTGGCAGATTTGGATAAGGTGGTATATACTATGTTACCGCTATATAACGAAAATTAATAAGAAAAGAAAGAGAAAGGTATATATCCCCATCAGCAGTCAGTGTCCACCGTGCTCCCAGTTGGAAAAGGAGAGTTTGGCAACTGGAAGGTTTGGTGGAGGATACAGAGCTGTGTGGCTATGAAACTAATAGTAGGCTGAACCGAGTTAGACGCCATTCGGATCTGGAGACTGGGAGCCCTGTTAGCATCACAGGGTCCACATGCCCACCCAGCCCAGGAACTCTCTGTTAACAACACAGGAGCCATTGAGTACGCTGACCGTGTGCGTAGGGGCCACACCTGTGGACAGCAGGAGCATCAGCAGCAGCAGGCCTGTTAATGCCACTGGGCTGCACAAGCAGGACTGGTAGGACAGGAGCTGGTCTTAACCGTTCTGCGTTACCAACTGTGGTGGTGGCCTGCATCGACACCCTATCCCTGCCTACCTCTGGCCTAAAGCCGCAATGGGTTCAACACATGGAGGTGTGCTCTTTCGGAGCATAATAGAAGAATGCGCACCTCCTTGTTGGTTCCAGCCCCTTTTATAACCTGGGTCCGGCCCAAACCAGGGTGAACAACAATGAACCTCCTTGAGACAAAAGTAGAGTGACGCGTCATGAGTGGCATAACTAGCGTCCTATTTGGAACCGCAACTTCAATGATGACCTCATGGCTGCCATGACCCAAACACCTCACCAGTCATCGTCTGACCATCAATAATGCGGTGACAAGTCATAGGGGTGGGCCTCTGCAAGCCATTTGGGAGGACACCTGATGCCTTGTGGTCTATATGGGACCCCCACATCAGGGGCAGGGCCAAAGAGTTCATTACCGGACCTAGTCTCTGATGCAGTAAGTGCCTGAGCATGCTCAGTAGCATGAAATACAGTCTCTGAAAAAAGACTATCAGCTTTAGCATGGTGTCTAGGCACAAAACCGGACTTAGACCCGGCACGGAATGCAAGTACCTGTGCAAAGAGGCTTTTGACACTTAGTGTGGGAGCATGCGCTGTATCCCGAAATGAAGACTTAGCGTCAGGAATGGCACAGTCAGGCTGAGCATACTCAGTAGGCGAAACACTGTAGTTAGGCTGCAGCTGGGGTAAATCGGCACACGCATGCGCACTAGCTGCCTCTCCACACTTAGACGTGGAGGAGAAATTGCTCTTCGGGTGTGAACTTGGAGATGCTGTCTATGAACAGAAGGAAAAGCTAAAGGAAGCCTCACTTTCTATCCCTCCGAATTATCAAATGCAGCAATGAATTCCCTGAGTTTGCTATAACATTAGCGTAGCAAAATGTGCATGAGGGTGTCATGTAGAGGTGCTAGAAATAGCTTGGCACCAGTGGGGCACTAATGGAATACAACAGCCAGTTCTATGATGCCACTAAATGGCAGTATTTTTTGCTATCATTATAGCTTATTAAAAACAGAGCAGGAGGGTGTCATGCAGAGGTGCTGCACATAGCTTGGTACCAGTGGGGCACTAATGGAATACAACAGCCAGTTCTATGATGCCACTAAATGGCAGTATTTTTTGCTATCATTATAGCTTATTAAAAACAGAGCAGGAGGGTGGCATGCAGAGGTGCTAGAAATAGCTTGGCACCAGTGGGGCACTAATGGAATACAACAGCCAGTTCTATGATGCCACTAAATGGCAGTATTTTTTGCTATCATTATAGCTTATTAAAAACAGAGCAGGAGGGTGTCATGCACAGGTGCTGCACATAGATTTGCAATAGTGTGACTAGACAAAAGTCCAATAGCCACGTTTAGGATGCCACTAGGTTCACTGACTGTTTGCTAGTATAATGGCTTAGTTAAAAAGAGTTGGAGTGTGCAATGCAGGCAGACGTGCTGCAAATATCTTTCCACTAGTGTGACTACACAAAAGTACAATAGCCACGTTTAGGATGCCACTAGGTACACTGACTGTTTGCTAGTATAATGGCTTAGTTAAAAAGAGTTGGAGTGTGCAATGCAGGCAGACGTGCTGCAAATATCTTTCCACTAGTTTGACTACACAAAAGTACAATAGCCACGTTTAGGATGCCACTAGGTACACTGACTGTTTGCTAGTATAATGGCTTAGTTAAAAAGAGTTGGAGTGTGCAATGCAGGCAGACGTGCTGCAAATATCTTTCCACTAGTTTGACTACACAAAAGTACAATAGCCACGTTTAGGATGCCACTAGGTACACTGACTGTTTGCTAGTATAATGGCTTAGTTAAAAAGAGTTGGAGTGTGCAATGCAGGCAGACGTGCTGCAAATATCTTTCCACTAGTGTGACTACACAAAAGTACAATAGCCACGTTTAGGATGCCACTAGGCACACTGACTGTTTGCTAGTATAATGGCTTAGTTAAAAAAAGTTTGAGTGTGCAATGCAGGCAGACGTGCTGCAAATATCTTTCCACTAGTGTGACTACACAAAAGTACAATAGCCACGTTTAGGATGCCACTAGGTACACTGACTGTTTGCTAGTATAATGGCTTAGTTAAAAAGAGTTGGAGTGTGCAATGCAGGCAGACGTGCTGCAAATATCTTTCCACTAGTTTGACTACACAAAAGTACAATAGCCACGTTTAGGATGCCACTAGGTACACTGACTGTTTGCTAGTATAATGGCTTAGTTAAAAAGAGTTGGAGTGTGCAATGCAGGCAGACGTGCTGCAAATATCTTTCCACTAGTGGGACTACACAAAAGTACAATAGCCACGTTTAGGATGCCACTAGGTACACTGACTGTTTGCTAGTATAATGGCTTAGTTAAAAAGAGTTGGAGTGTGCAATGCAGGCAGACGTGCTGCAAATAACTTTCCACTAGTTTGACTACACAAAAGTACAATAGCCACGTTTAGGATGCCACTAGGTACACTGACTGTTTGCTAGTATAATGGCTTAGTTAAAAAGAGTTGGAGTGTGCAATGCAGGCAGACGTGCTGCAAATATCTTTCCACTAGTGGGACTACACAAAAGTACAATAGCCACGTTTAGGATGCCACTAGGTACACTGACTGTTTGCTAGTATAATGGCTTAGTTAAAAAGAGTTGGAGTGTGCAATGCAGGCAGACGTGCTGCAAATATCTTTCCACTAATTTGACTACACAAAAGTACAATAGCCACGTTTAGGATGCCACTAGGTACACTGACTGTTTGCTAGTATAATGGCTTAGTTAAAAAGAGTTGGAGTGTGCAATGCAGGCAGACGTGCTGCAAATATCTTTCCACTAGTGGGACTACACAAAAGTACAATAGCCACGTTTAGGATGCCACTAGGTACACTGACTGTTTGCTAGTATAATGGCTTAGTTAAAAAGATTTGGAGTGTGCAATGCAGGCAGACGTGCTGCAAATATCTTTCCACTAGTGTGACTACACAAAAGTACAATAGCCACGTTTAGGATGCCACTAGGTACACTGACTGTTTGCTAGTATCATGGCTTAGTTAAAAAGAGTTGGAGTGTGCAATGCAGGCAGACGTGCTGCAAATATCTTTCCACTAGTGTGACTACACAAAAGTACAATAGCCACGTTTAGGATGCCACTAGGTACACTGACTGTTTGCTAGTATAATGGCTTAGTTAAAAAGAGTTGGAGTGTGCAGAGGACAGGGGGGTACAGTGCCAGGATTGTGGGGCTCTGGGTAGAAGAATGGAAGCCTGCCTTTCTATTCCCTCCTAATGGGGAAATGCAGCGACGAAATCCCTGACCTTGGCTACACAGACGCTGTCTCTGTTTTCAGGACCTGTCACCTATGGCTCTGACCCTGCCGGTTTGAGCCCTTAAAAGGACTGATAGAAAGTGCTCTTTCTAAGCTGTCTAGCGCTGTGTATGGAGCGCATACAGCAGTATCGGCGATAGGACAAAGGACGGAGCTGCGACAGTGATGTCTGACACCCATGACGCAGAAGAGATAATGGCGTCCGGACGGGCAGATACTCGTTTTTATAATGCAGGAACATGTGACATGGACATCCTATCACACATGCTGTTGCTTCTCTGGCTAAAAGTCCACTTAGCTGTGTGTGTGTCTGGGATTGGCTGACATGCTGGCCCGCCCCACTACACGCACGCGCTTAGGGAAGGAAGACAAGGAAAAAAAAAATGGTGATCGCCATTATACAAACAGCAGTGATCTGAAGGCGCTGTTCCCGCACACTATACACTGAAATGTCATAATAGTGTGAGTCACAGAGTGACTTACACTATTACAGCGGAAAGCCAGCTAGGAATTAGCTGTTTTTTTGCTGCTAGAACCGTTCTCGAACGTTTCTAGAACTATAGAGCTTTTGCAAAAAGCTCGAGTTCTAGTTCGATCTAGAACAGGCCCCAAAATCACTCGAGCCTAGAACTGGAGAACCTCTAACCGCAAACCGCGCTCAACTTCACTTAAGACCGCATTACACGCAACGACATACCAAACGATATATCGCCAGGGTCACGGATTCCGTGATGCACATCCGGCATCGTTAGTGACGTTGTTGCGTGCGACACCGATGAGCGGCCATTAACAATGGAAAATACTCACCAAATCGTCCATCGTTGACAAGTCGTTCATTTTCAAAAAATCATTGATTGTTGAGGATGCAGGTTGTTCGTCATTCCCGAGGCAGCACACATCGCTACGTGTGACACCTCGGGATTGACGACCTACAGCTTACCTGCGGCCGCCGGCAATGAGGAAGGAAGGAGGTGGACAGGATGGTACGGCCGCTTATCTCCGCCCCTCCGCTTCTATTGAGCGGCCGCTTAGTGACGCCGCTGTGACGACGCACGAACCGCCCCCTTAGAAAGGAGGCAGTTTGCCGGCAACAGCAACATCGCTAGGCAGGTAAGTCCGTGTAACGGGTCCTAACGATGTTGTGCACCACGGGCAGCG
Organism: Anomaloglossus baeobatrachus; assembly: GCF_048569485.1. Classification (NCBI taxonomy): domain Eukaryota; kingdom Metazoa; phylum Chordata; class Amphibia; order Anura; family Aromobatidae; genus Anomaloglossus; species Anomaloglossus baeobatrachus. The sequence continues at coordinate 396,847,779 of NC_134358.1, forward strand.
ATTTGCCCGTGACGCTCAAACGACGGGGGCAGGTACGCTCGCTAGCGATATCGCTAGCGATATCGCTGCGTGTAAAGCCCCCTTTAGTGTCACTCATAATCTGTATGAATCCATTGGGAAACAAATTGAAATCATTTTGAAGGGGAAAGTAAAAGAAGAAAACTAAAATAAGGAGGTTGTATAAGTGTGAATACCATCTTATAATTCGGGGTGTCATTCTGTTCAGAAACAGCCAATCACATTTAATCTCATGTTAAATAGTAGTCAGTAGACAGCTATCATCATTTAATGGGATTCTGATTAACTCTATATACATTTTAGCTGTTCAATGAGTTTTTCTGACATTTTCGTAGTTTTATTTTACAGAAAAAGCCATGGTCCGTAAACAGCTTATAACACAGCAAAATGATTTAATTGTTGAAACATATCAGTCAAGAGACAGGTACAAGAAAATGTAGATATATCATGCAACACCGTGAAGATGGTCATCAAGAAGTTTTTAAAATTTGGCACAATAATGATATTATCTAGAGCTGGGCATCCCTCACAAATTGATGAAAAGACAAGAAGAAAATTGGTCCAGTAGGCTGCCAAGAGACATACAACTACAGTAAAAAGCTGCAGGACTTTCTGGCAATTACTGGCTGTGTTCTACATGTCAAAACAATCTGCCATATTCTCGATTTGTCTGGGCTGCGGGGTAGGGTAGCAAGATGGAAACTCCTTCTTAAAAAAATAAAAACATATCCAAAACCTACATAAAATCTGTCAAAATGAAGTGGGAAAATGCATTATGGTCTAATGAAACACAGAAAAAACACTATACCCATACTAAAACATGGTGGAGGCCACATTATGCTTTGGGATGGTCAATATTTCAACAAAACCTTCAGCCCTCTGATAAAAAGCTGAAGCTAAAAAGGAATTTCTTCTCTCAGCATAACAACAACCCAAATCACACCCCCAAATCAACAAAATATTGGCTTCACTAGAAGATTTTCAAAGTTTGGAAAGACCCAGCAAGAGCTGAATTTCCATTATAAAATTGTTTTTCTAGGATATGTATGAGCACTGCAGCCCATCAGTGGCCTCTTAAATCTTCATGCTAGCATATTCTATTTGCATGAAACAGCTTGACTTTGAACTAAAACAAATCAATAATAATATCACAGTCATGGAGCATGCCATTAATGACCCCACTATTGTCAGGCTGTTTGAGTAGTGAATAATTAATGTTTTCCACAGTGACAATAGAGAAAGCACTCACTGAAAATTGATCACCCCTTTATATACAGTACTTATTGTGCAATTCTTATGCATTTTTTTATATTAAACTAATAATTTGAGAACCCATCAGGACAATAGATAACATAGGAGAAACATTACTATAATGGAAGTTCTGCAAAAAGCTAGAACTCAGTTTGGGGCTCAACATTTTAATAAGGGTGTTGGAAAGGTAGAGTCAGTTCAAAAGAGGATAACTAGTTATTACATGGGATGCAAAGTCTCCCTCATAATGAGAGGTTGGAAAAGATGGGCTTGTTTAGTTTAGAAAAATATATAAATACATGTGTGGTCAATATAAAGGACTGGCACATGACTTATTCCTTCCAAAAACAATACTAAGGACCAGGGGGTACTCACTGCGATTGGAAAAAAAAGGGATTCCGGCAGCTAAATAGGAAAGGGTTCTTTACAGTTAGAGCAGTCAGACTGTGGAATGCCGTAGTAACCACAGATACTATAACAACTTGTAAAAAAGGGCTGGATGCTATTCTCATAACAAATGACATTATGGGTTATAAAATAATGTAGAGAGAATGTATCAGTGGTAGCAAAATGTTTAAATTGATAGACCTGTCTTTTTTCAACCTGTGTAACGATGCAAGCTTGGATAAGGCTGAGTACACACTAAACCCAGGAGCTTTTCCCAATGTATAATTTAACATTCTTATTGGCCCCAATTCCACAAATGTCTGTATACCTGCAACAGACTGCACTTTTCTATGCAGAAAGCAACACTGTAAGTTGATGTATACTATATGGTATACTTTTTTTCTCATTTGATCCCTATGGTGGGCAAGTTACTAGACTTCCAACATGACTAGGGAACCAGTAGTGTGTATATTCCCTGGACATACAGTATGTGGCCAAAAGCAATCAAAACATAGTCTGATGCCTATATCTAAGACTACTACTTTTAGCTTCCTTAAGTGGGCTTTACACGCTGCGCCATCGCTAGCCGATGCTAGCGATGGAGAGCATGATAGCACCCTCCCCTATCGTTATGCCGATATTTGGTGATCGCTGCCGCAGCGAACATTATAGCTACGGCAGCGTCACACACACTTACCTGGTCGTCGCCGTCGCTGTGAGTGCCAAACAATCCCTCCCTCAAGGGGGAGGGATGTTTGGCATCACAGCGACGTCACCGCGACGTCACTAAGCGGCTGCCCAATCAAAGCAGAGGGGCGGAGAGGAGCGGGACGAACATCCCGCCCACCTCCTTCCTTCCTCATTGCTGGCGTGTGGCAGGTAAGGAGAGGTTCCTCATTCCTGCGGTGTCACACATAGTGATGTGTGCTGCCGCAGGAACGAGGATCAACTGCGCCCACGCGACAGCAGCGATATTTGAGAATGGACCCCCATGTCAACGAGGAGCGATTTTGGACGTTTTTGCAATGATCCAAAATCGCTCCTAGGAGTCACACACAAAGAGATCGCCACAGCGGCCGGATGTGCGCCACAAAATCCGTGACCCCAACGAGACCACTGTAGCGATCTCGTAGAGTGTAAAGCCCGCTTTAATAACATATCATTAGGCATATGTATGATAAAAAAGGCTATTTACTAACTTGCATTTAGATGCTTTATATGCATAAAAGAATGGGAGTTACAACCAGAGCAACGTTTTCGGGGCCTATTTGCTAGAGAGCATCCATGTCTACCCAGGGGTGAGATGTTACTGCAAGAGGTGATTAGTAAAAATTGTAATAGATAGCTGGGAAATAGTAATCAATACAAAGTAGTGTCCAGCATGAAGGTGAGCCTTGCATTCATGTAGGTGCTCATGGGATGGGGCCTCTTTCCAAGTTTTGTTAGGACACTCTATAGCCCTGCATAAAAAGTAGATTTTTACCTTTTTTAACTTGACGTAGCTTACTAATAAAGGTGAGTGTCAACTGAAGTAAGCTTCTATAAAAGTAAATCCAAGTTATTGACAGTCCACATTATCCACCCAATTGATTTCACACTGAGGAAGTCTTTTCCTACCGTTGTAATTTATATACTAACTTAAAATCAAGTAGAAATTACAATTATAAAGCCAATGGCTGAGTTGTTATGATCTGGCTGCAACACAGAAAATAATTTTGTAATGATACAAAAAAAGGGGATGTCCGAATCTTGATATTTTATTGAATATTGAAACTCTACAAATATTAAGTTTTCTATTTTGGGAGTATAATCTTAGAGATGGGAAAAAGCAGAAGTTTTCTTATTGTAATACAGTTAGGTCCAGAAATATTTGGACAGTGACACAAGTTTTGTTATTTTAGCTGTTTACAAAAACATGTTCAGAAATACAATTATATATATAATATGGGCTGAAAGTGCACACTCCCAGCTGCAATATGAGAGTTTTCACATCCAAATCGGAGAAAGGATTTAGGAATCATAGTTCTGTAATGCATAGCCTCCTCTTTTTCAAGGGACCAAAAGTAATTGGACAAGGGACTCTAAGGGCTGCAATTAACTCTGCAGGCGTCTCCCTCGTTAACATGTAATCAATGAAGTAGTTAAAAGGTCTGGGGTTGATTACAGGTGTGTGGTTTTGCATTTGGAAGCTGTTGCTGTGACCAGACAACATGCGGTCTATGGAACTCTCAATTGAGGTGAAGCAGAACATCCTGAGGCTGAAAAAAAAGAAAAAATCCATCAGAGAGATAGCAGACATGCTTGGAGTAGCAAAATCAACAGTCGGGTACATTCTGAGAAAAAAGGAATTGACTGGTGAGCTTGGGAACTCAAAAAGGCCTGGGCGTCCACGGATGACAACAGTGGTGGATGATCGCCGCATACTTTCTTTGGTGAAGAAGAACCCGTTCACAACATCAACTGAAGTCCAGAACACTCTCAGGGAAGTAGGTGTATCTGTCTCTAAGTCAACAGTAAAGAGAAGACTCCATGAAAGTAAATACAAAGGGTTCACATCTGGATGCAAACCATTCATCAATTCCAAAAATAGACAGGCCAGAGTTACCTTTGCTGAAAAACACCTCATGAAGCCAGCTCAGTTCTGGAAAAGTATTCTATGGACAGATGAGACAAAGATCAACCTGTACCAGAATGATGGGAAGAAAAAAGTTTGGAGAAGAAAGGGAATGGCACATGATCCAAGGCACACCACATCCTCTGTAAAACATGGTGGAGGCAACGTGATGGCATGGGCATGCATGACTTTCAATGGCACTGGGTCACTTGTGTTTATTGATGACATAACAGCAGACAAGAGTAGCTGGATGAATTCTGAAGTGTACCGGGATATACTTTCAGCCCAGATTCAACCAAATGCCGCAAAGTTGATCGGACGGCGCTTCATAGTACAGATGGACAATGACCCCAAGCATACAGCCAAAGCTACCCAGGAGTTCATGAGTGCAAAAAAGTGGAACATTCTGCAATGGCCAAGTCAATCACCAGATCTTAACCCAATTGAGCATGCATTTCACTTGCTCAAATCCAGACTTAAGACGGAAAGACCCACAAACAAGCAAGACCTGAAGGCTGCGGCTGTAAAGGCATGGAAAAGCATTAAGAAGGAGGAAACCCAGCGTTTGGTGATGTCCATGGGTTCCAGACTTAAGGCAGTGATTGCCTCCAAAGGATTCGCAACAAAATATTGAAAATAAAAATATTTTGTTTGGGTTTGGTTTATTTGTCCAATTACTTTTGACCTCCTAAAATGTGCAGTGTTTGTAAAGAAATGTGTACAATTCCTACAATTTCTATCAGATATTTTTGTTCAAACCTTCAAATTAAACGTTACAATCTGCACTTGAATTCTGTTGTAGAGGTTTCATTTCAAATCCAATGTGGTGGCATGCAGAGCCCAACTCGCGAAAATTGTGTCACTGTCCAAATATTTCTGGACCTAACTGTATGTCTTGGAAATGAAAGAAGGCTAAATTTTTCAATAGGGAAAGGTCCAAGAGATGGGAGATTATAGCATTGCATGGGCAATAGATATCAAATCATTATGAATCTAAGAAAGTAGCAAATATTCACATTTGAAATGTTTTATTATTATTTTATTCAAATAAAAAATATGTTTAAAACATCAATGTAATATACCATAATATCAAAGCAATTACTGACAGTTTAATCAGAAACCAAAGCAAGTCAGTATTCAAGGGTGGTGAAAGGGAACAGAGTCCGGGTGGTTGAAGAATGAGCCCTACCCATTCATGGAAGCTAAACGCGTGAAGTGCAGATGTAAGGAAGAACTTTCAAACACCGTGAGCTCATCCGGTCTTGATGTTCCTCACTTGCCTTCATCTGACACAAACATTCTTTAGTTTGCAGAAACTCAACAGCTACTAATAATACAAATTTAATGATTGCCAAAAGCATTATGATTTCAAAAATCCCACAGGAGATCTTAATATACTTGAGATGTTACATGCCGTATCCACCTGTCTTTTCTATGATGCCACTTTCTCTTTGAGATCACAAAGTCAAGCAAGAAAACAAGAAAAGTGTGTCATAATAACATGCATTACATTAGACATGAGACACTTCATTGTATATTCACACACTAAAGCATTTGGCCTAAATATGTATGAGTACAGAACAAGCATGCTAAATGGTTTCATAACAAGTTTTCTAAGTAGTACAAGTGAATGTAAGGTTAATATATACAAGCCTAAAGCACACAACCATCTCCACTGTCTCAGCTGTACCTGCAATATATTAACTACTAGCTGTAGTACTTGGGCGTTGCACGGGATAGTAACTGTCTCTCTGTCTCTCTCCCAGTCTCTGTCTGTGTGTCGCTGTCTGTCTGCGTCTATGTCTCTGTCTGTCTGTTTCTATTTCTCTGTCTGTATTTGTATCAGTCTATCTGTCTCCATCTCTGTGTCTGTCTGCCTCTCTCTATCTGTGTCTGTCTCTATGTGTTTCTCTGTCTCTCTCTTTCCCCGTCTGTCTCTTTCCCCATCTGTCTCTTTCCAGATGTGTCTCTTTCCAGGTCTGTATCTTTCCAGGTCTGTTTCTTTCCCCGTCTGTCTCTTTCCCCATCTGTCTCTTTCCCCATCTGTCTCTTTCCAGGTCTGTTTCTTTTCAGGTCTGTCTCTTTCCCAATCTATCTCTTTCCAGGTCTGTCTCTTTCCAGGTCTGTATAAACAGTCTTGGAAAGAGATAGACCTGGAAAGAGATAGATGGGTTCCAGGTCTGTCTCTTTCCAGGTCTGTCTCTTTGCCCCTCTGTCTCTTTGCCCAGCTGTCTCTTTGCCCGGCTGTCTCTTTGCCCGGCTGTCTCTTTCCAGGGCTTTCTCTTTGCCCGGTCTGTCTCTTTGCCCGGTCTGTCTCTTTGTCCGGTCTGTCTCTTTGCCCGGTCTGTCTCTTTGCCCGGTCTGTCCCTTTGCCCGGTCTGTCCCTTTCCCGGTCTGTCTCTTTGCCCGGTCTGTCTCTTTGCCTGGTCTGTCTCTTTGCCCAATCTGTCTCTTTGCCCAGTCTGTCTCTTTGCCCGGTCTGTCTCTTTGCCCGATCTGTCTCTTGCCAGGGCTGTCTCTTTCCAGGGCCGTCTCTTTCCAGGGCTGTCTCTTTCCAGGGCTGTCTCTTTCCACGTTTCTCTTTGGCTGTCTATCTCTCTGTCTCTTTCCCCATCTGTCTCTGTCTGTCGGTCTGTCTGTCTGTCTCTTTCCCCGTCTGTCTCTGTCTGTGTCTGTCTGTCTGTCTTTTTTTCTTTCTCTCTCTATCCATCTCCCCACCGACATCTTATTACGTCACACATAAGCTTCTTATACTAACAGTTTATTTTGTTCCTATAGCAACCACTGACAGTTGCTATTTATAGCCTGTAGCTCCCACCTCCATTCAGTTTAGTAGAGGCAGGATTTTTGGAGAGTAAGTGTAAAGCGCGGGGTTAAATTTTCCCGCCGAAACATAGTCTATGACGTTCCCTGAATCACATGGGGTGTCTGTGCAAAATTTCGTGATTGTAAATGCGACGGTGCGGATTCTTTTAGCGGGCATACATACACACACACACACACACACACACAGACACACTCAGCTTTATATATTAGATTAACTACTTTACCCCACATTTTCACCATGGTATTAATATATTTGATATATAAAACTTACTAGAACCATTTTAATTTGTCTTTGTGTCATGCCTCCAACTTACTGTAGCTGCTTATCACCATAAATTGCCATAAATATCTAATTACTTTGGGGCCAAACACTGAGTCCATTACTAGTAAAAATTAGTAATGAATAGCATGTTAGCCACTGCTCAATGCTTGATTAAGCATCAGGGTGCTCGGGTATGCTCATTACCTAGGTCTCATATAACACCCGATGAAGCGATACAGCCTGCCAATCACAGTATTGCAAGTTGACAACATGAAGCTCAGGGGTTAGTATACTGAGGAGGTGTCTATCAGACACCCCCATTACTAACCCAGTAAACCAATGAAAAACTATAGAAAAAAATAGTTTATTGGAATAAGACTCCCCAACACAATCCTTTGTTCACCTATTTATTTTTAAAAATGTTCCCATGAACTTCCGTCGTAGTCCTTGTTCCCCAAATGCAGCTCTGGCAACTGTGAATGAAACTTAAGTACAGCTGTTTGGAAGCACCGGGTAGTGACAAGAACACTAAACATCGCCACTGCGTCTTTCTGATCGTAGTGTTACTCTAGTGGTTCTTATTACTGTTGTCACTACCTGGTGCCTTTGTGGGACATTTTGGTAATACATTGGTGAACAAGTGATAGTGTGTCTTTATTTAACCCCATAGCGACGGCCTAACGTCTCAAGACGTCGGAAAAACAGGGTACTTATTCTGTTCCGACGTCTTGAGACGTCAGGCCGGAAAAAGCTTGTAGCGCCCCCCAGTGACGAAAAATCTTGGGGGTTTCAGCTACCGGAGGTAGCTGAGACCCCCAAGATTATGAATCGGGGTGGTTTTTTTTGACCCCGTGAATGCGATCGCCGGTATACACCGTATACCGGCGACAACATTAAAAAAAAATAAATGGCCGGTAAAATTGATTTATTTCTCATCTGACGTGATCAAACATGTCAGATGAGAAATAAATATGAGCCCTTAGTGCCCCCCCAAAGCCCCCGGTACCGGAGAGTCCCCCCACCACCCCTACCCCCCCTCCGGAAAATCCAAGATGGCGCCGACGCGCGCTGAAAACTCCCGCCGCTGCCGGCTCTGCATTCATTTCCCTCCGATCTGAAATGATCAAACATTTCAGATCGGAGGGAAATGTCCTCCCCCTGACCACTCCTCCGGTACACCGGAGATCTCTGGTCCCCGGAGCCCTCTCCGGTTCTCCAGAGCCGCCTCCCCCCTCCCCCCTCCGGAGCGTGGAAGATGGCGGCCGCATTCATCCTGCTCTTTCTGCCGCATGTGACACGTCACATGCGGCAGAAAGTTGTCCCCAGGTCCCCCCGTCACCCCCCCCAGCCCCCAGTTTTACGTTACCTGGCTGCTGGTGCTCCGGCCCCGCGATCACGCCGCCTCCTTCTTGAAAGCTGGCGGCGCATGCGCAGACAGGGGCTGTCAGCTGGATCCCTGCAAGCAGGGATGCTGACGTCGCTACTGCACAGGCTGCTCCACTGTGGACCGGGGGAGGGTGAGTGCGGTAATCTGCAGCCACACTCCTCACATGGAGAGACTGCTGTTCTAGAAAATGGGGGGTACGTTCTGTGAGCGTGCCCCTCATATTCTAGAATGAGGTTACTGCAGGTCACTCTGCCCTAGGTTGGACCGGGGCAGTGTGAGTGCAGTATTCTCAGATTACTGCACCCACACTGCTCATGGAGAGCTTGCTCTTCCAGAAAATGGGGGATACGTTCCCTGAACGTGCCCCCCATATTCTAGAAGATCCAGAGTCGGCGTGGGACCTCCAAAATGGATTACAGCGACCGAAATTTATTTATTTTCAATAAATTGGTAAAAGAGGAATGTTTCGGGGAGTTTTTATTTCAAATAAATTTTTTTTTTGTCTTTATTTTTTTCTATTACTTGACTGGGTTAGTAATGTCGGGTATCTGTTCAGATGCCGTGACATCACTAACCCCAGGGCTTGATGCCAGGTGACATTACAGCTGGTATCAACCCCATATATTACCCCGTCTGCCATCACACCAGGGCGCGGGATGAGCTGGAGCGAAGCGCCAGGATTGGCGCATCTAATGGATGCACCACTTCTGGGGCGGCTGCGGCCTGCTATTTTTAGGCTGGGAAGAGTCCAATAACCATGGCTCTTCCCACCCTGAGAATACCAGACCCCAGCTGTCTGCTTCACCTTGGCTGGTGATCTAATTTGGGGGGGACCCTACGTTTTTGTTTTTTTTTTAAAAAACGCCTGGGGAGCCCTCCAAATTGATCACCAGCCAAGGTGAAGCTGTCAGCTGTGGTTTGCAGGCTACAGCTGTCTGCTTTACCCTAGCTGGCTATCAAAAATAGGGGGGACCCCATGTCGTTTATTTTAATTATTAATTTTTTGGGGGGCTAAATACAAGGCTAGGCACCCTTTAGTGCCACATGAAAGGCACTAAAGGGCGCCAGCTTAGAATATGCAGGGGGTGGGACGTTATATTTGTTTGACATCTATCCATTCATCCATTGTAGCATTTTAGGCTGTGCACCCACAATCGGGATTTGCAGCGTTTTGGGCGCAGAGTGTTTTCCCTGCGTCCATAGCGCTGCGTTGTGCAGTAGAAGCACAGTGGAAGGATTTTTAGAAATCCCGTGCCCACTGTGCTTCTTTTCTCCGCAGCATAAACCGACCTGTGGTGCAGCTTCCCGAGCCTCAGCATGTCAATTTATGCTGCGGAGATGAGTGTTCTCTGCAGGTAGCATAGAGCTCCACAGCGGCCTGAACCCAAATCGTGGGCATGGGCAGCTGCATTCTCCCGTGGACAACACTCACATCTCTGCAGGAGGCTGACACTGTGTACTAGACGCCGTGTCGCTGGATCATGGCCACATAGCCTAAAAGTGAGACATTTGTTGCTACAGCAACATTTTTGTGAAGTATCTGTGGATTCAAAATGCTTACTATACTCCTGAATAAAATCCAGTTTCCAAAATGGAGTCACTTGTGGGGGGTTTCTAATGTATAGGTACCCAAGGGGCCCTGCAAATGTGACATGGTGCCCGCAATTTATCTCAACTTTTCCAGAATTCAAATGGTACCCCTTCCATTCCAAGCCCTCCCGTTTATCCAAACAGAGGTTTTTGGCCACATCCCTGTGCTCATAAGACATTGGATAACAACCTGTTGGGTCCACGGTTTGTTGTTGTCTCTTGAAAAAGTGATAAATTTGATGCTGAAGCAACATTTTTGTGAAAAAAATGAAAATTTTCAATATGGCAACCTAAGCTTATCAAATTCTGTGAAGTATTCGTGGATTCAAACTGCTCACTATACACCTAGATAAAAGCCTTGAGGTGTCTTGTTTCCAGAATGGAGTCACTTGTGGTGGACAGCCACTGTTTAGGCACCTCAGGGGCTCTCCAAATGCAACCTGGCGTCCGCTATTGATTCCAGCCAATTTTGCAGTCAAATGGCACTCCTTCCCTTCCGAGCCCTGCTGTGCACCCAAACAGTTGATTTCCACCACATATAAGGTATCGCCAAACTCAGGAGAAATTGCACAATAAATGTTATGCTGAATTTTTTCCTTTTACTCTTGTAAAAAAAAAAGCTACCTGGTTGAAATAACAATTTTGTGGTAAAATTTTATTTTTTTTTTTTCATGGCTCAACGTTATAAAATTCTGTGAAGCACCTGGGGGTTCAGGGTACTCACCAAACATCTAGATAAATTCCTTGAGGGGCCTAGTTTCCAAAATGGGGTCACTTGTGCGGGGTTTCTGCTGTTTAGGTATCTTAGGGGTCCTCCAAATGTGACATGGTGCCCGCAATCTTTTTCAGCCAAATTTCCTTTCCAAAATTCAAATATTGCTCCTTTCGTTCCAAGCCCTCCCATTTTTCCAAACAAAGGTTTCAGACCACATGTGAGGTATCACCGCGCTCATAAAAAAGTGGTTAACAAACCTTGAGGTCAAATTTTTGGAATTACCTCTTGAAAAAGTGAGAAAATTGATGCTAAAGCAACATTTTTGAGAAAATTATTAAAATTTTCAATATGACAACGTAACGTTAACAAAATCTGTGAAGTACCTGTGGATCTAAAATGCTCACTATACCCCTAGATAGAAGCCTTGAGGGGTCTAGTTTCCAAAATGGTGTCACTTGTGAGGGATTTCTTCTGTTTAGGTACCTTAGCGGACCTGTAAATGCAACATGGTGCCCGCAATCTATTTCAGCCAAATTTGCTTTCCAAAATTCAAATATTGCTCCTTCTGTTCCGAGCCCTCCCATTTGTCCAAACAGAGGTTTCTGACCACATGTGGGGTATCGGCGTGCTCATAAGAAAGTGGGGAACAAGTTTTGGGGTCCATTTTGTTGTGTTATTTCTTCTAAAAGTGAATAAATTTGGGTTAGGGCAACATTTTTAGGTAAAATTTAATTTTTGCTTTTTTTCGTTCCACATTGCTTTTGTTCATGTGAAGCACCTGAAGGGTTAATAAACTTCTTGAATGTGGTTTTGAGTACTTTGGGGGGTGCAGTATTTATAATGGTGTCACTTTTGGGTATTTTCTGTCATCTAGGCCTCTCAAAGTCACTTCAAATGTGATGTGGTCCCTAAAAAAATGGTTTTGTAAATTTTGATGTAAAAATGAGAAATCGCTGATAAACTTTGAACCCCTCTAATTTCCTAACGAAAAAAAAATTTGTTTCCAAAATTGTGCTGATGTAAAGTAGATAAGTGGGAAATGTTATTTATTAACTATTTTGTGTCACAGAAATCTCTGGTTTAACGGTATAAAAATTCAAAAGTTGAAAATTGCAAAATTTTCTAAATTTTTGCCAATATTCATTTTTTTTCATAAATAAACGCAAAAAATATTGTCCTAAATTTGGTACTAACATGAAGTCCAATATGTGACGAAAAAACAATCTCAGAATCACCGGGATCCGTTGAAGCGTTCCAGAGTTATAACCTCATGAAGTGACACTGGTCAGAATTGCAAAATTTGGTCTGGTCATTAAGGTGAAAATAAGCTCCGTCACTAAAGGGTTAAGTAAACTATTTTTTCTCTGTGTGTGCTGTTTTGGATTACTAAGTTAGTAATGAGGGTGTCTGATATATGCCTCTCTATTACTAACACCAGGATTTTATGCCAGCTGACATTGCACAGCTGACATCTACCCCAAAAATTATTATCCCGATTGCCTCTGCTCCAGGGCAATCAAGAACAGCTGGGCAAAGCACCAGAATTGGTGCATCTAAAGTGATGATAAAGACCAGAAGAGACGTTAACTTTTATCATCTCAGTGATCTCTCTCCGGCCCATTGATTTTTATACAACAGTTAGCTGCTCAACTCCCTGCCAGCTCATGATAAGCTGTTGTTATAAATCTTGCAAAATCACCAACTGACAACATCAACATCTCAATGAGCAGTTCTCCTAAATACCTTATTATCTTTGTATGTAAATACAGTTATAATAGTGTACATTCCAGAACAATCCACTGATAGGTGAATTTGTTACAGCAGAACTTGTGTTGAGCTTTATAGTTTTGGGAAAAGTACAGCTTTGCTACTTACTCACCAGAGCTATCACCCAAAGAGGAGAGCCAAACTGCTAGAATTGAGGAAGTAAGAGCTGCCATAAGGGAACTACTGCCTTTACTGGTGTATGAGGCCCAGTGAAGAAGGGGGGCCCACGCCCCCAAATATTTACCTAGCTTCATTAAGCCCTGGGCCCAGGGCCCAGTCATAGCCACAGCTTATAGTATGGCTGCAGCAGAGGGGGGTGTTCATGTTGCTTTGGCCAGTTTACACTGAGTGAATGTGCGCTAATTTGCATGTGATGCATCTCAGGTATGTCATATGCAAATTAGCCATGTGGTGGCACCAGAGGCAGTGGGGCAGAGCAGTGCACGTCATCCTCGGCCAACGTGCAGCAGTGTTGTGAGGTCTCTTCACGCAGTGATCTCATTACACAACTGCGCGCAACGTATAGCCACGGAGGTGGTGAGAATGCAGAGGGGAATGGTAAGCACTCCATAGAGAAGCTGAACATTATATACACTGACATTTATTTGGGAGGGAAGGGGGCATGAGGCAAAGTGTTAAAACGAGTTGTAACATGAGAGAAAAAAGCTGAATAGTAAAAAATATGCACATCAAGCTATTTATATATAAACATATATGGCTATCAAAAACAAAGGTTAAAAACATAATTGACAAGAGAAAAAGAATGGATGAAATAGGGGGATAAATAAAATAACCCTGGCCTTATCCCCAATGAAGTATCAGGGCACTGATATTAGAATGCACATAAAGTATATAAACAAGGTGGTGTCCACAGAGAAATAATATAATCCCAAAAGACACAATACCTGGTTATACAGTTAGGTCCAGAAATATTTGGACAGTGACACAATTTTCGCGAGTTGGGCTCTGCATGCCACCACATTGGATTTGAAATGAAACCTCTACAACAGAATTCAAGTGCAGATTGTAACGTTTAATTTGAAGGTTTGAACAAAAATATCTGATAAAAATTGTAGGAATTGTACACATTTCTTTACAAACACTCCACATTTTAGGAGGTCAAAAGTAATTGGACAAATAAACCAAACCCAAACAAAATATTTTTATTTTCAATATTTTGTTGCGAATCCTTTGGAGGCAATCACTGCCTTAAGTCTAGAACCCATGGACATCACCAAACGCTGGGTTTCCTCCTTCTTAATGCTTTGCCAGGCCTTTACAGCCGCAGCCTTCAGGTCTTGCTTGTTTGTGGGTCTTTCCGTCTTAAGTCTGGATTTGAGCAAGTGAAATGCATGCTCAATTGGGTTAAGATCTGGTGATTGACTTGGCCATTGCAGAATGTTCCACTTTTTAGCACTCATGAACTCCTGGGTAGCTTTGGCTGTATGCTTGGGGTCATTGTCCATCTGTACTATGAAGCGCCGTCCGATCAACTTTGCGTCATTTGGCTGAATCTGGGCTGAAAGTATATCCCGGTACACTTCAGAATTCAGCCGACTACTCTTGTCTGCTGTTATGTCATCAATAAACACAAGTGACCCAGTGCCATTGAAAGCCATGCATGCCCATGCCATCACGTTGCCTCCACCATGTTTTACAGAGGATGTGGTGTGCCTTGGATCATGTGCCGTTCCCTTTCTTCTCCAAACGTTTTTCTTCCCATCATTCTGGTACAGGTTGATCTTTGTCTCATCTGTCCATAGAATACTTTTCCAGAACTGAGCTGGCTTCATGAGTTGTTTTTCAGCAAATTTAACTCTGGCCTGTCTATTTTTGGAATTGATGAATGGTTTGCATCTAGATGTGAACCCTTTGTATTTACTTTCATGGAGTCTTCTCTTTACTGTTGACTTAGAGACAGATACACCTACTTCACTGAGAGTGTTCTGGACTTCAGTTGATGTTGTGAACGGGTTCTTCTTCACCAAAGAAAGTATGCAGCGATCATCCACCACTGTTGTCATCCGTGGACGCCCAGTCCTTTTTGAGTTCCCAAGCTCACCAGTCAATTCCTTTTTTCTCAAAATGTACCCGACTGTTGATTTTGCTACTCCAAGCATGTCTGCTATCTCTCTGATGGATTTTTTCTTTTTTTTCAGCCTCAGGATGTTCTGCTTCACCTCAATTGAGAGTTCCTTAGACCGCATGTTGTCTGGTCACAGCAACAGCTTCCAAATGCAAAACCACACACCTGTAATCAACCCCAGACCTTTTAACTACTTCATTGATTACAGGTTAACGAGGGAGACGCCTTCAGAGTTAATTGCAGCCCTTAGAGTCCCGTGTCCAATTACTTTTGGTCCCTTGAAAAAGAGGAGGCTATGCATTACAGAGCTATGATTCCTAAACCCTTTCTCCGATTTGGATGTGAAAACTCTCATATTGCAGCTGGGAGTGTGCACTTTCAGCCCATATTATATATATAATTGTATTTCTGAACATGTTTTTGTAAACAGCTAAAATAACAAAACTTGTGTCACTGTCCAAATATTTCTGACCCTGACTGTATATCCTAACCTTAAAGGTAATGTGGCAGTAAGTCAACAGAAGTATAAAAAAATGTCCTGCAGTTTCATATTGTATTATATCTTTTGCACCGTTTAATCTCATTGCCTGTGTTGTATTTACTCCATACATTTTATTATTCATTTCTTTTTATATCCTCTATTGACTTACTACCACATTACCTTTATGGTTAGGATCTACAGCCAGGTATTGTGTGTTTTGGATTATATTATTTATCTGTGGACACTGCCTTGTTTATATTCTTATTGTACATTCTGTTATCATAGCCCTGATTGTTTTTTTTTTTCAGCCTTATATGTTTATATATTAATAGATGGGAGTGAACATTTTTTACTATACAGTTTTTTTTCCTCTCATGTTACAATTATTTTTTTGCATAGTGCTTGTTAGTATCCCTCCCTTTCTTTATGTTTATTACCCTGTGGTGCCCACTAGTTCTTTCATACCAAAGTGTTACAACAAGGGTACATTATAGAGCAATAGGCAAAATTTTGACATAGGGCACAGTATTCTGAGGAGCAGTGTGTGGGGGAATATTATACAGAGGAATAGTGTGTGGGGGGATATTATACAAGAGGTGCAGTGTGTAGGAGATATTATACAAAGTGACAGAGTTTTATATGAGGATATTATACAAAGGGGCAGTGTGTGGGGAAGGATATTACACAGAGGGGCAGTATGTGTGGAGGTATATTATACAGAGAGGCAGTGTGTGGGGGATATTACATAGAGGGACAGAGTTTGTGTAGCGGGATAGTATACGCAGGGGCAGTGTGTATTGGGGATATTATACAGATAGCCAGTGTGTGGGGGATATTATACAAAGAGGCAGTGTGCGTAAGAGGGGGCGAATAGCGCCCTCTCCTACAAAGGCGGCGTTAGTGTAAATTGCTTGTGCCTTAAAGTATATTGCCTATTTCAAGGTAGATATAAGGTGTAGCATAGCCGTATGTGCACGACGTTTGGCTCCACCCAGCAATCACTGCTGGAATAGGCTATGTAGTAGGAAAATGTGTTTGTTAATGTACTGTACATACTGTGTAACAAGTATGGAGAACTGCTAGTATAGACTATATAGTAGGAAAATATGTTTGTTAATGGAGTGTAAATACTGTGAAACATGTATAGAGAAGACTGACCCCTCGTGCTGTGTTAGGCAGGGGATGTAGTACAGGACAGGTGTACTATAAATGTAGGTTCAGAGATAGAAACTAGGGTTAAGTTGTAACTAGGGAAGCAAGCAGCAGGAGAAAAATGAGAGTAGAAGTTAATTAGCTATAATAAGGTGCACCAGGAGCACAGGAAGTGTAGCAGGGTGGTTACCAGGGAGACGGAGAGAGGAGGGAGGAGAAGCAGAAGGTATTAGAATGTGTGTAGGAAATGTTAATCAGTCAAGCGGCAGGAGCTAAAGCAGATAGCGGGGCCCAGTGCCAGGGCCTGCCTAACAAGGAGGATACCCCCCAGGTGTCAAGACATCACCCAGTGAACAGGCGGCAAGGTGACCTCGACCGGTGGGATGTTGGGACTTGGAGACCCCAGTGGGACATCGTACTGGCCAGGAGCAGCTGCACAAGTTAGACATGGTAGCCACACAGAAGGGATTCCGGGGGAAAAGTTACACAGGACTTAGCTGCTGTACCCAGGGCAAGTTGACCTGAAGCAGAGTTTTTCCCCTGAGGTTAGTTGGAAGCAGCATGAGTGGTCCTTAGGACCTGAAGCATGGATTCAGAGTGTGCCACAATAAAGGAGTTCCAGTTGTTTTTTACCAGAGACTGACGTGTAATTATTGCCGCAGTTCCCCCTGCAAAGACGAAGAAACAGCAAGGAGATATGGGGGCGATCTCAAAGGTAACGGCTGATGCCTACGGTCCAAATGGGAGCCGCACACACACATTCACATTATCTGAAGCAGGGGAACGAACAGTCGGCCATCATCTAACTCCCCTCTTCATGTGTATGGGGGATATTATACTGAAGGGCAGTTTGGGGGTTTATTATACAGAGGGGCTGTGTTGGGGATATTATACAGAAGGGCAGTGTTGGAGGTATATTATAGAGTAGGGCAGTGTGGGGGGGTTATACAGAGGAGTAGTGTCGGAGAGATATTATGGAGAAGGGAGTGTAGCAAGTATATTATCATTATACAATTTCCTGAGGGAATTATGTTATTTCTAGAGCAACTTTAATGGTGTCAACACATTTTCGGCCATGACAGAGTGTATGTATGTATAGAGTTTGATTGGTGAGGATGAAGTACAGAAGTGGAGTTTTTAATAAAGTGGCAGTGGGACTGGGGAAGGGTTGAGGTGGAGGCGTAGCCTGGATGGTGCCTGGGCAGAGACTCAAGGGGGTCCAAAAAGTTTTCTATAACAAGGCTCTGAAATCCTGGTGGCAGCCTTGTGAGTAATTACACTCTCCCGTTGTTCTGAGTTGCTCAGTAAGTAGACAACTTGAGAATAACCCTTTCAGTGGAATAGTAATTTCCTATTGTAATAGGCAATCTTTTCAATGAGGGTCAAGGCAGTCAACCCCCACCTATCAGACATGGATTGGATATACCATAAATGAATATAGTAAAATACTTCTGGAAAATATAAATCATAGAATATGAATGTAATAATTCTTACTACTGTGGGACAGAGAGGCCAGACCTGCGATGATCAGTGAATGTGCATGGCAGCTACTTTTGACGTTTGGACTGGGATCTCATCAGACAAACCAAGAAAATGTCTTCACCCCAGCACAGATACTGAGATAACCTTTGAATCTCACCATCAGTAGTGGAAGATCAAGCTACAAATTGAAAAATATCTGTCAATTTTCCTTTTGGTTTCAAAAGCAACATCACAAATACAAAATGAGTTGATAAACTAATAATTGCTACTGCTAGCGAAGACTGTGCACCATATAGGTATGTCTACTAGCGAGCACCTCACTGCTGAGGCCAATCTAAGTTTGAGAATAACTGTTCTATACTAGGGATACACCAAGACCGGTGCCGATCAGCACCTATATTGTTTACAATGGCACATTGGCCCATCCATTTGGGCAGCTGTCCATGTTACTGCAGTTTAGGCCATTTGAGTGAATCTACGGCAAAACCATAGCTTGATGACCTGTGGCGGCATGGCTTTCTGCTTTACCACTATCTCTATCTTTGAACATATGCTTACAATACAGGAACCGAGAATGTCACTGTGCAAACTTATGCCTAAACAGTTAAATGTGAGCTTGGAAAAATGGGCTTGAGCTACTTATCTAACAGTCAAATGTTCTCCGCAGGGAGCTATTTTGTCTAACAAGCTGCTTTTCCATATTTAATGCAGAAAAAAGCGTTGTGACACATGTCTTCAACATTTCCAATTTACGTATCTTGCATTTAGAAGTTTTGATAAAAATGACTTCTTCTTCAAAGTTCTACTTTATATTATGGAAATATTGTGATCTAGTCATGAGCCGGTTGTACTAGCTACAATTAAAGGGGCACCAATGCAAAGGCCTATTTCACAATGGTCCTAGTGGTAATCATAGATGGAAGTAGGTGACATGGGAGAAGGCATGTCTGGTATTCCAGGCAGCACTCCGATCAGCCTCTCCCTAGCCTTTAGTGGCTGATAACAGTGAACAATATACTGCATTCAACTGTGCATGAAATGTAGATCAGGTACATCGTCTGAATAGTGTCCCTTTTAGTTGAAAGCAAGTTCATGTGCAGGCAGACAATAATTGTGCCTAGTAGACCCAGCTATTTATTCTGCATGTGGCATACTAATATGTTTGCTCACCCCTCCCTTTTATAATAAATGCACAAGTTTTACCAATACCTGGTGACAGATGGCCTTTAAGATAAGCTATCACATCAGTTTACTGAGCGTAAGACATTTTTACATTAGTTAAATACCAAAAATACATAAACTTATTATTTTTGCCATAAAGTTACAAATGTCCCAAAACACAGTATAATCCTCTGCAATAAACACTTTGAAAACATAAACAAACAAAAAAAAACCTTCTAAATAAACACAACGTATTAACAAATGTGCATGAAATAATTCTAAACTTGATATATTTATAAATATTTCATTACCTGAGGCCCAACCGAGAATCCTGGATGAGACTGGCTAAGGTGATGAGGATCATTCGTACCCGACTCAGCCGGCACGGAGTTGCCTCTGGCCCCTACAATGTAAAGAGAATGGGAGCCTCATTATGTGCAGCAGAGATCAGCATGTTACATTTCACTAGTGATGTCACAGAGCATTAGGCAGAAAATGATATGCTTAAATGGTTTATCAATAACCCCAGAGCTCAAATCACTTATCAGCTGCATAAATTATGCTAACGCTCATTCAGAGCAGCCGGCTCATTCAGGGAGATACAACGATCTGACAGCAGAGAAACTGAACCTATCATCAGTAAGGCTAATGTGGGTCGCATTATCCATCAATTTACATACACGACTTCCCAGCGTGACTGGGTACTGCAATTTCTTTTTCCGCTCCAATGAATGAGAGCTCGTGTAATTCCTAAGCATGGTACAAATAAAGAAACACTGGGAGCAGGGCTTTTCTTTACGACAGATGTACTAACACCTTCTTTTTTGTTTCCTAATAATCATATAAGTAAAAGATCAGTAGATGAAAATATTCTCTGGATCTGTGCTATATCTATCCCTATCACACTATCATAAGCAGCCCACTATAATGTTTCACACTGTTTACAAGTAATCTAAAGACATGAACATTTTTATATATATACACAGAGAGAGAGAGAAAGAGAGAGAAAATGGAGAGAGAAGAGAGAAAAGAGAGAGAGAAGAGAGCGAGAAGAGAGCGAAGAGAGAGAGAGGAGAGACAGGAGAGAGGGAGAGAGTCCCTGCTCAATTTAAGACTCCTTGTTCAAGATAAGAGGGACTACTAGTTTACTCTGGGACCAGGATATGCAACCTATTATACTCAATGGTGGTGTAAGGGGAAGACGGTAGAGGAGAGAATCGATAACACAGCAAGGGGAGATGGTGCAGAGCTTTCTAGAGCTGCATTCACATCTACACTACTTAATACTGCAGTATAATTTCTTTTGTGCTACTGTCATGCAATGTACTGCTCTGTACACACCAGGTGTCATGGTGATTTTGGACTCACACTGCAGAGTTTAACACGCTTGGTTAGTCAGAGCCGGGTGTCAACCAGTTTTGTGCTTGCTGATGATCAGCCTGGCAGGTGTTAATTCCTACTAGCCTGCGAATTGCTGCTGGGATCACTGGTTACTTAACACCTATCTGTTATGGTTCAGGGACCGAGGAGGATCAAAAAATGCGGAAACCCAAAAAGTAACCAGAGTGGCTGGAACCTTAACGGACTGCAGACCTAATCCTGACACACAACTAGAAGTAGCCGTGGGACAAGCCTACGATGACCTAGTTGTCTCGACACAACCGGAGAACTAAATATTCTTACAGATAGAAATATAAGAAAAGCTAATCTTATTAAGAGCAATTTCCAAAGATATAGATAGCCCCCACATGTAAAGACTACGGTGATATAGGAAAACATAATACAAAGCTAGTAAAACAGGTTCAGAAAAGGTGAGGCCCAAACTATCTTTATCGGAAAGGATAGGAAGGAGTACTGTCTACAGCCATAAAAACCCTAAAAAATACTAGCACGTCTGATATGGAAAAACTCTGAGACCAAACGGCCTCTCCCTCACTATATCAGCACTCTGATGTTACTGGGATCCAAAAACACTAATATAGATGGGGGACTGAATTAATACCAAGCATGACAAAACACAATACATTGCAGAATCATGGAGCTGGGTATACAGACACTCCCAGCAGGGAATGATCCAATTCCACCAGGAACTCCACACATGCAAAATAGGAATCAAGCATTAGTATCAAAGCAGAAAAAACAACAAGAAAGTGGAAAACAATAAGCAGAGGTACAAGACCAACTTATCTGAGAGGAGTTCTGGTAGAGAACAGAGCTGGTTTCAGAATGTCCTTAACACACAGGATATCCATTGAGCACCAGCAAGTAACAGGAGAAAACTTCTCAGCTATATAGCCCAATCAGAGAGACCTGATTGCCAGTCCTCCATAGGTGTGTGGCTTTCATTCCAGAAATCAACTGCACCACCAGCAGTGACCACAAAGGGAGCCCCAAACTGGAAAATGTATTCACAACACCTATCACAGCCACCTCCACCCTTTTAAAGATGGTGTATCCTGCTCCTCCATGCCGAATATAGCAAAAGTGATATTGATCTTGGTTCAGCTTCTGGAGCACTGCTATTCTATCTTGGTGTGTAGTGGAGATACCCTTGTCATTGTGTATTTCCTTCCTTTTCTTTATTTCCCTCCTGTGCACATATTATCTTTACCTCCATGAGTGACTGCTGTGAGCATGAGATTTAGTTTCTCCCTGTCTGTTTATTTGTGAAGGGATTTATCACACCAGTCCCGGCCCCCTCCCGGGGTGACGGTGAGGGGGTATAAGATCAGAGCTTCTCAGGAGTTAGGGTTACGCTGGGGGGCCAAATCTCACCACCATCGGGTGTACCTCTGAGATTGGCAACAGTTAGAGGCTCTCCTACCCTGAGCGGAAGCTTAGCAGTCCCAATTCCTAGTCATTCCGTTAGTACCGTTATAGCTGCTGCTTCTATCTGTATGCTAAATAAGTAATTTAATACTGCTTTGTGAATGATGTGCTGTGCATTTGAGACATTATAGCAGCTAGTCTCCTTCCACTAGCTCAGAGTCAATTGCAGAATTGCAGAATAAGAGATAATCTGGTGAAAACACAAGATAAAGTCATATAATAGCCTGAAATTGTGTTATTCCTTATGTACACACACAACTGTTATTTTGAAAAGTTACTTGAAAGTAAAACTACCTTTTAACTCTTACACATTAAACTTTTACAAGTCTAAAGTCTCCAGGTGTCTGAATATTCTCACCAAAAGTTCACTTTTTGGATTGCAACATTTTAGGGATAATTTTTTAGTTTTTGGCCAAATAGATATCTTTTTTTTAGGGGGGGGTGGCACAAATAGGTCTTTTATGTGGCTTTAAGTAACATTTTATGTAGATTTAACATATTTTTTGTTATTATTACATCAAAATCATCAATGAAAATGTAGTCAAGTTACAGAATGGAGACTTGTTTTGTGATGGTGGTATTGGAGAAATGGTTAAATACCTGCTAGTATTTTAGTACTTTTTGCACAAATTGCTGTTCTCTAACAAGGAGCATAATGTTAAAATTTACAACAAGTGTTTGCTCAATGAATCATCCAATAGATTTCAGTGTTCAATTAGAATTGGAATTTAAACAGTCCTCCTCATCATGCTGTTCCCATTTTTACATCATGAGACCAAGATGACATCTATACAATTGATCAACAGTACGCCACCATTGCGAGGGTTCAAGCATTATGTTCTCAGACGGAAGTGGCCACTGAGCTTAGAGTGTCACAAAGTGTCATAAGCAGGTTGCAGCAGAGATGCAGAGAGACTGGAAGAGTCACAGAAAGGCATAGAAGTGGACATCATTTGGCTACATCCCATACTGATAACAACTTCATTGTGAACAATGCCTTTCAGAACAAAATTATGAATGCCACACAACTCCAGGCATATTTAAGGGAGGTGAGAGCACCCAAGTTTCACCCCATACCATTCAAAACCATTTGCACAACGTTGTTTGCATGTTAGATGGGAGACCAGTGGGCCTCAATGCTGTTGACTGATGAAAGTCGATTCATGCTGAGCAGAAATAATGGCCGCTAACGATGTTTGAGACATCGAGCGTGCTATGAATCAGCCACTGTTGTCAGCAGACGAGCCTTTGGTATAGGTGGTGTTATAGTGTGAGCAATTTTGTCCAATCAATACAGACCTGCTTTACATTTTGTGAAGGCTACAATGATAAGCCAACACTAGTTGGATAACATCATTAATCCAGTCATTGTGCCTCTTCATAAGCAACACAGGCCTAATTTCATCTTCGTGGGCGACAATGCTCCAGCTCATAGAGGTCGCATCCTTATGGAATGACTGTTGGAGACTGGAATATTTCAAATGGAGTGGCCTGCACTTTCTTCACACCAAAATACCATAGGAAATCTATGGGATCAGCTAAGTTGCTGTATAGTGGTTCGTAACTCTGTACTCCAGAACCTCAATAATCTGAGGGCTGCCCTTCAATAAGAATGGATGCCATTCCTCAGCAGACAATAACTCAACTTGTGAACAGCATGAGACATCATTGTCAAGCTGTAATTAAAGCTCAAGGCCACATAACAATTTATTGAGAGATTGATATTTTTGGTATACCCTATTGTTGGCTTTTGTTTCAATAAATTAATTGAGAAGAGGAAATCACCATTGCTTGCTTGCTTGCTTCTACTTAAAAGCCCTACTTTCATGATAACATTTCACTGTAGCATGAACGTTTTACGTTTTCCTTAAATTTCAACTGAAAACCAAATATCCCCAAGTTTTTATATGAGTAGTGTATATTTCTAAACGTGCTTTTGACATGAATTTCTCACCAGATACCGGTAACAACTCATTCAATCCACACATAAAGAAATCAAATCATAGCTGTCCATAAATGTAATGATGTGTAATTATTAATGAGAAATGACAAAGGGAAAAAGTATTGAACACACTGAAATTTACTTAATACTTCATACAAAAGCATTTGTTGGTGAGGACAGCTTCAAGACGCTTCATTGTAAGTTGAGACTAGTCACATGCATTGCTCAGGTGTGATTTTATTCCATTCTTCCGCACAAACATTCTTAAAAACCAGAGTTCATAGAAGGAGGCCACGGAAACTTCAGAATTGTAATCTTCTATTGGATTCAGGTCAGGCAACTAGCTGGGCCATTTCATTTCTTTCTCTGAAATGAATTGAAAGTTTCCTTGGCTGTGTTTGGGACCATTGTTGTGCTGAAATGGCCACCCTTGTTTCATCTTCATCATCCTGGTAGATGGCAGCAGATTTTTATCAAGAATGTCTCTGTACATTTGACAATTCATCCTTCCTTCAATCACATGATGTTTGCCACTGCTTTATTCTGAAAATCAGCCTCACATGATGTTCCCACCTCCAAACTTCACTGTTGGTATAGTGTTTTTGGGGTGAGATGCAGTGCCTTTTGGCCTCCAAACATGCTGTCTATTATAGTATCCAAAGATTTCAATTTGTTCTCATCTGACTAGACTATATAATCTCAGTATTTCACAAGCTTGTCTAAACGTTGTTAAGAAAACTTTAAACCTGCTTGACCATGCATTTTTGTTTTGTAATGGAGTCTTTTGTGGTGAGAGTTCATACAGTCTATGGAGGAACTTATTGTTTTCCTTGAAACAATTGCACCTGTTGATTCAAGGTATAGCTCTCCACAGGTGGGTCCTGGCTTTTGAAGGAGAAATGTAGTCAAATCACCCTTGTGGTACTTAGTCTATGGGCTCCAAGTTAAATAGAAAAAATGGGTGAAAAGGACTGGCCTTTTTTTGAACATGGGCTAAGGACGACACTAGTCAGAAACACATTGACTTTTGTTTTTGCGCTCTGTACTTACTGTGCTTTTTTTCTTTGGTGATATTTTAATCAAGATTGAATAAATCGACTTATTTTAATTTTGCTTTGTTGACTTTTGTGCCTGCCATTTATAACCAATTGTTTTTTGGTACCTGGCTTTTCGACAACTCTTCTGATACTTATCTTTACTCCTCTATCTGAAATCTTTTGCGGAGCACCTGGTTTTGGCTGTTTTATGGCAAAAGGATATTCTTTTGTATTATGGCCCCAAGAGTCTCACTGGCCTCTTCAGTAGTTTAGAAATTATTCAGTAACCAATGCCATCAGTATGTTTTGCAACAATAGTGTTACGAAGGTCTGGAGAAAGCTCACTGGTTTTACTCATCATGAGATGTTTATTGTGTGGCAGCTGGGTAATAAGACACCTTTTTATAGGCCATCATTTGAACCAGCTGACATTATTTTTCACTAAGTGGCAGAATAGCTTTCTAATAATTAACAGAATTCAGCTGGTGTCATGACTTTCTATGACTTTTTGCAACTCTCTTTCTTCATGTATTCAATACTTTTTCCCTGTGTCATTTCTAATTATTACACATTACTACATTTATGAACATCTATGTTTTGATTTATTTGACTTCTTTGTGGATTGGATGGGTTGTTACTGACATCTGGTGAGAAATGAATTTCCTTTAGAAATATTTTTACTTATAAAATTGGTGACATGTTCAATACTTATTTCACTTGCTTTATCTCTATGCCAATATGTTGTCTTACTGAAATCACTAGGTCTTTTAAAGACTAAATAAACTTTTATCTTTTTTTTATCATAAATCATGAAGACAAACAGAAAATATACTTTGTAATACATTTTACTGCAGAACTAACTTTCCACCACTTCTCCTCTCTCATGCTGCCAGGTCTTGTGCTATATATCACCCTAGTGCTGGATTCACAGTTACACTCTCAGTACTGCTGTACATTGTTTTTCGTTGTGCTGATCTTGCAGGTGTGAGAGAGAAATATAGTGGAGAAAAATCTCCTCTTCTCTGTAAGTAATGTGGAAAACACATCTTAGCAGCTATTTTTCACATACCTGAAGCTGTGCTCTGGGAAAACTAGAAATGGAAACTGCAAAGGTGTATAACTCTTAAAAACTATTTTTGCTTATGCACTTTAAACCTTATTGATGTTAGTGCTATATATTTCTGATACACAACTCCAAACCCCCGGCATAAACTTAGAAATACATAGTACAATTCTGGCTTCTTGCAGCTGTCACTGGGGTGAACACACGGAAGCTTACTGAATTCAGATTTATGATGTATTATTTCCATTAACATTTGACAATTTCATACTGATGATAATTCATATTATTCTTATCAATGTATTCTCCTAATGGATAACAATTTATTGCACCCAATAGTTCAGTTTGAAGATACTTTTATATCTTGATCACTTAAGGCCATTAGAGTTGTAGACACTTTAACCAATTTGTGGTGTTTATATGGTATATACAGCCAAGGGACATATTTTGTTCTTAGTTGATTTAATCTTCTTGAAGGCTCAATGTGCTACGATAGCGTTTAGGTCAGGGCCACAAGAGGGACTACTGTGATCCTCGCATGACACTCGGCTCATGCTGGCAGCACAGTGGTAGCCGAGTGTCATGTGAGTGTCACTGTGACTGAGGTTCGATATTGAGATCAGACCACAACTGCGGGCCGGCTCTGAGGAGGGGAGGGTTGGCGCTGCAGAGGGGAGGAAGGGATTTATCTCCCTCTCTCCTCCGTTGCCAGCTATTGCCATTCTTGCTCTGCACTCGCATTACACTGGTGTACTGCGAGTGCAGTGCGATTTTTCCCTCGCCCCATAGACTTGAATGGGTGCAAGAGAAACAAGAATCGCATTGCACCTGCAGCATGCTGCGACTGTTTTCTATTTCTGATTAGTGCTGAGAAAATAATCGCTCAAAGGTGCTGGCACATAGGCTAAAATTGGTCCAAATGGAATGCGATGTTTTATCGCATTCCACTCACTCCAATTTTCATGCCGTGTGTCTTAGGCCTTACTTTTGGTTACAGCTCATTCACTTTGACTGCTGGCTTCTCTGATTCTGTAGGTACAACCACATACTGCCTGCTCTGATCTTACTTATCAATCATGGGTAGGTGCCCGTGATGCTGTGGTATTGAACTGACACTAAGTCCTGGGTATTATGCTGTTTCCTCTACTGTTTACTGCATCTCCTGCTTACTTACTGCATTATGAGGGTTCCCTTGGGTTTTATCAATGGATTAGCTCACTTAAATAGCCACAATATGCTATGGGTACTTAAGCACATGGTTAGGGTACCTTCTCACTTAGCGATGCAGCAGCGATCCGACCAGCGATCTGACCTGGTCAGGATCGCTGCTGCATCGCTACATGGTCGCTGGTGAGCTGTCAAACAGGCAGATCTCACCAGCGACCAGTGAACAGCCCCCAGCCAGCAGCGACGTGCAAGCGACGCTGCGCTTGCACGGAGCCGCCGTCTGGAAGCTGCGGAGACTGGTAACTAAGGTAAACATCGGGTATGGTTACCCGATGTTTACATTAGTTACCAGCGCACACCGCTTAGCTGTGTGTGCAGAGAGCAGGGAGCCGCGCACACTGAGCGCTGGCTCCTTGCTCTCCTAGCTGCTGTACACATCGGGTTAATTAACCCGATGTGTACAGCAGCTACATGTGCAGAGAGCCGGAGCCGGCAGCACAGGCAGCGTGAGAGCTGCGGAGGCTGGTAACTAAGGTAAATATCGGGTAACCACCTTGGTTACCCGATGTTTATCTTGGTTACAAGCTTACCTCAGCTGTCAGACGCCGGCTCCTGCTCCCTGCTCGCTTCATTTGTCGCTCTCTTGCTGTCACACACAGCTATCTGTGTGTCACAGCGGGAGAGCGGCTTTGAAGAAAACGAACCAGGGCTGTGTGTAACGAGCAGCGATCTCGCAGCAGGGGCCAGATCGCTGCTCAGTGTCACACACAGCGAGATCGCTAATGAGGTCACTGCTGCGTCACAAAAAGCGTGACTCAGCAGCGATCTCGGCAGCGAGCTCGCTGTGTGTGAAGCACCCCTTAGTCGGGGTCCTCTTACAGATTTTGATTTGGAGCTTACAGACTATCTACACTTTTGCAACAATTTATTTTATTGTTCATCTGTTTCCTAAAAGCAAAATGAAGCAACTTTATAAATAATCTTCAATAAAAAGTATGTAGCAGTGTGTGTGTACTTCTTTGATTTAGCTGCCAACTTTTACAAAATTGTTATAAATCGGTTTATAATAGAACAAAAATATCCTTTAACATCAGATTTTATTAAGATAATATTAAAAATCCAAACCAGTGAACTTTAAGGTGAACAAAAACACGCAATTTTTTTATAGGTGCACAGAAAAGGAGAAGATAAACTGATCCTGAATGATTCACTCCCTCCTGTGCCCTACCTGGCAGTGGAGGTTGGCACCCTACATTACGTAAATGGCACCCCCGCTCACCGTAGACTTCCCCTAACTATCCCTGTATGTCCCTGTCAGAACAAGGTTGCCTGAAAAAGTGCCATAGTGCATAACAATAAACCATAAAGTGCACAGTGCTGATGGCAAGAGACAAATTTGATATAGGCAGATACAGGGTAGGTATAGATATTAAGGGTACCTATCACTCTTCTCTGTACATAGACCTTTTCAAAAATTTGTAGGTCAAGAGCTTCTCATGGACTACAAAACCTCAATGCGTTTCCCCCTCCTCAAGGTTCATCAGGAGGTCAATGAGGAAGCCCAACTTAAGGTCTATATGCCAAGCAGCCCATTACTAGTCAAAATTCATGCAGCCGGTTCCCAGCATTGTGACCAGAGCTATAACTAGCTCACACCACAATGGTAGCATAGATGATGAAAATGATATCCTAACATGTTATAAATTGGTCAAAGCTTCAGCTCCTGGTTTTGATTTATATCTGTAGAGAGGGTAAAGTATTTTAAAGGGATTGTCCAGTCTAAAAAGAAAAGTTTAGCAGTCACTCTATGTGACTGTGGACTGAAGAATCATGACAGTAAGCAACGTACACACTGTCACACTTATCCTGTCTTCGACATGCAGGTGGGCAGGCACGTGATGGCATGTCTGTGATTTGCATTCTCACAGTCACATGCCGACTAGACTCTCCTTAACTCGAACACTGATAATAGGAGGAGAGTCTAGTGATCAGGTGATCACAAGTATTCATATTGCATACATACGATAATGTGACTGACCACTGAAGAATTCAAGGGAATCATGACATTGTGTACAATGCACACTGTCACAATTCGGTAGTCTGAGGTCATATACGATTACTACAGATGGGAGGAAAAGAAAATAGAATTTAGAACAGGAGGAAAATATGTGAAGAGGAAATTGCAGAACAGAAGCTGTGCTAATTTATTTGCTACTGAAAACCTCAGCACCCTTGCACACCTCATATCCAGGCTATATTACTGGGAAGACACTCCCAAAAGAGAAAAATGTAAAACTTGGATCAGGTTGCAAACTGCAAAACAAGGAATGAAGAGAAGAAGACTACATTGTGAAACATAATACAATTGTACTAACTAAAGATAACTACTAACATATATAAAAAAACAAGGCTAAACAATTTTCCATGCCGAAAGCATCCATAGTCTTTAAAAGTACTTCTCCATTGGATACACTGTATTTTAGAAAAGAGAAATTTACTCTTCGTTGTTTGAAATTTTCTTATGGTTACATTAGGTTCAATTTTTTTTCATAATTATGATTGGATCATGAGTTTTTTCAGTGATCAGATTTCTGATTATTTGTTGGATCATTCCAGAATGAGACCTAAATTTACAAGTTTATGGCATTGCAAAGTTAAGTATGATTACAATAGGCCACCATTGGTCAAACTGCAAAAGGACCATTGTACTTTGTTTACCAAGGTTCATCCATGTGTTGGGCTGTTCTTGTTGAGCAACTCAGGCCCATTTCTGCAAAGAGGGTAAACTGCAATATCAGGAAAATGCTTATACAGTAATTACCAAGAGACAAGAATATCTTCGATTTATTTTCACTTTTTCCACTGGATTTACTAGTGATTACCCTTAATTGAACCATACAGCCAATTAGTGAGCTCAGTGGCTCAGAGTGGATTGTACTGTCTACTCAGTCAAATTCCCTGAGCTTAATTATTGACTGCAGCACTGTTAATGTCATATTAGCATTGCAGCCAATCAGTGAATTCAGTGGTTTATACTGTCTACTCAGTCAAATTCCCTGAGCTTAATTATTGACTGCAGCACTGTTAATGTCATATTAGCGTTTCAGCCAATCAGTGAGTTGAGTGGTTTGTACTGTCTACTCAGTCAAATTCCCTGAGCTTAATTATTGACTGCAGCACTGTTAATGTCATATTAGCGTTGCAGCCAATCAGTGAATTCAGTGATTTGTACTGTCTACTCAGTCAGAGCCGCTAAGCTTAATTATTGGCTGCAGCACTGTTAATGTGATATTAATGTTGCAGCCATTCTGTGAGCTCAGTGGATTGTACTGTCTACTTAGGGCGGCTTTGCACACTACGACATCGCAGGTGCGATGTCGGTGGGGTCAAATCGAAAGTGACGCACATCCGGCGTTACTTGCGATGTCGTAGTGTGTAAATCCTAGATGATACGATGAACGAGCGCAAAAGCGTCGTTATCGTATCATCGCTGCAGCCTCCGACATTTCCATAATGCTGGTGCAGCGACAGGTGCGATGTTGTTCCTCGCTCCTGCGGCAGCACACATCGCTGTGTATGAAGCCGCAGGAGCGAGGATCATCACCTTACCTGCCGCCGGCTGCAATGAGAAGGACGGAGGTGGGCGGGATGTTTACATCCTGCTCATCTCCGCCCCTCCGCTTCAATTGGCCGCCTGCCGTGTGACGTCACTGTGACGCCGCACGACCCGCCCCCTAAGGAAGGAGGCGGGTCGCCGGCCATAGGGACGTCGCACGGCAGGTATGTGCGTGTAAAGCTGGCGTAGCGATAATAATCGCTACGGCAGCTTTCACTATATATCGAACGTGCGACGGGGGCGGGACTATTGCTGCAGCATCGGTAACACATTGTTACTGATGTCGCAGCGTGCAAAGCCCGCCTTAGTCAGAGCCCCTGAGCTTAATTATTGTCTGCAGTGCTTGTTAATGTGATTTTAGTGTTGAGTCAATAGCAGACACCGGGAGCAGCAATGGAAACTCACTGCTGGACATGGGGAGGGTGAGAAAAGGACTGTTCATCTGTTTCTTTGTTTTGTCTTTTAAAACAAAATGCGGCTTTAGAAAACGGAAAACGCCTTTTAAATTAATCCATCTTGAAACCTATAAATATATAAATGTTAAAGTATTTTTTATCATTGTGGAATACAGACAATGCTGTAAGATACCAGCTTGGCTCTATGCTGTGTCATAATATTTGCATCTTTCCCCCTAAAAGCGTAAAACCCCTTTAACAAAAATATCTTCTCTTAATATTTTTACAATATTTTAGCAATTTATAATGACAATAAAATTGACTACTACATATAACTCAATGGATTTGCCTATCTCTACGTCAATCAGAGAAGGACCACACAATAGGATTAAGTAATAAATGTGCAAAGCTATAATGCGTAAATTTGAAAATCTGATTAATCTGTAATATCCTTTGTGCAGAAAGTCAGAAATGGACATTGCTCTGGGAATACTTACAAGCACTCAGCTGAAATATCTAAATTGATTTTGGAACAAACTAATAAAAACACCGAGACTTGCTGACATTTTTATAAAGTGATTTCTGTCAAAATACGTCTGGCATTTAAATGACCACTGTCATTTTCAGACCGAGAGAAGATGCCCTATTGTAATTCTAAGAAACAAAACAAAAAAACAGTTTCCCTAAATATCACTCATGAAAGCAATGATTTTTCCTTAGAATAAAATTAGTTATAATGGAGAGTGTACGCCTGTGGTGCAGCATCATCATGGTATATCATTTTACCATGGAAGTTTATCACAATATATCAGACAATAAATTATATGGGGGATTATATTAGATGGGGGAATGACTCCCTGATAATGCAATGTCTATATAAACCTATTTACTGTATGTATCTAATAAAGAGAATGTAATAGAAATATTTTACTCCTATAAAATACAACTTCAAATAACAAAGCAAAAATCAAGATATCCTAGGCCAGGGGTCTCAAACTTGGCTGAGGAATAAGGGCCGCACATAGAAAAAAAAAATTGGGAGCCACATTCTTTTCAGGACAAAGTGACAGTTTTATTGGTACACCTTTGAACACTGTTTTTTAATATGAATGTATATACTGTATATATATCTATCTATACACACACACATATATATATATATATATATATATATATATATATATATATATATATATATATATATGTTATAAACATGTGAAATATATAAACACATGTTTGCTGGTAAAAAAAAAATCATGCTTTATTTTTTTTTAGTTTTTTACATTTTATCCCCTTTTTGTAAGTAATACATTTTTACAATAAGCACCGTATAGTAATTTTGGCCGACATCTTATAGTGATGCTCCCATCCTGTTCCCCTTCTGGTAGCAATGTGCACCATCCTGCTCCCCATTCTGTAGTAATGTGCCCAACATTGTCCACTTGTAGTAATGTGTTCATCCTTATTTCCATCCTGTAGTAATGTGCTCATCTTTATTTAAATCCTGTAGTAATGTGCCCATCCTTGTCCCCATCCTGTAGTCATATCCCCATCTTGGTCCTCTTCCTGTAGTAATGTGCCCATTCTGGTCCTCATCCTGTAGTAATGTGCCCATCCCTCACCCCATCCTGTAGTAATCTCCCCATCCTGTAGTAATGTGCCTTTATTAATGTCCCCATCCTGTAGTAATGTGCCCATTCTGAAGTAATATGCCCATCCTTGCCCCCATCCTGAAGTAATATGCCCATCCTTGTCCCCATCCTGTATTAATGTGCCCATCCTTGTCCCCATCCTGTAGTAATGTGCCCCATCCTTGTTCCCATCCTGTAGTAATGTGCCCCATCCTTGTGCCCATCTTGTGGTAATGTGTCTATTCTTGTGCCCATCCTATACTAACGTATCCGTGCAGGTCCTTTTCTTGGAGTAATGGCCCCTTTATTGGACCTCTTCTTGTAGCAATGTCCCATCTTGGTCCCCTGTTGTGCAATTTTACACACACATCCTGACCTGTGCAGCCTCAGTGGAAAACGCACACGCACACACAGCAAAACTTTCTTCTCCCCTGTCCTCCATTCCCTTGGTGTCCTCTTTCCTCTTTGCTTCATGCGGCCCGCAGGCACATGGAACCAGTAATGATCGCATCCACTGTCAGCACTTCATCTGCGCAGAGTCAAGTTCTCTATAGCAGCAGTTGGCCAATCAGAGGCAAGCGTCAAACGCGTCAGTTGCTTCCCTCTGATTGGAAGGCGGCAGAATTAAGTTGTGTAGAGAGAGCTTGATTCTGCAGCACCGGCAAACCATTAGTCTGAAATAAATCGTTGACGGCTACAGCCCCTGCCCTAGACGTGATTGTTACCAGGTCCATGGGCCTGCGGGCTGCAAGAAGCAGCCTGAGGTGCCACATGCCCGTGGGCCGCATGTTTGAGACCTCTGTCCTAGGTGTTTATAAAATATCCACCTCTCAGCTCAGAATAGCCAAGAGGGTAAGGTTGAATTTTTAAGATCCTTATGAGTTTCTAAGGATGGGTTGAAATGGTCCACCCATGGCATGCTTTTTGCTTTAATTTGCAAAATCCATGTGTAACCATTTTTTGTACAACTTGGGAATCTTAGAAAGAAAAAATGATGTCCCAATGATATATGAAGCCCAGCTCAATGAAATGCAGGCTGTATTTTTGATACTGCAGATTTTCTTTAGCCTTTCTGCACCTATAACCTGCATTTTTGTCATTGCATTTTTTTTCATGTGTTTTTTAATTGGGTTTTTGACATTGCAGTTTTTCTCTGTTTTTGGTATGTCATGTTTTAAATAAAGCTACTTTGCTTTTTATTTTTTCTTGTATTTGGGTTTATTGATGCAATCATGTGTGAATTACATTCGTATTTACTAGAGCAATTCTGCAGCAGATACCCACTAAATATGCATGTATGTTTTTTAGTTGCAGATTTACCAAATCGAATGCAATTTTTTTCATGTGTTTTTTAATTGGGTTTTTGACATTGCAGTTTTTCTCTGTTTTTGTTATGTCATGTTTTAAATAAAGCTACTTTGTTTTTTATTTTTTCTTGTATTTGGGTTTATTGATGCAATCATGTGTGAATTACATTCGTATTTACTAGAGCAATTCTGCAGCAGATACCCACTAAATATGCATGTATGTTTTTTAGTTGCAGATTTACCAAATCGAATGCAATTTTCTGTGCAAAATACACAAATAAAACTCAACGTACCCACAAGAAAATATGATATAATATTTCAGGCAATTTGCTGCATAAAAAAGCATAGTGGGCATGAGATTTCTATAAATTCCATCCATCTGTTCTGGAACTGTAGCATGCTGTAATTACAGCAACAGTGAGCAACATAAAAAAATCACCAAAAACTCATAATGAGAACAAGTCTAAGTCTGCCTGAGTAACCTCATGGAGAGTATTAACAGGAATCCCCAGCAGGTTTTTTGCTATCTAGAGAACCATAATGTAGGAAACAGGATCCTGGTTTCAATGATAGATCACTTAGTTTACTGGTTAAGTAGTTCTAACAAAATCACAATTTTTAGATTTAACATGCCACAGAGCTGAGAACGCTAATCCAACCCACACCAGGTTCTCTATGTACAATGTCTGTAGACTGTGAGCTGCTGTTCGTAGAACAGGGTGTGTCAGACAAAGGCTGTAACTGATGACGTGTCTGTTGATCATGTGCAGGGATTACCGCAGTAATAGGACAGACACAACCAAGGACATATTAGTATGTCCTTCGTCGTGAAGGGGATAAAACCTGAATATAAAATGTATCTATTAGCATTTAATTTGTAAACTGATATATCCAAATTGATATGTGGGAATTTTAAATTAAAGGCTGGTAATAAAATTCACAAAAAGTGTAACTAATTGATGGATGATTGATGGATTTTGTACAACATATACCATATGTAAAGAGTTTAGTAAGTATTGTCTTATACTTTTCTTATCTAGATTTCTGTAAATGTATTTGATCACTTTTGCTGTATTTTACAGTATGCCGGCCGTACTCTGCAATGATATCTATATTTTTCAATGTGCATTACAAATACAATACTGTTTCTTTATTATATTCCCTTATAGCTTGCATGTTTGAAAATTGGATCTGAGAAGATGTTCTAACATATTGCCAACACAATCTAATACAGTTCAAACAATGGGCAAAATAAATAAGACATTGTAGGTGAGATATAGCAGCAGAGCCATTCTATGTGCAGCAATGAGCATCCTCTGTTTGACAGTCCATGCATTTCTTATGAACTATGGTGTACATACTGATTCTGCTCCAGTCTACCACAAATGTGTTAACTCAAACATAATCATCTATGGGTCACTGGGATCTTCTATGTTTCCCATGATATTAAGACGACATTTCCTACTCAAGCTGTTGACTATGAAGGTTATATATTTAAAAAAGGATATTTCTGTATACTATTATTTCACATGAGGATAGAGGGAAATGCTATCAGTGAAAAAAATGTATATACCGTCGCTGCCAGATCTAATTTTCTTCAATCTAACATACCTAAACAAAGTTTGCAGAAAATCTTAGTAAAAAAATTCCTACAATGTGTGTCTATAGTTTCTACATAGCCTTATGTGTCATGACCATGGAATTGTCGAATCCGGAATTGCCAGAAAACCACCCCTCACCCAAAAGGGGGGGGGTGATCCCAATCCCTGTTTAATAAACACTCAGACTCTTAGCTTGGATAATTTGGCCACAGCAGCCATTTATTTAACAATACATAACATAAAAACACAAACTTGGTAAAGTCCTTGAAATTCCAAAAAACTTGATGATTCTTATAACCAAACCATAAACCAAAATTTCTCCCAGCCATTACCCTCACCGGCTCAGGAGCACCAAAACACGAGGTGTTGTGTTTACCATTCATAAACAAAATTGCTCCCAGCCATTACCCACACTGACTCGAGAGCACCAAAAACACGAGTTGTTGTGTTTACCATCGGGTTTACCATACTCCACCGGGATCCCCCAAAATAATCACCAGGTAACCAAGCATTCCTTACCAATTAGGGGATCCATACTCAGATGAATCCACCGGACCACTTTAAAACCAACTTCAAGGACCCACCAGAAAATGCCACTATGACCAGATAGGACCCCCAGCCATGCAGCACTTCTAAGGAATCTTCATATAAAGGAGGGTGGGAGGGACTACCTCACTGTCCCCAGAGAGCGGGAATGTGCCAACTCTGCCCCCTGGTGAACCTTAAGAGCCCTACAGCACCCCTACAAATCCTCCTTGCTATTAGACCTGGGCAGGGCTTCTAGCTAATTATTCTACTGGATCTATGTCTTTTTTCCCAGTTATAAGCTCTATTTGACCTAGTTCACTTGGGATTTTCAGCTTTTGCGCTGTGTAGTTCACTACTATTGTTTGACCTTGACACATATTTTAGCCACTCTCCTGCCTGACATTGCTGGGCCTGTTCTGGACCTCCTGGTATTAACATGTCCGGGCTATACACTGTCTGTCAATTCTGCCAGGCAGTAGCTATTCTGTTGACCCAACCCAGGGGTCTCTCTGTGAGTCCACATACCTGTACAGGGGATAAAAGGTGAAGGCCAGAGTGGCTCAATGGAAGCCCTATTAATAGTTGCTAAGATACTACATACAATGCCCCCATTATAATTACACACACAAATGCATGTGTTCAATCTAAATGCATATGTATACATGCATAGAAGCATATAAAAATATGCACATGCATGTAGAAATTTCATAAAATATGCACAAGCATATATACAATATGTAAATATGTTGTATACCTATGCACAATAAGAACATATACACACATTACACATGCATGTGAACATTAAGAAAATAGCAGCAAAAGGGGCAGGACACACACATGCCTGATCTCACTGCATGCTACATTACAACAGCAGGGGTAATTTCAGGTTGTTGTGATGTCTGAGCTGCTGATGTGTCCTTGTACTACAGCATTTAATACACTGTTTAGAGATAAATGCTCTACAGGAGGGGTGGCCAATTAATTTTTATAAGAGATACTGTTACTGTTTTGGAGGACCTAATCTACTGGTCAAACGTAAAGTAGTTGTCTGACATAAACTCCAACATTTTTTTAAGCTAATCTGTGCTGTATTGTCATATAAAACATCCATATATTATTATTTTTTCTAACTTTTGTTCCTCTTGAAGTCTCCCTTTATTCTGTGCAGTCACTTTATTTACCTGCAGCTCAACCAAACATGACATCTTCCTGTGCTTGTTTGCCAAACCTCACAGTCAGAGCTGGCACCGCCTGGCCCCACTGTCCAGACCGGCCCTCTACCCGCCCTCTGCACACTCACTGGCTGTCAGTAATCTGCTCCAGCACTGACCTCTCATCACTACAGCATTGGAAATAACATGAGAGATCCTGCTTCTCTCATCTGTGACAGCACAATCACCTCACATCACATCCACAATGGTGAGAGAGTTGTTGCATGGTCCTCATCCCTTATAGGTAAATGAGTACTGTGTAATGAAGACTATGTATATGCATGTGTGTGTGTGTGTGTGTGTGTGTGTGTACATATAAGGATGTATATTTATATATCTATATATACTGCTCAAAAAAAAAGGGAACACTAAAATACCATTTTGTTGTTTAAGGGATCCCTTTATTTATTGAGCAGTATACAGAGGCATATCTAGGGGGGGCATCTGCCCCAGACACAGCTGTCAGAGGGGCGCTGTCAGGCTCGCTGATGCAGCGCTCTGAGAGTCTCCCCGGCGGCTGTGTGTTACCGCCCTCTGTAGTGGGAGCCGGCTATTCTCTGAGTCCAGCAGTCAAGCTGACAGCCGGAGTCAGAGAAAGTGTGCCGCACGGCTCCCTGTGATCATTTGCATGGCCGGCGGTAGCTTTGTGCTAGCTGTGCAGTGACATAGGGCTCCGGTCGGCAGACATCACTGGGGGGGACTTCCCCCTGCCTCTCGCTCCTGCTATATATATATATATATATATGTGTGTGTGTGTGTGTGTGTGTGTGTGCGCGTGTGTGTGTGCGTGTATGTGTGTATGTCCACTAAAGGACTCCGCACTGTCGCATTTACAATCACAAAATTTTACACAGCCGCCTCCTGTAACTCAGGGTACGTCATTGACTATATTTTGAGGGGGAAATTTAACCCCATGCTTTGCAGTTATTCGCCAAAAACACTGGAGCTGGAAGCTACAGGTCATTAATAGCAGCTCTGATTATTTGCTATAAGCAGCGGAGGACATTCTTAGGTTAAGACAGCTTATGTGTGAGGTAATATAATTTCTGTGGAGAGACGGACAGAGAGAGAGGCATATATTAAGAGAAGTAAACAAGGCACTCCCAGAGTAGGCTGAAAGGTGTATTTATTTATGTGAGAGAGAGACAGAGACAGAGAGACGGAGAGAGAGAAACAGAGACAGAGAGATGAAGAGAGATGAAGAGCGAGACAAAGACAGACAGACAGATGGAGAGAGAAAGAGATAGTGAAAGAGAAAGACAGAGACAGAAAGACGGAAAGAAACAGAGATAGACTGTAACGCCTGCCTGGATCAACAGACTCAGATGGGATGTAATGGACAGGCTAGAGGGAAGCCACTCACCAAGCAGGACCCTCAGAACCCTGAAACCCTTTAACCCCTATACAGGGATTTGGAATTACACAGGGCCCTGGAGATCACTACCTGTGGAAGGCTGCAGTCTGATGAGAGTAGTCGTCAGGCAGGGTCAAACCAGGAATAGCAGAACAGGGACAGAATCGGCAGGCAAGGATGTAATCAGAAAACGTAGCAGAGGTCAAATCTGGATCGGGCAGTGAGGTACAAAAACAGCAGGCAGAAGGGTAGTCAGAAAACACGTCAGCACACAGGAATCACAAAACAAAAGAGGGCGGACTAGGAGCCAGGAAATCAGAACTATCTCTGGCAGAGGTCAGCAGACAGGAGGGGAACTAAGAAGGGTGTGGTGTCTTCCCATTGGCTGTAGCTGAACGCTGGCAACTTCAGCTGGAAGACACGCCACCCACAGTCAGCCAGTGGTACTGCAGATCCCAAGATAACCCAGCCCAGTGGATGATCAAAGCCTGCGCCCACCGGTGCCGCTGGCATCGACTCTTCTCCCATCACCACCACCATCCACGGCAGGAACACGGCGTCGCCTGGCGATCGGAGCAGAAGTCGCTGGAGCGGACTCCAGTGGTGACGTAACATAGAGAGAGAAAGAGAGACAGACACAGAGAAAGACAGCATGGGAGAGTGTGAGAGAGTGTGAGAGTGACACTTGGTTACTATCCCAAGCAACGACGGATACTACAGCTATAGATATAGTATATATATATATATATATATATATATACACACGAGCCAGTTTTTTCAGCCCTTTTTTATGCTGAAAACGCCCCCCTCGGCTTATACTGAAGTGAGGATCCCACAAAAAATTATTCTCACCTTTCCTCCGTTCCGCTGTGTCCTCTTATTGGCTTCTTGCAGACTGCAGGCACATAGACCACCCGGTGATTGCAGTCGGTGCAGGGACCGTCGTCAGTGCTTTATCACTTGAATGATTTGCGGAAACAGCAGCAGCCCTTATGTACCAACTATGATCACTGAGGGGTCTATGTGTCTGCAGTTCGCAAGAATCGGTAAGAGGACACCAATGGAATGGAGGGCAGGTGAGAATAATTTGTGTGTGTGTGCATGTATATGTGTGAACTACAGCATAATAGGGGACAAGAAGAGGACCAGAATGTGGACATTACTAAATGATAGGCAAATTACTATAGGGGACAATATGGGCACATTACTATAGGGAACAATATGGGCATATTACTACAGGGCACAATATGGGCACCTTACTACAGAGGACAATATGGGAACATTACTACAGAGGACAATATGGGCACATATAATGTAGTAATGTGCCCATCCTTGTGCCCATCCTATAGTAATGCCCCCATTCTGTAATAATGTGCCCCATCATTGTGCCCATCCTGTAGTATTGTGCCACCCTTTTGCTCATCCTGTACTATTTTTCCCATCTTATAATAATGTGCGCCATCCTTGTGCTCATCCTGTAATAATGTGCCCATCCTGTAGTATTGTGCCCATACTTCTGCTCTTCCTGTAGAAATGTCCCCTTTCCTGGCACTCTTCTGGTAGCAATGCTCCATCTTGTAGAATTGTCCTCTATCAATTCTTCACACACGCAAAAAAACAAAGACAAATCCTCTTCACCTGTCCTCCATTCCCTTAGTGTCCTGTTTGCTTCTTGCAGTGAGCAGCCCCTTGATGAACGGTGCCGATGCAGAGGCTGCTGCTGACAGCGACTTATACAGACAGACAGATTCCCATGTGCTGCGCAGGGACGATCTCTCTATACAGCTTATGCCAGTGATCAGCTGCTGGCCTCTCATTGGCTGGCAGCTGATCATTGCAGTAGCTGTATAGAGAGCTCGCATCTGCACAGCGCCCGGAAATCAGTCACCTGATATGAAGCGCTGACTGCACGGCCCCCAGAACAAGCAGCAATATTGAAGGGGGCTACGGGCCTACGGGCCACAAAAAGTATCAGGGGCCACCTGCTGGCAGTGTCTTTGAAACCACTACACTAAGGGATGTGTGGGAGGGAGCGGGGAAAGGGGGGCAGCAACATGACATCGGCTGTGATGCCTGTCAAAAAGATCCTGCCCCTGTTGATGTGACATCACAGGAAGCAGCAAAATTCTGGCAGGAGCGGTCACTGCTCTGAGCCGAGGGAGAGGGGCTGACAGCAGGGAAGGTAGGTAGTTACTATCTACTTACCTGTCCCAATGGAGCCCCATAGTGAAATGAAAAAAAAAGGTAAAACAACTCCTTTAATTCTGACTATCATTATTGTTTTATATCAATTTTTATCACTTATTATGGAGCAGAATTAAGTATATTGACTTGCAGTTACTGCTAATACATGATATAATAGGGCTGATTATAACCTGTATTCTTACCTAAAGCAGCGAATCAAAACCATCTTTACTGATTTTTATAAAGTTTATATAAAGCTGTAAATTATACTGCTCCTGTTACTCAGCCCTTGTGCCTTGATTAAAAGCTCCGAAAACAATATGATGCCCCCATAGTCCTCACACACAGTATGAGGTCCTCACAAAGTATAATGACACCTCACAGCCCCCCCTCAAATACTAAAATATCTCCACAAAAGGTACTGTCACACTAAGCGACGCTCCAGCAACCTGACCTGGCAGAGATCGCTGGAGCGTCGCTACACGGGTTGCTGGTGAGCTGTCAAACAGGCAGATCTCACCAGCAACCAGTGACCAGCCCCCAGACAGCAGTGACGCGTGGAAGCGATGCTGCGCTTGGTAACTAAGGTAAATATCGGGTAACCAACCCAATATTTACCTTGGTTACCAGCGCACACCGCTTAGCGCTGGCTCCCTGCACTCCTAGCCAGAATACACATCGGGTTAATTACGATGTGTAGTCTCGCTATGTGTGCAGGGAGCAGGGAGCCGGCACTGGCAGCGTGAGAGCGGCGGACGCTGATAACGAAGGTAAATATCGGGCAACCAAGGAAAGGGCTTCTTGGTTACCCGATATTTACATTGGTTACCAGCGTCCGCAGAAGCCAGCTCACTGCACATTCAGTTGTTGCTCTCTCGCTATCACACACAGCGATATGTGCTTCACAGCGGGAGAGCAACAACTAAAAAATGGTCCAGGACATTCAGCAACAACCAGCGACCTCACAGCAGGGGCCAGGTTGTTGCTGGATGTCACACACAGCAACATCTCTAGCAACATCGCTGTTGCGTCACAAAAGTCGTGCCTCAGCAGCGATGTTGCTAGCGATGTTGCTTAGTGTGACGTGGCCTAAAGTCTCCTACACAGTATGACATTTCCACACAACCTTGCTACATAGTATAATGTCCCCACATAACCCCCATGAAGAGTTATATCCCCACACAGCCCCCTTACACAGTAGTATGTGCCCACACCTATGTTACCGCAATTTTGAAAAATCACAAAACCCACTCCAAGTAGCTTTATCTTTCAGTGTATTCATTATACCTGTTTCTCTTAATCCATGTTAACTTGAAATATATAACTTTAGGGAAGCAAATTCTTCTTATAGTAAAAATTCCTAGGCTGCATAGTATATAAACTGGGGTCAATGTTTAATGTAAGATTTTGTTTAAACTATTATGACTAAAAAATAATAAGAGACTTCGGGGCGCAGAAGGGGGCAAATACTTTGTGTACAACCCTGAAGTGAAGCAGTTTTTCCTTCCACGTGTTGATGTATATGAGGCTGGCAAACGTGTGGCTTCCTAACCTCTTTTTTCATAATGGTAGTATTGAAAGGTATAAACACTACAGATCACATAAAGAGGCAGTGAAACCGGCTGAATTTAACAGGATTAAATGATAATGAAAATACATAATAGCCTAAACCTTTCACTTCACATAAATACCAGAGTAAATTGTTACAGCTCAGCTTTTAGCCCTTCCATCACATCACATCACAGTTACATTCTGCATTTCTCATTTTAGGCATCACAAGTAATTGAAAACTATCTACTGGTGAAAAAAAAGATGCTATTAATTTAAGTGCATTTATAGTGTGTTATGTCACTAATAGACTTAGCTGACATTAAGCCTTTATCCCTTTTACAAATCATTATTTTATTGTCCTCTCATTTGTAAGATTTTTGTTCCACTTAAAGCAGAGCGGAGTGAAAGCTTCGCTGGCTTCTATTATGTTATTGTCCTGTCATTACTTTAACTCCATTATATTCCACAAAAAAGGCATCAACCTCCATTTGTCATATTATTTATTCCTAAGGATTATGTTAGGATTCAGCTGTCATGTTATGCCGACTAAACATAATTTGCCGTCAATGTAAAAAT
Organism: Anomaloglossus baeobatrachus; assembly: GCF_048569485.1. Classification (NCBI taxonomy): domain Eukaryota; kingdom Metazoa; phylum Chordata; class Amphibia; order Anura; family Aromobatidae; genus Anomaloglossus; species Anomaloglossus baeobatrachus. The sequence goes on from NC_134358.1 coordinate 396,890,947, forward strand.
TCTTTCAGATTTGTTTTATCATTTTAGAGCAGTTGTTTTATAGGATGAAATCAGCATGAATTAAAAATAATGATAATTAAATAATAAATGTACTAAACAGTTAGAAACAGGTAGGAAGGATGTTATTGTTTCTGTTGTGAAAACTAAAAGTTTCTACTTTGGTGATTATTTAAGACTACTGTATATTAAGGAACAGCATGGTAAGACAAAGGTTGGTGTGAACCAACAACCAAGTATTAGTGTCATATGAAGCAAAGGAGGGCGAAATTGTTGGTAGGTAATTATGGGCAAGCGTGCTCGCCACTGCTCGTTACTCGATTGAGCATCGGGTGGCTCCAACGCGACTAGAGTACCGAGTATAATGGAATTCAATGGGAAACTTGAGCATTTTCAAACTCAGATGCTCGAAGCTTGAGCGAGTAATGAGGTTTAGCAAACACGCACGCCCGTCACTATTGGTAGGCTTCTGTTCAAGTAAGAAAAACCTACAATGATCACTGAAATAACTTGTATCTTGCAAAAGCAATATTCAATTTAAATTTACTAAATATCAACTAATAAAATCAAACATTGCTTCTGAATTGTGGTTCAACAGAAAAGAAAATTATGAAAATGATCTGGACAAAATTTATTACCCCCCAAAAAAAAAATCAATCATTTGTCCATAAGGACACATTAATCATGGCTACAAAGTCCATAAGACCATCTGTAAGCATCTTGGTGTTCCCGTTGCACATATTATTAAGAAATTTAGCTGACCTCCTGGATGAGGCCTCAAGAGGAAAATTGCTGACAAATTGAAAAGATGGATAATACAAATGGTAACCAACCAAAAAGATCAGAACATCTTCCATAAAGCTTAGAGATGAACTTCAAGGTCCAGGTACATCAGTATCAGATGAGACCATCCGTTGTTATGTTGGGCAAGGTAGACTATAGGGAAAATGACCAAAGAGGAAACCACTGTTTAAAGCAAATCATAAAAAAGTGAGATTGGAATTTGCTAGAATGCATATTGACAAGTCACAAACCTTCTGGGACAATATCCTTTGGACAGATGATACATAACTAGAGCTTTTTAGCAAGTTACACTGGCTTTGTGATGCATACACAATTAGTAGTCTGTTGCTGTTTGGTGATGCAGGGTTGCAAGAAGGATAATCAGAAAGCTGAGTCAGATCCAGGAGGTCACGTCAGGAACAGAATCAACAACAAGTGGGTAGTCAAATATAAAGCTGAAGTCAATGAACGGGAAAATCAGGTGAAAATAAGATGAGAACAGAGGCACAAATCAGGATATAATATCTATTGACTGGCAGTGGGAGCTGGCTCTCTGGGGTTTATATAGAACAGTCCCGCCCAATGCTGACAGCAGACAGAAATCAAGACAACAAGATTAACCCTGTAGCTTCCAGATTGGACAAAACCACAAGTCCCAGTAATACAATAGGATTGTTATATCAAGCATCACCCGCTACAACAGTTTGGGGCTGCTTAATAGCCGAAGCAGAAATTGGAATAGGAGTTACCTTACCCCTTATTTTACGAGAGGCCGCCGGACACTTAGGACCAGACTTACTAGGGAAAGAACAATGCAAAGATTACCTTACTATCCTCGAGGCTGCCACCTACCCAATCAACACTGGTGGAGGGGGGTTATCAACAGGATGCATCAGCAAATAATATCTCTTTAGCAAACAAGTAAAAGACATTAGGAATTCAGAATGAGGGGGGAAGTTTCAAATAGGAGGCTATTGGATTGACCACCTTAATAGTTTCATAAGGACCAATTAACTTGGCACCCAACTTATCAGAGGGAACCTTGAGTTTTATTCTTCTAGTTCTTGAACAGTTACTCAACAGCAAACATAATAACACCCAGTTTTGATGGTTGTGGTTTTAATTTTTGGTTTTGTTTAAAAAAAAAAAAAATCACCTGAGCTTGGCTGCTACATACTCTTACAGAAATATGTTTTCTTGAACTGTGAAAAGCCAATGAAGTAACTAGTCATATTCACACTAGTAGAGGTCACAGATCACACATGCAAACATCAAAACATTGCACCACACAAGCTATGAAGAGTATAAAAGAAGCAGCAACTGCGCCTCGTAGTCAGTTAAAAATAGTGTGGTGCTGAATAAAACAGCACTCCTGTCGGAGTATGGCACTCAGAGGTCAAAGGGCTAGTGTTCTGCCTGCTATAAAAGTGGAGATCATGAGATCTGTAGATTAGAGAAGATGCCCTGGGACCTGGCTATGACTAAGATATAAGTTAAGCTTGTTGGGAAAAATCACCTCTTCAGAGGAATAGCCCCCAAAGTAGTAAGTGTTGATGAACCGCTCCCCTAAGACTATCTATCTACATATATGCATATATCTATCTATCTATCTATCTCTCTATCTATCTCTCTATCTCTATCTATCTCTCTATCTATCCATTATATAGTTTTTTTGTATTTTAGTAATTGAGGTGCAATTAAAACATGTTTTACAGAGTTCATCATGTTTGTGTCTTCCCTTGCTTTTCTGAAAGGCATAATGATTTTTTTTCTGCAAAGCATAGTTGTTGGAGGGTTGTTTTTTTTTAAGGGATAGCTTTAAGTTTTTATAGATCCTACTGTGAGGCAGTGCTTTTTTTGCGGCGGCACGTGTCTGAAGACCGCTGATGGCCAGCACCTCTGGCTCCGTCCACATGGCTCATTTGTAAACTATACAAATTAGCCATGTGTGGAGCAGAGGCACATGCAGAGCAGCTACTGGAGCTGCAGGACCTGCCTGACATCAGGAGGGGTGGTGCCTCCCCGGACTTATGGAGGCTGTGATTGGCTGACGAACGCCGCTCAGCTAATCACAGCCACTGTAATGTTTCAACCATTGAAAATGGCTAAACATTGAAATCCAGCCATGATCAGTGCAGCTATAGCACTGATCATTGGTTGGAGCTGGGTGACCTCTGCTTTACCCGCCCCCAGCTCTGATTGGAGAGACCGACCTTGTGACCGATCTCTCCAATCACTGTGGATCTGGGGCTGGTGACCGCTCCCCTCAGCTTCACTCCATCCTTGGAAGCTGAGGAGAGCGATCTCTGCAAGTGCCGCATCAGTAAATTATAGCCGCCGCCTTCGCCACCCCCCTCTCCATCTGCTGTCCGTCCTCCATCTGCCGCTGCTCTTCCCATCAGCCGATGCCCCCTCCATCTGCCTCCCCCCTCCATCAGCCGCTGCCCCCTCCATCTGCTGCTGGTCTCCCAATCAGCTGCTGCCCCCTCCATCTGCCTCCCCCCTCCATCAGCCGCTGCCCCCTCTATCTGCCACCACTCTCCCCATCAGCCGCTGCCCCCTCCATCTGCCACCGCTTTCCCCATCAGCCACTGCCCCCTCCATCTGCCACTGCTCTCCCCATCACCCGCTGCCTCCTCCATCTGCCTCCCTTCCTCCATCAGCCACTGCCCCTCCATCTGCCACTGCTCTCCCCATCAGTCACTGCCCCCTCTATCTGCCACCGCTCTCCCCATCAGCCGCTGCCCCCTCCATCTGCCTCCCCCGCTCCATCAGCTGCTGCCCCTTCCATCTGCCACCGCTCTCCCCATCAGCCCCTGCCCCCTCCATCTACCACCGCTCTCCCCCATCAGCTGCAGTCCCCTCCTTCTGCCACCACTGTCCCCATCAGCCGCTGCCCCCTCCATCTGCCTCCCCCGCTCCATCAGCCGCTGCCCCCTCCGTCTGCCACCGCTCTCCCCATCAGCCGCTGCCCCCTCCATCTGCCACTGCTCTCCCCATCAGCCGCTGCCCCCTCCATCTGCCTCCCCCCTACATAAGCCGCTGCCCCCTCCATCTGCCACAGGTCTCCTCATCAGCTGCTGCTCCCCTCCTTGATTGAAATTAGCATACAGACTACAAAACTGAAAAATGAGAAACAGGGCAGCACCGTCCATTGGACAAGTTGAGCAGTTTGCTCAGGTGGCACTATATTCAGGGGGGCGGCAATGCGGCCAGGGGGTCGGAGCTGTATGGGGACGGCCGTTTTCCGCTGCCCAGTGCCTCAACAGGTAAACTGTGCACAGGATCTCCCGGCCGCCCGACAGCACCCCCTCCCAGATCCTCAATCTCGGGAGAATATGTTTTTGTATTGAAGTCTAATAAATCTAATTTTATTTTTTTTGTTCCATAGGATAAAGCATAGAATACCGAAGAATTATTGCCAGTATATGAATTGATTGTAACTGACGCGCAGAGGCTTGGCCTATTAAAGTTGTTCACTACTTGGTCAACCCATTCTCATTCCTCATCTTTGGCAACATTAAAATAAAAAAGCATATACTCACCTCCCGTGCCTGCTCCATTCCAGCTGTGTCAGTGCTCGCATTCCTGGGTCTCACATAAGGTTGTTACATCCTGCCAGCCCTGCACCCAATCACCCCTGGCTTCCCTTTCCCTGCCTTCATGCATATGAGTAATCAATTGGAAGTGAGAGCTGTGGCTGGCTTTCTGTTAGTTACTTCTACAGCCAAAGGTTGGGAGAGAGAAGTCGGTGGGGATTGAGCGCAGTGCTGGCATGATGTAACAACATCACGTGGGCCCCGGGAACATGATCATCACATGGCCCTGAAACCTAAAGTGGTTGTCCATTCTTGAGCTACAAGTCTGCAGTTATTCTTTGTGACTACAGACTTGTAAATCCTCCCATTGCACGCACTGTGCACTTTAAAGACTCTCTACTGCCAACTACATTCCAACTAGATAGTCACAACCTTGCTCAATGCAAGCATATTGAGAGAGGTCAGAAAGAGTCTAGTCGGAATGTAGCTGGGAGTGTGCACATGGCATACATACGGCCACATGATCTTCACTGCTGTCACTGAAGAGTCCTCACAGCATAAAGAGTGCACTATGTAAAGATTCACAAATCTGCAGTCACATAGTTCAACTGCAGACCAGTACCTTAAGAATAAAACAACCCCCCTTAAAGAATGTTTATCATAAACATAGGTCTCTTTAAGAATACATTGTTCTTCATTATGGGTTGCACGTTGGCTCAGTAGTTAGCACTGCAGTCTTGCAGTGCTGGGGTCTTGGGTTCAAATCCCACCAAGGAAAACCTCTGCAAGGAGTTTGTATGTTCTCCCTGTGGATGTGTGGGATTTCTCTAGTTTCCTACAAAGACATACTGATAGGGAATTTAGATTGTGAGCCCCAATGGGGACAGCGTTGCTGGTGTATGTGTAGTGCTGCGGAATATGTTAACACTTTATAAAAATTTAGATTAATATTCCTCCAAGTATGAGTGATAAGTTGGGGTTGACACACCTTCTTCTTCTGTCATCCTGGACCAATTTTGCATTTGTTATTTTTACCATTTTGTCTTTCTTCTTACAATCATATCATTGTCTATAATATGGTTTATATAACACTGACAAGAAAAAAGTTGCCTCATAATCTTTACTTTCCATTTCTGCTTCTCACACCAAAACCTGGATGATTGCCATCTGGCTACAGGGGACAACCCCTTGAAATTTTGTAAGGATGGTAAACTTTTCCAAATAAAACTATAACGGAAACAAATGTATTTACAGTATCCATATAGATACCTCTGGACATCCCCAAAAAAGTAGAAATGTTATAATAATAATAATAATCTTTATTTCTATAGCGCCAACATATTCCGCAGGGCTTTACAATTCAGGAGGATCATATACAAACAAGTACAGTTATAGAAAATACAATATTTAGAGGGAACAAAAGACAGCCCTACTTGTGAGAGCTTACAATATACAATGATATGGGGGGGGGGCAAGGTACAAGTCCTTATTTACAATGACAATCCAGCCATCTCAAGGAAATGGGGGGTAGATAATGGCTTCCTGGACCAATTGGCCAGAACCTTGAGATGCATTTGGGTGCCATGGAGTTTGACGTGGGGTTATGTTGTGAGAAGTTGTAGAGGGACTATGTGAATTGAATTTGATTAGGGAGTGTAATAGGCCGCCCCAAAGAGATGCGTTTTTAGAGTGCGTCTGAAGATGAGTAAGTTGTGATTCATCCTAACGTCTTGGGGTAGAGCTTTCCAGAGGATTGGTGCTGCTCAGAAGAAGTCTTGGATCCGGGAGTGGGAGGTTCGAATTAGTGTGGATGTTAGTCGAAAGTCGTTTGCAGAGCGTAGAGAACGAGTGGGGTGATAGACAGAGAGGCGGTCGGAGATGTAGGGGGTGCCGCACTGTGGAGAGCTTTGTGGGTGAGAACAAGCAGATTGAATTGTGTCCTGTGATGTATGGGCAGCCAGTGCAATGACTGGCACAGAGCAGAGGCATCCGAGTAGCGGTTAGCCAGATAGGTGACCCTGGCTGCTGCATTAAGGATGGACTGTAGAGGAGAGAGTCTAGTTAGGGGTAGACCAATTAATAGAGAGTTACAGTAATCAAGGTGAGAGTGCATCAGGGCCACGGTGAGGGTTTTTATCATTTCCATTGTGAGAAAGGGGCGGATTCTAGAGATGTTCTTGAGGTGCAAGCGGCAGGTGCGGGAAAGAGATTGTATGAGGGAGGTTAAGGAGAGATCAGTGCCAAGTATAACACCCAGACAGCGGGCCTGCTGCCTAGGACTTATCGTTGTGCCACACACAGAGAGGGAGATGTCAGGTTTAGGAAGGTTGGAAGACAGAGGGAAAAGAAGAAGTTCAGTTTTATAAAGGTTAAGTTTCAGATACAGAGCAGACATGATGTTGCAAACTGCAATCAGGCAATCACTTGTGTTCTGTAGTACAACAGGGGTGAACTCAGGGGATGAGGTGTATAGCTGTGTGTCATCAACATAAAGATGGTACTGAAAGCCAAATCTGCTGATGGTCATTCCAATGGGGCAGTGTAGAGGGAGAAAAGAAGAGGGCCAAGGACTGAGCCTTGAGGGACCCCAACAGTGAGAGGAAGAGGAGAAGATGTTGAGCCAGCAAATGATACACTGAATGAACAGCCAGAAAGATAGGAAGAGAACCAGGAAAGCACAGTGTCCTTTAGGCCGATAGAATGGAGCATAGAGAGAAGGAGATGGTGGTTAACAGTGTCGAAGGCAGCAGAGAGGTCAAGAAGGAAAAGCAGAGAGTGGTCACCATTACGTTTTGCTGTCACTAAGTCATTGGTCACTTTGACAAGGGCAATTTCTGTTGAGTGTAGAGGGCGGAAGCTAGACTGTAAAGGATCTAGAAGAGAGTAAGTGGAAAGGTAGCGGGTGAGGCGAGAGTAGACCAGGCGCTCCAAGAATTTGTAGATGAAGGGGAGATTGGAGACTGGTCTGTAGTTGCTTGTGCAGGACGGATCAAGGGAAGGTTTTTCTAATAATGGAGTAATGATAGAGTGTTTGAGGGAGGAGGGGAAGATACCAGAAGAGAGAGAGAGATTGAAGATTTTAGTTAGGTGAGTGGTGACAACCGGAGAGAGAGACTGGAGTAGATGTGAGGGAACGGGATTAGTAAGGCAAGTGGTAGGATGAGAAGAAGAGAGGGGCCTAGAGACTTCCTCCTCTGTGACTGGGTCAAATGTGAAAAAGGGAGCTGGATGGGATATGGGGAGGGATGGGATTCACAACACTTGGTGGCTGGGAGCTGATCTCTCGGCAGATGTTTTCTATTTTCTCTCTGAAATACGAGGCCAGGTCATCAGCATGAATGTCCGTGATGGGGGTCTGTACTTTGGGGCTGAGGAGGAAGTGAAAGGTGTCAAAGAGCTTTTTTGGATTGTTGGATAGTGAGGAAATAAGGGTGGTGAAGTAGGTCTGTTTGGCAAGATGAAGGGAAGACTTGTAGGTCCTTAAGATGAACTTGTAGTGGATGAAGTTTTTCTGTTATTAACTTCATCACTTCTATCACTATTACTAATACTATTACTCATAACAAATTAGTATTAGTTATATTTAAAATAGCAATTTTAGTGCAAATTGATAAAATACATCCTAACTATGGTGGAAAGTTTCAAGTACTTTACAGTTTACTGCAAATGGGAAAAAGCAGCTACACTTACCAACACCTAGTGACAAACATTATGCATTATAGGCTGCAATAGACCCCCATGATAAACGCAGAGGCAGCACATTACAAAATACTAATGAAACAACCACTCACACACCTATCATTCATGTAGGAATAGTTGCTTTGCATTACAAATGCACAAATATACAAATGATAAATATATTAGATAAGTCTAATATAAGGTGCCAGTCATATGAGTATGTGTAGTGCACCATGCTGGCATACAGTGTATTGATCACACTAATAGATGAGGCAGACTGCCCGGTACTATGTAAAAGCACCTTACAAAGATAGATACCTGAATTCCCAATGACAACACTTTAAGACCTGCAATATCCTGCAAAGGGGAAAAAATATGTGCAATATTAATTAATACTTTGGCTAAAAATACCTCAGCTTGCAACCCATGTCAAGAGTCCTCAATGTTTAGTGGATCCTTACACTAAAATTAGTAGTCATTCACTGAAAAGTACAAGACTCCAACATACATCACAAAAAAAGAGCTTGGCAATCTTCACATGCAGAAGTAATGCTCCCTAGACCTCGGAGAAAGATCTCTAGCCTAGATAACCAACAACCTACTTTGTACTGATGAGGGTTTAGACCAGTGGTTTCCAAGCTCCAGTCCTCACGACCCCCAACAGGTCATGTTTTCAGGATTTCCTTAATATAGGACTCGTGATGCCTTGATAATGATTCCATCACCTGTTCAATAGTATGGAAATCCTGATAACATGTCTCATTGGGGGCCATGAGGACCAGAGTTTGGGAAACACTGGTTTAGACCCTTCAAAAAAGAGTTTGGAAATTGGAATCTTTTCATTTTGATATGCCTTAGGGGTACTTTGCACGCTGCAACATCACAGGCCGATGCTGCGATGCCGAGCGCGATAGTACCCGCCCCCGTCGCAGCAGCGATTTCCTTGTGATAGCTGCCGTAGCGAACATTATCGCTACGGCAGCTTCACATGGACTCACCTGTCCTGCGACCGTCGCTCTGGCCGGCGACCCGCCTCCTTGTTAAGGGGGCGGGTCGTGCGGCATCATAGCGACGTCACATGCCAGGCGGCCAATCGGAGCGGAGGGGCGGAGATGAGTGGGATGTAAACATCCCGCCCATCTCCTTCCTTCCGCATATCCTACGGAAGCCGCAGTGACGCCGGTAGGAGATGTTCCTCGCTCCTGCGGCTTCACACACAGCGATATGTGCTGCCGCAGGAGCGAGGAACAACATCGGACTGTCGCGTCAGCGTAATCATGGATTACGCCGACGCTGCACCGATGAAACGATTACGACGCTTTTGCGCTCGTCAATCGTATCATCGAGCCTTTACACACTACGATGTCGCATGCGATGCTGGAAGTGCGTCATTTTCAATTTGACCCCACCGACATCGCACCTGCGATGTCGTAGTGTGCAAAGCCCACCTTAGTTTTGCGGAACATTAAGGGGCAAGGTTTGTAGACCATTTACGCCAATGGGTGGCACTGAAAAGCCAGCTTTCTTATCCAGAGGATAGCTAATTTACACACATTATTTGTAAACAAATTATAGGTATTACTTTGAAAACAAAAAAACACATTTAATAGGTATTTCCAGTTATGATATATGCCCCTTACCCACATTTCAGGGTTACAAATGGTGTCACATTCACATAATATTATCCTAATATACAGTACGGTAGTTGAATGACTGAATGCATTTCCCATATTTACTATATTAGTTTATAGAATTCCAGTGATTAAACTGGAAATATAATACGATCTCCTGATTTTTAATGGATTTTCCTCTGCCTACTGGTCAAAACTTATTTCAAATCCTTGTGTGACCTCCTGCATACGGCACATCTATTCAAGCTACAAAACGAAGGCCTTCAACATATAAAGCTATTCTACAAAATAAAATATGATTTTAATATTTTAAATAAATGTACATCAATAATGTATTTAAAGTTCTTATTTCATCTCTATAGCTTTTTTTTTAATAGTCCCGTTTTCATCAGCTGCCTTCCTCTACCAGATGCTGTTTTTTTATGTTTGCAATAAGTTCTCATGTTAAATGCATTTAAAAAAAAAATCAATAATAAATAAGTACGCCAACACTTACCCTCAGAACACTGGTGATGTTATTTACAAAATTAAAAAATACCAAACGAATGGCAAGGGACTTTATAACCAATTCATTACTACCTTCCTTATTGTATACCGCACGGCTGCATAATCTGTTTATTGAAATTGAAATCTTTGGAAGCAATCCTCCCCACAGACATTACGAATAAGCATCCTGTACAATAAGAGAATGCTTAATGCAATATTAACATGATATGAGCCAAGCTTTAAATGCCCTCAGGCTTTTACCTACTTGAATTAAGCATTTTAACACTCTGTGTTCTTCCACTGCATTAAGTCCGATATTTAATTTACAGGATGTAAAATGTAATATCCTCAGATTACAACAAAAACTAAAATTGAAGACACAAACAAAATGGTTAGCAAGACAAGCAATACCCATGTTCATTAGATAAGCCTCTTTTTCCCCTCCGCAGCTGGGTAGCAAAGGCGGATTGATTTTGCTTTTGTCCATTTCCCTGTTTAATAGCCTTAAACCTTTTTGAACTTGCTGATGGCTAACAAAACAATTCTACCTTTGAGTCTAGACGAGTGACCTTTTCTAGATGTACTTGCACGGGCAGTATGTGGCTGGGCCCAGAGAAATAAAGAACACCCTCCTTATACAGCCTTCAAGATCCTTATATTATTTCTGCCACTTGGTCTTAATGAATTTACTTATTTTGATGCATTATAAAAGTAAAAACTACATATAACTAGAAACTGATTGGTACTGACACTACAAATAGAAGTGGAATAAAGCTCTTTAAAGGGAATCTGTCAGCAGGTTTTTGGTAGTCCATCTAAAACAATATGATGTAATACCACAATTTCAGTGCTGTATCACTTGTTGGGATATATGCTATGATTTTGATAAAGCTGTTTTATTCAGCTTTATTTTTAGTCTGTCCTGCTGTAGATATACAAGTTCTCTGTATAACCCCAACCACACCACTGATTGGCAGCTTTCTGTGTACACTGTGCAAAGGCAGAAAGCTTCCAATCAGTGGTGGTATAGAGATCTCATTAATATGAAGGATTACATGGCAGCATTTTCACTATTTCTAGCAGTATTTTCCTTCTGATAAAACAGTGATCTTATTAAAATCACAGTAAGCAGCTCTCTGCCTCTACATTATGTATGTTACTATCAGTTTTGGTGGCAAAAACTGGGTAGTAGATTTCCTTTAAAGGGGTATTACTATCTCCAAGATCCTATCCTAATATGTACTAGGTATTATTATTATAATAATAATGATAATAGTAGAAAATACCTCCAATTAGAAATGTTGTATAGTTCTCCTGATTCACTATGTCGCTTACCTTGTCATTGCACTGGTTGCCTATCCGTTACAGAATCCAATATAAACTTATCACTCACTCACAAAGCTCTCCACGGTTCTGCACCACCCTACATTTCCTCCCTCATCTCTGTCTATCACCCCAGCCGTGCCCTCCGCTCTGCTAATGACCTAAGACTGACATCCTCAACAATTTGAACCTCCCACTCCCATCTTCAAGATTTCTCACGAGCTGCGCCTATGCTCTGGAACACACTACCAAGAGAAATCCGATTAATTCCCAACATCCACACCTTTAAGCGGGCCCTAAAAACGCATTTATTTAGACTAGCCTATCACCTCACTGCCCTGATCTAATCTAATCCCTTTCTGCCCTTCAAAAAACTTACTTCCAGTTCTCGTCCCCTGTACCTGTATAAATTCTCACCGACGGGTTCATGCAGCTGCTTTTGAATACCCTATTAACTTGATGGCTGGACCATATATGACAAGCTTTTCTCCCCCCCATTCACCTTTTGTGTCTCCCCTATTTCCTCCTAGACTGTAAGCTTACGAGCAGGGTCCTCACTCCTCCTGGTATCTTAATTTTGTTATTTTGTATTGTCTCATATTGTCTGTACATGTCCCCTCTTAGTTGTAAAGCGCTGCAGAATATGTTGGCGCTATAGAAATAAAACTTATTATTATTATACCTTATGTGCAGGGCATTGCAAGGTCTTAGGTATCCATGGTTATGACCACGTAAATAGTCACAGTTAGTTAGTTGCTCGTGGTCATAACCATGGATACCTAAGGGCCTGCAATGCCCTGAACGTGAGTTATACAACATAATTAATCAGGAGAACTATACTACATTTCTAATTGGAGGTATTTGTTAATATTATTCTGCCTACTTCATATGGGGATAGGATCTTGGAGATGGGAATACTCCTTTAAGGGTAAGTTAAACATATTTAATAAGTGTAAGGAGTGGTCTGTACCCTGTAACCCTCAGAAAACTTTGTTGTTCTACGAGTGTGTTTTATATGTGTATTAGTAATAGATGTGTAAATTCCCTATGTGTGTGTCTGTAGGTGCTGGGCTACCATCCACCACTAGGTGTCATCGGTCTTGGGCTCCCTAACTAGAAGGGGAAGCTTAGGTCGAAGTTATAGGACTGGACTGAAAGGGTTAATGGGAAGAAGCCATCCCCTGAATGAGGGGATATAGTGTGGAGCATTTCCAGGTTTTAGGTGCAACTGTGGCAGTGAAAAAGATGAGTTTTGTAATCAGAAAATAATACCGAGATTCAATTTATAGGGTGTGATGTATCAACCGGCTGTATTACAAAGGGCCGGTATGTTTTGCAGAAGCATGGGTGCTCTGCAATGTGAAGTTGGCTGGGACCTGTGGTTCCACAGGATTGCATTACATACAGAGCCATGGAAGGGTGTGTGATGCTGATTACACACTCCTTACCACCTGTGGGTGTGGCTCCAGGGGTTAAAGCAATCCTGTCTCTGAACCTAGGTGGAGTGTGTCTAGGGAAGTATAGATAGAGACTAGCTCCAGACTTCCAGTGTGTGGACTGGAAACAAGTGAGAGCAGAGCTGGGAGCTCTGGGTGTATCAGCCTGTTTGGAGGCTGAACACAAGGCTCTGATATTGAGTCTGAGGTGAGTGCAGCCAAGCCAGGCCAGGGCTGTAGGGCCGAATCTCTCCAGGAGGAGAGACAGACAGGGGTCTGCAGAGGGCCCTGGGTGCTGGAAGGAACCTTGGCTAGAGTTGTACGCTGGCAGGAGCCAGAGAGTGGGGAAGTTGCTAAAACTTCCATTATGGACTTATTGTTTATGTTTGAGGGCAGCTTATGCTGAGTGTTTTTAAATAAACTGATGGAATTTCTATGAAGAGACTGTGTACGTGTGTTGCTGAAGCTACCTCACACCGCTGCAAGCGAGTGGAACCCCCTTGTTGCAGGGTGCAACGTTACAAGGGATACGGAGAAATAGGAGATGTCCCAGATTCTTTGATTGATCAGTACATGATGATGCTGGCATTTGTCCTGCTGCATTTGAATTACAATTACAATTTTGTTTCTTCATTCCTAAATCCTTACAAAGCAGCAGCATGCCAGCACAATATTTTTTCAGAAGGAAACCTTAAATTAGTGTAAGTTAAAGATGGTGTCTTTTTTTTTGCCACAGACAACTGTTCCGAGTGTTTGCATTTCTTGTGCAATCTTGTTCAGCTTTTTTGAAAGGAAAAATAATTTCTTCTGTGTTTTTTATTAAATCATGAAATAAAAATTCCCAAAATCTAGACATTTAAATGTGACCTACAAAAACCATTAGCCTAAGTTAGCCACCGGTACTATGTTTTCACATATGTATTTTATACGGATGTGTGAAGGAGGCCTAAAGCCCGCTTTACACGCTTCAATATATCTCACAATCTGTCATTGGGGTCAAGTTGTAAGTGACGCACATCCAGCATCGTTTGTGAGGTATCTGCGTGTGACACCTACGTGCTATCAGGATTGAACGCAAAACCGTTGATCGCAAACACATCATATCTTTGTCTAGAATTGAACGTTTTGTTGCACGAACCTAGTCAATTGAAACGTGTGACATCCCTCATACGATTTTGATGTCTGAGGCTATGTGCGCAGGTGTGCGCTCTGCACCGCAGCTTAAAAAAGGTCCGCTTCAGAGCGCACCTGAAAAGCTGCGTTCTGAAGTGCCTCACAATGTCTGTCATTCACTAATCTCTGTCAGTCGGTCACTATCTCTGTCCCTCTCTCTCTGTCCATGTCAGTGTATCCCTCTTACCCACTCTCTCATACTCACCGATCCCCGATCACTGGCGCGGCGCTGCATGGCATTCACACCGCTCCGGCGGCTTTTACTATTTTGAAAAAGCCGGCCGCTCATTAAACAATCAACTGCGCGATCAGCTGAGCTGTCACTGAGGTTACCCGCGGCCACTGCTGTATCCAGTGACAGCGGGTAACCTCAGTGACAGCTCAGCTGATTGCGCTATTCCCTTCATTAGCTGCGTGGAGCTGACAGGAGCGGCGGTGTATTCTGCAGCTCCGGTCACCTTCATGCAGCAGAGCTGGAAGCGACGCTGGACCATCCTGGATTACGCCGGACATGGAGGGCTTTTTCGGGCTTATTAAAGTGGTGAACGAGGGTATTTGTTAGTGTTTTTTATTTCTAATAAAGGATTTTTTCGTGTGTGTGTGTGTTTATTTACTGTAACTTACAGATTAATCATGGAAGGTATCTCGGGGAGACACCTGACATGATTAATCTAGGATTTAGTGGCAGCTATGGGCTGCCATTAACTCCTTATTACCCCGATTGCCAACGCACCAGGGCAAATCGGGAAGAGCCGGGTACAGTCCCAGAACTGTCATATCTAATGTATGCGGCAATTCTGGGTGGCTGCTGACTGATATTGTTAGGTTGGGAGACTCCCCATAACGTGGAGCTCCCCATCCTGAGAATACCAGCCTTCAGCCGTATGGCTTTATCTGGCTGGTTTTAAAATTGGGGGGGACCGCACGCCGTTTTTTTTTAATTATTTAATTATTTATTTCACTGCACAGTATAGACACGCCCACCGGCTGCTGTGATTGGGTGCAGTGAGACACCTGTCACTCAGTGTGGGGGCGTGTCTCACTGCAACCAATCATAGGTGCCTGTGGGCGGGGAAAGCAGGGAATACGAGATTGTTTAATGAGCAGCGGGCTTTTTCAAAATAGTAAAAGCCACCAGAGCAGTGTGAATGCCGTGCAGCGCCGCGCCGGAGATCGGGGATCGGTAAGTATATGAGAGAGGGCTGCTCAATTCAGTTACTCAGGAGTTTAGCGGTCACCGGTGAGTCCGTCACTGGTGACCGCTAATCAGGACGCGACACAGACAGAGCCGCAGCATGACAATGAAGTCGGATGAAGTTAACCCGAGTTCATTCTGATTGTGCGGCTCTTTCTGTGTCTGCTGTCATCTGCCATTCAGCTCTGCTACATGGCTGTCTGTGTCTGCTGTTAGCGGCCATGTAGCAGAGCTGGATGGCAGATGACATAGTAAAAATGCATCCCTACACATTACACACGCTTGGCAAGTCAATAAATAAAAAAAAAAAAAAAAGAACACATGATCTAAAGGATCGCACACAAAATTGATCAATTTAACATAGACTACTAACGCACGTGTGACAGCAAATGAACGACCTACGTGCGATCTCATTAGATCACATATGCGATCTGGGCGTGTCACATCGCAAACGTGATTGCACAACAAATTGCAACGTGTAAAGCAGGCTTTAGCCTGGACCAGATCCTACCAACCCTTTAAATTTGTAAGCTTTTATCGCAGGAGAGACATTTTTATTAACTAGCAAGTTTAGAGTTCCATCAATGTCCCATTCGCCTTGTTGTGGCTGATGGGCTCTCATGAATTTGCTGACTTATGCGCTAAGTGTCTTTACATTTACAAATATATTCTATATAGCACTAATGCAATTCAAATTTCATATATTCAATGTTTGCATATATCTTAGCACTTAGAGTGCTACTGTGTTCTTTTATTTGTATATTATGTAGTCACAACAGCTTACTTGTTCACACTTGCTTTATTCTATTCGAAGATGCTCCTCAGTTTTCTGTTTTTGCCAGTGCATATCCAGGAGGGCATGGGGGTATTTGCCCTGGGTACAGTAAAGCAGTAGGGCACTATCAGGCCTCCTTGTGTTGCGTTCCGAGGTGTCTCCCTGGCAGCTGGATTTTGCCACCCCCCTTACTCTGATCTGGCTCAAAGAAGATGCAGCACACCGGCTCCCAACTATCAGCTGTACTCTTGTCTTACAATTGAAGCCCCGACCACCGAAACCTTTGGGTCAGTGCGATGTCAGCAGTGTGATCAGTTTAGCTTATAATACTTAAATCATAACTCCTCGGCGCCACATAGACAGCTAAAGTTTGTTGTGGAAAGTGCTCCAAAGGAGATGAACACACTGAAGATTTTTGTAATTAGGGGAAAGGGGAAAGAAATTTGAGCATACAGTATGGAGAGAGAGGGTGGGGAGAATGTATGTGGACACAGTATGTAGAGCAAAATGGGGGAAGAAATTTGAGGACACAGTATGGAGAGCAAAAGGTGGAGAATTTGAGGACCATATGAGGTGTGAGAGGGACAATTTGAGGACACAGTATGGGGAGTGAAGGGGCGGTATGGTCGTCGCAAACACAGTATGGGGAGCAAAGAGGGATATGTATGCAGACACAGTATGAGGATTGAGGGGGAATTAGTGCAGAAGTACTGGGGAGACAGTATGGGATGAGAAAAATTTGAGGGGCACAGAATAGAGACTGGGTTATATAGGGGGCAGTATGGAGAGGGAATAGCATGGGGGGACAATGTGAGGCCATAGCAAAGAAGGGACAGTATGTTGGGGAGGAGGAGTGTAATGAAGGAAGAAAGTATGCTGGGGAGGAAGAGTGTGATTTGGAGGCACAGTATAGAGCCTGAGCAGTAGAATGATGACATAGTGTGAGAAGACAGTGTGAAAAGGGGGCCCAGTATGGAAAAGAAAGGGTAGTGTGGGAGGCATGTACCATAAGAGGGACAATATATGCATCATATTTTGTGCAGGGAACACAGTGAAGAACAATTATTTATTCCGGTACATAGCGAGTATTATAATGACATGGCTATTTTTATGGGTATTGCGCTGGTATGTGCTGAAGAAAACCAGAGAACATGGACAAGATGAAGAAAAGAAAGAGAACGACTCTAATCAGGACAACATCATCTATAAGGTACCTGAATGTAAATGATTATTTGTGATTCTGACTAATTATCATCAGTACCGTAGCTACTGTATGGTCAACAGTCTGATGATGACTAACAGCCATCCTTACCATTCTTAAGGATGTACTGGAAGTTATACATTCATGTGACACAAATGTATATGGGTCTGACCTGACATTACAATTGATATACTATGTACAAATGGTGGTTCTTGTCATCTATTTCTCTACTGATGAGAGTTGTAATGCTGTGTTTCTGTACTGAATAAGGTTATACAGATGGATGTATTTCTGTACAGATGGTGCTTCTTATGATGAATTTTGGTACTGCTTGTGGTTCTGATGATAAATTTCTGTACTGATGGTGGTTCTAGTGATGTATTTCTGCACTAATGAACGTTGTGATGCTGTGTTTCTGTACTGTTGGTGGTTCTGGTGATGTATCTTTGTAGTGTTGCTGGATCTGATCCTGTACACATTGTGAGGTAGCGACCACCAATGTTGTCGATGGTCGCAGTGGAGAAGGATCCCCCTGCGATATTGAACTGAAGGTGTGACTGTGGGACCTGTAGTTCCACAGAACTTGGGTTGTAATTAAGGGTTAAGTTCCCTTTAAACTGTGACCGGTGTGACGGACAGGGCTGGAGAATCACATACCTCCACCTGTGGGTGTATCCAGTTTGGTTTAAGAGACTGTTAGTTTTAGAGACAGACAGAAGCCTGAGAGTGCACATGGAGGATGTGTGCTGGAGGTCTCAGTCTGTGTGAAGACTGAAGAGAGACTCCTGGAAATCAGTCCAGGTGAGGACTGGGGAAAATACTGCAGCCTGGCTGGAGAGGACTGGAGGCTGCAGGTTGCAACCACAGTGACTTGTGTTCGCTGGCTGGAGCCAGAGTGTGGAGACTCCACTATGGACAAGTAATTGGACTGGAAGCCCACGGTATGTGGATGTTATATTTTCCTTTAAGCCAGGAGAGGCTTTGTTACATTTTGTTTAGCAGTTTATGTTGAGTCTAATAAATAAACTGCTGCGTTTTATAAGAGACGGTGATACCTATGTTGGCTAAGCTACCTAGCACCGCTGCAAGCGAGTGAAACCCCCAGGTTGCGGTAAGCAACGTTTACAACATGTAACAAACCATAACTTATAAGATTATGTTAGACATATCTGTGTTCATAAAGTGTTGTGGTATCAGACAAGTTAAGGGTTACTGTTTTTATTTATGTTATGATCATTGAAGGGGTTGTCCAAGTTTTCTGCTGAAAGTCTGCAGTAACTTTATGTGACTGCAAACTTCAGAAATCCCACAGTGCACGCACTGCACACTGTAAGTACTCTCTGGCACCGGTGCTGAGAGTGGGAGGTCACAAACCTGCAAAAATGCGAGTGATGCCAGATAAGTCTAGTCAAAATGTGTCCAGAAGTATACCAATCGCATACTTGTGCTCACATGACCGTCCATATGCACGACAAAGAGGACTGGAATTAGCAACAGCGAGGAGTTGGCAGGGCCAGAGACCATGTATCAGCACCACGGACAGTAACGCCATGGACAGGTGAGCAGAAAGTTTCTGTTCTCTGTGTGTTATCATGGATAGCACACGTAGAACACATGTGTGGCAAAATCACGGCACATGGAGGGCAATACTCACCTTTTACACGTCCATGCAAAGCGTGTGTGATTTTCACGGACGTGTGAAGGAGGCCTAAGGCTGTTTTTAACTAATACTGGATCCTCTCTGCCCTTTAGGCCCTGTGCACATGTTAAGTATTTGGTAAGTTTTTTACCTCAGTATTTGTAAGCCAAAATCAGAAGTGGAACAATCAGAGCAAAACACGGGCACCACTTCTGTATTTTTTACCCGCTCCTGGTTCTGGGTAACAAATACTGAGGTAAAAAACCTCACCAAATACTCAATATGTGCATGTGGCTTTTACTTTATAGGCTTGTAACCCAGGAGAGGCATGTCTGATAGTTATTAGATTTTTAGAGTCCCATCAAAGAAAGGTATGTCTTGTTGCAGCTGGTAAGTTCTCATGAATTGGCCAATGTTCTGCTAAGTACCTTCACTTTGATAAACATATTCTACAAAGAAGTAATGCAGTTCAAATGTCATTCAAATGTCATATATTCAATACTTGTAGATATCTTGGAGCTTACAGAGTGCTGCTGTATTCTTTTGAGAGTAGCTGGACACATCTAGTCAGCATGTGGGCGCAAGTATGCAGATCACGTAAGTGCAGATATGTGATCGCCTGCTTAATTTGGGATTCCTGATGTGGTCTCCCCAGTCTGAGAATACCAGCCCCCACCTGTTGGTTTTGTCTTGGCTGGGTATCAAAATTTGGGGGGACCGCTCATTGTTTTTTAAAATTATGTATTTAAATAATTTTTAAAAAGTCGATCAGAGTCCCTCATAATTTAATACAAAGCCAAGATAATGCCACAGCTGGGAGCTGCAGTCTGTAGCCATCTGCTTTATCTGTGCTGGGTATCAATATATGGGGGATCTTGCAATATTTTATTTAATTTATTTATATTTACACCACTATAGGGATGCAGACAGCATGTGAGTCCAACCAATCATAGATGCTGCCACAGAGGGTGAAGGTGCGGACTGACTGCAACCAATCACAGATGTTGACACAGAGGGTGGGGGTGCGGTCTAACTGCAACCAGTCACAGATGCTGTGACTGACAGTGGGCAGTGGAAGCAGTGTTTATGCATGAGAGTCAATGATCAGGTGCAGAAGCAGTGTTAAAGCCGCGGGGAAGGTCGATAAGTATAACTGTCCTGCTTTATTCTTTATTTTCTTATTTTTCAGCCCCCCTAGCTCTAATTATCACCGTTTTACTACACATCAGTTCGGGTCCCTTAGACTTATATGGGGTTCAGCATCCAGGGTCAAGTTTGGCTACCGAACCCAATTTTTTTTAGTCCTTGCTGGTTCGAATATCCACGGGTTGGCTCATCACTATTAGTAACTCAGTTCAAAGCAAGGTAAGTGGTTGATGACAATCAATCCATACATGGAGTTCTCCCTGCAAAAATACTTTACAGTGAAAACTACACATGGTGGATGCACATGACATCATCATCATGGCAAGAATGAAGTTTAATTATGATCATCAGTCCGGTAAAATAGTATTGTAAGTGCATTTCAAATTTGTTAATATTGCAGATCGAACTTAAATGGTAAAAATATTCTCATAATACAAAAGTAAAACATTGTAGTGACATTAGTAAAACACTTCACAGGCTGCGATTCAATCACAATCACTTAGTGGCCACATATAACAAACATCTCTCAGCAGAGTACTGCGAAGTAGTGTTCTTTAGATAGTCATCTCACACTACCCAACTTGGTTTTGTTGCGCCAAAAGGCAAGCTGACAGTATGTATCATTTATAGCCAGATGTGCAAAATTTAACATATAACATGTTCCATTTTGGTAAATTGGGCCTAGTTTTGATCTTTCTGATCTAGTTTTATGTTGTCCCAATTTAGGATAGTGTAGGTGTATTCTCACAAAGTGTAAACTTGTTTTTTTATCCATGTTTTCTGCATGTGTTCACATTAAAACTTGAATTAGTAATCTGCTCAATTTATTTTGTTTTAATGCAATTTTAGAGGAATTTTCCTGTTCTTCATATATTTGTAGTGAAAATTTGACAAAGTATTTTAAAGCAGAAATGCTGCAAAACTGGTTCTCTGTTGAAAACATGTGATCATCTATCTTTTTGGATCCCTGTAGAGCGGTCGAGGTGCAGCCGCTGGGACATGCACCAATTAGAAGAATAAGGCACTTTTATCCCCCAATAAAATGGAGTAGTAGTGCGCATGCTCAACTGTCTGTCCATCTTTCTCTAGTGCTGCTGGAAAAAGTAGAGTTGTGTACTCGGTAGTCTTTGGGCAAGTGTATTTCTACTTTTTAACAGAAATATGCAAATTGGGTAATTTCTGTCTCTCCATAGCAGTCTATGGCGAATAAAATCATGTAAAATATGTACAGTTCTGCATAGTATTTATCCCACATTGGGCATGAGCTTTGATTAAATCACATTCATTCAGCTTAAATTATTAAACATAGCAGATTTTCCACACAAAAATGCAGATTCTTACCTATGTGGGAACGTGGCCTAATAATATATCTGCCCTAGTGTATTCATAGTGTGTAGCGGGGGCACAGAGGTGTCAATTTAATAATACCATCTTAAATTTGGAAAGATAAGCCACTTTTTCTGTCAATTGAGGTGCAAAATGTGTCTGTAAGGCTTGAAACGCATCAAGTTTTTTAACCTTCTCTATGGATTTGTCCACTGGATTTTAAAGAAAACCTGTCAGGTCCAATATGCACACAGGACCATGAGCAGTTCTAGGTGCATATTGCTAATCCCTGACTAACCGTCCCTGTATACACTAGCATATATAAAGAGATCTTTAGAAAAAGTATTTCTAAAGATCCCATATCATATGCTAATGACGCCAGGTGCTAATCGCCAGGGTGTTAGTTCCTTTGGCTAGTCGGCCCCCTTAGCATGTTAGTATGCTCTGTGGGCTTGCTAATATGCTAATGAATGCACAGCATCAGAGGATGATCTCACTCACCTCTCCTCTGCCATAGCTTCCGACTGCTGGCTTTTGGCTCAGTGTGCATGACCCCGGACTTTCTGTCATGCACACTATGAAGCCGAGTGTACGCATCCTGACTTCAAACTCATATAGTGCACATGACCAAATGGCACCAGAGATGTGAGAGCGACCTTTCTCTGAAGCTGCACATTCATTAGCAAGTTAGCATGCCCACACGGGTGTACTGAAATGCTTAGGGGGCCGACTAGCCAAGGGAACTAATGCCCTTGCGACTAGTCCCTGACCTAATTAGCATATTATATGGGATCTTTAGAAATATGTTTTCTAAATATCTCATTTTGTATGCTACTAGATGCTGGACAGTTTCAATATGCACCGAGAACTGCTTGTGCTTCTGGGTGAATATTGCACTTGACAGGTTCCCTTTAAATGATGTTTAAGAAGAATTTAGAACAAAATTCTACCACCTAAACATATGTGCCGCAATTACTTCTGCCTTAAAAAGAATCTTTCAGCAGGTTTTTGCTATGTAAGCTGAAGACAGCATGCTGCAAGAGTTAAAAAAGAGAATTCATGGATGCTTGTCATGTCAAGGTATGATCTGTTGTTTATTTGCTATCTTTGTTTAGACACCAGGACTTCTCTTTGCTTGGACTACAATGTCACACGCAGAGCAGTTTGACAGATCCCCTCCTCTTATTGACACCTCACTGTCAATACTCAATCTCTATTGAGAGCCTGGTGTGGGCGTGGAAGCTCTCGCAGCTCTGCTACTTTGCTAAATATAAAAGCTTAGATTGTGCCAGAATGGCTGCAGCCAGTAATCTAAGTGATACATTGTTGGATTCTGAATCTCTTTGTCTACATCACACTGCTCTCAGATGAGGTAGCAAAAATCTGCTGACAGATTCCCTTTAATAAATAGGGCATGTTCTGGTGCAGTTTGATTTGTAAATCTGCTCCATTATATGTATATACATATAAAACAGTATCCTTAAAACTTTTAATGTTCCACTTTTATTTTTGTTACTAACATTTTTTAAAGTCCAAATAGATAAAGTAATTTCTATCCAAGGAAGTATCATTGGTAAACAGATATTGTTTGGAATAACGATAAGACAAATACAATATTACAAAATGTGTGTCTATAGAAGTCAAGCCCGATCATTCCATAACCTTCACTGCATGAGCAAAGTAAGTCTCTAAAGGCTGCGGGCGACTTTTACCCTGGACTAGGTTTTTTGTCAGATCAATGACAAGTCACGTTAACAGCAGTATTTAATTCTATCAATATGTGACCAATTGTGTTAGATTGTTTGTTCATTGATTTTGCTTAGTGCCAGAGTTTGAGCTTTTAAAATGTAACTGTTTTCCCCTGAGTCACATTGCACAATGACAAATGGGGAGTGTCTGCATAACTGATGCACTCAGACACGCTAAGATCACCAGAACTGGTATCTAACACCTTTCTGCTAATTGCTGACTTTATCTGTCAAGGGGTGCATTTGTTTTTTTTTTATTTAGCTACCAGAACCATTCTGCCTGGAATACACCTGAAAAAGAACACCATAAACATGGAAAATAATGCATATATCCACAGCAATGTCAAAACAACTTGCTGTGCATGTGTGACGCCCCTGGACTATCAGGTCATCACAGGGTACTGCACAAGCTGCCCTTCCGTGCAGTTTCCGCCACCCTCTTGGTTCTGGGTCCCTACTTAAGTGGTGTTGCCTCTATCAGCAAAATCAAAATCATAGAGACACCCTGCACCACACCCACCTGACACACCAGTGGACAGCTTGAGTAAAACAGAGTCGCCCACTTGGGGGGTCAGGGAGGGGAGGTGAGGTGTGTAGAGAGTCGAGTTGAGTCTTAGAGAGGAGAGGAGTTGGAAGTAGCCCTCGAGCTGAGAGGAGCTCAGAGGAAGTTGGGAGTGGTGGCTCCCGAGGTAACTGCCTAGGTTGCAGACGGTGGTCTGGGCATAGAAGAGTCGGACCCCCGGTCGCAGGGTATTGTGGCAAGGGGCCTGGAACTGTCGAGGAGGACAGCCAGCAGACGAGCACTATCACCGGTCCAGGACAGAAGGCACGACGGCGTACACGAACCCTAGGTTGGGGAGTAGCTTCAGGCAACCTGACAATTCACCTGAGGAGAACGGAGCCTTCACGATCCGTTACCACCCACTTCAGAATTGGGGCACTAGCGCAATGAGGGGGATAGGACTTTCCAACCAAAACAGTCTAGAAAATCCCAAGCATGAGCCCTGAGAGCAAGCTACCGGGCCATCAAGTTGAAGTCTAAACTAAGTGCCAGGAGGCAGGTCACGGATCACCAGGCAGCACCACTTGGGGACGGGACCCAGACGAGCTCCCCTCAGCGGCAGCGGTACCCAGAGACTTGGTTTACCCAGTTGTCAGTGTCTGCTTATGGACTGAGTGAGTATGAGAGTGACCCCTTCTTCCCCACGGCACCCCCTCACCGAGTCCCGGGGCATCCAACACCTTGCTGCCCTGTTCCATCATCCCCGGGTACTCCCAACAGCAGTGGTGGAACTTCTAATTACCACACACCACGGGTGGTATCACAAACTTTAACTCCCTTGTAAATATCCCCCCTTTTCATTCGAGTGGCCGCATGACACCGGGTCCGGAGACCCTCGAGCCACAGCGAACCCGGATCTGAGCAGCCCGGCTGCTTCCACGGGGGTGGTACACATGCATTTTTCAGGCTTTGAAAGCTGTAAAGCTGGTAAAAGAACTGACCTGACTAATCTAGTGGTCTTCAGTTGGCAGCCATCACTATCTCATGTATAAACTTTCAAAAAATACATGTGATAAAGCTTAGTAAAAACACCGAAAACATCTAAAACACACTGTGCTCATACCCTTTCCCTGCACAATGATTTCATCTTATAGGGAAACAGCTGTTTCACCTACCAAACTGTGAGGCTAGTACATTCGGGCACACGGTCTTGCATGTGAAATTGCAACAGTTCATGCTCAGCGAAAGCAAAAGTAAAGGGTGTTTAAGTTCTAAGTGCCCAGCATGATGTGTTGGAAACAATTGTGGAGGCCACTACATACATTGGATGGTCATCTGGTCTTGCCGGAATTGGTGGGTTTGGCAAACTTTAAAGGAATATTTATGATGAGGGTCTTTAGAAATCCATTAATTAAAATAGAACAACATGCATGAAACAAGCTAGCTATCAGACTGTTGCTTCTAGATCTTCTGCACGTATAACACATTAAAGGGAATCTGGCAGCAAGTTTTTGCTATGTAATCTGAAGCCAGCATGCTGCAAGGGTTAAAACATAGAATTCATGGATTCCTGTCTTGTCAAGGTCCAATTTGTTGTTTATTTATTTATTTATTAGAAATACGTTTTCTAAAGATCTCCTTTATCTATGCTACTAGATGCTGGACAGTTAGGCAGGGATTAGCAATATGCACCCAGAACTGCTTGTGGTTCTGGGTGCATATTGCACCTAACAGGTTACCTTTAAATGATGTTTAAGAAGAATTTAAAAAAATTCTACCACCTAATCAGATGTGCCATAATTCCTCCAATTCTGCCTTTAAAGGAATCTTTCAGCAGGTTTTTACTATGTGAGCTGACGACACCCTGCTGCAAGGGTTAACAAAGAGAATTCATGGATGCCTGTCAAGTCAAGGTATGATCTGTTGTTTATTTGCTATGTTTGCTCAAACAGCAGGACTTCTCATTGCTTGCACTACAATGTCACTCGCGGGGCAATCCGGCACACCCTCTCCTCTGATTGACACTGCACTGTCAATGCTCAATCTCAAAAGAGAGCCTGCTCTCCTACATGGCTAAATCTAAAAATTCTGATTGTGTCAGAACAGCTGCACCCATTAATCTAAGTGATACATGAATGGATTCAGGATTTCTTTTTGCCTACATCATGCTGCTCTCAGATGAGGTAGCAAAAACCTACTGACAGATTCCCTTTAACAGCTCTTCAAGTTCAATGTAATATCATCTGGAGCACATGCCTGGACAATCCCTTTAAATATTATCTATTAGTTTTGGAATCTTCCTTTATTTAATTAAAATTGTATTTCTTTAAAATTCATGAAGACTACCATTGCTTTACAGAAAAATTCTGCTCTACAATGTAAATATTCTAACCTCGCGTGAGTATAAAAGGAACTACCATAACATTTCTTGTATAGTAAAGTGTAAACAAAATGATAGATGTTCCTCTTTTCATGGGTTAAAAATTCCAGGTCATGGTATTGATTGTGTGAAGATGCCGTAAGCTTTTTAGTCCTTTCCAGTGCTCAGCTTATCAATTTACTTGCAAATGGTTCCCTAAAGTATTAACCCAGGTTAATTATTCGTCAAATATGATTATGCAGTGGTAATGTAAAAAATCGGAAGTGCGGGATGGAATTTTTCACTCCAGCAGTTTGGCTATTGCGGCAGCTGCTGGAATTGCTGGAGTAATTACTAGGCCATTCCAGCTGGTGGATCTGTATTTTGGTTCAGAAAGAGGATGAGAAAAAATATGAAATGGAAAAAAAGTTAGAGAAGCGGGAATATAAGCTTTGCCAATCGACGTAAGGAGAGATTTCACAGCTGCCACTGGTGATAAATGAGAAAGTGAGGGCCAGCGTCTAATCAATACATGTAAATGCTCCTCATCATTACAGCTTTTTTATACACACTTCTCAATTAGCCTTTCCTCCCACTGGTAAGGAGCATTGTCACGCTTTCTGGACTGTGAAAGTGGCTGCGCTCTCGGCTCACCTGCAAGTGTATCGCTCCTCACTACTAGAGCTGCCGAAAGCTCTGCTTGGCAGCAGGTGGCAGGGAAAGTGTGAATTTCCTGCTTAATGAAATCCTCAGCCCTGCCATGTAATTAAATACCTGGTTAGTTTCATATATTGCTGTATAGTTTGTTAATAATAATAAATAGCTAGAAAAATAGGTTTCCTTCTTCAGGATTTCTGAGTATATACAGACAAGCAAAATGAGATCTAAATATACACGATTATACAAGATAGAGGACAGTGCTAAAACATGTGTAATAATATGTTGTAGCTCTTGGGGTGCAGAACAGGGTACATATTTATACAGTACATGGACATCTTTGTATATAATGGCTCTACATATTAATCTAACGTGAACTTCTAGTGAAACATTTCCATCAGTTGCTGGATCAGATCTTCTGTCTTCAGTGCTTGGCCTGGATGAGATCTTCATCAGTGCTAGGCGTAGATCAGATCTTCATCAGTGCTTGGCCTGGATGAAATCTTCATCAGCGCTTGGCCTAGATCAGATTGTCATCAGTGCTTGGCCTGGATCAGATCTTCATCAGTGCTTGGCCTGGATCAGATCTTCATCAGTGCTTGGCCTAGATCAGATCGTCATCAGTGCTTGGCTTGGATCAGATCTTCATCAGCGCTTGGCCTAGATCAGATCTTCATCAGCGCTTGGCCTAGATCAGATCTTCATCAGTCCTTGGCCTGGATCAGATCTTCATCAGTGCTAGGCCTAGATCAGATCGTCATCAGTGCTTGGCTTGGATGAGATATTCATCAGTGCTAGGCGTAGATCAGATCTTCATCAGCGCTTGGCCTGGATCAGATCTTCATCAGTGCTAGGCCTAGATCAGATTGTCATCAGTGCTTGCCTTGGATCAGATCTTCATCAGTGCTTGGCTTGGATCAGATCTTCATCAGTACTTGGCTTGGATCAGATCTTCATGAGTGCTTGGCCTGGATGAGATCTTCATAAGTGCTTGGCCTAGATCAGATTGCCATCAGTGCTTGGCCTGGATCAGATCTTCATCAGTGCTTTGCCTGGATTAGATCTTTAAGCGTGCTTGGCCTGTGCATCAATTTTTGCCATCACCGTTTCATGTGTTTTTCTTATATGCAAAAATGCTAAATTCCAAGCTTTTTTTACTAATTAAACAGAAAAAGCAGACAACACTCACATAAAACATGGATAGGCCCAAAGACTGTAAAACCCTGTTTCCCCCAAAATAAGACATACCCAGAAAAAAAGCCCAAGCAGATTTTTTCATCATTTTCAGAGTATGCTTAAAATATAAGCCCTACTCAAAAATAAGTCCTAGTTGCGGGCATCTTACTAAAAATATCCTGAAGTAAGTCTTGGGCAGGCTTTTCGGGATACATAACTTTTATTGGTGTACGTTGCCTCGTTGTAAACCCTGCAAGTTTAAAGTCACATGGCGGCTAGTTAATGGAATGAATACTTACCCTCTTCCCCCTCATAATTCCACCCAGCCCCTTCCAGTGTCAGTGATTGGAACCTGAATTAATGAAATCATGAATATTCACCCCTTCCCCAACCACCCTTCTGTCGATGTCAGTGATGGGAACTTATGTTAATGAAATAAGGAATATTCACACCCTTCCCTGCCCACCCCTCCGTACCAGGTGTCAGTGATTCACTCAGGCTGTCATATTACTGAGCAAGGATTGCAGAGCAATGCTGACACTAAGCGGCGGCTCTCCTCACCTGAGCATGACAACTGCATAGAAATACACGTTGATATGCTTAGGTCATAAGAAGAGTGAATCACTGATGCCATACACAGGAGTGGGCAGGGGAAGGGTGGAAATATTAATTTGTTTAATAATACAAGTTACAATCATTGATACTGGCAGAGGAGTGGACTGGAGTGAATAGTCCTTTTTTTTATTAACCGTTGTTTTTTACAGTTAGAGCAGTTAGACTGTAGAATGCCCTACCACAAGAGGTATTAATGGCAGATACTATAACAACTTTTAAAAAAGGGCTAGATCAGGGGCGTAACTACCGCGGTCGCAGCGGTCACCATTGCAACCGGGCCCGGGAGGTTAGGGGCCCGGCGGCCACCCAGCAGATCAGCAGCCAGATCCTTTCAGTGAAAGAGGAGCTGCGCTGTTCTGCCGCAGACCACGCGGCCGCTATATGACCCGCTTCCGCCGCCGACACCGGGCCCCCCTGCCTGGTGTCAGCGGCTACGGCGGCTCCCCGTCACCGCATACAGTAATGAGGAAGCATAGCGCGGCTGGTGCCGCACTATGCATCATCATTCTCCCCCTGTGCATGCGCGGTGACGTCACTCCCGTGCGACTGCTGTGCTGAGTGCAGGCACAGAGCGCAGGACGGGAGGGCGTCGACCGGAGCACCAGGAGAACGATGGGAGGGGGAGGATGAGCAGCAGTGAGGACAGAGCAGCGGTGGAAGGAAGAGAGAGGGTGAGTACTTGTTTTTTTTATTATAAATTAGTAAGTACATGGTGGGCAGAGGCTTGGGAAGGCTGCATTATACATGGAGGCCTGGAAAGGCTGCATTATTATACATGGAGGCCTGGAGAGGCTGCATTATATACATGTAGGCCTGGGGAGGCTGCTATGTTATACATGGAGGCCTGGAGAGGCTGCATTATTATACATGGAGGCCTGGAGAGGCTGCATTATATACATGTAGGCCTGGGGAGGCTGCTATGTTATACATGGAGGCCTGGATAGGCTGCATTATTATACATGGAGGCCTGGAGACGATGCATTATTATTCATGGAGGCCTGGAGAGGCTGCATTATACATGGAGGGCTGGGGAGGCTACATTATTATACATGGAGGCCTGGGGAGGCTGCATTATTATAAATGGAGGCCTGGAGAGGCTGCATTATACATGGATGCCTGGAGAGACTGCATTATACATGGAGTCCTGGGGAGGCTTCATTATACATGGAGGCCTGGGGAGGCTGCTATATTGTACATGGAGGCCTGGGGAGGCTGGCTGTATTATTATACATGGAGGCCTGGGGAAGCTGGATGCATTATTATAGATGGTGGTCTGGGGAGGCTGTCTTCATTATTATACATGGAGGGCTGAAGAGGCTGGCTGCTACATTATACATGGAGGCCGGGGGAGGCTGGCTGCATTATTATATATGGAAGGCTGGGTGCATTATAATATATGGAGGACTATGTGGTGCAGTATAATATATGGAGGATTATGTGGTGCAGTATTATATATGGAGGACTATGTGGTGCAGTATTATATATTGAGTACTATGGGGTGAATTATAATACATGGAGAACTATGGGAAATGCATTATAATACATGGAGGACTATGGAAGTGCATTCTAATATATGAAGGGTTACAGTATGTGGGACCCTTTATACTATTTGGAAGGCTATGTGGGTCCATTATTGTATTTGGAAAACTATATACAAGGGGGGACAAAGATACAATCAGGGGATGGAAACGTTTTATGCTGAGGGAAAAAGGCTTTTTCCCTCAGCACCCAACTTTCCGATGCTCTGCTATACATCTTCTCTCAGCACCCAGCTTTCCCATGCTCTGCTATACATCTTCTCTCAGCACCCAGCTTTCCCATGCTCTGATATGGGAAAGCTGGGTGCTGAGGAAAAGATGTATAGGAGAGCATGGGGAAGCTCGGTGCAGAGGACAAGATGGATATCAGAACATAGGAAAGCTGGGTGCTGATAGAGGGATTTCAGATCATGGGAAATCTGAGTGTTGTGGGTAAGAGCCAAGTGTTAGCATCATTATCCTGTACCCCAAGTGTCAATGTCATTATCCCGTACCCCAAGTGTCGGTGTATGTGGAGGGGGGGACCTGGGCTGAACTTTGCACCGGGGCCCATCAAACTCTAGTTACGCCATTGGGTTGGATGATTTCCTCAGTACACACAACATTGTCGGTTATAAATGACTTAATGACAAAATGTATAATTGGTGGAGGAAGATTGAACTAGATGGACCTAGGTCTTTTTTCAACCTATGTAACTATGTAACATAAGTTCCAATCACTGACGCCGGCAGAGGGGTGGGCAGGGAAGGGGTGAATATTCATTTTTAATTAACGGGTGACACAATTATTGAAACCAATACAAAATATGAGACATCCCTAAAAATAAGCCCAAACCCTATAGCATCTTTTGGAGCCAATAGTAATATGACACTGTCTCATTTTTAACGAAACAATGTAGTAATGAAAATCTTGTATTTTTTTACATATGAAAAAAAACTAATTTTTGAATTGGGCCTAATGGGTCTTTTATATATTAATGTTTTTTGGTACAATTGTTACCCATTTGTTCCATTTTTAGGATAGATTACAGACCCTTTTTAAACAATATGTTTTTCCACATTGTTTTTTTGGAGGACCGACTGTCCACAAAAAAAGGAGACATGTCCTTGATTCATGTTGCAAATCAAACTCACAATGGAAATCACCAGCCACGAGCAAAAAAAATGGATGCCACCATGCCACCATGAGCAATCTGTATTTTACTTGTTAATGGGTAAGAAAAGCTAAAAAAGTTTTTTAATTACATCAGAAAAACAGATGCAATAAGGATTGTAAAAAACCAACAGCATCCAAAAATGTGTCAGCACACTGAAATGACATGGACTGTTTTTCACCTATGACTGCAAAAAGTGATATGTGAAACATTACTTAGCGCTCATTTAGATACGTACACGTAACGTCGTATTTAGGCGGGTATGCTGAATGTCTTGTTTGAAAAAGCATTCAGCAAATGTGAATAAGAAATGAACATACTGTATGCACTACAATGAAAAACAACTTGCTGTGTGAATGTTTTAGTCTTTTTAGTCTGTAGGCCCTGTGCGCACACTGCATTTTTGCTACGTTTTTGCTGCAGAAATTTCTTGAGAAAATGGTTGTAACCTTTCTGCAGACATTCCCCAGCAAAACCTATGGAAAAAAAATATCTGTCCGCACACTGCGTTTTCTTCACAAGAACATTCTTTCTGCAGAATTTCTTGAGAAAAAGAATAAGCATGTCACTTCTTTTCTGCAGGTACCTGCGTTTTTTGCCATAGATAATGGTAAAAAAAACAAAGGGACCAACCTGTGGAAAAAACGCACCAAAAACGCATCAAAAACGCACAAAAACGTGGACAAAAGACATGCGTTTTTCGGTGCGTTATTGGTGCCTTTTTTAACACAAGTGCGCTGATCTTTCAGACCCTCAAGAAATTTCTTGAGAAAAATCCTTTATCTAGTGCGCACAGGGCCTTAGTTATCTTTTAACCATTTCACCTTTGTAAAGAAGACATAAAGCTGTTAAAAGAAGGGACCATTCCATTCTTGAGATGACCTCCTCTTGAAGCCACGTACTAGCTGATACATATAAGCCAAAAATAAGTTCAGCAAAAAAGCTTAATGTGACCAAAAAGAAGACGCTCCTGGAGAAACATCACTGGCATCTTCCTGAAGCACTGTGGTGTAGCAAAACTCGATGTGTATGCCGGTATCTACAAGATGTCATGTGCACATACTGTTACACATAAATGTGCTGTCCATGTATGCCACAGACCCATTACAGTCAGCGCACAAAGCCAATATTCCACAAGAGCCAATGGTTTAGGTCAAAACTAAATTGCAGCAAGCAAAAGCCTCTGGCCCATGAGACTCTATACACCAAAAGACAAGATGTGGATTTCCAAATGTCAGGACAAGTAAAGCTGCCATACTGCGGAGCTGTGTACACTTTCTTTCTTTGCTTACTCTTGTCTTGTGAAAATACATATACATAATGAACATATTGCACTGACATATATAGCTATACAAGTGCATTATGGTAATAATAATACTTAGATTAAAAATGCCTCTGATAGGACTAAAACAAACAGAAAATGTAGGAATATAGTTAATAGAATAAACATTAAATGGTATATAAAACATGTAACTGTAACACTGTAAAATCATATGCAATAAGTTGAAAACATATAAGAGGCAATTCATTAAAGTGTTTTTGCCAGAAAACTGGTCTAAAAAATCACTTAGAACATTCCAGTTTCCAGCACCTCTTTCCAAAATGCGCTGAGCTACAGAACAGCTGTGGTGAGGCATTTCTTATGCTAAAAATGTTAATCTAGTTATTGGCTAGAGTTAGACTAGGGTCATAAGACCATAGATTCTGCCAAGACAATCGAATCGATTATGTTAATGACCCGCAGATCAAACTGTGTCATCTTAGTGAGATCCCATTCTCTCAGATGAGACAACTGGAGCACACTGTGATGAGAAGGCAAATAACAACATTTCTCCATCTTCTCCATTGGGAGATTCCACAGACATCGGGCTGCACTCAGATGTCACTGACTGTAGTCAGATTTTGCCATGATAAAGCATGAGATAGCACTTGTCCAATTAATACAGCGGTGTAAAAGAACCCTAACATTTCTGCCCAAAAATGATCCCTCTTAAGGCCCCGTTACATGCAATGACGTATAACGATATATCGCTGGGGTCACGGATTCCGTGACGCACATCCGGCGTCGTTAACGACAACGTTGTGTGTAATAGCTCCGAGCAAGTGTTAAAGATCAAAAATACTCACCTTATCGCTAATCGTTAACACGTTGTTCATTTTCAAAATATCGTTGATGGTGCTGGATGCAAGATGTTTGTCGTTCCTGAGGCAGCACACATTGC
Organism: Anomaloglossus baeobatrachus; assembly: GCF_048569485.1. Lineage (NCBI taxonomy): Eukaryota > Metazoa > Chordata > Amphibia > Anura > Aromobatidae > Anomaloglossus > Anomaloglossus baeobatrachus. The sequence continues at coordinate 396,924,245 of NC_134358.1, forward strand.
TACGTGTGACACCGCAGGAACAAGGAACATCAGCTTATCTGCATCCTCCGGCAACGAGGTGGGCGTCACTTTCCTGCGGCTGCTCTCCGCCTTTCCGCTTCTATTAGAAAGGAGGCGGTTCGCCGGCCACAGTGATGTCGCTAGGCAGGTAAGTCTGTGTGACGGGTCCTAACGATGTTGTGCGCCATGGGCAACGATTTGCCCGTGACGCACAACCAACGGGGGCGGGTGCTTTCACCAGCGACATCGCTAGCAATATCGCTGCATGTAAAGCCCCCTTTACTCTTAGTTATCTGTTATCAGGCAGGCCGTTTGGTACACAACACTGACTGAAACTGCTGTCGCTATCAGAGGTAACATCATCCTGCTGTGATTAAGGCATATGACATGCCATATATTCAATAACGCCCTCCACTTTCTTTCCAATAATAAACTTGCCAGAAGTAAAGGAGGTCAATTGTGACCTGCACTTGGTAGTATTACTGCCCGGATGGCTGGTGTCAGTGGAAGTGGTAGTGCTTCGGATGCTGCTAGTAACTCCCAAATTCATAACTGTCATATTGTGGGTTTTTTCTTTTACACTACCCTATCTATTACCAATGCCAATTTTTTTTTCAACCTACATTTTGAACTACACTGTAATTAACATTTTAAAAACATTTTAGCTCCCCTGTTGTGCTCCATAAATTCATTTTTCATATCTATATTGCATTCTTATGTCGATTTCTTATCCATAAGCCATCCTTTTGTCTATTTTGTAAATGTTTGTGGAATACAGTTTTCATATGAACATTTCAATAAATACAAATGAGGACAAGTCAACAGTTCTAAAGTCACCAGTTTTTCCGCTTATTTTTTTCCTGCAGCTCCCTTGAATATACATTTTATAGTTTTTATTTTTAAATCTGCGGTATAGTTTTAAAGATGGTCCTTAGCAAGAAGGCATTGCTCCCAGGGTAATAATGTAAAGCAGTCTAAAGACCCCTTCCCAGAGAATCCATTGATCCATGCCCCTTTAGCCCCCATAGTAAATAGTGGAAATTAGCAGTAAATAAAATATATCTGGAAGCATATTAAGAAAAATTCAGGGGAGCTTCAGGAATAATATAAATGCATAAATTGGCCTTTATTGAACTAGTGACGGTTACTCATTAAATGTCCAAATTTTGGGAATGTAAACAATAACTCCTCCCATCACAAACAAAAAAATTGCACAAGAAAAGTGAAAACACAGTACTGTTGATTGTGACAAACAAATATAGGGTTAAGGCTGGAGTGACACTTGCGTGTGGCACACGCAAGGATCGCATTGCATCACCCCAACTGGCCGCCGACTCCCCTGACATGAGCATGTCAGCTGGATAGAAATACATTAAGCGGACACGCTCCTGTCAGGAGAGCCACCAGCCGGTCGGGGCGCTGCAATGAGATCCTCGTGCAATTCTCACACAAGTGTCACTCCAGTCTAACACTCATTTTAAATGATATTTCAAAAATATTGTGCTGCATTGTTGCTGCTTTTTAGTGCACTTAAAAGGAGACAAAAAAGTGTAATAGTAATTCAATTGCACCAGGGCAGATACATCATCACTGATCAATCACACTGAGTCTGGACCTTCTGTTTGCACCTTAACTATCTCTATTTCCTCTCAACCATCCTTATCTCTTAATTGAATCTCTGTATTATCTGCATCTTCTTTACTGCTGCAGTTAGGGGTACTTCTCACATAGCGAGATCGCTACTGAGTCACGGTTTTTGTGACATACCAGTGACCTCATTAGCGATCTCGCTGTGTGTGACACTGAGCAGCGATCTGGCCCCTGCTGTGAGATCGCTGCTCGTTACACACTGCTCTGGTTCATTTTTTGGACATTGCTCTCCCACTGTGAAGCACACATCGCTGTGTTTGACAGCGAGAGAGCAACAATCTGAATGTGCAGGGAGCAGGGAGGCGGCTTCTGGCAGCCTGCGGTAAGCTGTAACCAAGGTAAATATCGGGTAACCAAGCAAAGGGCTTTGTTTGGTTACCCGATATTTACCTTGGTTACTAGCATTCGCCGCTCTCATGCTGCCAGTGCTGGCTCCCTGCTCCCTGCACACGTAGCCAGAGTACACATCGGGTAAATAAGCAAAGCGGTTTGCTTCTTAACCCGATGTGTACTCTGGCTAGGAGTGCAGGGGCCAGCGCTAAGCGGTGTGCGCTGGTAACCAAGGTAAATATCGGGTAACCAAGCAAAGTGCTTTGCTTGGTTACCCGATATTTACCTTAGTTACCAAATGCAGCGTAGCTTCCACGCGTTGCTGGGGGCTGGTCACTGGTCGCTGGTGAGATCTGCCTGATTGACAGCTCACCAGAGACCATGTAGCGAAGCACCAGCGATCCTGACCAGGTCAGATCGCTGGTGGGATCGCTGGAGCGTCGCTAAAGTGTGACGGTACCCTTACACAACATACTACTGCCTGGACTATTTGCACAGTGTTTTAAGGCTCTCTCTTCCTTATTTGCAGCACTGAGAACTCTGAGATTTGTTCCATTATTCCAAATCACTCTAATATGGCTGCTGAATTCTCTGCCTCGACTTTTATACAGGCTATTATAGTTCATCTTGATTGGCTGAACTATACCATGTGATGTAATAGTTGCAAGACATTATGATTAAGCTTGCACGGTTGCACCTGAGGTCATGTCAGCTTTCTAAAGCAATCTTCTGTAATATGTAAAATGGTGATGGCCATTTTTTGCCAATTTGGAAAATCGAATAGCAAATTTTAAAAATTTGACAACACCTGAGAAGTTCACAAAATTTTACACATTTTTTCACATTAACTTTATATGTTCCTCTTTATATAGGGTCCTTTACATTATATAAAGCTAATTAAGACTTTTGTTGTGTGTTATTCATTTCTAATATTGTTTTTAAATGACAAATACTAAAAAAAAGATGATACCTTAAAAACAGTCTAAATTATTTTCCCTATACATTTTAGTAAGGCATTTATTTCCCCACCAAATTATTACTTTAGAAATCAGTTTTATCTTGGAAGCTTTTACAATAACCAGATGCCATAGCAAACATTCAAAGGAAGGCATTACATGGCAACTGATGCTTAGTGAGGGCAACCACAGCAGGCATGACACAATCAATACCCATTCATCTACCTCCACTGGGAAGAACAGAATTACAGAATACTGTATGATTTTTGCTTGGATAGAGAATTCTGTCTAACATGTGGAGAATAAAGTCTGAGCTGCTCATACGGCACATTGGTATATACAGCCTAGCGCTTACTCCCATACTGTCAATGCTTGATGGTTAGAAGACTCTAAGAACATAATGTGCCTCAGAGAATCTAAATATTTCAATTTCTGCCAATTATTTCCTTGCCCCTGTGCCTCATCAGTATGACAGATCATAATGCCCACAACAACCTCTTTCCTGTGGTTCCCATATGTGTCCTTTGACCCAAGGCTTTTACCATGCAAAGGCAAGTCCAGGTTTATCTTTGTGATTTTTTAAGACATAATTGTTATAGCCTCCAGAAAAGCCGGGCAGGACACTGATTATCTTAAACATATTTTCTGATGCATTTTAATGATTTGACCAAGTTCCCTATTGGGTCTTGTCCACAGGCGAGATAATCTTGTGTTACCTTATAAAAGATAAATCTGTCATTCTGGTATTTATTTTACATTTATTTTGACATTGTTCTTTTGATAAATAAAGGTTTTGTTGTATTTTCCAGTTTATAAAATGTATTTATCGTTATATTTAAATGTTATCCCATGGAAATCTTAAATTCAGAATAGTATGCTTTGGGAAGTTTTTTGGCAATAATAATTTTAAAGGAAATTGATTTGAAATGTGTCAAATGTAAAACGTATTAATATGGACAGTCTTTCTGTGAACAAACAAAGTGATTAGGCTGTATAAGGAAAATATCTAACTGAATACTGAGCTTTACCAGCACTGCAAACTTAATTTGCAATTGATTATGAGGGAAAGGCCACAAGCTGTAACTAAACGAACAACTTGAGATGTGACCATAAAAGTGAGTTGATGGCTGAAAAATAATTTTGCCTACGAATCACATCTTAGTCTATATTGTGTGTTACAGCTATTAAAAATTGCCATATATGTTCAACAACATCTTGTAGAGGATGAACGTTCCAAGTCAGAACACGACATCTTGCAGAGGATGAACGTTCCATGTCAGAGCACGACATCTTGTAGAGGATGAACGTTCCATGTCAGAACATGACATCTTGTAGATGATGAACGTTCCATGTCAGAACATGACACCTTGTAGAGCATAAATGTTCCATGTCAGAACACGACATCTTGTAGAGGATGAACCTTCCATGTCAGAACACAACATCTTGTAGAGGATGAACGTTCCATGTCAGAACACAACATCTTGTAGAGGATGAGCGTTCCATGTCTGAACATGGCACCTTGTAGAGCATGAATGTTCCATGTCAGACCATGACATCTTGTAGAGGATGAACTTTCCATATGGGAACACGACATCTTGTAGAGATTGAACGTTCCATGTGGGAACACAACATCTGGTAGAGCAGGGGTGGGGAACCTTTTTACTGCCGGGGGCCATTTGGAATGTTCTACTAACCTTTGGGGGCCGCACAACATTATCAACTTGAAGAATAACCCTGCTATATTTGGTCAAACGATTAATTAGCTCACCTTTATTTTGGAGGCAGGCGCTGCTTCTCTTTGGTGCGGCTGTGATGTTCGCTGATATTGATCATCTTGTTTCTCACAGCTGCTTTTCCAGGTTTGTCTCGGTCTGGAGATGTTGGGGGCATATACATCACAGGAGGGGCTGGGGCATATACATCACAGGAGGGGCTGGGGCGCATAAATTACAGGAGGCACTGTGAGTACATATCACAGAAGGGGCTGGGGCGCATAAATTACAGGTGACACTGGGAGTACACATCACAGGAGGCGCTGAGGCATATACATCACAGCAGGGGCTGGGGCGCATAACTTACAGGAGACACTGGGAGTACACATCACAGGAGGGGCTGGGGCGCATAACTTACAGGAGACACTGGGAGTACATATCACAGGAGGGGCTGGGGCGCATAAATTACAGGAGACACTGGGAGTACATATCACAGGAGGGGCTGGGGCGCATAACTTACAGGAGACACTGGGAGTACACATCACAGGAGGGGCTGGGGCGCATAACTTACAGGAGACACTGGGAGTACACATCACAAGAGGGGCTGGGGCATATACATCACAGGGGGGGCTGGGGAGTATACATTACAGGAGGGGCTGGGGCGCACACATCAGTAGGGGGGCATGGACAGCCCTGGCGGTGGCACAGACATGAGTGGGGACAAGGATAGCACTAGGTGGCAGCACGGACTGCACTAAGTGGCAGCACGGACTGCACTAGGTGGCAGCATGGACAGCATTAGGTGGTGCGGACAGCACTGGGGGGCATAGACATCACCCAGGGGATACAGACAGCACTAGTGGGGCATGGACAACAGTGGGGGGGTTACACAGTGCTGAGGAGGCACACAGCACTAGGGGGTACAAAGCATTAGGGGGTACACACTGCATTAGGGGGTACACACTGTACTAGGGGGTACAGAGCACTGGGGTACACACTGCATTAGGGGGTACACACTGCATTAGGGGGGTACACACTGCATTAGGGGGTACACAGTGTACTAGGGGGTACACAGCACTGGGGAGCACACACAGCATTAGGGGGTACACACAGCATTAGGGGTACACACTGTACTAGGAGGTACACAGCACTGGGGGGAACACAGCATTAGGGGGTACACACAGCATTAGGTGGTACACAGTTCTAGGGGTACACACAGCATTAGGAAGTACACAGCACTGAGCGGGGGGGCAGCGATGGGTTGAGTACTCACAGTGAGGGGGAGGGGGAGTCACACACACAGCACAGGTCCGGGATGCTGGAAAATCTGCTGCAGCTCTTGGGTGACTTTATCACAGCGTGCTGTTTACCCCGCCCACCAGAGCACACTAGCACAGGCCGGGGTTAAGCCTAGAATGTATGGGCTGCAGTCAGGTCCTGGAAGTCAGGATCTGGAGAGAGCCCGTACATTCTAGCATCTACCCTGAGGGCATCAGGCAGTGGGATTTAAAGGGCCAGCAGCCGGGAAAAGCGCTGCTGCCACCAGAGCACAACGTTCCCCGGGAATGTGCCCGGGGGACGAATAAAAAGTCGTTACGGGCCGTATACGGCCCGCGGGCCAGAGGTTCCCCATCCCTGTGGTAGAGGATGAACAATCCATGTCGGAACATGACACCTTGTACAACATGAATGTTCCATGTCAGACCATGACATCTTGTAGAGAATGCATGTTCCACGTCAGAACAAGACATCTGGTAGAGGAAGAATGTTCCATGTCAGAACACGACATCTTGTAGAGGATGAACTTTCCATGTGGGAACACGACATCCAGTAGAGGATAAACATTCCATGTCGGAACACGACATTTGTAGAGATTGAACTTTCCATGTGGGAACACTGCATCTTATAGAAGATGAATATGTCGGAACACAAGATCTTGTAGCGGACGAACGTCCCACATGGGAATGTTCTTTAACGGGACTATTATTCATGGAAAAGATCTTTTGTCCAACTATCAAGTGAACAACTTTTAAACACGTCAATCTGCGTAACATGAGTCATTGTTTCTTTGTAAAATTTCACCCAGTGAACGTTTGTTAATATTGAGATGATTTATTTTCACCAACTTTACTCTCATGTCTATGGACACATAACCAGGTGTAAAATTTAATAAGATAAGAAATTAAATTCAGTCAAGTGAATAGTATCATAGAATGAGTAGAAATAAGCGGACTTGTTGAAGTTTGATTTGGTGGGTTCATCTGGACCTTAGATAAAGGTCTGTTATGGACCTGAACTTGACTTAAACCCCACTTGAAGTCGATGATTGGGCAGTTTGCCTCTGTTTCCGCATACATCCAGACATAAACAGAGCACTTGTGGGGGAGGAATGGTGGGGGTTTTTTTGTACACAAACATTGTTTTTACCGCCATTGAGAGCTATTCAGACAGTGCAAGTGGCTTGCATTGGCCTGAGCACTGAGTGTACCCGAGCACAGCGATGCTTAATCGAGTGGTTAGCATACATAAAGCACCAGAACGCCAAACTCAAAGACTGATTCTTTTAAAAAGTCCTTATTCGGTACACACCCCAAAGTTTACAGTTCAGGTTTGCTCTTCTCTAACAATTTGTATGTATCGCCCAGTACTATGGGGTACTCGGTCCCAGGCGGTGTATTGCTGAGGAGATGTCCCTGGGTGGCCGTTGCCCGGTTCCATGACCCTGGGGATGCTTTTTTTAAAAGGGGTATATTTACAGGGGAGATTAGGTAAACGTTTATATTGTGACGCCACTTGCGGGTTGCGGCATTTAGTGGAGCCGCTGCTGCACAGTTATCACTACTGGGGCTGGTGTTAGTGGCAGCCTGGGTGTTGGGCCCTCCGCAAGTAGGGCCAGGCCCCAGAGGATAGATGATGTTGATGGGCGCAGAAAGAAGGTAGGCCACACAAAGGGGTCGAAGTGTAACTGGTTCCTTTACTCACAGTAAGGTGGAAACTGGTCACTCGAGGAAGGCTGGTCTTGACTGCTGGTCCCCTTAGTCCCAGTGCCAGTGTAGTGACCTGGTGGCTTCTTTCCCCTGCACCTGTCCCTGGTTGGTGGGTCCCCATGGCTTGGAGCATCTGGGGGTCCCCTCCTGGTAGTCTCTCAACTTTAGTCCATATGACGGTAGCGTGAACCCTGTGGGGTCAATTTCTCTGGTCCGGATCCCCGGTTCTCCCATTGCTACGGTGTCCCGACTTCAAGGTCAGTGAGGTCCTAGATGGTCCCCTCACTGTGCAGATTTTATCAGGTCTGCCTAGAGCGTTTGCCTGACCTAGGATTCTGTACCCCGTTAGTGCTATGGTTCCGGAAGTACTCCACCATACTCCACCGGCAATCACACACCTGGGCATTCAGGCCACCGTCACACTTCTGTCAGTGCTTCCACTCGCTCTCACTGTCACTGGCTAACTGACTGACTCTCCACTGTCTGCCCCCTCACACCTGGGCATCTAGTGGACTGGATCGGCTCCACCCCTAGGTGGCCATCCATTGGGTTCAACCCTAGCATGTCACCAGTCTTTGGGGAAATAGGGGAAAAACAGGGACTAACTGGAATATTTTATTGTTACTGGCACTGGTCGTCTGCGTCCCTGGGGGTAGGCCCTGCATCCTGATGAGGATGCAGTAACTTGTAGCTCCCTGATGGCTTCAGGGGCACTACATTCCCTCTTGGTTAATTACAGCACGTCCTCGGGCTGCAAAGTGACACAGGTTAAAGGGTGCGTTACACGCTGCGACATCGCTAGCAATTGCTAGCGATGTCGAGCACGATAGCACCCACCCCCGTCGTATGTGCGACATCTGGTGATCGCTGCCATAGCAAACATTATCGCTACGGCAGCGTCACACGCACATACCTTGTCAGCGACGACGCTGTGACCGCCAAACAATCCCTCCTTCAAGGGATTCAGGATTCGGCATCACAACGATGTCACCGCAACATAACTAAGCGGCTGGCCAATAGAAGCGGAGGGGCGGAGATGAGCGGGATGTAATATCCCGCCCACCTCCTTCCTTCCACATTGCCGGTGGACGCAGGTAAGGAGATGTTTGTTGTTCCTGCGGTGTCACACACAGCGATGTGTGCTGCAGCAGGAACAACAAACAACATCGTACCTGCAGCAGCTACGATATTAAGGAAAGGAGCGACGTGTCAACGATCACCGTTTTTGGACGATTTTGCAATCGTTGATCGTCGCTCCTTTGTTTCACATGCTGCGATGTCACTACCGGCGCCGGATGTGTGTTACTAACAACGTGACCCCGGCGATATATCGGTAGCGATGTCGCAGCGTGTAAAGTACCCTTAACACTTTTCATGCATATTTCAAACATTAACATTCTTCCCGCACAGGGGAGGCATTGTATTAAACGTTGCAAACTGAAGTACCTTTCCCATCACCCACCACCCAAAGGTCCTGGTCTAAAAACCCCTAGGAGGAAGGTCGCCGGTTTCCATTGTGACCAGGTCTTGGCCACCTCTGCCGCAGACCCTTCCTGCGACTATTTCCTCTCCTTGGTGGCAGGGTTATTAAATGTCCTTTGGTAAGGTTGTACTCTGGTATAGGCACAACTGGTGCAACTATTTACAGGTAAAAGTCTTTACTGCTGCGAGTCCTGCAGTATTGGTTCAAGTTTATCAATATTGTGCAAACTGGTTAAATAAACATTTTTAAACTGAAACAATAAAACAACAAACATCTAGTAGCTTAGCAGGTGACAGCTACCAGGGAGTTGGAAAGGGGCAATCTGGGTCGACTGGCCTCCTGGGATCAGCACTCACAATCTGGGTCCCCTGGTCCCATGCACCTCTACTGCCTCCTGGTGGCAGCTGGAGAGCTGGTGCTGTAGTAGGAGCGGGGGCTGTTTTTTCTGCAGCGACCTCCGCTGGACACATCTCCACATCAAGGGTGTACCAGCCCTGCTCTCCATAGTGACAGGTGTAGGTAAACAGGTCACCTGGGTGGAGATCACGGTCGGGGTGTCCTTTGGGGAGATGGCGGTCTTACATCCCGGCAGGAGACAAAGACTCATTCCTTTAAGCCGGGCTCTGCAATAAAACCCCATCCCCTTTTTAGGTTGAAGCGCTCCACCACCCCCTGGTACAGCAGTCCTCGTGCCCGGTAGCTGGCACGCCACAGGCGCTGTTTCTCCTGGAGGTCCCTGGCCTCCGCCTGCACCAGCTGGGCCTCCTGCTGCTCCCGCTCCTGGCCAACTTGATGATGATGGCCTGGTATGCCCCACGGGTGTCCTCCTTGACACAGGCCTGCTCCCAGGTGATGACCGCTGCTCCCCCACTACCCGGTTCAGGGTAACTCACTGTCGGATCCCCGACAGCGGCTGGGCACAGTACCTGAGGGCAGTCGTCAGCAGTAGCGGCAGCCTCCTCTACGGCTCCTGATGACGATGCGGCCTGGTTTGCCATCGCCGAGTTCGGAGGTGGTGCAGCTTGGTCCTTCTCAACGGGATAAAGTAATACATACCTGCGTACTTTCTGCAGGTATTTCCGCAGGTTCTATTGGTGCAGTATTTCTGTGGAATTGTTGAGGTAAATCTGCGAAAACAGTGTGGATTTCATGCGGAATTCCTGCGGATTTCCCATCCTGTATCTCCATAGCGGAAAGGTAGGAATTCCGCATATAATTCCGCATGAATAATTGACATGCTGTTACATGCGGCTGCAGGAAATCCGCAGCATTTTCCGCAGACGCAAAAAACGCAGCATTGATACAGTACTCCTCAAATCCCATAGGATAACATGGGGAGTGTCTGTACTTGCGTAAACTCACGGATTTATCTGGAAAATCTGGAAAATCCGCGGTTTTTCCACAGCAAAATCTGCAGTTACTTTCTCTCGTGGACACATGGCCTTAATGTTTCTGCCTTCTATGCTATAGATCCTTGATAAGACCAAGTAGAAGATAAGTCAAATAATGAAACATATGCAGCCATCTGTCGAGCACAGTCAGATCAGATGCCTGGAAGTGGGCCCTTCCCTTAAGCGGGCTTTACACGCTACGAGATCGCTACAGCTACAGAGGGTCACGGATTTTTTGACACACATCCGGCCGCTGTAGCACTCTCGTTGTGTGTGACTCCTAGGAGCGATTTTGGATTGTTGCAAAAACGTCCAAAATCGCTCCTCATTGACATGGCGGTCCATTCTCAAATATCGCTGCTGTCGCATGGGCGAAGTTGATCCTCGTCCCTGCGGCAGCACACATCGCTCCGTGTGACGCCGCAGGAACGAGGAACCTCTCCTTACCTGCCACACGCCAGCAATGAGGAAGGAAGAAGGTGGGCGGGATGTTCGTCCCGCTCATCTCCGCCCCTCCGCTTTGATTGGCCAGCCGCTTAGTGATGTCGTGGTGACGTCGCTGTGATGCCGAACGTCCCTCCCCATGGAGGGAGGGATTGTGCGGCAGTCACAGCGACGACGACGACCAGGTAAGTGCGTGTGACGCTGCTGTAGCAATAATGTTCGCTGCAGCAGCGATCACCAAATATCGGCATAACGATAGGGGCGGGTGCTATCCCGCTCGCCATCGCTAGCATCGGCTAGTGATGTCGCAGCGTGTAATGCCTGCTTTAATGTAACATTTTGTTGGAGAAGTGAGATGATGAAACACACACAGTATAGAGGAAAACTGTGATTGCTTTGAGACAGATACACATGTTATATGTCTTTCACTTTGTTATGGTGAACTTGGTATAAAACAGAACTTTGCTATAGGAAGGGATAACCCTTACCTCCCTGCCTACTGTTCATTTGTCTTCTCCTTCCACTGTGTTATTTCCTTGCTCCTCATGCATGTGTAGTGTCCCTTGTTGGCCTTTGTCAACCATGTCCTCAAGGTGGAGTTTGAGTGCCTGAAAGAGTCACTAAGTGATCCTTACTATGACATCTACATAAAGTTTAGCTCCAGTCTGTATCAGGAACTGCCTTTGGACACGCCATGTGGCGCGAGTGAGGGAAATATATAGAGGTACCAAGAGCCCTATGTGCAGTTGTGTCGGAACTTCTTAATGTGCCAGCTGATGCTGTTTCTGTTGCTTCATCTGTAAGTAATGTTAGGCCTAGTATTTTATGATCTATGGTTCGGTCTACTCGATTTAAAAAAGGGGGACACATTTATAAATAATGAGCATTGTATTCTACAAGAATGTATTAGGGTATGTGCGCACGTTGCTTTTTACCTGCTTTTTACCTGCTTTTTTGCTGCTTTTTCTTCTGCGCTGTTTAATGCCAAAATGGATGTGTTCTTCTATTCAAGCAAAGTCTATGGGAATTTGGGTTTCTTGTTCACACTATGTTGTTCAAAATGCTGCCTTTTTGTGGCAGAACTTTGGTCAAAAACTCAGCTTTTCAAAGAAGCAACATGTCAATTGTTTTTGCCATTTGGGTTTTGCACTGCAAAGCTGAGTTTTTGACCAAAGTTCTGCCACAAAAAGGCAGCATTTTGAACAGCATAGTGTGAACAAGAAACCCAAATTCCCATAGACTTTGCTTGAATAGAAGAACACATCCATTTTGGCATTAAACAGCGCAGAAGAAAAAGCAGCAAAAAAGCAGGTAAAAAGCAGGTAAAAAGCAACGTGCGCACATACCCTTACTTTGTTATCAGAAGGTACTGTTATATCACATCTACAGTTATTGATAAGTGCTCCTTAAAGAGTTTGTACTCCTTTACTAAAGACTTGTCTGGAGCTACATTTTGCATTACTTCACCTGGGGCCATTTTTTTTTTTTTTTTTGCTGCACAGAGAAATACACTCAGTTATATAATTTGTTAAGAAATCTGTTCAACCTAAATATCTGGATCATCTTGTGAAACTCCTTGTACAGTAGGATGACTAGCTGCCAATTGTAAAAAAGTGAATGTATTCAATGTGAATTATAATAAAATGCACAATTCATTCCAGGAACATTATCTGTGTTATTAGAGATCTTCAGAAAAACAGTATTTAAGACATAATTTATGCTTCTCTACAGCACACAATAATTGTTTAAAAAGTATGTAAAAATGTCAGAATGGTGTCTATATCTCTAGAAGTTATAATACACTGAACAAAAATATGAACGCAACACTTTTGTTTTTGCTCCCATTGTTCATGAGCTGAACTCTAAAGGGTACTTTACACGCTGTGATATCGGTACCGATATCGCTAGCGAGCGTACCCGCCCCCGTCGGTTGTGTGACACAGGCAAATCGCTGCCTGTAGCGCACAGCATCGCTAACACCCGTCACACTACTTACCTGCCTAACGACGTCGCTGTGACCGGCGAACCACCTCCTTTCTAAGGGGATGGTTCATTCGGCGTCATAGAGACGTCACTAAGTGGCCACCAAATAGCAGAGGAGGGGCAGAGATGAGCGGGCAAAACATCCCACCCACCTCCTTCCTTCCTCATTGCCGGCGGGACGCAGGTATGGTGAGTTTCCTCGTTCCTGCGGTGTCACACATAGCGATGTGTGCTGCCGCAGGAACGACAAACAACCTCGCTACTCACCTGTCAACGATTTTTGGTGTTGGAGCGACCTCTCCAATACCAATGATTTTTACCTCTTTTGCAATCGTTTTAGGTCGCTCAGAGGTGTTACATGCTGCGATGTCGCTAACGACGCCGGATGTGCGTCACAAACACCGTGACCCCGACGATATATCGTTAGCGATGTCGCAGCGTGCAAAGTACCCTTAAGATCTAAGACTTTTTTTATGTACACAAAAGGCATTTTTCACTCAAATATTGTTCAACAATTTGTCTGAATCTGTGTTAGGCCACTTTCACACGTCCGTGCAAAACACACACGTTTTGCACAGTCTGTGGTGTCAGTGTGTATGTGTGTGCATGTGTCCGTGTGTGTGTTCAGCGTGTGCTGTCAGCGTGCTATCCATGTGACATCTGCTTAGCACACAGACAGCATGAACTTCTATACTCACCTGTCCCCGGCATTGATGTCTCCGGCGCTGCTGCTTCCGGGTCCATGGTGCAGTAAATATACATGAGCATAAATTAGTGGTCCCGGAAGCGAGTGAGAGCAGCACTGAAGACAGCAGTGCTGGAGACAATGTGAGTATAGAAAATAATTTTATTTCAAAGAAACTTATTTTCTCCGGTACATGTCACACTGATGTCACACAGATCACATCAGTAGGCTGTCCATGTGGCATCAGTGCTGCCGGAGAAAAACGGACATGTCACCTTGTGGAGCACATGGACACGCGTGTGCTCCACATGGACATATGTCCATGTGAAAACATGGACATGTGCGCAGACCAGTGGCAGACATATAGTGGTGCAGCCAGTGCAACTGCACTGGGGCCCAGAGGGGAGAGGGGCCCTCGCAACTAGGGTCTGACTGGCCTGGTGGGACAGCAGGGGACTGCTCCTGGATGTCCCCGAGTACTTGGCAGGCCCCCTGTGCTTGATATAGAGGGGGCCCACCACTGGTAACAACAGTTGTTAGAACGTAGACCCATTAAAATCAATGGTTCCACGTGTGTCTGTGTCTCTGGTACGTGTGAAAATTGATATCACATGCAACAGAAACACGCATGTGTGAAGGCAGTCTTAGTGAGTAGAGATGAGCGAACCCAAGGTTCGGTGTTCGATGTTTGTAGTGAACATAAAAGAAAAGTGTTTTGGTTCGGAGTTCAAGTGCTTTATGTAGGCTGACTAGTCAGACGAGCATCATTGTGCTTGGGTATGCTTGGTGCTCAACTCTTTGCGAGACGCTTGCAGTGTTTGAATGACTTGCACTGGGGGTAACAATAGCATGATCGGATGTAGCGTGCACCAAGCAAAAAAAAGTAAGAAACCTCGCCCACAGGCCCCTGGAAGTGCTCTGTTTATGGCTGGCTGCATGTGGGCAGAGACCCGAACTGCCAAATTAGTGATTTCCATTGAGGTTCAGGTCAAGTGCGGGTCCCAAACAGAACTTTATCAAAAGTCGGACTGAACCCACCGAACCAAACTTCCACAAGTTTGCTCATCTCTATTGGTGAGCACTTCTTATTTGCCAAAATAATTGAGCCACAATCCAGCCACCACAAAAGGCCACTCTAAAATGTGCAGTTCTACAGTATTACGGTGGTCTGGGTGTGCTGAAAACCAGTCAGTATATGGTGTGACCATCATTTTTTAGTCTGCCATCTGCCCTGTATAGTGAAAACTGTGATTTATCCAACAGAACACCTCTCCAACATGCCAGATGGCATAAAATGTGAGCATTAGCCCACTCAAGTGAGTTACAACGGCGATCTTCAGTCAGGTGGAGACCCCAATAAGGATGATGAGCATGCAAAAGCCCTTTCCTAAGAAAGTTTCTGACAGTTTGTGCAGAAATTCTTGCCCACTCAATCTGATTGTTGCAGCAGCGGTCAGGGTGGCTGATCTCAGATGATCTTTGAGGTGAAGATGCTGGATGTGGAGTTCCTCGGCTGGTGTGGTCAAATATGCTTTGCGGTTGTGAGACGGGTTGAATGTACTCCCAAATTCTCTGAAACGCCTTTGAAGTCAGCTTATGGTAGAGAAATTGACATTCAATTCATAGGTAACAGCTCTGGTGGACATTCCCGCAGTCAGCATACCAATTCCATGCTCCCAGTTTGCGACATCTGCTTCCCCTTTCTCCCACTGAAGAAGCTTATCTTATACGTGTGTTCAGGACCTGGGACCCCTTTGTCCCACTTTTTGCCGCAGCAAGCACCTCTCATCTATCATGGGTAAGTGATATTTTCACAATCACTGAGTTGAGTAAAACCTGTGGGTTAGTGATGGGCGATCCTGATCTGTAAAGATCGGGGATTATACCAATCCCATAGTGATCGTGTACATGATCCCGATCATGAGCTTTCCTGGGAAGCTCGCGTTACAGATCGGGTCCAGGGTGGGTGTATAATTTATATTTGCTAATTGTGCCCATGTATGAATTACCCTGCATATTTGCTATTGCACGATTAGATATAGCATTTCGATTATTTAACAGTTATACAGAGGCTACTAAGGTGCCTGCTGCCCGCTCACACAGTGGGTGCAATAGGTTGAACCCTCCGTTTATTTTTGTATTACATATTTTTGGCCTTGATGTCTGTCGTATATCAGATTGTAAGTGCTTTTTTATTTATTTATAAAGTTTACATATGTTCATGAATATAAGTCTCCTAGTGTGTTTTATACACAAGGTTTATTTATTGGATTTTGGAGTATATTCAACTATTTTAACCATGGAAAGGATTTGATTAGTAAAAGACTACAAATGATGTCTGGATGTATTTATATTCCCTATATTGTCTGTGATTAGTGTTATACAGCTTGCAAAACCTGTGACATTTTTGCTATGTGATAAAATTTGACATTTTAGCATGATCTTTTATTGTGGCCAGCCAAAGGCACACCTGTGCAATAATCATGTTGTCTATTCAGCATCTTGATACGCTACATCTGTATGGTGAATTAATTATTTCAGCAAATGAGTGAAGTGCTCTCTGTCACAGATTTAGACAAATTTGTGAACAATCTTTGAGAGGAAAAGGCCTTTTGTGTACATAGAAAAAGTTTTAGCTCTTTGAGGTCAGCTTAGGAAAAATGGGAGCAAAAAAAAAAGTAGTGTTTATATTTTTGTTCAGTATAGTACAATACTGTAACATAATGGCTAGGGAATGGGATCATGACATGTCAAATAGTATTGACATTTGTAGAGCAGCAATAAAATATATATATTAAATTCTAATATGTAAGTATTTAAAAGGTACAGCATATTAATTGGGTTATGGAACAGTATTCAGCGATGGACAAAAAGTGTTGGCTCTCTTGAAATTGTTCCAGAAAATGAAGTATTTTTCACAGAAAATTATTACAATTACACATATTTCATTAAACACATGTTTATTTCCTTTGTGTGAACAACACAAAATAGACCAGAGGAAAAAAAAGGCAGCTAGAATATAATTTCAAACAAAACCTTCAAAATGGGCAAGACAAAATTGTTGGCACTGTTCCAAAATTGGGTGAAAATACCATTGTTTCAAGCTGGTGATGCTCAATCAGGTGTGGGTAATATAAAAATCACACCTGAAACAAAAAAAGGGGAGACATTGCCTCAATCTTTGCATTGTGTGACTGTGTGTGCCACACTAAGCATGGTGAACAGAAAGAGGGAAAAAAAAACTGTCTGAGCACTTGAAAACCAATATTGTTGAAAAAAAATCAACAATCTCAAGGTTACAAATCTATCTTCAAAGATCTTGATGTTCCTTTGTCTAAGGTGAGCAACATAATCAAAGTTTACAATGCATGGCTCTATAGCTAGTCTCCCTGGATGTGGATAGCAGAGAAAAATTGATGAAATGTTGCAATGCAGAATAGTCCGGATGCTGTATGAGCAGCCCTACTCAAGTTCTAGAGAAATTCCAGAAGTCCAGCACAAACTATCCATAAACATTTGAATGAAATGAAATGCTATGGCAGGAGATGCAAAATAACCCCACTGCTGACACAGTGATATGAAAAAGGTAGACTGCAGTTTGCCAAATGTATGTGACTAAACCAAAATCCTTCTGGGAAAGCATCTTGTGGACTGATGAGACCAAATTAGAGCTTTTTGGTAAGGCACATAATTATAATGTTTACCAAAAATGGAATGAGGCCTATAAACAAAAGAACCCATTATTTACAGTCAAATATGGTGGAGGTTTAAAAATATTTTGGGGTTGTTTTGCTGCCTCTGGCACTGAGTGCCTTGAATGTGTATAAGGCCCCTTTCACACGTCAGTGATTCTGGTACGTTTGTGCTTTTTTTTAAACGTCCCAGAATCACTGACATACGCAGACCCATTATAATGAATGGGTCTGCTCACACGTCAGTGATTTGTCACTGCACGTGTCTCCGTGCAGCGTACCCGCGTGTGCGTGATTGCTGCACGGAGACATGTCCATTTTTTTCTGGCATCACTGATGTTCCACGGACCACGCAGTGGTGTGGTCCGTGAAACACGTGCCAGAAAAAAACGTACTTTTAAAATAAAAAACATTTTAACTCACCCGGCGTCCAGTGATGTCCTCTGCAGCCCGTGCAGCTTGCTGCTTCTAAGCCGGCTGATTACTGTCGCGCATATTCATTATGCGCGACACAGCCGACCGGGAAGCAGCTGCTGCAGGGGTCACCGCCGGCCGGATGCTGCGTCGCGGGAGCGATCAGCACCATGGACAGCGGGAGCGGGCGCAGGTGAGTGAATCTCTAAGTGCAATCACGGGCCACGGAGAACGGAGCCCGGATTGCACTTAGACAACCCACGTGTGCCGTGATTTTTGGCACATGCAGGGACATGTGCGTGTTTTACACGCCAGTGAAAAACGTCACTGTTTTTCACTGACATGTGAAATGGGCCTAAGGCAGAGGTTCCCAACTCCAGTCCTCAAGGCACACCAACAGTGCATGTTTTCAGGATTTCTTTAGCATTGCATGGGTGTTTTATTCAGCACCTTTGCAGGTGATTAAATTATCACCTGTGCAATACTAAGTAAATCCTGAAAACATGCACTGTTGGTGTGCCTTGAGGACTGGAGTTGGGAACCTCTGGTATAAGGCATCATGAAATATGAAGATCATAAAAGGATTTGGGTCGCAATGTAGTGCTCACTGTCAGAAAGCTGGGTTTGTTTCCTAGGACATGGGTGCTCCAGCAGGAAAATGACCCCAAGCATAATTAAAGAAGCCCCCAGAAACATTTAAACAAAGCTCTAGAGAGTTCTGAAGTGGCCAGCAATGAGTCGGATCTAAATTCCATTGAACACCTGTGGAGAGATCTTAAAATTACTGATGGGAGGAGGAAACCTTCAAATATGAGAGACCTGGAGCAGTTTAGAAAAGAAGAGTCCAAAACTCCAGTTGAGAGGTGTAAGAAGCTTGTTCATGGGTAATTGATTGTGTGGCGCCCTGGACTTGCCAGATCATCACAGGTAGCACACACACACCCCCACCCCCCAGACAGTAACATTAGCCAGACACAAAACCCTTGTTGCCTCCCTCCAGGGTCTTATGTCCACACCAAATGGGGCGGAGCCAGGCGGTTGGCCCGCCCACCGAGGAGTTCACAGGCCTGGAGGCGGAAAAAGTGACAGATCTGTTGAGTTCAGGAGGTTGACGTGAGAGGAGTAAAGTGGAGAGTGTCTGGGTTTGTGGCCCAGGTACTGACAACAAAGTTGGCAGAAGGTGGTGGCCGTCTGCAGGAGTGGTGGATCAACGAGGAACCGTAGGACCGGGGTCGGGCAGTGGCCCCCTGGTACCGACCGGGGAGCGAAGTGAAGCTAGCACACACAGGCAGGGCCATCGGACCCCGACTAAGCCGCCGTCAACAGTCAAATCTGATAGTGACATGAACCCCAGGGGTTTCCTAACTACCAAAGACCTGTTGGAAGGCAACCGTCCGCACCGTGAGAGTATACAGCCACCGCCAACGGCTAGAGACCCAAGGGCCAGCGCCTGCGGGCAAAACGGGCTCCTCCGGTATCCATACACCGGGGAGCGGACTACCGTTGGGGACCCATCGTAGTCAAGACAGTACACAAAGGTGCAGGGAAAGACAGCCGCCATCACCTGTCCGGGGAGAGGCACAGCAGCCGGCTGCAGGACCCGTCCATCCAGCCGTTTGGTTTACCAGAGACTTTGTGCATCTCTTGCTGAGTGAGTACACCCGTGCCATCCGGCACCACGCCGCGCTGTCCCTGTAACCCTGCACCTCACCGACCCTGCTGCCTCCCCGTCTCACCACCGGGTCCCGGGACCACCAACCCCTACCCACGGAGGGGGAAAATAACATCACAGCTGCTCCCTACCATCGCTCCCGGGATCCCCGTCACCAGCAGCGGTGGTGCCCATCTTCACCACAACCTGTGGGTGGCCTCACGGACTAAATCCCCAAACCAAACCACCCCCCTTTTCACTCACGGGTGAGGAGCGCCGCTCGAGTCCCAGGATCCGGCCCACCGCTCGAGCCACCGAGCAGCAGCAGCAGCGCCGGACCCGAGCGTTAGCGAGCGCAGCCCCCCGCCGCCCGCGACAATTGCACTTATTTATTCCAAAGGGTGGGCAACCAAATATTAAGTTGAAGCTGCTAACAATTTTGTCCAGCCTCTTTTTGAAGATTTATATGAAATTATGTCCAATTTGCCTTTTTCTGATTTTTTGTCTTGTTCTAATATACACAAAGGAAATAAACATGTGTATAACAAAACGTGCATATTGCAATAATTTTTGGGTGAAATACTTCATTTTCTGGGACAATTTAAAGGGTGCCAACATTTTTGGCCACGACTGTGTTTCCAGACCTCACATGATAGGAGGTTGAAAATAAAATAACAAAATAAAGATGCTATAACATCTAAATTAACATTTTCTTCCAGTAGGGGGCACACTTTCTTATTACTCCGGCATATACATTCAACTTGCTAAAGAAATCCTTGTCAGTGTCCTGGAAAAACAGTTGCTTCCTTCTGCTCAGGCAATGTTACCCAATTCTGAGGACTGTTTTTTTTCCAGAAGGACAATGCGCCATGCCACACAGCTAGGTCAATCAATGTGTGGATGAAGGCCCACCACATCAAAACACTATGATGGCCAGCCCAATCTCCAGTACTGAACCACATTGAAAACCTCTGGAATGTAATCAAGAGGAACATGGATAGTCACAAGCCATCAAACAAATTTAATTTTTGCACCACGAATGGCATCAGGTCACCCAAAAGCAGTGTGAAAGGCTAGTGGAAAGCATTCCAAGACGCATGAAAGCTGTGATTAAAAATCATGGTTATTCCACAAAATATTGATTTCTGAACTCTTCCTCAGTTAAAACATTAGTATTGTTGTTTCTAAATGATTATGAACTTGTTTTCTTTGCATTATTTGAGGTCTGAAAGCAATGCATTTTTTTTTATTTTGACCATTTCTCATTTTCAGAAAATAAATACAAAATGTATTGCTTGGAAATTCGGAGACATGTTGTCATTAGTGTATAGAATATAAGAACAATTTACATTTTACTCAAAAATATACCTATAAAGAGAAAAATCAGAATAACTAACAATTTTGCAGTGGTCTCTTAATTTTTGCCACAACTGTATATACAGATCCTTTGATAACCATAATGAAATGACTTCTCCGTCTTGTTGCAATTTCAGTGTTGAGGAGTGTATGTTGTTTGATATACAAGCGTAGAACTTAGCATATACATACTGATACACCCAATATGGTTATACATAGAATTAGACCTGATTGTACTCTGTATTTTCAGAAAAGTCCCCAAGTAAAACACATGCTGTAGCCCACAGGCCATTCAAGTGGAAAAATACTATAAAAGGGCTTTTCATTTTTCTATAAAGTGAATACCAAACACACTTAGATACCTAAAATAACAAACAGAACAAGTACTCGCCCTCCTCAGGTCCATTGCCTGCTCCCTGGCATATTGTGGGGTTTGGTGTTTTGGCGGCAGAAGTGTCATTATGTAAGTAGAAAGTACGAGCCACTGAAACCAATTATTGACTGTGGTAGTGATGCACATTGTTGACATGACGTCATTGCTGCAGCCAAAAACCCAAGCAGCTGAGAAGAGCAGGTGCTGGACCTAGAAAGAATGAAAATCTCCTCTGTTTGTTATTTTATGTGTATTCGGGGTCTACTTTCCTTGGAATAGAAAGCCTAACTTCAAATCGTTTAAAATGTCCTCCTTCATTTTATACAATGCAGAAGATTGCATCAATCAGAGAAAACTCACATGACCTTGGGCATAGCCAGGCAGGATTACTAATAATGGTTTTCAGCTATCACATCATGTCATATCATCGCCAATCAGGAGGGGCTATATTAGTTTGTATAAAAGTGGATGCATTACATGCATTGGCTATTTTGGGGTGAACTTGGACAGTGAGAAGATGTCAGAGCTCACAGTTGAGCCATAGAAAAAGGGAGACAAAGCCATAACACATTGGACTTGTGATATGCACACTAATTAGAGGTCACGTGCTCCCTAGTGTGGGATTTGTATATTGTTGATCATGTGCAGATTCTCATCTACGTCTCTCATTAGAACATATATTTAGCAGCATATATTTAGCTCAAGAGCAGAATATTCCTTTCCAAAAGCTTATTAGGTTGTTCATGTTTTCAAGAATATTCAAGAATCAGTTTAACCAAATCCAAATCCAAAGTGGGACCAACAGCAAAATGTGACGAGTTCGCACTCACCAAGATAAAGATGCCCTTATTAAAAGTGGTGGGGGAAGGATGCCGGAGACATCCGGACATCGACAGCCAGTTCTGGGGCAACCGCACTTCAACAGGTCCTGGATTTGTAACAGGACCTGTTGAAGCACGAATGAGCACGAAACGGCTGCCATCGTCTGCATTCTTACCCCACCACTTTTAATGTTTTAAAACAAATAAAGGACGTTTTATCTAAGGTGAATGCCACCTTTTCACTTGTTGTTGTTGGGAAATATTTTTGCTTTCTGTTTTCTCCTCATCGGTATGTAGGTGTATAGGATCAGGAATGCGATTTATGCAGTAAATAAAAGGAAGCTGTTTTCTGTACCTTCTGTAATATATACACCATTGCTGACATGACTAGACTTAAGTGGAAAAAATGTTATTAATGACTTAGAGGCTCTGAGACTTGTCTGATAGAAAATCAGCAGCCAGCGGTGCAATGGAGTGGGGAGGTGGGATGTCTGTCACTGTCACTCTATGTTTATGGCACTATATGTATATGTCAGTGCGCTTCACTGTGTATATGGACATATGTGCCTTCTCATTTTAGTTGTGACCTCTCAGCCTTATATAAGTCCTTAGTAATTGCAAATGTATTATATAGAAATAAAAAGATAATATGCGTAAGGTTAATATATGTCCATGTTTCACATCCTTATCTCCGCACTCCCCATTCACATTAGTTAATAGGATGTACTAGTAAAATACAAGCTGTCACATCGCATCTCATCACAACAATCAGTAGAAAAAAGGAAATTAAAAGATCCCAATGGCACTGGATTCCATTTCAGTCATTAGCTTTGAGGTAGTGGCAGAGAACCATTCATAGGACCAGACCCCCGTGTGGTTCTTTAGTCCTCAGGGGACTTTACCACTAATGCTGTTTTATGCCCCACTTCTTTACAATGACTAGTATACACAAATGAATCAATGCATGTTTGGTACAGATCTTAAGTAAGAAAAGCAAGCGTATTAAATTGATAGTGCTTCGTTGTAACATAACCTCTGACATTACAATCTATTCCAATTATTTTAATGTCAAGCTTTGCTGTATGCCCAAATGTGATTGTGTTTCACTAGCAATACCAAGAAATTGTGCTGAAAGGAAAGATCGACTAATATATAGAAAGGCTGCTTAAGGAAAGTGAGAGGTAACAACAGAAAATGCGGTAGATGCCCACCCCCAATATTAATTGAGAAATGTATTGTTGTATTCTAATGTATCTATATTTTCTGGTCCAGAAAATCCTGTATAGAGAATCACATACTATATTTTTCATTTCATAAGATGCACCGGATTATAAGACACATCCCAAATTTAGAGATAAAAAGGTGAAAAAAAATAAAAAATGAGGTCCGTGTTATACTCCGGTGGTGTCTTACCGAAGGGGGGGCAGCAGCGGTGATGGAGCGGGGTGACAGGAGGCAGGGGCGGTTCTGGAGTAAGGTAATGCTGCAGGGCTGCACTGGCTAGGGTGGAGACTGTGCTGTCTGCGGTGGGAGCTGTGCTGGCTGCAGGAGCTGGGCTGCCTGTGTGGAGCAGGGCGGTGCAGCAGGTGTCACAGTGCGGGCTTTAAAGAAATGGCACCCAGAGTTGGTGCGTGTGCAGATTGAGTTCTCGGCTCAATCACAAGCCGAGATCTCATCTGAGCATGCACCACCTCTGGGCATCATTCTCCTTAAGTGCGCTGCTGGGAGATCAACGGGCCGGAGGTGGCGCGTGCACCAATGAGATCTTGAGCCGAGAACTCCATCTGCGCATGCGCCGACTTCGGGGTGCCATTATTTGAAGCCCACACGGCCTACAGAGCATCTCACCCACAGTACCGCCCCCACCGCAGCCAGCATAACCCTCACCGCAGTCAGCACAGCACCCCACAGCCAGTACAGCGCCCACCGCAGCCAACACAATGGCTACTGCAGCCAGCACAGTGTCCAGCACAGCAGCCCACAGCAGCACAGCGCCCACCGCAGCAAACACAACGCCCACTGCAGCCAGCACAGTGCCCACCGCAGTCAGCACAGCACTCCACAGCCAGCACAGGACCCTTTCTCCACCTCCAAGTAAACTAAATTCGAATTATAAACCTTATTTTTCTCCCAAATTTTTGGGAAGAAAAGTGCATCTTAAAATCCAAAAAATATGATATGTTCTCTAACAGGTTATGATGTCTGGTGTCCAAGAACTAGGCATACAGGCAGGCTCAGACGAGCCCACAAAAGTACAGGAGAATCCCTTGATGGGCCCTTGTCCTAGAGTGAGCCATTTGCCCCCCAATATATGCACTATTTGGCCCCATTACATTATTCACTATGTACAGAAAAAAACAGCATCAAATCATTCACTCAACAAACTATGGTACCTAGTACATTATTACATAGAAATACAGACAAATATGTAAATGAGGCAAGCTGAACAGTGGGCTCACACTGTTAGTGTTATTGGTGGGCCCTTGGCAGCTAAGTCTGACACTGCTTACAGGTCTGATGCCATAAACGAACAATCTTAGAAAATCTAAAAGATGAATCAAACAATAAATATAATAGTTCAAGTAGACAATAGTTATTGTCTGTGTGTAATTTAATTCCTGAAAAGCCCTTCTTAGACAAGAGGCTTTCTGGATTTTCCACTTCAGGACCTGTTCTTTTAGAACTATATGTATGGTGTGAAATCATACATTATAATATTCTGATTTTAATATTTGTGTGTTTTTAGCTGCGCTTGTGTTAATAAAAATGTTGTTTTAATAGAATATCAACATAATAAGGAAAAAAGTGAAAAATAGATATGAACAACCTAAAAATGGCGCATTTGTCATTCTAACAGTATCGTAATGGGAACCCAACCTTTTCACCAAGACATAGCCAAATGGAATAATTATATATCCAGAAGACACGTAGGCCGCCCTCCATAGGAGGATATCAAAGTAATCCATCCAAGGGTAAACGAAAGTAACATTTTACCATGAGTGTGGCAATGGAAGACTAAACACTTCTAAAGGCACTAAGAGATGTATAAAAACATCCACGAACTCAAACATATCCAAGAATACACACACTAACACCCCCTCGTTCATTCCCTTCTCCACTTACAACCCCTAAGGAAGCGGTGCAATAAGTATAACACCAAGTGAAGTAAGCCCCGTTGGCTAATAATCTAGAAGGATGCCTCAACAGCATTTATAGCTAATCCATAGGCACTAGCCAGGGCAACCAGATCTGCTCAAACTTGTTTGGGCTTTACCTGGACATGTAAAAAACTGTACTTTGAAAAAGGGAATATATTTTTTAAGTAGACTAAACCAATAAACAAGGAAAGAATATCTGTCGATTTCTGCATAATTATGACCACTTTTCTGCTACAGAAAAAAAGAACATGAAAGAATAATGATTTATAAGAATTATTGTTTAACACTAGAACTACTGGACTCGTGACACCTATATAGAAATACATGGTGCAAAGTAGTCAAAATGACTACCTCAGTAGTTCTAGTGTTAAATCACCCAAACAGCTAGGAAACACAGTTTGGGGAATGGAACCCTAGGTAAATCAAAATGGGTATGCCTGAAGAGGGCTATATTCAACCAGAATGGTGAGAGCTTGAGACATGGAAAGATGGCATACATAAACGTGCTTGAGCTATAACACATCTAAAGTGATAGGATGACATCTGGATCAACTGTTTAGTAAGCTGGTGCCACCAAGGAAAAATCAATAGTATTAGAAAAATATTTTCGGGCACACATACATGACAAAAAGAAGGAAAAAAATTCTAAATTTTGTTTTAACTGCTGTTTTATTTGTGCAAAGGTTCGAAACAAAATAATCTGACGTTTCGGCCCCAGCTCCGTGCCTTTGTCAAAGAATTAGATCTATGCGATAATAGGGAAAACAAGTAAGAGGTGAGTCAATGATCACTTGTACGTAGATATTTAAACAAATGACAGGACAGGTGTCTAGCCTAAATTACATTAAGGGCTTCTTGCCCCATTCCCTTTTCTTCTTGGCGCATTAACGAAGGGATGTACTCTAGCAAATTCCATGGAGGAGACGCATCATGTGTTTCTTATCATATGTTTATCCTATAGAAATAACTGGCTCTAACACAGGCTAGTACTTAGGATATATGCTTTGCTATTCCAGAGACCTACCAGGGCCATCCCCATTTAACCTCCACATATTACTACACAATTTCATTTATCGTACAACCCAGTTACTAGGACGATTCTCCGATAAGTCCTGGCACCCATATCTTAGCACTACCTGTGACTACTCCTATTAATATATGACCTTGGAACACAGCAAACGTATACCTCATTTGTTTAAATATCTATGTACAAGTGATCATTGACTCACCTCCTACTTGTTTCCCCTATTATCACATAGATCTAATTCTTTGACAAATGCCCGGGGCTGGGGCCAAAACATCAGATTTTTTTGTTTTGAACCTTTGCACAAATAAATCAGCAGTTAAACGAAATATACAATCTTTTTCCTTCTTTTTGTCATGTATGTGTGCCCAAGCATATTTTTGTAATACATCTAAAGGAAAGACTTAAATTAGAGATACTCATCTACTGCAGTCTAGTGGGTGTGTAGTAAGCTATATGTAGAAAAATATATTGTAAAAAAATATCTTTTGAATTCACCCAGACAAAAAGGAGTCATCCACCGCTCCCAATTACTTTCTTAAAGCTCTGGCATGTCTCCCCTCCACTTGATTAGTTAATGGGTGCCATGGTGGCTCATTGGTTAGAGCTGCAGTCTTGCTGTGCTGTGGACCTGGGCTCAAATCCCACCAAGGACCACAACTACAAGGAGTTTGTATGTTCTCTCTGTGTTTGTGTGGGTTTCCTCCCTCTCTCCAGAGACTTACTAATAGGGAATTTAGATTGTGAGCTCCAAAGGGGACAGTGATGATTTCATCTTTAATGTGCTATGGAATTAATAGCACTATATAAGTGAGTAAAAAAAAGTTGCAAATGGTTTAATGGAAGATGTAGATGAATTATACTAATAAGCAAAAGGGTATCAGTGTCTTGAACTTTTGACTTTCAGGCTCCATATCTCACTATCCACTACAGCTTTGAGCGTCACACTACCATTATTTTATAGACAATCATCTTGGCTATCTCACACATAAATTTGATTTGCAATTATTTAGCATATGGTTATTTATTCTTGTCATGTCACTGCATTGTTACTGTTTTGCTCCAAAAAAAATGTAAATTTTAATTTTTATTATTTTGTAAATCCTCCATTGGCTTTTAACACTGACTGAATCTTTCGGGCATGATCTCAATCGATTAAAGCATATTTCGACCAAAATCTCATCCCAGGTCTCTTTGACACATTCCCAATTTAGTGCATACTGGTCAACTTACTTGCAAATCTATACAGCTTTGTCTTCCACTCTACCAAGTGTTCGATTGGGCTGAGGACTGGGGACTCGGTGGGGAGAAATCTAGCACCTCTACTTCATTTTCATTAAACCATTTCTTTACCAAACTAAATATATGCTTCAGATCATTGCCCTGTTGGATCACTATGTCATACTCTTTATACTCGAATATAGAAAGTAACTCGCCTTGCAGGATACTCACATACAGCTTAGTATTGAGACCATGAGACCACCATCGATCTTGGTCAAGTATCCAACACTTTTAACTGAGGAATATCCCAATGCTGGCTCAATGGTTAACTCAGCAGTCTTTCAGTACTGGGGTCCTTGGTTCAAATCCCACCAAGGAAAATGTCTGGAAAGAATTTATGTTCTACTTGGTGGGTTTCCTCCAGGTTCTCCTGTTCCCTACCATACTCCAAAGACATACACATAGGGAATTTAGGTTGTAAGCTCCAAAGGGGAGAGCAAGAATCTTGTCAATAAAGCGCTGTTGAATTAATAGCACTATATAAACAAGTAAAATAAATAATTATCACCAAGCTGCCTGCTGTTATTTTAAGAAGCTATAGTTTAGGGTGACATGTGGTCCATATAAGCTGTGCCTGTGTATCTCATTTTAGCCACCCTCTTGCTTATACTAATTTTAATGCAATTATATTAGAAATTAGTTTCGATTACAGCACTAAACACTTTAACTGATCACGTTAGTATGCAATAAAATTGCTTCTGTAACATTATTTAAGACCCTGCCTGTCCTATCTACATGTCAAGATGGGCTGCAGTCTGAAGAAACACTGCTCCCAAGACCTGTGTCTCAACTGACAGATGCTGTATTGTAAGCATACATATCTTTTTTCACCAAAGAAAAGGGCTATCAGAAGAAATAAAATCTTCTCCTCCACTGACTGTGAACAAAGGATTTTTATTTCTCCAACCTCATTCCTCCATGCTCAGTCAGCCAAGGAGAAGATTTATTTCTTCTCCTGTAACACACTTTTCTGGCAGCTCTAGAAAGTGTGTGTGATGCCCCGGGGCAGGGGCATGCTCAGTCCTGGGCGTGTGGTGCCCGGTTCCGTGACCCCGGGGGCAAATCTGAAAAAGTGGAAAAATACATGAAAGAGTTTTTGACTACGCCACTTGCGGGTTGTGGCCATTTTTTAGAAGCCACTGCTGCGTGATCTTCGTGGGGCAGGTAGTATAATGCAGCTCAGGTGTTCTGGCCCCTAGTAGTGTGCAGTGTGAGCTGATGATGCACCAATGAATAAAGGATTAAAACCACACAGGGACTGCAGTTTAAACTGATTTTTACTCACTGTTCTGGTACCAGTGCCCTGGTGGTGCTGGTTTTCAGGTGTTCCCTCACCCTTTCTTCTCAGTCCAGTTGGTGACCTGGTGAGCTGTCCTCCGTGTTCTTTAGTTTTTGATGGGTCCCCGTGGCCTAAATTATCTTGGGATCCCCACCATTTCACAGTCTTGGCCCGTATAGCAGGCAGCCTGAACAATTTTAATGGGTTGGACCTGTCCCCGTTGCCAGGTCCCCTCCTTGCTGCTTTGCTCCGTGCACTCAGGTTGGTGAGGGACCCCGATGATCCCCTCTCCTGGCAGATTTAACAGGTAGCTTGAAGCGTATTCCCGTTCAAGGGTTTTGCACCCCGCCTGTGCTGGATGCTGTGAGTCCTGGTCCCGCACTCCTCTGGCAACCCTCGGTTCCTTGAGCACTGGTTCCTTACTCCACAGCAACCCTTCTCTTTTTAGCTCCAGTTCTTTCTTCAGGTTTTAACATCTAGAGGACTACTGTCCTAAAACAGTTCACTTTCTCCTTTTTCTCACTTCTGACTCCCTCAAAGTCTCTCTCTAACAACAACTAACTTTTCTTCTCCCGCCAACTCCCCACCTAGCAACTAGCCCCACACTTTTTTGGGTCTCTCCCTTGAAGATCGGATGCTTACAAACCAATAGGTAGCCATCCTTTAAATCTGTCTCTAGGCAGTTTTCCCAGGTTGGACAGGGTGTTTAGTGTATGTGTGATGGTGCTGGTGTGTTTACTGGCACTGGTATTCCAGGGTTTGGGTTGTCCACAGTTGCTTACATATTTTGTGGCACCTGATACCTCAGGGGTGCTACGTGTGCTTACAATACACTTCCTCTGTAAGTTAAGACACAGGTCTTGGGGAGCTGTGTTCCTTCAGACTGCAGCTTGTGCTGACACCTGACTAGAATGGGCTGCTGTTTGAGTTATGTGATGGAGGTCATGTTACTACATTTTTGGAGAACCCTTTTAATGTAATTTTCTAATTTAAATCACATGCTATGATTATGAGTGCTTGATACACTCAAAACATGTGAACTGCACTTTTTGATTTAACTTGAGTTTTGCGTGTTGGACTTTATCAGATTAGAAATAAAAGAAAAAAGTTTTAATACCTATTTTGGACAACTAATTTTAACTTGTAGTTTAAAGAATGCCACAGTGACCTGGAAAGAAGTTGACAACTATAGTTCTTCCTATTGGTAAAAACTCCCCACAAACGTTAGACTGTTAAAATGAGTCATATCTATAATTAGCAATTTCTCTGTAGACAGGATGAGTACTTTCAGGGAGTATTCTCTTTTTCTTTTTCAATGCCCCATAACGAATGTACTATTGGCATATACTAGGGCATTATATTGAACTCCACACTCCACAATACCTATGTGAGAGGATACTGCTGTTCCTTTTAAGCATCCCACATTCCATTGCTGAGATATTAATACGGGGACACAGGAACCGGCCATCAGCTGCATGCTTCTGAGATAGAGAGCAACATGCATCCTTTGACCAAGCGACTGAATAAGCATTGATAAGATGGTAAACATTATGGGACCAATTTAGAGCCTATTTTACATCCCCTGATGAACCTGTAAAGGAAGGGGAGAAACGCGTTGGAATTCTCTGTGATGACCCTAGCAGATGAGTATACCTGACTGTCTGGGTTATCCTTGTATAGGCCTCAATTTATTTTGGGACTGTTTTCTTTTATGACCCTAGCAGTTTTGCTGACTAAGTTATATGTTATAGATCTGCTTATACTATTGGTGTGGGAGTAAATGTATCAAATCTGTACCTGTGTGTGGGAGCTGCTGTATTAAACCCACATATTGTTATTTCAAATTAGACTTCATACTTCATTCATATACTCCTGCTTATATTACCTAAACCTTTTACTGTTTACTTCAGCACTTTTTGCACTGCTTGCACTTTATGGTTTTGAGTGATGGACACCATATTTATGGTTAGAAGTAGCTGTTGGGGTTAGATTAGGTTGAGCCGTTGCAAAGCTGGGGCACCCAAAAATGTATGGTATATTAACCTCTGCTGCAAGGCAGCGTAAGACATAAGGGATATTTAGCCTGCATATGTTCAAACTCATTATCGAGTTGTGGCTCCTATATATTAAAACTAGGCCAAACACCTGTATATACGTACCTACTTCGTATCACATGTATTTTTCATACGTGTTTTCACCCTAATACGACATTTGTCAGTTTCTGACTGTGAAGGCGTGGGGCTTTTAGAACGTTACATTTCCATTTTTTTAAACTTATTGAATAAAGTATTATTGGTTTTAGAGGATTTTTGTTGGTCTATAGCATATACTAGGGCATCCATTATCAAATGGTGCTGTCCTTTATCATACTTCATTGGATGGCATTGGAAATTATACAGGTGTTCTTGACAGTATTAATTAGCACCAATATGGTAAATTTATACCTACTCTATGCCTACTAATGTAGTTGTCGCGGGCGGGGAGGACGCCGCCGCTGCTGCTGGTCGCTCGCTAAAGCTCGGGTCCGGCACTGCTGCTGCTCGGTGGCTCAAACGGTGGGCCGGATCCGGGGACTCGAGCGGCGCTCCTCGCCTGTGAGTGAAAGGGGTGGTTGGTTTGGGGGATTTAGTCCGTGACGCCACCCACGGGTTGTGGTGAAGATGGGCAGCACCGCTGCTGGTGATGGGGATCCCGGGAGCGATGGTAGGGAGCAGCTGGGATGTTGTTTTCCCCCTCCGTGGGTAGGGGTTGGTGGTCCCGGGGCCCGGTGGTGTGACGGGGAGGCAGGGTTGGTGAGGTGCAGGGTTACAGGGACAGCACGGCGCGGTGCCGGATGGCACGGGTGTACTCACTCAGCAAAGTCCTCGGTAAACCAAACGGCTGGATGGACGGGTCCCACAGCCGGCTGCAGTGTCATTCCCCGAACAGGTGATGGCGGCTGTCTTTCCCTGCACCTTGATGTACTTGATTGACTACGATGGATCCCCAACGGTAGTCTGCTCCCCGGTGTATGGATGCCGGAGGAGCCCGTTTGCCCACAGGTGCTGGCCCTTGGGTCTCTAGCCTTAGGCGGTAGCTGTATACCCTCACGGTGTGGGCGGTTGCCTTCTATCGGGTCTTTGGTTGTTAGGAAACCCCTGGGGTTCCGGTCACACTCGGATTTGACTATTGTCGGCGGCTCCAAGCCTGGTCAGGGTCCGATGGCCCTGCCTGTGTGTGCTGGCTTCACTTTGCTCCCCGGTCGGTACCGGCGGGCCACCGCCAGACCCCGGTCCTACGGTTCCGCGTTGCTTCACCACTCCTGCAGACGGCCACCACCGTCTGCCAACCTTGCTGTCAGTGCCTGGGCCGCAATCCCAGACACCCAAGTGTTTACTCCTCACACTTCACACTCCAACTTCTAACTGACACTTTTCCCGCCTCCGAGCCTGTGAACTCCTCGGTGGGTGAGGCCAACCGCTTGGCTCCGCCCCACCTGGTGTAGACATCAGACCCTGGAGGGAGGCAACAAGGGTTTTATGTTTGGCTAATGTTACTGTCTAATGGGGATGGGGGTGTTTGTGTGTTATCTGTGATGACCTGGCTAGTCCAGGGCGCCACATAATGGCCACACTCAAACAAATTATAGAGGTGGATATGAATCATAAATTATTACTATGGGATGATTTAACATTACACTCTATGATAATTTTATACTATATCTTATGCTACGCTCAGTTATTTACCTTAACAATTGGAGTTGAGTGAATTCTGAGGGAAAAACATGAAGGTTTTTTCCTTTTTTGAAGAACTACATAGAAAAATCAAAGGCCTTATTTTTCTCTACCAGAAAGTAAGGTGGTTTTTATTATTCAGCCAGTAAGTCGTCAAATATTTCCTTCAGTCTTTGGATCTCAGAAAGAAGTGAATCAGGCAGAAGGACAGAAGGTCACAAATTAATACTGGTCATTGCTCAAAGTGTGTTGGTTATAAATAATAAAAAAGGAGAAGGTGAAGGACACTGAAATATAACCGAGGTCCTGAAAGGAAATAATCAAAGGGAAATGAAATCTAATTTCAGGATTAAAAAAAATTGGCAACTTTGAAGCTTAGTTAAAGTTCACTATTTGGTCAGAGGGAAGAAATTGTCAGGGTCTTCACATGATTCACATGTAGAAGAGAAGACTCAGAAAGGCGATTGTTAGCTTATATTGTAGCAGTTTAATGCTCATAATATTCTTTAATGTAGAACGTCAGGGTTGGACCAGCAGAAGATCAATATCAATAATTGATGTGCTTGTAATAATATATGTACAGATGTACAGTATATGAGATTGGCTTTTATGATATCACAATATTTATATCTTACCGGCTGCTTTGGTCCATGTAATATAATGCAGTGTAAATATTAATGACCAATTATTTCACATAAGGGTATCTTAAAAATAAATAAATAACTATAAGGCCCTGTTCACACATAACTCAGATATTGCATTTTTTTGCCTGCATGTTTTCTGCAGGCATCTGCACCAAAGGTAAGCAATAATAATCTTTTCTGATTTTTAAATTTTTGATGAATTTGTGGAGGATTTTCCCCTTTATTTGTTGCATTTTTGGTGCAGACTTGAAGCAATTTTTTATGTGTTTATTTAGTGCAAAAATATAATTTTTAAATTATTTTGCATTAAAAAAATTAAACAATTTTGCAAAAAAAGTTTGACTCAAAATCTTAATTTTATGCATACATACTGTACATGCTTAAGTGTTTCAATGATTATAGTTTACAAACAAAGCCTGTATGTAGTTAAACCCAAGGGTATGTGCACACGTCATCTCTTAGGCCTCTTTCACACATCCGTGTCTCCAATACTTGTGGCGTTCATTTTCACATGTATCGGGTACACGGACTCACATAGACCCATTATCATCAATGGGCTTGGTCACATATCCATGTTTTCACATGGACCGTGTGGAGCACATGGACATGCGTGACCGTATGCTCCACATGGAAGCATATCCATTTTCTGCCACTCATGTCACACAGACTGCACACTGATATGATCTGTGTAACATCAATGTGACATGTACCGGAGGAAACACACATGATATAAAAATAAAGAATTTTTATACTTACCTGACTGCCTCTGCTGTTACTTCCAGGCCCGCTCATTATGCATATTCACTGCACTGACCATGGAACCGAAAGTAACAGCAGCATGGGAGACAGCAGCGTTGGGAACAGGTAAGTATACCAGCTCATGCTGTCCGTGTGCTATCTGGATGTCACACAGATAGCACAGGGACAGAACACACACACATATAAGTACCTTCACCACGGACCGTACAGACCATGTACGTTAGTGTTTTGCATGGTTGTGTGAAGGAGGCCTCAAACACAGGCATCCAGGGTGGTTTTTGAAGCAGTTGAGAGAAAACTCTTCAGAAATACGCCTTCCTTGAAGTCATTTTTGCAGTGGCTTTAACATTGATGTCTTTTTTTTTTTACTTCTATGGTGCTATTCACATGTCCCTAATTTTTTTGCAGACTGTGTGTCTACAAGAAGAGATCTCCATTTTTTATCAGAGTCATGGCTGAAAATTACGCACACAAGTCTGAGTCCATGAAAATACAGACAGCGCACAGACGGCATCAGTGTACAATCCATGTGCTGTATGTGATGAACATTGCAATTGATAGTAGAAGCTTTGTCCCTCTACAACGTCTCAGAACATAACCCCACATCAAACTCCATGGCACCCAAATGCAACTCAAGGTTCTAGCCAACTGGTCCAGGAAGCCATCATCTATCCCCCATTTCCTTGAGATGGCTGGATTGTCATTGTAAATAAGCACTTGCTGTACTTGTCCCCGCCCCATCTCATTGTAGATTGTAAGCTCTCACGAGCAAGGTTGTCTTTTTCCCTCTAAATATTGTATTTTCTATAACTGTTACTTGTTTGTATATGATCCTCCTGAATTGTAAAGCGTTGAGGAATATGTTAGTGCTATAGAAATAAAGATTATTATTATTATTTATTTATTTTCCTATATGTGTTATTCACAGATGAAAAAAGGGCTGCCAGCCCGCCTAAAGATTCCTAGACAATCCTTAAAAATAGGGCACTCTTTTCTCCTGTACACAAAAAAAAACCTCTGTATTTTTCTTAAAGTTTGAGAAACCAAGAACTAACAGAGTTAAATAGATGGGTAGAGTGCTCAAAAAGGGACTAACATGTAATCTCAACCCTATTTTAAAATGTGCAATTTTTATTAATATTCATTAAAATGTAACAGACACACAATCATATAAATGAGAATGGATCACATTATCCTTGTAAATAACCAAGGAGTTTTATATACACACTCACTTTAGGAAAGGGAAGGGAAACTAATATAGCCCTATAAGTTTGAGAAACTTCTAGAAATTGTTATCACATTTACATACTCCCCAACTCTTGAAGAACAGAAAGAAAGACAAAATGATGCTGTGTGCACAACAGGAAAATAATCACGCATGTTTTTATGCCATTTACCGATTCCCATAAATAATCTGATCGCTGTGTTGTGCGGGTCGTTACGATTACAGGGATACCAAACATGTCCATGTTATTTGCTGATTTGTGATGTTTATTATTTTTTTAAAAAATAGTGTATTAAAAATTACATTATTCTAATTGTTTTTATTATTCTTAGTAATTTTATTAGATGAAAAAAGCCTCTCTTTTATTCTCCCGCTAGAATACAGGACATAGAGATACGAAGCAGTACGTCTCTATGTCCAGTATTATCTGCCTGTGGAGTCAGAGCCTGCAACGCAGCTTCCTGTATAGAAAATAACCCCTGTGACAACAGCAGAGTGTGTGGGTTAAAGCATTAACTATTGTTAAAATGTTTGAAAGTTGTTGATTTGATTCCCAGTGAGGGAATAAAAAAATTATTTTTTTGTAATTATTTCTCATTATTTTATAGTAGTTTTATAGGAAAAACAATGTGACTTTTCCTACACCTCTAGGGACATATAAATATATTTACAATGTATCTCTATATAGCCAAACAATCTGCTTCTGGCTTCCCTGCCTACAACAAACGTAAACTTTACAAAATCCTAATACACCTCTCATTCCAGGCAGTAGCTCAATGATAGTGCTGCTGCCTATGAGTAAAGCGTTCATGAGTTCTAGTCCTGGGGAGACCAGACCAGAGAAGAGGAGACTTTGATTTATGCACTGAGAGGAGTAGAAACCGGGACAAGATCAATTATCATTTCACAGTGAATACAGCTGATTTCTTCATATCAGAATTATGTTTCTTAGAATCATTTATAATCTTATTGATCTATCATAGTTTAACAAAGTGTCCATAAAAAATATCGATTATGCATGTTTTTTGGATAAGCTGTCTAAATATAGGATACATATAATTGGCAACACTGGATGAAACTATGATGGCAAACGCTGAAACACTGACCAAAATGATGAAATTCACTTCCAAAACAACGTTTTGATGAAACGTAGACCATTAAATGGCATTTTTTTGTACACACTACATATGATAATGCTGTTGTTACCCCCAGTGAGAGCCATTCAGACACTGCAAGAGTCTCACTCTGGTCTGAGCACCGAGCGTACCCGAGCACAGTGATGATCGATCGAGTGGTCAGCATATCTAACTCTGATTTTGTTGGAAAGTATGTGTTCAGTACTCATTTCTAAATATGGATAATAGCTGAACAATTTCTTTCTTTCTTGAGGAGTGCTAACTTGCATACTTATTTTCTGAGGCGGAATTGCCTGACCTACAAGATTTCCTATGCTGGAATATTCCCCATAAGTAGAAAAAATACTCCCTCCACCACACCAAAGGTCTGCTTCACCTGCAAATACCTATATCATGTATCGTCATTCAGAAACATATAATGGACAACTATGAGAGCAACCTCTTCTTAC
Organism: Anomaloglossus baeobatrachus; assembly: GCF_048569485.1. Classification (NCBI taxonomy): domain Eukaryota; kingdom Metazoa; phylum Chordata; class Amphibia; order Anura; family Aromobatidae; genus Anomaloglossus; species Anomaloglossus baeobatrachus. Next base: position 396,960,841 of record NC_134358.1, read on the forward strand.
ATCAGTCCTTTTATTGTCTCGTCTCCAGTATTAGATCGGAAAGACAGCGTGTCTAGCACTATGATACTCTTCTTACCTCAGAACCTCTGGTATGTACAGATGTTCAGGTTCTCTGGGTCTGCCCCATATGCTGAACCCCATATAAGTCTAAGAGAACCAAACTTAATTGTTATAAAATGGTGTTAGTAATGGCTAGGGGGATGCAAAAGCAAGCAAAATGGGATTAAAGCAAGACAATTATACTTACCAAGTTTCCACAAGGCTGTCACACTGCTTTCGGGTCCGCTTTTTAATTATCAAGAATTTTCACTGCTTGCCCGGCCCACCCTCTGTGACAGTGTCTGTGATTGGTTGCAGTCAGACTGCTGGCATGATAGCATCTGTGATTCGTTGCCCTCACACTGTCTGGGCCCCGAAGTGGAGAATAAAATAAATAAATAATTGGAAAAAAATTAGGTTACGCTGGTACAGTGGCAATCATTGTAATATAATAGGTTAATAATGACAGCTATGATTTGTCAGAAACGCCCAGCTATCATTAAGCCCGAAGTTAGTAATGGGGAAGGGTCTATGAGACCCCTCATTACTAATTGTGTAAATAAAAAGAAATAAGCGTAAAACAGAGAAAAAACATTTATTTAAAAACCATCATCTTTCTCCAATTTATTGACCCCGAAACACCCCTGCAGGTCTAACATAATCCATACCATGATAACAGAGAGTGATAGAAGAAGAGTCTTAATTCCGCGCCAAGGACTCAATGGATCCAGGAAGAGATTAATGCTTCTTTAATAACATGCACAAGTCTACGCGTTTCTGGAGACACAGCTCCCTTCATCAGGACATTGGCAAGAGAACATCAAATCTGGCACAACCATTATAGGTGAGTGTGTTTTTATTACATATCTTCCTCCCTTTTTGGGGTAAGACCCTATTGCGCTTTTCTTTCCACAGTTTCTCATAATCCATACCATGACATTCCATGAAGATCACACCTCTGCTATATCTGAGGTCAGAGTGCATGATCACATTAGAAAACATGACCTATCACTGCAGCCTGCAGGACATACTGATGGAGCAGCAGCTGTGAAAGTGGTGATATCAGTGAATTAAACTATGGTAACCCAGCTGTGACCTCAGGTGAACTTACCTCAGGTGAACTCTGTGAATTCACCTGAGGTAAACTCAATGCCAAATTATCGGCTTAGGCTATGTGTGCACTTTGAGTATTTGGTTGCAGAAATTTCTGAACCAAATCTGCATCTCGTGGCAGAAAACCACAATGTGGTTTTGGTGTGTTTTTCTGCAAGAAGGTGCAGATTTGGTGCAGATTTCTGCAACAAATTTCTGCAACAAATCTGCAACTCTCGGCAGAATAATGCACCCAAAAAGCATTGAAAACGCATTGCGTTTTGGCTCGTTTTTCTGCCAGGAGATGCAGATTTGGTTCAGATTTCTGCAACAAATTTCTACACCAAATCTGCATCTCCTGGCAGAAGAACGAATCAAAACTACATAGAGTTTTTGTGCATTTTTCTGCCAGGAGATGCATATTTTCTATAGCCAAATACTCAACCTGCGCACTTAGTCTAAGTCAGTAATCCGGTATTAAGTTCATTGAGCTCAACTTAGGTGAGTTCACCGAATTCATTGAGTTCACTTGAGGTGAAGTCACTTGAGGTCACAGCTTGGGTACCGTGGGAACTGCAAGCTGTGACCTCAGGTGAACTCACTGATATCAACGCTCTCACAGCTGCGGCTCCATTAGTGTGTTCATTTTCTAATGTAATTGAGCACTGCAACCTCAGGATGTAGCACAGCCGGAATAGTTGTGGGATGTTGTGGTATGGATTATGACTGACCTACAGGGGTATTTTGTGGATCGATAACTTGAAGAAAAAGGGTGTTTTTTGTGTTTTTTTAAATAAAGTTTTTTCTCTGTTTTTTTTCTTCACATGATTAGTAATGGGGATGTCTCATAGACTCCTACACCTTACTAACATCGGGCTTGATGACAGCTGTGATTTTTTTTGTCAAATGACATCTGTTGTTAACCTCTTATATTACCCCAAGTATTACCACACCAGGGCTATCGGGGTGAGCCAGGTAAAGTGCCATGGGCCTCCCCAGCCTGAAAATACCAGCTCCCAGCTGCCTGCTGGGTATCAAAATTGGGGAGCACACATCATTTTTAAAAATTATTTATTGAAATTAAAAAAGCAGCACAGAGTCCTTTGTATTTTGCTACACAGCAGTGATAACACACACAGTTGGGGGCTGCAGCCTCCAGCTCTGTGCTTTATCTTTGCTGAGTATCAAAATACGGGTGGCCCTACACCATTTTTTCCAATTATTTTTTTATTTCTACGCTCCACTTCAAGATCCAAACAGCTAGTGTGAGGGCAGCCAATCACAGATGCCTGCACTCTGGCAGCTTGATTGCAACCAATCACAGATGCTGTCACAGAGGGTGGGGGGAAGCAGTGAATATTCATAAGATTTAATGAGTGAGAAGGAGAAAAAAGTACACATAATAGGGGCGCACATCAGAATCGTACAATGTTTTAATATACAATAAATTTTATTGGGTCAAAGGGGACATCATAAAAAACTTTAAAATACACATATAACATATGACCTCACTGATACTCCAATTTGAAGTGAATAACATTCCATACTAATAGACAAATGGTAGTTCAATCCATAAACAACAGTGTATGGCATGCAGAAGATCCTTCTTAATCACAAATTACCTAGTGAAATAATTAATACCAAGGTAGTTAGCACACAGAAAGAGCCCTCAAATTGGTAATCCAAAGGTTGTATCACGACTGAGGACTGTGCCTGTGTCAATGATATACAAATATCAACATTATATACAATATTAACATTAGACACAGATTTCTCTAAGTGTTCACAGGAACTAAAATAGGAAAATAGGAAAGAATACCTGGGAGCTAACATCTGCCCTCTGGGGTTAAGGGTTCAAATTTTTCCCGCATGGGAACCCACGATACCCTTCAAAAATACATGGGAACAGGGTCTTTTGAAGTGTTCGAATATAATTATTAATTTATTACTTGAACATGACCGGGAACTATTCTCCAATATTAAAACGGAGATTAAAACTAAGGAAAGTGATTTGAATAAATTTGATAAGGTGTCACAGGTACAGCCATTTTTGACACAAATGAAGGATTCTTTGGATAAATACGAGGATGATGTCATACAGACAAAAAAACACAAATTGAATAGAGACTGTAGTGATTTTGAGAAAGGAGTTGCCTTTAAATGGAAACACCATGGCAACTCAAGACGAGGGGCACAATCTAACCCCAGGAATCTCATACCCCATGATAATCTTACTAATGACCCTACAACCAGCGAGGATTTTTTATCCAATACAAGCAGCGACGCGGACACCGGGTCAGAAGGGGTAGGAAGTACAAGAAATCTCAGAAAGAGAAACAACAAACCCCGAGTCCAGAACTCCTATCGACCGAACAGGAACTACAGACGCTTATGACCATGATCTCTCCCAGTACCAGTCCAGTTGTCCCTGCTACCCCTAATACAGGTAATGGTCCTTCGGATGATTCGTTGCAGATCATTAATCTGTCGGATCATATTTTGTCCACTTGCGAAATCTCGGTCCTACAGAGGGGATTAACCTTCGTTCCCATGAATACGCTTGATAAATTCACCTTCATTAAGGACCTTTATTTATTTTGCAGGAATCTGGTGTTTAAAACCATGTACAAAAAGCCTGATATCATCAACCATCTCCCTGAAACAGATCGTCAGACCTTCTATGATCTCCTTGACCTTCTTCGTGAGAGCGAGAACCCTACGGGCAGGAAACCCTTCCCATTGAAGCGTAAGTCTACAGCCACACCACCGCTGTCTTTGGCCCCTGCCATTAAAACATTCTTCGAGGTAGTCAAATATGACATCTCTAGATTACCTGCTGACTCAGGTACTGGCCAGAATCTAAGCCCCCCCCCGAGAGAAAGGCCATACAACAGCTCCGTAGTAACACCAACTTTATTATTAAAGAAGCGGATAAAGGGGGCAACGTGGTTCTGTGGCCAGTGAGTATGTATCTGAGGGAAGCCAAAAGGCAGCTTGACAACACTAGGTTCTATTTGAAGATTCCCTCTGACCCGACCCTAGTCTTTTCCAAAAAGCTAAAGACCCTATTAGACAGGGCGTGCACTCTGGGTGTTATAACCATCAGAGAAAAACAATTTATGTGGGTTGAACAACCTGTAACCCCCACATTTTATATGTTGCCCAAGGTGCATAAAAATGTTGACACGCCCCCTGGTCGACCTATTGTGTCAAGTATAGGTAGTCTATGTGAGATGGTGGGGACTTATTTGGATTTCTTCATGCAAACGATGGTACTGAGGTTGCCTTCACACTTGCAGGACTCGACAGAATTCATTAAATGTAGTACATCTGTTACGATTCCATCCGGGTCCTTCCTAGTAACATGTGATGAAGAAGCTCTGTACTCGAACATCGCGCACCAGGACGGCATCCAAGCATTTACGTACTTTTTGGATGCACAAGGTAACTCTGACAGGATGCATGACTCCTTTCTGTTAGACCTTTGTTCCTTTGCCCTCAATCATAACTACTTTCTATTTGATCGCCAATACTACAGACAAACATCCGGCGTGGCCATGGGGGCGCGTTTCGCACCTTCTTACGCAAATTTATTTTTAGGATGGTGGGAGGCAACTGTAGTCTATCGTTCGGGACTTTATGAACGGTTTGTCACTCATTGGAGAAGATTTATCGATGATGTGATATTCATCTGGTCTGGCCCTGAGGAATTATGTCACGATTTTTTGAGATCTTTAAATGATAATGACATTAATATTTTCCTCACCTATACCATCTCACCATCTACAGCCACTTTCTTGGACCTTCAAGTCAGAATTAAGGATGGACGTCTTGAAACTGAGCTATATCGCAAACCGACGGCTACGAATAGTTTGCTCAGCTTCGACAGCTTCCATCCCTTCCATACTAGAAGAGGAGTGCTGATCGGTCAGTTTCTAAGGGTACGTAGGAACTGTACTTTTCCTGAGGATTTTTGTGCACAAGCTAACGACTTAACTCATCGTTTCAGAAATCGAGGTTACCCTCGCAGTATTATTTCTAATGCCTACAGGAGGGCGAGGAATGAGACCCAGCAATCTCTCATCAAGAAGCAATCTGTGAAGGGAGATCAACCACTCCGCCTGGTCACGAATTATAACAATCAATGGAAGCAAGTACAACAGATCCTGTCAAGGAACTGGGCGATACTCACTTCGGATCCCCAAGTGTCATCATTGGTGAGTGACACTCCGCTCCTCACGGCACGACGTGCACCATGGCTCAGAGATATGCTCACTAGCAGCCACTTCCGTAGGCCTACGGTGAGGCTGCAGAGGGGCATTATTTTGAAGGGCTCCTTCCCTTGTGGAACCTGCAGTGTGTGTCCTCATATGCATCCCACCAGGGAGTGTTTTGTGAACCCCTTTGACACAAAAAAACACACCTTATACACCTATATCAATTGCAAAACGATCAATGTCGTCTATGCTATTATCTGTGATTGTCCAAAGGTGTATGTGGGCCAGACGTCTCAGGAGCTCCGAAAGCGAACCCAAAAACACATTTCTACCATCAATCTAGCAGCAATTGACCTTAAGAAAGGTAAGACCATTACTTCGATAGCATCCCATTTTTTGAGGTTCCACTCGGGTTCCAGTAGAAATTTGATGGTAGTGGGTCTGGAAAAGATTCAGGAAACCGGCAGAGGTGGCTCCCCTCACAAGGCGCTTCTTCGAGCAGAATCAAGATGGATTTTCCATCTTGACTCACTTGCCCCTCATGGGCTTAATGAGGAACTACTGTATACGGGTTTCCTGGGTTAGGTGGTTGGTGCCTGATCTTGGAGTCCTGGCTCATAATGTTCTCAATTGTTGTTCCTCTGCAGCTCACCATCTGGTGGTATTGAACCAAGATTTGGCGTCATGAACTACCCTCAAAATGACGATAATGGCAAGGGATGACTTAAAGGAAAAAAGATCAAGCAATGACCAGTGAAAAGGCGGAAGGAAAAGACCAAGATAGAATCAAGTGATGGAACTTGTGATGAACTTTGGGGGTCGGCATTTATCGGGACCCATTTTGTGACTCTGGGTACTATGCCGGTATGCATGGTCTATGCCCTCTATCCCGTCTCGAATATGGTTAGACGGGGCAGTGTTGGTGGATTATGGCGTCCGTCTCTGTTTTTGATCATTTCAGAGATATGGCATGAATCCAACTGTATCCAAACTCCATTTGGTTCTATATCGCTCTATGTGGGGACTGAAAGCGTTTATCAGTTCCCCCCCTTTATGATGCTTTGGGATTAACCCTGGGATTAATACTAATGGTTCTTCGACTCTTATGGGGATTATACTGTATTGCTCTATGGTTGTTTAAATTGTACTCCATAACTCTAACTCCTATTTGAGGGTGATGTTTTTGCTCCATAATTGAGTCTTTGCATATCATGATTACCTGAGATTTGATCTCATATGTACCATTGTTGTCTTACTGACACTTATTATATGCCCACTCAGAAATCATTGTTGTCAAACTTCAATCGTGCCTGTAATATGGATTGCTTATATCAATCATTGAGTACTGGCACGGAGCTCTTTCTAAAATACATATTTCTATTCATCTGACTTGTCCTCTTTGATCTCAGATATAGTTGGTGCCTAAAATCTACTCTGTTCCACCCTTATGAATGTTCATCTATGTAATTGCATACTATTTGGACTTGAGCGTGGATTCTCGTTTTCTCCAGCACCTGCGCCCGTGCATATCTCTGCCCCTTGACTCTATATGCCGCGTTGGATTTGCCTGTGCTGCTGGGAGGGACGCCTCCTATCATGCACGGCTCGCACATGCGCTGTACGATCTGTTTACATACTCTACTTCCTGGTTTGGTGCACGTGGCCACTGTGTCGTCACATGCACTCTTAGGCTTCCTGTTCCGTCTGCACAGGCGCCACCATATACCGTGCGACCGCTTACTTCTCCATGAGTAAATCGCTATGGCTTCTAGCGGTTTCAGACAGCTGCAACTGCCTAAACGACAATTGGCAAGTAATTACCTAATTGTTACCTGTATATATATATGTGCTGTGGGTCTTTTGTCTCACACCTCCCCTGACGAAGCTGCTAGTCAGCGCAACGCGTTGGGCTTCTTGCTGACCTCGCTCTTACTCCTCTGTACAATCCGTGCATGCATTACTTTGACTGCGCCGGGCCCGGCTGGTAATCACACCTGTTTGACCCCCACACTGCTTGAGTGGTCAATGGGTATGCCTTTGTGACCCTCCTTTGTGTCTGGCAAATATTCCTTTGCATGTGCCAAGGCACATGCACTTTATATGGGTGGAGAGCCTTTATACTCCCCTTTGTACTTATATTTATGTCAGCTTAAGCATTCCTGGCACCCTCTGCTACAGATTGCTATGCAGCAAGTGTGATCAGCGGCTCCTGGTTGTATTGGCACAGAGATAATTCCTGGCTGGGACTTGTTGTTTCACATTGTTATCTGATGTCATGTGTCCTTTTTTCATCTAATTGCATCCAGCTCACCCAGTGTCTGGCCACTTTTGATCTATTATATCATCCCACACTATTATTTATAATCTGTATTACTTCAGATATAGTGTTAGGGAGGCATTTGGATGGGCCGGATTTGTATATCATTGACACAGGCACAGTCCTCAGTCGTGATACAACCTTTAGATTACCAATTTGAGGGCTCTTTCTGTGTGCTAACTAACTTGGTATTAATTATTTCACTAGGTAATTTGTGATTAAGAAGGGTCTTCTGCATGCCATACACTGTTGTTTATGGATTGAACTACCATTTGTCTATTAGTATGGAATGTTATTCACTTCAAATTGGAGTATCAGTGAGGTCATATGTTATATGTGTATTTTAAAGTTTTTTATGATGTCCTTGTCCCCTTTGACCCAATAAAATTTATTGTATGTTAAAACATTGTACGATTCTGATGTGCGCCCCTATTATGTGTACTTTTTTCTCCTTCTTGCTTGAATTGCTGTTTTACACATAAGGCTGCACTCAATTGTTTTCGATTCTGTGCTGTGCATCCCTATCTCTCCCATTTACAAGATTTAATGAGTGGACCTAGAAGTAGTGTGACAGCCATGCGGAAAGGCGTTAAGTATAATTGTCCTGCTTTAATCCTCCTTTTGCTTCCTTTTTTATTTTATTGTTATCCAGGTGGACAAACTTGAACATTAACATGGATTTCCCTGAGAAGCTTGTGTTTGGGGTCCGTCCATCCAACTTTACAGTTTGGCTTTGCCCATTACTAATCTAAAGTATTAGATCAGAAAGACATGGTGGACAGCAATGTAAGCAGCCTCTTCTTACTTCAGCACCCATGGTATATTCAGTAGTATAATAGAAAGACAGGGTGTGCAGCAGTTGGGGAGCAATCTCTCCTTATCTCCAGTACTATAATTTAAAAACAGGGTGGACAGCAGTGTGAGCAGCTTCTTCTTACCTCAGCACTCCTAATATCTCCATTTTCTAGACCAGATATAGTGTTGACAGCAGTGTAAATAGCCTTTTCTTATCTCAGCATCCCTGGTGTTGTAAGTATTATATCAAAAAGATAAGGTGTACAATAGTGTGAGTAGTCTTTTTTTTACCTCAGTACTGCTGGCATTTCCAATATTAGATCAGAAATAAAGGGTGGACAGCAGTATGAGCAGCCTCTTCTTAACTCAGCACCTCTAATATCTTCATGTTTTACATCAGATAGTGTTGACAGCAGTGTGAGTGGCCACTTCTTTGAATGTATGACCTGATATATTTTCCAAACACAATTTGCATATTTCTCAGAGGAGCATAGTAGCTATAAGTTTCCTCACTGGCAGCCAGATAGGTTTGTATCATTGTATTTTTCAGTCTAGTATTCCCATAGCAGTTTTGCTTTTCATCATTCCCATACACATTGTGACTAGTGTGCAACTCTTTATCCTATTGTATAGTCATGTTTTTTGAGTCTTGCACCCACCCACAGCCATTTGTTTCACTTCACATATATAGCTTGGTCCTTTGCTTCCCACACAGAGCAAGTTTTTTAACTGCAGGTGAGGTTACATATAGGCTAGGGACCCCAAAAATAGAGATTACCTTGGCGTTGGTTTTGGGGCTCTTTTGCATCTATCAATACAATGGCTAAACATCTCTTATATTCCTATTATTCATAGCGGTTATGCATATTGCATTTTTCATATTTTTTCACTTTTTCAGATAGTTCATTGTATTTTTCATTCTAGTATTCCCATAGCAGTTTTTCTTTTCATCATTCCCATACACATTGTGACTTGTGTGCAACTCTTTATCCTATTGTAGAGTTATTTTTTTTAAGTCTTGCACCATGTTCACACCATTGGTGTGCCAGACATACATTCTTTAGTTAGATTGGTTTGTCAGTCTCTTCAAGGTGAAAACTTTTCCCCTTAGACTGCCATCTTAGCTTCTCATAGAGTCAGACAATATCTCATACTTTGCACTGACGAGGGGCAATCACCCCAAAACAGTAAAAAAAATAGTATGAATGAAAAGAAACACAGAAAATTATGCAATCATCAAATTTTAGTTAGAAATTCAATTTTAGTAATGAAATTGGCAGTAAAGATGTCTAATTCAGTCACTAATTGCAGATGTAGACTCTGCTTTAGTAAGTGTAAGACTTTTCATGTGGCAGAATTAAACTTACTTATTTTCCTACCCACCTCCGCCGACTCTAAAGGCTGGTTTACATGCTACGATATCGCTAGCGAGCATACCCGCCCCCGTCGTTTGTGCATCACGGGCAAAGCGCTGTCCGTGGCGCACAACATCGCTAACACCCATCCCACATACTTACCTTCCTAGCAACGTCGCTGTGGGCGGCAAACAACCTCTTTGTAAAGGGGGAGGTTTGTGCGCGGTCACAGCGACGTCACACAGCGGCCGACCAATAGAAGCGGAAAGAGCGGAGACAAGCCACATTAACGACATGCCCACCTCGTTGCCGGAGGACGCAGGTAAGCTGTTGTTCGTAAATCCCGGGTGTGACACGTAGCGATGTGTGCTGCCTCAAGAACGACGAACAACCTACGTTCACAACGACCAACGAGATTTTGAAAATGAATGACGTGTCAACAATCAATGATTAGGTGATTATTTTTGATCGTTAACACTCGCTCGTAGCTGTTACATGCAACGATGTCGCTAATGATGCCGGATGTGCGTCACGAATTCCGTGACCCCCAATGACATCTCGTTAGCAATGTCGTTGCGTGTAAACCAGCCTTAAGTCTAAAACCAGACTAAATGTAAAGTGATATATGGTAAAAAATAAAAATGAACATGTAGACACATAAGGTGTTTCAGACACATTCTACATTAAGGGAACAAATCATCAGGATTTTCGTACAGTCATGGACAAAAGTTTTGAGAGTGACACCAAAATTATATTTTCACATGATCTGTTGCCCTCTGGTTTTTAATTGTGTTTGTCTGATGTTTACATCACATACAGAAATATAATTGCAATCATATAATGACTACCAAAAGGTTATATTGACAGTTAGAATGAGTTAATGCAGCAAGTCAATATTTGCAGTGTTGACCCTTCTTCTTCAGGACCTCTGCAATTCTCCCTGGCATGCTCTCAATCAACTTCTGGACCAAATCCTGACTGATAGCTGTCCATTCTTGCATAAGCAATGCTTGCATTTTGCCAGAATTTGTTGGTTTTTGTTTGTCCACCCGTCTCTTGATGATTGCCCACAAGTTCTCAATGGGATTAAGATCTGGGGAGTTTCCAGGCCATGGACCCAAAATCTCTATGTTTTGTTCCATGAGCCATTTAGTGATCACCTTTGCTTTATGGCAAGGTGCTCCATCATGCTGGAAAAGGCATTGTTGGGCGCCAAACTGATCTTGGACAGTTGGGAGAAGTTGCTCTTGGAGGACATTCTGGTACCATTCTTTATTCATGGCTGTGTTTTTAGGCAAGACTGTGAGTGAGCCGATTCCCTTGGCTGAGAAGCAACCCCACACATGAATCGTTTCAGGATGCTTAACAGTTGGCATGAGACAAGACTGGTGGTAGAGCTCACCTCTTCTTCTCCTAATAAGCTGTTTTCCAGATGTCCCAAACAAACGAAAAGGAGATTCATCTGAGAAAATTACTTTACCCCAGTCCTCAGCAGTCCACTCCCTGTACCTTTTGCAGAATATCAGTCGGTCCCTGATTTTTTTTTCTGGAGAGAAGTGGCTTCTTTGCTGCCCTCCTTGAAACCAGGCCTTGCTCAAAGAGTCTCCGCCTCACAGTGCGTGCAGAAGCCCTCACACCAGCCTGCTGCCATTGCTGAGCTAGCTTGGCACTGCTGGTAGTCCGATCCCGCAGCTGAAACAGTTTTAAGATATGGTCCTGGCATTTGCTGGTCCTTCTTGGGCGCCCAGGAGCCTTTTTGGCAACAATGGAAGCTCTCTCCTTTAAGTTCTTGATGATGCGATAGATTGTTGACTGAGGTGCAATCTTTGTAGCTGCGATACTCTTCCCTGTTAGGCCATTTTTGTGCAGAGCAATGATGGCTGCACGTGTTTCTTTAGAGATAACCATGGTTAACTGAAGAGAAACAATGATACCAAGCACCAGCCTCCTTTTAAAGTGTCCAGTGGTGTCATTCTTACTTAATCATGACTGATTGATCGCCAGCCCTGCCCTCATCAACACCCACACCTGTGTTAATGGAACAATCACTAAAACAATGTTAGCTGCTCCTTTTAAGGCAGGAATGCAATGATGTTGAAATGTGTTTTGTCGGTTAAAGTTCATTTTCTTAGCCAATATTGACTTTGCAAGTAATTGCTGTTAAGCTGATCACTCTTTATGACATTTTGGAGTATATGCAAATTGCCATTAGAAAAACAGAAAAACTTAAGCAGTAGACTTTGTAAAAATTAATATTTGTTGCATTCTCAAAACTTTTGGCCATGACTGTATATAAGTTGAAACCAGTGCTATATTGGCACTATCAGGCTGCTTATCTACATACCATTAGTGGTCAGCTCAGATGTTTAGGCTTTTAAATCCAAGAAAGTGAAGTTTATAAAATCAGTAGCTACTTGATTGGCATCTGCAACGAAGCAGATAATAAATGGGTGGGTATTCATATGGATTTCTGCCCCCCTGCCTGTTGTTTCTCCATTTATCTGGTCTCTATGCTAATTTTACCATTCACTAAGATGGCATCACAGTTGGCGCCTGCGCATAGCACTTATCTCCATTGCCATCTTTGTGAAGAACGTGTTATCGCCTGCTAATCTATTCTTCTGAGAGGGCTGGAGCCCAATGAGTCACAACAGAAGAGGAGAACAGCTGATTGGAGGACGTGACAGGAGGAACAATCCGACAGCAGTGTGCCAGCGACATTGGCACCGGACTGCACGGCACAGGGTCAGGTGAGATAAGTTCACAATGGACTCGCCTAACCCTGTGACGTCAGTGCTGATGTGCTGGCATGGTGTCCTGGCAGGCTGCTGTGCTGGCACGGTGTCCTTTTCTGCAGCTAATTGTGTCCTCCGATCAGCTGTTCTCCACTTCTGTTGTGACCGTGCGCGCTCCCGTGGTCACAACGAGGGCAAAAGATGTGGGTGCGCATGCTGAAAAAATGTGTCTATGGTGCTCAACATTGCCCATTTCTTGGTATCCTCAATGCTAAGCTATATAGTCATATATTTGCCTTTCATGTATTACCATCAGAGAGGCATGTACATTTATTCTGCAGCAGAACAATGACCTCAAACATATACTCAAAGTCACGAAGAACTACAATACTTTTAGTTTTATGACACACCGGATTATAAGATGCACCACAAATCTAGAAATAAAAGTGGAAAAAATGTGGGGCGTGTCTTATGATCTGGTGGTTTCTTACTGGGGGGGCGGCAGCGGTGGTGGAGCGGGATCACAGGAAGCAGGGGCGGTTGTGGAGTAGGGTGATGCTGCGGGTGGTGCTGTGGGTGTCCCAGATGTTCGCTGCGGGTGATATGACGCAGAAGGAACATCCATAAACTGTCGGCAGTCCGGGCTTTAAATAAAGTACGCAGAGTACCCAGATGAGATCTTGAGCCAAGAGCTCCATCTCTGCATGCATCGACTCCGGGTGCCATTATTTGAAGCCCACACTGCCGACATTTTCAGATTGACAGCCTCTGCCTCACCGCCTGCAGCAGAGCAGCACCGCCCGCAGCACAGCACCCAGCACCACCAGCAGCACAGCTCTGCACCAACAGCAAGCCTATAGCACAGCGCCTGTGGCCCACAGCACCTCCCCTGCCTCCTGTGACCCCTCTCTACCAACCCTGGTAAGCAAAATTGAGATTATAAGATGCACTCCTCATTTTCCTCCCAAATTTTTGAGAGGAAAAGTCTGACTTATAATGCAAAAATATGGTATCTTCAATGTAAAAAGAACAAGAAGGCTTTGAAGTAATCATATGGCCTCCACAGAGCCTTGATCTCAACATAATCAAGTCTGGGTAGGATTATATTGGAAGATATAAGGATTTATATAGGCCAACATCCACTGAATATCTGTGATTAGTCTCCCAAATTTTGGAACAACCTATCTGCTGAGTTCTTTCAAAACTGTGTACAAGTGTACCTAGAGGAACTGCTTTGATGCTATTTTGAAGTCATAGATTATAAGCTTGTGAGCAGGAAATTCACTCCTTTTGGTATCTGTTGAATTGTGCCACCCTGATTTTCAGATAGATTCCTCTTTTATACATTCAATTAGCATTGTATCAATTTGTTGAAAATAAACCCTTTACACTTTTATTATTTAAAGCATTCTTACTTTAGAATTGGCATATATACCTGAACATTTCCACTAATCTATCAAAGGTATATAGGTATTCTCACCATTGTCACCACCAGGTAAACATGGAGAGACAGTAGTTTTAGAACCAGTAGTTTTAAGTTTGTCTATGAGTAAATGTGAGATTAAATTGCAGAGTTCTTTCTTACAGAAACTTCAGTGGCCTCAACTCAGGTGTGTTGGTCATTTATAATGATCACTCCAAGTGAGTGCCACTCTTTTCAATTGTATGGTGCACTTGAAGAGGAAGCCTTGAAAGTATTGAAAGCTCTGCAATTTCCTCAAAGTAAAAGCTAATGAACAGACAGTCTTGCAACGTATAAAGTGAACGTATGCTATTGTGTAATGATACTGATTATCCCGGCACATTTCCAGTTATCAAATGTCTATCCAAAGTTGCCGCAGAAAAGATTCCACTAAAAATAAAACATAAATAAATGCGGCTTTTCAGATTTCTTTACAGCCCAATAACACTTTAGATATACTAGCCCCTAATGGCTTGTGAATTATTGTAGTAATAGCCTGTTATCAGTAAGTAAAAACTCTGCAATAAAATTCATTGGAAATGTTTTTAAGTATGGTAAAAATATACATACTTAGTGCTAACAGTCTAAAATAGCTATTAAAAATCTAATTCTATCATCCGTAACTATGTAATGGGTTGCACTTATCTTCAATTTCAACCTCCATAAATGCACCTCTCAGTGCAAGAATATCGGGTCTCATTGGAGCTTTAAATCAGCTGGCAAAACACTGTAATGTGATGTGAGCAAGGATTGATGTCAGCTAAGTTGTTTATACCCTATAAAGTTTAATTTATTTGGTTACAGGAAAACAATGGATCCTCTTTCATCTCTAAGCTGTCTCCTATAAGTCATAGATGGCATAAAAAATTGGGGCAACTTAGCACTTCTCCTATAGCCTTATGCGTGCCGAAAACCAGGGGCGGATATATCATTGGTGCAACCACAGATACCCAAGAGGAATGGGGGCCCATTACCACTTCCTAAACAGGTGAAATTGTGCATTCTGATGAGTTTTTGGGTTTCAGAGGGCTTATATTTTCTTCTTGCACAGCGGCCCTTTTCTGTCTGTGTCATAGCAGTGCCAAAAATGTCTTATCAGTGGACATTGTGCCACTAGAACTCCCATAGTCCTGGAAACAAATTTAGCCACACCAGGAAGGGGCCATAGACTGTTAAATTGGAAGGAAATATTTAAGTGGGTGAGACTGCTCCTACTTTTGGCAAAAGGGTTGTCTTATTTTAATAAACTATTTTAACCCCTTCGGCACTGGCCAATTTTTCTATCCCCTTTATTGCAAGAGCCATAACCTTTCTGTTTTTATGTTTATAAAGCTTATTTTTTTGCTGGATAAGATGTCATTTTGAACGGCATCATTTATTTTACTATATAATGTACTGAATAACTGGAAAAGTGGGGTGGGTGAAATTGTGGAAAACAAAATCAATTCTTCTAATGTTTTTCAGATTATTTTTCTAACAACATACTTTCTGAAGCAAAAATGACTCAGAATAAATAAAATAAATAGTCATGGTACTAAGTCAAGTGAATTACAGTGTATAGATTTTTTTACTATATTCTAAAAAAAATCTGAATTTTGTAAAAAAAATTGTGTTGTCCCTATATTTTTTTTTACATTTTCCTTTCATGTAGCTGTGTGAGGGCTTCTGCTTTGCATATCGAAATGACATTTTTATTGATACTATTTTGGAGTACATAAGATACATTGATCACTTTTTATTGCCTTCATTAGAAGACTGAAGAACATAAAAAATGGCATTTTTATTTTTATTTTGTTTTCAGAGTTCAATGTATGTTTTAAATAACTTTTCATTTCAATAGACCACAGTTTTACGAATGTGGTGATACCAAATATGTTTATTTCTATATTTTTTTCTTTAGTTTAAAAATGGAGAAAAGGGCTGATTAAATATTTTTTTTAATATTTTTAATATTTTTGACCCTCTTGTTTTTTTAGCTTTCCTAGGGGATTACAACTTGCAATCATTTGATCTCTACTTCGATATACTGCAGTATCTAGTATAAATTGCTTTCTCCTTTGAAGCTCAGCCCATAGACAAGGTGAGTGTCAATGGCCAAACAAGGATTTGATAAAGCAAAGGAATGAGGAAAAAGATGCCAGAAGCCACTGAGGACAACAGGGTCTGGCAGTAGTGGGACAGGTGAGTGGTGATGTATTTTTTTTTACACCCCATATCCAGTATCTCTGGGGGTTGCAGAGGCTCCAGGAAATATTCAATTTGCATCTAATAACTTTAATGCAAATCAAATTTCCATGCCAAAATTGAGCGATCTGCCAATTTTGAATCTTCGCAGATTCACATATCTAGAGTGTAGAGTTAAATGAGCATGCACTCACTAGGAATTGTGGTACCACTGTAGTCATGTACCTCTAGTAGTGATGAGTGAGCACTACCATGCTCGGGTGCTCGGTACTCGTAATAAGCAGTCAGACGCTTGGATAGGCTCGACTCGAGTACTCAAGTATACAGTAATGGAAGTCAATGGGAAATTCGAGCATTCAGTGTGCTACCGGTGCTGAATTTATTAGAATATTGAAATTAGGGCACTGGATTGCAGGATATATTTAGTGTATAAAAGAGGTTTTTCCATCTCCTAACAGCATATTCTAAAGTTTAAAGGGGTCTTTCCAGACTTTTACATAGATAGCCTATTATTAGTACAGGAATCAATATGGGATCAGAGGTACACCCAGCACCCTCTGACGATCAGCTGTTCCAGTGCTAGTGGCCAGATGTGCACACCATAGCTCTGACAATGATGTTGTTGCCACGGCTGGGTTCTACACCTCCACAACCTATTCAAATCCAGAGGGGAGAGTTATGCAGCACTTGGCCACAGCCACTACACCGTTGATGAAGCTATGCTGTGAAACTCAGGAACTGAGCACTTCTAGTTGCTACCGGAATAGCTGATCGGTGGCAGTGCCAGGTGTCGCAATCCCACCAATCAGATCTAAATGACATATCCTAGGGACAATCCATTTTAGTGCCCTATAAACCAGGTGAACATCAAGTGTATTTTGCTAATCCATCCCATTTGTTTATCTTACTGTATAGTGATTGTAAAGGGACCTATGAGCCTTAATGCTCAAGGGTTCGTCTACATCTTCTCCAGTAGGATACAGGATTTCAGCTTGAAAGCTGACATCATTCAAAAGATACTGAAGTGCTCTGCTGCTAACCATTATCTAAAGTCTCTATTCCTCGTAATATTTCAAAGGAAATCAATATATATTGCTGTAGCAATTCTATGAGTTTATGTCTTGTAATGATACTTTTTTTTGTTCCTTGTCTCAAAAAATTACAACACAAGTAAACATACTGAAATAGCCCGGGGCCCATTTTGCACAGTATTTGCTCATATTATCTATGTAGTGCCTTAAAGTCAATTGCCTCATGTTGAAGAACACCCTATATTTTTATTTTATTTGATTGTCTACTTTTCACTATTGGGTATTCCACTTGTAAAACGCCATGAAGGAATAAAACAATACAAATATCCATAAATTAATAATGACCTATATGTTTATAACAAACGCCTTGCATTTTGTTGCTCTCCTGCATGCCCAGCAGTATTTATTCACATGCTGTATTTCATAAGGAAACAAGAATGGATGACGGCAGGAGATAAAATATGTATTTGAAGAAAGACTCAAATGAGACTTGCAAGAAAAAGACATGTCGTTATACAACACATCAATCTAAGAAAATGGCTCCTGCATTACATCTTTTACAAGGGTTTATATCACCTCTGGCATTGTTTCTTTTAAGGAAAATGAAATGCTAGCATGTGTGAGGCAAAAGAAGAGGTTCCATTAGAATAATCTCTCCATAAGGAGGTTTTAACTGTAACCTACTTACTGACCCGTGAAGGGTAAATGCTACATTTCTGTAGCCACGTATTCATGCTACCCACTGAAAAAGATGGATGAGCTGTAGATTTTCTTTAAATTACTCTAAGATGAATAAACAGGTAGTGTAATCTGGAAGATCATCATCTTCATCATGCACCTGCAGTTTAAGTATTGCAGGTCCTGACAGGGGATTATGGTTTAGTCAAAAATGGTTTTCGGAATGGACTTATGTAAACAACTTCCAGCTCAGCTTTATATACTGTATAAATATTTCTGCTTGACACAATTTAATGGGGTTGTCTGGTGAAAACAAGATATCACCTATTGTTAGAATAGGTGAAAACTTGTTGATTGGTAGGACAAGGATCGATCGGCAGAAAGGGCAATTTTATCCCGATTAGAGCAATAATGGTGACTCTCGACCAGTGCTCCATTTATTCCCCATGTTGCTGCTGAGCGCTCTCAGTTTTTTTTCTGTAGGCCCGTATGAATGGAGCAGAGGTTAAGCATCTAACCTGCCACGCCAAAATGCATGGATGAAAGTTCCCCTGTTGGGGATACAAATTCCATGATCTGCAGATCCCAATCACCAATCAGCAAGTTATCATCTATCCTTTGACTTGTTCTCACTGGACAACCCTTTTAAGGTTAAAAAGTAAAGTTACATAAAGACATACTATTAGTAATGAGTGAGCACCGCCATACTCGTGCTTGGTTTTCTTAATGTGCATTTTGACACTTGGGCAGGTTCAATTCATTTACCAAGTATAATGGAAGTCAAAGGGGTACTCAAGCCTTTTTTGGCAAAATCTTCTGGGAAAAATGCTTGAGTTCCCCATTGACTTCCATTATACACAGTACACAAGTCAAGCCCATCTGAGTGTCAAAATGCTTATTACGAGTAGAGAGCACCCAAGCTATATACTATACATCTCAAATAATGGAGTTGTCCAACTAGTACACAGTATATTTTTTGTAGAGATCATGAAAAATGAATAATCTTTACCACTTAAATGCACAGAAAATATAATCCAAGGCTAATTTTTACATTTACTCCCATAGTATAATGACACTTGGTGTCTAAGTGTATAGCAATGCACATATCCACATAGCAAGCTGAGAGCTGGTGGTCACTAGGCTCTGTCAGTCTCTCCAACACTGGATCGTCTTTACTATTCTTTACGTAGTGATCTTCTGTTCACTCACTGGCAGACTATAAAAAGTACTTCTAAATTTCTGGCCGAGGAAATACCAGAGACAGTGCAGCACGATATACTGGAACACAAAGTCTGCTTCTGGGACTTAACTGGTGACCATGCAAATATTATTTCTCTTCATTTGCACCAGATTCTGTGGTGTAATTATTATTTGACTATGCAGAGTACCTTAATTTCAACTGTCAGAGAGAGAAGGAGACAAATTATGAATGGACTGAGGATTATATCAATAGCTGCCAGAGGGGAAGGGAGACAGACCAAAGAACTTATTGGGTGGTTTATTAACAACTGCCAGAGGGGAAAGGAGACTGACTGATGATTGTTGACTTACTTGGTTGAAAATGTACAAGTACCAGAGAGAAAAAATAAAAGAAGACACAAAATCTGAAAAAGGCATATTTTGGGTAGAAAATAGTAAAAGGACAAAGTAAAATAACAGGTAATAGTCTTTTTGAACCCTTTATATGAACATGATCTGAGAAAAAACCTTCTTATAATTGTAGTCAATTAAATCTGTCTAGGATGATGTTTATCATGGATCACAAATACAGCTCTATGACCTATAGTTTAAGTCAAAATATAAAATAGTCTGATCTTTACAATTGCCATAAAATTGAAAACTGTTTTACAATGATCGTGAGATCTCCACCCATTTTCTTCACGTTACTTTTGATCTAATTTTTTAAAAATCATTTATCTACTAGATTCAGGTAGTATAGCTTCTTTTGGAGACTGTGCTGTGAATTTCTTCACTCTGCAAAAGTGGGCAAGAATATTTATGGAATGGGGAAGGAGATCAGATCAGTGGTCAAAGGCTGAGTTTTTAGTTTTTCTATAGAGATAGGTTTAAATTATGATTATAAATTCATATTACAAAACTAGGAAATCTGTCATAATATTATCCCATACTCAAGTCAAGTGGAGCAGACGAAGCATCACTTTTCTGGTGATACGTTGATCCCAGGCACACATGCTGAGACATCCAATGTCAATGCATGGAACCATCAAGATAAATTTTCATATTAACCTTGGACGACTGCAATAGCAGCTCGTCTTCCCGATGGGTGGTATTACTATAGACTATAGATCAGATTATGTGCTTAATAAGTACTAGCAGAATCTTATGTACATGGAAAAATGACCAGAAAAGGGCTACAAATCTTAGTGGATTATAGATCCATCTCTCAGCAGCGATTCTTTTTTGAGTGGTCAAAATGTGAAAAAGAAAAGCTACAATCTCTATTTGAGCTGACATTTTTTTAAGGCATCACTTGAGATCCACCAAATATAAAGTGAAATAATCATATTATTCTGCATTGATAATCCAACATTTTATTTAATTACTGTAATATAAAGTGAAAATCCAGTTTAGAAATGTCAAAGGCAGGGTTCAAAAAAAGTGTATGAATACCCAGGAGAAAGAAAACCCTAATAAAAATTAACTTTTAATATGTATTGTATATTAAAAAGCACATAGAACTACACACTCAAACATAGTAAAAAAATGAGAGGCAAGACCAAATATAGACAATGGTTGGAAGAGGAATAGGGATCTAGCCTTAATCCCTAATAACTCCCTACTTAGCAGTGGAGGGTATGACGTCCTAAGGTTTCCAGCAACCCACTCAATGTCGGGATTCTTTAGAAGCCCCTATTATTGGTCTACTCTCCTTAAATCTATTTGATACACCAAAGTGATAGATACACAAAACCACAATAATTCAAATATAGCAACTTAGCTAAAGTATGAGTCAGTCCCAGATGTTGGTCCCAGTACATTTCCTCATAGTTTTTTGGGGTTCATCAGGGGACAGTGTTAAGGGCAACCCAGAGAAGAGGATACCATATTCCGGGCTCAGATTACTTGAGGACAATACCTCAAGTTCTCAAGTAACTATCAAGTAATTCAGGCCCAAGATGTGGACCCGCCTCTCTGGGTTTCCCTTAACATTGTCTCTTGATGATCCCCAAAAGACTATGGGGCTGAAACTCGTTGGAACCAAAACCTGGGACTGGTTCATACGTGAGCAAAATTGCTATATTTGTATTATTGTGGTTTTGTGTAACTATCACTTTTTGGTGTATCACCTAGATTTAAGGACAGTGGGCCAATAATAAGAACTTCTAGGGAGTCCCGACGTTGAGTGGGGCGCTGAAAATCTTCCGATGTCATATCCCCACTACTAGGGGGGTATGACATTAGGGATTATTAGGTTGAGATCCCTATCCCTTTCCCAACCATTCTCTATATTTAGTCTTGCCTCTCATTTTTTACTATGTTTGAGGCCTCAAACACACATCCGTGAAACACGTGCATGTTTGGTCCGTTTCCGTATATACCGGAGACACGGACAAACGTGCACCAATGTTATGCTATGTTTGAGGTCACACGTGCGTTATTCCATAGGTCCGTGTGTCCGTGTCCATGATACATATGTGTATCCTTTTTGCACGGAAGCATGTCCGTTTTCTGCACGGAACACGCACACACGGACCCAATGGAAGTCTATGGGTCCGTGAGCACACGTACGTGACACGGATGCATCTCCATATGCTCCGTGTACGTTTTGTGCTTTTTTCTAGCGATGTCGGTCATTCTTTCTTTTTCTGTGTATGTTGGTCAATCTCCCTCAGTCTGTCGGTCGGTCTCTCTGTCTTGTCTGTCCCTCTCTCAGTCTGTCGGTAAGTCTCCCCCCTCTCTCATACTCATCATTCCCCGATCACCTGCGCGGCGCTGCACGGCTGTTAAAAAAACTCCGGCGGCTTTTATTATTTTGAAAAAGCCGACCGCTCATTAATTCATCTCGTATTCCCTGCTTTCCCCGCCCACCGGCGCCTATGATTGGTTGCAGTGAGACACGCCCCCACGCTGAGTGACAGCTGTCTCACTGCAACCAATCACAGCCGTCGTTGGGCATGTCAATATCGAGCAGTAAAATAAATAAATAATTAATTTAAAAAAAACGATGTGCGGTCCCCCTCATTTTGATACCAGCCAGGGTAAAGTCAAACGGCTGAAGGCTGTTATTCTCAGGATGGGGAGCCCCATATTATGGGGAGCCCCCCAGCCTAACAATAACAGCCAGCAGCCGCCCAGAATAGCCACATCCATTAAATGCAACAGTTCTGGGACTCTACCCGGCTCTTCCCGATTTGTCCTGGTGCATTGACAATCGGGGTAATAAGGAGTTAATGGCAGCAGCCCATAGCTGCCACTAAGTCCAAGATTAATCATGTCAGTCGTCTCCCCGAGATACCTTCCATGATTAATCTGTAAGTTACAGTAAATAAACACATACACCCAAAGAAATCCTTTATTTGGAATATTAAACACTAACAAATACCCTCGTTCACCACTTTATTAAGCCCGAAAAAGCCATCCATATTCGGCGTAATCCACGGAGGTCCCGCGTCGCTTCTCCAGCTCTGCTACATGAAGGTGACAAGAGCTGCAGAAGAACACCGCCGCTTCTGTCAGCTCCACGCAGCAACTGAGGTGAGAAACGCGATCAGCGATGATGTCACTCAGGTCACAATCGCGGCCACCGCTGGATCCTCCAACTGTGACTGCAAGTAGCCCGAGTGACAGCGATGAAGTCACAGTTGAGTTGGGTTCACGAGTGGAGGATCCAGCTAGCCGCGGGTAACCTGAGTGACGGCAGCGCTAATCGTACTGCTCACTTCAGTCACTCAGGGGATTAGCGGTCACCAGTGAGTCCTTCACGGGTGACTGTTAATCAGTACGCGACACAGACAGAGCTGCGGTATGACAATGAACTCGGGTGAAGTTCATCGCTGTCTGCTGTTAGCCGACATGTATCAACGTCATTGTGCATCACACACGGAACATTTCACACGGGCAACACACGGACAACACACAGACATGTCACTTACGTATCTCACGCACACACGGACATTCAACACGCACACACGGCTAGCATACGCAATTCACACGGATGCCACACGTTCCATAAAAACGGATTTAAAAACAGAAAACGGACCCGAAAAACGGAACGTAACACACATGCGTGTTTTTCACGGATGTGTGTCAGAGGCCTGACTGTGTATTTCTATGTGCATTTTAATATATATATTTATATATATTAAAAGTTCATTTTAATTAGGGTTTTTTTACTTCTGGGTATTCATACATGTAATATAAAGTGGTATTAAAGCAGATGAAATAGAGATAAGTAGTTTTGTGAAAAGGCCTCCATTACTACACATTTATACAAACATGATATTGACAAAACTTCTTCATTATGCTGGTGGATCACCAGATAACAGAATACTGTCAGCTGCCTGTTTGTTGAGTGTTAGAGTTCTGGAAAAGATGGGCAGCCTAAAGCTACTCATTCTCTTCTTCATGTGTAAAGTATGGTAGTAAGTGAGATTGGACCTAGTTGGATAAAAACACGTTAGGTGGCTGGAGTAAACTGATTCAACAATGATGATAATAGGCTTTATATTCATAACGCGTTTCAACACCATAACGGTGGTGCCTTTATCAACAAATAACTAAAAGAAGTAAAACTGTGCTGAAGTACTACAAGCTAAGAGTCAGGGTTACATGCCAGGTGCAAGGGTTAAGGCAGGTGCTACACAGCCACACAGGTCACACCCAGGATTGCCAAATTTACTTTTTATTTTTTTTGGATAGCTTATCAAAAAATTATGAACAGAAAATATTTTTTACAGGCACATTGGATAACCGTAATAAATCATTTTGATTATGAGTGATACCGGTCTACAGTTCATAATTCTGATATGAAGACATTATTTGTATTCACTGGAAACTGGAAAATGTTTAAAACTATAGTCAAAACAATCTATACATTTCTTCAGTTTAAAAAAAATCAAGGCCGACTTCAATTTTTTTTACGGATAGAATAAAATGAGTGCCCTATTTTTACTGACTGTCCTGGAATTTCTGGATGGTGGGCAACTTAGGTCACACAACTAAAAATTACTATATGCTGCTACCAAATAGGTAAATGGGGTTGCATTGCTTCCCCTAGTGTACCACAACTGTAACAAGTCACAAAATGTCAGACCCAGTGGGATTTTTTGCGAGTTGCTTGTCGCTGTACCAAAGGCTGACCCTATTCACCTGCATTATGATGTAGTATTGCAACTACACATAGATGTTTTTGGCAATGCGACCTGTGTCATGAGTGACCAATATCATCATGTAGCCCCAGTCTAAAGCGGGCTTTACACGCTGCGATCTCGCTAGCGAGATCGCAAGCGATCATACCCGCCCCAGTTGGTTGTGTGACACGGAACAACCTCGTTTAACCCCGTCACATGCACTTACCTGCCCTGCGACATTGCTCTGGCCGGCGAACCGCCTCCTTTCTAAGGGGGCGGATCGTGCGGCGTCACAGCGACGTCACACGGCATGCGCCCAATAGAAGCGGAGGGGCGGAGATGAGCGGGACGTAACATCCCGCCCACCTCCTTCCTTCCACATTGCCGGTGGAGGCAGGAAAGGAGATGTTCGTCGCTCCTGCGGTGTCACACACAGAGATGTGTGGTGCCGCAGGAACGACGAACAACATCGCTAATAAGCAGAAAACGATTTTTTGTTTCAGGACGACCTCTCCGCGACAAACGATTTTTACCACTTTTGCGATCGCTTAAGGTCGCTCATAAGTGTCACACACTGCGATATCGTTAATGACACCGGATGTGCGTCACAAACACCGTGACCCCGATGATAATTCATTAACGATATCGTAGCGTGTAAAGCCCGCTTAAGGGCTCGCACACTTTGGCATATAACACGGTCAAGTCCTATCCAGTGTTTTATCGGATAGCCCTCAATGTCATACTATGGGGCAGTTCCAACCATCGCTTTTTTTCTCAGCCTGAGTCAACAGCACAGGGAATAACACTTGGGCTTACACCCAGAGCAAAGTTTGAGCTGAGTGTGATTTGCATAAATCATCCGATTCTCTCACATGATAGAATCACCACCAGCGTAAGCGAAATCTAAATATATACAGATACAGGAGCAATTTTTAAAAAACAATAGCAGTCTTTTAATTAAACATAATGTTTGGCCTTGGGGTACAAGTCTGCAGTCACTATATGTGACTGAAGGTTTGTGAATCTTCATAGCATTCAGTGCACAAGTCAGGATTCTCTGGTACCAGCACCAGGAGTTGGTGGCCGTGTGACCATAAGTATGTAATTTGCATGTGTGATCATGTGCTGACTAGACGTATCTGGCATCTCTCAATACAAGTGAATTGAGTGAATTAAGCAAGGCTGGATACGTCCAGTCAGAATGTGACCGGAAGTATGAAAATTACATATGCCCTCTCCCAGCATCAGCACCAGAGAATCCTGACAGAGCGTGCTGCCAGTGTTGTGAGGGTTCACAAGTCTGCAATCACATAGATTGACTGTATACTTGTATCCCAAGGCAGGACAACCCCTTTAAGGCTAGAGTTACATAGTGACTTTGGCAGCTCACTATTTGCACTACATCTCAACATAATACAGATGAATAAGATCACACTAAGGTACTGTGACAAGCATGTCACAAAGCTTTCTGGGTCTGACTTTTTCCAAATTGCTTGTCATGGTCATAGTATCCTACAGGTTGTACTATGACCCCATTCAACTGTATTAGGCTGCATTATACTGCTTGTTGCATTACATTATGCATTACCTTATGATATAGCAGTGACTAATGGCTATCTTTGGCCCTATGACCTGTATTACAGCCATAGTTGTCACTTTGAAGTTGTTGCCTTGAAGCTTGCTCCACCGTGGCTGTGATGTGAACACTTGTAGCATGTAACATTTAAGTTTCTATGCCTCTCAAGAGAGCCAACCTGTGTTACTCATCCTGGAGTTGAACCTGGTGTGTTGCTTCCTTCATCATATCCGTAACATGCTTGGAGGCTGCAGTACTTCACATGAGGACCAAATACATAGGTGATAGTTACATCCCTCTGCATTGAGCATACTTGTGCTGAGTTCTAGAACCACTTTGCAATCACTATAGACAACAGGTGCCCCTCAGTTGCACATAAATTGGCCTTGTACAAACCATCGGGAACCTCTCACCGTAGCTCAGCTCTAGTATTATGACAGGTCACCACAAGATACAGATCTAATGGGCATCCTTTCCACCTCCAGGAGCTGTTCCTAAAGCCTAAGGCACCAAACAGATATGGCCTCTCTTCACTGTCATATAAAATCTAACATTCGGCATTGGTGGTCTCTCTCTGAACATATAGCAACAGCTTTGTTTGGGTCATCAATCTCCTAGTTATCAGAACCTCTCTTGCAATGTCATTTCACATTGTGACTATCACTAAGGGCCACCCAAGAAAAGTAACCAGTCTAGTAAAATGAAACTGGTCCTAGCTGATACCCTTGTAACGTGGCACGGGGTGGTAGTCGTGGGCGAGGTATTTGTCTGACACACCCCGGCACGCTACATGAAAATGGAAGTCCTGGCTGAGTGTGTGGTGTTGCATTTTGGAGGCGATACTCCTTTGCAGGCCGCATGTTGCCGATGGTTTGGGCCGGCCAGGACTAGATGGTACACAGTGCATTGAGGGAGACCACAAGTTCATAAAAAATGTCATTTTACTGAACATAAGCTTGTCAACACCAATGTACATTAGATAGTGGACACAAATCTTCTTACATGTTTCAGTGTCACAGAGGAGCATACAACCTTCAGTTCAGTTGTTCCAACCTCCATAAGTCCTTTTGTTTCCAACACTACCCAGCCTAGCACCACATCACAGTCCTTAGAAGACATTCTCCTCCTCAAGCAGTTCCACGTCTTTTCCCTTTTAGAGAGATTTTGCCAATATGGCTGGACGGAGCTATAAGCTACTCAAGACGCCTCAGGGACACCTGCTTAAGACACTCACGTCGTTCCTTGTCCCGCTCTGTCTTGCACGAGACTTGTCATTCTCAGTCACTTGTTCCTTCTTTTCCTCGGTCACACTATTCTATGTAATGGTCTCCCTCTTTTCTTGTCACCCATGTCATGCGGCTCTGCTCCACCTCAGACCTGACGTCTGTTCCTGTCACAGGCTGGGCCCTAACTGACGTTTCCACAGCAACCGTTTCTCTGCCTCAGCAGTAGCTCTTTCCCTATTGGCTAATCCTAGAATCCCACCTGTCACCTGTCTGTCACCGGGCAGATTTAACTTTTCACCTGCAGCTATAACACTAATACCTTATTAAGCATTATTCATTATATACTACATAACATTACACCTTATACCAATACACATACTGTACATTACATCTTCAATACTGCTACACCTCTACATAGTAACATTCTGGACTCTGCTACATCTTATACATTACAATATGCATAAATCTCTAATACATCCTTATAAAATACTATAAAGATTAATAAACACGTTTTTGAACCATGTTATGACTTCTGGGGGGTTTCTTCTCATGGGGGCTCGACCACCCCCTTACACCCTAATGTAACAGGTTGTTTTAGTTCTACCCTACCAACTTTGCCCTCCATGTACATCTACAGTAGTAAACACAAACTACAAGACTCAGTACAAGGTCTATGTTTGCATATTTTAATATCTGTTTTCCCCTCTTTTACATTTCTATTAACGCAGTCAATTATGTGAAATAGATGTAATGTCTCCGACTTTCCGAATGTGAAGTGATAATGTGCTCCTAAACTGTGTAATGCCATTTACTTGTATGTATGCTTGTCACGGGGATTCAAAATCTCATTTATACCAAACCCATCATTTACAGATGATCTATTGAAAATAGTAACAATTGTAAATGTGTGTCAAACCTCTCCTTTCATGGGGAGAATGAGAATTTTAGTTTTGTATTGTATTGTAAAAAAATCTATGTAAAAGTCATTACTGCTGTTATATATTGGATTTTTCATAAAAAGAATATAAAATATGTTGAATAATTTCAAAATTAGGGATATAAAATATTATTGATTGTAAATGCATGCACGCTCGCTGACTTCCACTTAATTCACTTCTAGCCCGGCTTCGTCTGTGAGCTTTAGTTAATCTCTTTATTGCTTGATATTATTACTGTTTCTGCTTTATTATCACTTTTCTGTAATTTAGGATGAATGTCGGCATGCCAGGTGAATAAAACTAAATATAAAAAAGAATTTTGTTATTTACACATTTATGTGCGAAGTTATGAAGCTATATATTTAGATATTATGGTCCTAATATACTTTTTTCATTAAAAAGTATTGGATTTTGTTTTTAAAGCTGTTTATTCAATAAGTGTTTTGTCATGCCACTCTCAAACCTCTTTTTGGGTGATTTTGCAGGACCATATATATACTCTACCTTGGCCAATATAATTTTTTACAGTGTTATAGTTATAACTCTCAAAAATGATGGCAAAAAGAGAGTATTTATTTTATAGAAGTAATAAAACACTTAAACAATTACATAAATTTGGTGTTGTCATACTTATGTTGGCCCACAGAAATTAACACTTTATTTGTGGAGCAAATAAAAAAAACATAATATTTATCAAAAAACAGCAGAATAATTGTTGTGGATTTTTTCATTTTTATTTCCATAAAGTGTTAATAAAAGATATTAGGTTGCATGTGCCCCACAATGATGCTACTAACAAATACAATTCTTCCTCCAAAGAACGACTCCTCATACAGCTACGTCTACATAAAGTAAAAATGTCATGTCTCCTGGAATTTGGAAAATTCTGACCATTATGGCCAAATTAGGCCTGGTCCTAAAATGGAAGCTGTCAGCTTCTCCAGACCCTCCAACCACCACCTTATTTTGCTGAACTCTTTATATACTTTTATACCTTGGCTTGGGATATGCTAAATAGTGGGTGACTAGACGTAGGAGGTGTATTTCAGACTGTATCGGACTAATCCTAGTAATTTATCCCTTTAGGCATGAGTAACAGTGCCAGCGCTTTGCAAATCCCTGCCTCCCTGGAAATGCCACTGAAGCCATGTGTATGGTCCCCGGCTTCATGAGTGCACAGAGAGGCAGCAGTAACGCAGGACTCATACAGCTGAGCTTGGTGTTAACATCTGGCTGAACCCTGCAGCATTGCTGTCTTCTTGATCATAGGCAGTGCGCCAACAAAACCGGGGAGTGTAAACCCAGTTTCACTATGCATTGTCTCGAAAGTCTCAAAAAGCCGCTGCATTTGTAAATCATGTCACTCACACCCACAGGCACATGATAACATGATTAGTGGAAAGATTATTTGGGGATCACAATGCCCCCATAACTATTAACTCACTAATTAGCATATTGCAAGCCAGGTTATAATATAGATTTTATGAAGATTCATAAGGTGCTCAATAAAGATTTATGAAGATTCTTAAAGGGCTCAATAAAGACATGCTGGCAGTTTGGTGGGCCTGATAAAGCTGACCAATTCACTTTTAGCGGTCTACTCTCAGGTCTGTGCTCATTTTATGGTGCAATTAAATTATTCATGAGCACAATTGGTCATTGTACGAATACATAAAGGGGTGGAACATAACATTATGCATATCCCAACTTCATGAACTGCTTTTTAAAATCTCCCTAACTGGCAAGTACAGTATGATACAAAGAGGACATGTCAAATGTGCCGTTAGATTGTTCAGTTGGGATTCAATTGTTAGATAAAATGGCTTACTCAAAATGCCAGTAAGCGCAAACAGTATGCCATATATACCCTTCTTTTGTGTGAGCCTTTGCATCCCTGCCTTATGGTGAATTTAAGGACCTTATTTCTATAAAATAGAGGTGCCCCTTAATTCTTCTAGCCACTCTGTTAGTTTCATAGAAGTGGTGCAGAGAAAACCTCACATCACCTCTTGTGGGTGCTCTGGAGAAAAATGAGTCAAGCAATAGGAACTCCGGCACACTCACTATCACCCTTGGAGACACAGAAAGTCAAAAGACATGAAACTGATATCAAAATCCTTCTCTTTTTATTTCGTAGTGAAAAACGTGTGTCAAAAAGTGCTGTACAATAGTCCGCCAATCACAACGTTTCGGCCAATCTGGCCTTCTTCAGGTCGGACGGGCTTAAGGATAAAAGGACACAAAGTGGATGAGTATGCCCAGGACACTATTGTTAGACCAATGCTGAAATGCCGTATGGATTAGGGAATGCAAGGTAATCAGTATCGGGATACACCGTGTGTAGAAGGTAGCAGGTAGTACTGTTGTCAAGGCATATGAGTCCCGAACATTGTATTTAATCAATAGTATAGTGATGCAAGATCATGCACAACGGGTCTGGATTACATTAAGGCCATCACCTCAGTGATCCATAGTATGTGCCTGCGTGGTGTCAGGGGTGAACCGCACGTCCTAGGACGTGTGGTTCACCCCTGGCACCACGCAGGCACATGCTACCCGGACTCCCACCACTGTACCTCTAGGACCCCTATCCAGACAAAAAATAAGTGGAGTCTCAGCCAGGTAGTTATTTAAACCAACAACGGTTCCCATTAAATGCTGACAAGTGTGACCACATTGTGGCTTTTCACTCCTGGTCCCCATACATTATTCAAGTCATCTATAGAAATCACCATATCTAACAAGCCATCTTAGACGTCTGACCACGTCACAGACCAATCCACATACTATGGATCACTGAGGTGATGGCCTTAATGTAATCCAGACCCGTTGTGCATGATCTTGCATCACTATACTATTGATTAAATACAATGTTCGGGACTCATATGCCTTGACAACAGTACTACCTGCTACCTTCTACACACAGTGTATCCCGATACTGATTACTTTGCATTCCCTAATCCATACGGCATTTCAGCATTGGTCTAACAATAGTGTCCTGTGCATACTCATCCACTTTGTGTCCTTTTATCCTTAAGCCCGTCCGACCTGAAGAAGGCCAGATTGGCCGAAACGTTGTGATTGGCGGACTATTGTACAGCACTTTTTGACACACGTTTTTCACTACGAAATAAAAAGAGAAGGATTTTGATATCAGTTTCATGTCTTTTGACTTTCTGTGTCTCCAAGGGTGATAGTGAGTGTGCCCGAGTTCCTATTGCTAGTTTCATAGAAGTGACTGGAATGGTGGTGGCACATAAACATTACCGTTATGGTCACACAGTAAACTTTAGGACCCATACTCCTCGAGAGCAGTGGGGATCACAGCAGTCAGATTCTCGATG
Source organism: Anomaloglossus baeobatrachus (assembly GCF_048569485.1). Lineage (NCBI taxonomy): Eukaryota > Metazoa > Chordata > Amphibia > Anura > Aromobatidae > Anomaloglossus > Anomaloglossus baeobatrachus. The sequence continues at coordinate 396,992,141 of NC_134358.1, forward strand.
ATCATACACTTAAGGCCCGTTTCACACGTCAGTGAAAAACATGGACGTTCTTCACTGATGTGTAAAACACGCACATGTCCCTCCGTGTGCCGTGATTCACGGCACACGTGGGTTGTCTAAGTGCAATCCGGGCTCCGTTCTCCGTGGTCCGTGATTGCACATAGAGATTAACTCACCTGTGCCCGCTCCCACTCTCCATAGTGCTGAACGCTCCCGCGGTGCAGCATCCGGCTGGCGCTGACCCCTGCAGCAGCTGCTTCTGGGTCGTCTGTGTCGTGCATTCATGAATATGCATGACAGTAATGAGCCGGTTCAGAAGCAGCAGGCAGAACAGGCTGCAGAGAGCGCGGCTGAAGCCGGGTGAGTAAAAATGATTTTTATTTTATATGCACGTTTTTTTTTGGCACCTGTTTCACGGATCACACCACTGCATGGTCCGTGGGACATCAGTGATGCCAGAAAAAAATGGACATGTCTCCGAGCGGGAATCACGGACATGCAGGTACGCCGCACAGAGACAAGGTCAGTGAGAAATCACTGATGTGAGAGCAGACCCATTGATTATAATGGACAATGCGTATATCAGTGATTCTGGTACGTAGAAAAAAAAGCACAAACGTACCAGAATCACTGACGTGTGAAACAGGCCTAAGAGTATCCTAAATGTAGGCTACTTTAAGATTGACAGGGAATCATTTCTGTGCAGACACATTTCATTCTGCATAATTAGTACAGAAAAAGTATTTGCATAGTATATAATACTGTCCCAGGTTATACACAATTTTTGCCAGCATCCCATATGCTGATGGTAAAAAGTCTTCTTCTTAAGGCCCCATCACACACAGAGATAAATCTTTGGCAGATCTGTGGTTGCAGTGAAATCATGGACATATTGTTCCATTTGTACACAGCCACAAACCTGGCACTGATTGTCCACAATTTCACTGCAACCATAGATCTGCCACAAATTTATCTCTGTGTGTGACAGGGCCTTTAGACTCAATTTCACTGATTTTCTTTTTTTAAATCAAGGAGAAAATGTTGTAGGAAATGGTCTTCAATAAGACAAAAGTAAGTTGTCTATAAAATATGGCCAGCTTGGTATTTATTGATTTTTGTGTTGCAAGTTCAAACCGCCAACCTAAACTACAATAGGGAAAATGGTGTATGTGTAAAGACATTGTGCTGTCCATTTACACCTGGAAGCTATTACCTGGGTCTTGGACATATAAATGACCAATACTTTGAAAGAATTAGGATTAAGACACCTAGTTGTATAATGATATGTTAATTTAGCGACTATTGTGACAATATGTGAAAATCACTGATTAGTAGCATAATGAATTAACTAACGAGTAGTACACACAATCCCTATTATTAGGCTATGTTCACAAACTGCAACTTTTACTGCGTTTTTGGTGCATTTTTGACATCACAAAGATGCACCTAAATGCATTCATTTTCTTCCAGGAAAGTCTATGAGATTTCTATTTTGCTGTCTACACAGTGCATCTTTTTTTGGCTGCATCTTGGCTGAGTTTTTGAAGACACAGCCAAGATGCAGCATGTCAATTCTTTTTGCTTCTTGTCCCTGTGTTTTAGAGATCTGGCAGGTCAAACTCCCACGGACTCTGGGGTGGTGGTGGATTGAACCCTGGTATCTGGCTAGATGTTGGTTCCCATAAAGTCAATGGGGACCAGAATCTGGTGCAAAGGGGTAGGAGCAAGCACTTCATACTTACCGAATCACCGGAGTGGCTTTCACACTGCTCCCACGGCCGATCATTCACTTCCCGGGCCGCTCATTACCTTAATTGAATATGCACTGCTTTCCTCGCCACTGATGGCTGTGATTGGTAGCAGTCAGATGAGCCCCCATCCTCAGTGACAGCGTGTCTGACTGCAAGCAATCACTGATGCCAGTAGGTGGGTCTATATTGTACAGTAAAATAAATAAAAAAAATTGGCTGAGGATCCCTCCATATTTTGATACCAACACAGATAAAGCCCAACAGCTGGGGGCTGGTATTCTCAGGCTGGGGATACCTATGGTTATTGGGCAATTGGGCACCCCCAGCCTGAAAATATCTGCCAGCAGCTGCCTGGAATTGCCACATAAATTAGATGCGACAGTCCAGGCACTTTACTTGGCTCTTCCCCGCATTGCCCTGATGTAGTGGCAATCGGGGTAATAAGGAGTTAATAACAGCCCACAGCTGCCACTAAGTCCTACATTATTAATGGCAGTTGTCTAACCAAGACACCACTCATCACCAATCTGTAAGTGAAATGAAATAAACACAAGCACTGAAATAATGCTTTATTTGGAATAAAAGACAAAAAAGCACCTCTTTCCCCACTTTAACCCCAACACAAACCTCCATGTCCGACACAATCCACACAAGGTCCCACGATGCTTCCAGCACAGTTACATATCTGAAGCTCACCGCGAGTGCCATAGAACAGGCCTGTCCACTGGGAAGTTCTGGCCACAACTAATGTGAGTCACGTGCTCAGCGGTGATGTCACTCTGGTTAGGCATGGCCACAGCATGGCCACGACTTCCACCTGTGACAGTAAATCACCTGATTGATGTCCCGCTGATCGCATGGCTCACTTCAGTCGCAGCCTGATTTGCGGTCACAGGTGGAGGACTCCAGCTGTGGCCGCAGGTAACCTGAGTGACGTCACTGCTTATCGCACAGCTCTATTCGCTTGCTGTGTGGAGTTCACAGCGGGTAGTCTTGTTCTATGGTGCTCGCTGTGAGCGTTAGGTGTAGCCTAGCTGGAAGTGTCGTGGGACGTCGTGTGGATTACATTGGACCTGGAGGAGTGTTTGGGAGTTTAATAAAGTGGTGAAAAAGGGGGCATTTTTGTCTTTTATTTCAAATAAAGGATTTTTTGGGTGTTTGTCTTTATTTACTTTCACTTACAGATTAGTGATGGGGGGTGTCTTATAGACTCCTGCCATCACTAAGCTAGGGCTTAGTAGCAGCTGTGGGCTGTTATTAACCCCTTATTACCCTGATTACCACTGCACCAGGGCAATGGGAAGAGCTGGACTCAGCACGAGAATTGGAGCATTTTATGGATGCGCATCTTCTGTGGCGGGTGTGGGCTGCTATTGTTGGGCTGGAAAGGGTCAAATAACAATGGCCCTTCACACAATAATAATATCAGTCCCCAGTTGTCTGCTGTACCTTGGCTGGTTTTAGAAAAATGGGGGGACCCCATGTAATGTTTTAAATAAATAAAATAATTAAAAAAAAAAGCGTGGGATCACCTCTATTATTCATAACCAGCCAAGGTACAGCAGACAGCTGAGGGTGGCAGCCTGCAGTTGCTGCTCTTTCTGTGCTGGATATGAAAAATAAGGGGGACTGTTACGAGGGGGACCCGGGGAAGCGTGCCAAGATGGTATATGGACAGCTTCCGCCGGTCAAGGTCCACTGTGCGGTGTAAGGGACCGCTGCTATGGTGGGAGAAGAGTGAGCGGGTTGCTGCTAGCGATCGTCTGGAATGTCACAGACGATCTGCGTACACCTGTCCGCCCTAACCCGTGAGGGTTGTATGGCACGGGGCTCACAACTCGGTGTACCTGTTGCACGGGGACGCACAGAGGTGCCCACGCACGTGTTCTTCAGAAACCAGGTGAGTCCGACAGAGATTCAAGGAGCTCACCTGGGACAGGAACACAGCCTGTTCAACGGAATACTGCCGGAGCAGCAAGGCAGGGGCGAGACCTGCAAAATACAATGACGTCTGTACAGTGGCGTGGCAGCACGCTGCCAGACATCCAAACATAGAAGGACGGTCGCGCGCCGCCATGATGGCAGGAGGGGTTTTTAAGGAGATGTAGCTCCAGCCAAGGGCGGGCGCGAGACGGATGTGACCCAATCATGATCTGTGACGTCCTGGCCCGGCCAGTCAGGATTCAGCACATCACCAGCCTCGTTATCTGGCCGTCTGATACCAGTGAGCGAATCAGAAGACGTCACGTGGGGCACATGCTCAACCTCCTGCCTCTGGGTCATAAAGGCGGGATCTTCGGTTTCACAATGTGCAGAGCTAAGGGAAGTCTTGCTGCTTCCCTGAGCATCTATCCTTTGCACACTGTGCAACCACTCCAACCCTCTGCGATGCCGAGCAGGAGGGCACGTGGCAGGCAAGGGATGGGAGACCACTCCATTCCTTACAAGGAGTAAACCACTAGGTGTCACCCTACTGCTGCATCTAGGAGGAGGAAACTCCTGCAGTCTCCCAGACCTTTGGCGCTGCTGTGCAGGAGGGCTCACGGCAGACAAGGAATGGGGGACCACCTCATTCCTTGCAAGAGGAGAGTCACGAGATGTAACATTACCCCCCCGTCTAGGGCCGCCTGTGCTCAAAGGCTGCCACCAAACCCGGAGCGTGGACATGATCTTCCAATTCCCAGGTCCTATGCTTCGGTCCACGACCGACCCACTCCACGAGGAAGTACCTCTTGCCCTGAACGATTTTTGTTTTAACCAACCTCGCTACTTCAGGGTTGTCGGACGAGGAGTCGGCCGTCGGCCACCAATCATGCCTGGCCTCTAGAACTCTGGTCCTTTTGGACCTGAAGAGGCCCACGACCTTAGAGGTATGGTCCCAGGAAAGTACATCGTTCCGTAACCTAGGGGGAACGAGGGTCTGGCCAGGTGGCACCAGGTCTAGGGGAGTGGGTGACCCGGTGGTCCCGAGGTGTTCCTTACATGACCCTGCCCAGGATGAGATTTCCCCTGTTGTCCAGTTGAGTATCGGAGCATGCCGTTTCAACCAGGGGAGTCCTAGTAGGATCTCATCCGTCCCTTCTGGAAGCACCAGAAAGGACACCTGCTCATGGTGGCCTGGTGGTACATCCATCCTGAGAGGGACGGTGATCTGGGTAATGGGTTTGACAAGTAGGGACCCGTTGACTACCTGGACACTGATTGGTTTAGGCAACAGGACCAGGGGAACAGAGTACCTAGTTGCCAGGGAGGCTGAAATGAAATTGCCGTCAGCGCCAGTGTCTAAGCAAGCCAGGGCAGGGAAGACAGTGGTGCCGAACTGCAACTGGGCGCTGAGGGTTAATTTAGAAGGAGAGGCAGCGTCTAGGGTTCCTCCTCTGATGGAAACCAGACACTGTCTCTTTTCCGATGGTTTTGAACATCGGGTAGCTACATGTCCCCTCTGCCCACAGGCAAAGCAAACGACCGGTGGCTGAGAGCCTGTGGTAGAGGAGACCACTTTGGAGACTTCCATGGGCTCCACAGAGTCATCAACAGAACTGGCTGGGAGACTGGTCTGGTGGGGAAGGAGAGTCAGAGGCTCTGTAGGCCAGGTAGACGTGGGTGCCGAAGAGACCTCGAGCCTCCGCTCCGCGTGTCGGATGTCTATGCGAGAAGCAAGCCGTATCAAGGCCTCTAAGGTGGTCGGCACATCACGCGTGGCCAGCGCGTCTTTGACGAACCCTGCCAGACCCTCCCAGAACATAGGGACAAGGACTTTATCTGGCCAGTCCAGCTCTGCGGCGAGTGTCCTGAACTGCACCGCAAAGTCCCCGACTGAAGTGGACTTTTGCCGAAGGCGTAGGAGTCGCAGCGCGGAGTCATGGGTGACTTGAGGCCCGAGGAACACCTTTCTCATGGCCTCAAGATAAACTGGAAGGTGATTCACCACCCGATCTCCGCGCTCCCACAACGGCGTGGACCATTTTAGCGCTCTCCCTGTGAGCAGGGACTGGACGAATGCTACTTTCACCTTCTCAGTAGCATAAAGAGTGGCGGACATCTCCAAGTAGGTGGTAACCTGGTTTATGAAACCACGGCACTCGGAGCTGTCCCCGTTGAAGCGCTCTGGGAGCGCAAGGCGAGGCGACTTTCCACTCAATTCCACAGCCTGAGTAGCCGCTTGGGTGGCAATTGTCGCTAGAGCAGCCTTATCAGGGGAAGACCGCTCCACAGCTGCCAATCGTGACTCCAACTGCTGCACATAACGCAGCAACTGCTGCTGCTCTTCTGCAATAGCCAGACCTTTGGCGCGACCGTAATGTTACGAGGGGGACCCGGGGAAGCGTGCCAAGATGGTATATGGACAGCTTCCGCCGGTCAAGGTCCACTGTGCGGTGTAAGGGACCGCTGCTATGGTGGGAGAAGAGTGAGCGGGTTGCTGCTAGCGATCGTCTGGAATGTCACAGACGATCTGCGTACACCTGTCCGCCCTAACCCGTGAGGGTTGTATGGCACGGGGCTCACAACTCGGTGTACCTGTTGCACGGGGACGCACAGAGGTGCCTACGCACGTGTGCCGGCGGGAGTCACAGGAATATGGCACGAGGGTAGCACAGAGGTGCCCACGCACGTGTGCTTCAGAAACCAGGTGAGTCCGACAGAGATTCAAGGAGCTCACCTGGGACAGGAACACAGCCTGTTCAACGGAATACTGCCGGAGCAGCAAGGCAGGGGCGAGACCTGCAAAATACAATGACGTCTGTACAGTGGCGTGGCAGCACACTGCCAGACATCCAAACATAGGACGGTCGCGCGCCGCCATGATGGCAGGAGGGGTTTTTAAGGAGATGTAGCTCCAGCCAAGGGCAGGCGCAAGACAGATGTGACCCAATCATGATCTGTGACGTCCTGGCCCGGCCAGTCAGGATTCAGCACATCACCAGCCTCGTTATCTGGCCGTGTGATACCAGTGAGCGAATCAGAAGACGTCACGTGGGGCACATGCTCAACCTCCTGCCTCTGGGTCATAAAGGCGGGATCTTCGGTTTCACAATGTGCAGAGCTAAGGGAAGTCTTGCTGCTTCCCTGAGCATCTATCCTTTGCACACTGTGCAACCACTCCGACCCTCTGCGATGCCGAGCAGGAGGGCACGTGGCAGGCAAGGGATGGGAGTCCACTCCATTCCTTACAAGGAGTAAACCACTAGGTGTCACCCTACTGCTGCATCTAGGAGGAGGAAACTCCTGCAGTCTCCCAGACCTTTGGTGCTGCTAAGCAGGAGGGCTCATGGCAGACAAGGAATAGGGGACCACCTCATTCCTTGCAAGAGGAGAGTCACGAGATGTAACAGGGGACCCCACGTCATTCTTCATACAAAGAAAAATTAAAAAAAACAGCTGGCCAAGCTAGCTACCCCTCTATCAAGCTGTTCTGGTATTTCTTTCTATCTGTTCTTTCTTATTATCTATTCTATATGCTCTAGCTATTATATCTCTATCTATTAATCTATCTATTATCTATCTATTCTCTATTTACCTATTATCTATTATCTATCTATTATCTATCTATCCATCTATTCTAGCTATCTATCAATTATTCAATCCTATCTTTATTCTCCTTTAAAAATGCATTTACAAAAACGTGGCAAAACGTCATGCATATTTGGGCCACAAGCTGCATTTTCTGAGACCACAGGAAAAAGATGCTCTCAAGATGCACTCAGAAAAAAGTGTGCAATGTGTGAACATAGCCTTACACAGACAGCCCCTTTTTTTAAGCTTCTTGTGTCAAGAAGGATTGGGGGGTGGTTTGATGTGAAGCTGTACTGGGAATGACTGATTAACAAAGGATTTATTGCACTTTTTTGTCCATATAAGTGAATAAGCAAAATGTCAGAATATGGGCTGTATTCAACAGTAGAAGCAACCGGTGCTAGGGCTTGTTCACATATTGCGGATTTACCATGCATTTTCAGTCTAGATTTGGGGATGAGAACAAATTGAATTAGATTTCAGAAATCTGATCCACATGCTGCGGAAATTTACATTTACATGTAGAAATTGACATGTTCCTAGTGTGGATTTTTAAATCCTTAGGCTATGTGCGCACTTTGCATTTTTTCATGCATTTCCGCAGCGTTTTGAACTGCAGCATTTTAATGCCAAAAGGCATGCGTTTTGATTTTCAAGCAAAGTCTATGGGAAATGGGGTTTTCTTGTGTGCACTTTGCTGTTAAAAACACAGCGTTTAATTTACATATTTTTGGGCAAAAACTCAGCGTTTAAAGAAGCAGCATGTCAATTGTGTTTGCCATTTGGGCAGCATTTTGCTAACATTGAAGTCAATGAGAAATTGCAAAACGCATGCAATCTCAAAATTCTAGCTTGTACATGCTTTTTTGATGCTGAAAACATGCGTTTTGGACCAATTAATTGCATGTATTTTTGTCAAAACATTAATGGCATGATATGTCCCTTTACACACACACATAGTCCAACAATTATTTTTATGAAAAACCATAAATAAGTGTAATTTTATGCATAATTATTATCACAAACTTATCATTTTAAATTTAAAAAGCCATTTTTGATTGATATTAATCTGGATATTTGTTATCATTTTTTTCCTTTTTTTTCATAGTGTTTGAATGTTTAAACTTTATTTAGTAGTGTCTTTGTATTCAAAACGCATCTGACTTTAAGCAATGAAAAAGCAGGTAAATCGCGCTAAAAATGCAGAAAAAAGCGGTAAATACGCACGCGTATTTACCGCGTTTTTGTGGTCAAAACCAAGTTTGGCAAAAACCATTTCTGCCAGAGGATGCGTTTAGAACTGCAACTACCTCGACGCAAAGTGCGCACATAGCCTTAGCATGTTATTTCTTTCTGCGGGTTTTCACTGTTTTCACTGTGGATCTCAGTTTTTTCAATTGATAGGCTAAAATTTGCAAAAATAAAAAAAATGTTAATAGTTTTTTTCTGTTACATGTGAGCATACTGCTAAAGTGACAGTATATTACCTATGAGTGTGGTATATGTAATGCTAGGACAGCACATCGTTCACTGCTGTTACTAAACATGTGGGTATTATACATGATGCTTTATGGGCTCTATGGGGTTACATACCTCCCAACTTTTGAAGAACAGAAGGAGGGACAAAGTATGTGGTGCATGCGCGCTGCGACAAATTTTGACCATGCCCCTATGCACACCCCAAGCCACACCCATTTGGCTGTGAGAAATGTTCAGCAGATGCCCCGAACTGTTCATTCATTCATAGTCGGAGCAGCCAGAACTTTCTCATCTTTATGCAGCTTCACTATATTACATGTTGCTTTTTTGTGTCTATAAGGCCGTGTTCATACGTTGAAGAAATCCGTTGTTTTTTGTTTTCTCCCGCTGTCTGCACGAAAATACACAATAACAATTTTCTATGATTATTCCATTTTCACTGCATTATTTATTCCTTTTCCCCATGTTATATCATGCGTTTTTGGTACAGATTTGAAGCAACATTTTTGAGTGTTTAGTTTTACCTGTCCGTTTTTAAGCTCCACATAGAAGCCTCTACAGAAAAAAAAGCACCAAAACCGCAAAGTTCAGCAGCGTCTTTTCATGGAATCACATCCACTTTGCTTGGACAGATAAACACAGCAGAATTTATGTGCAAAAAACCAGCAGAAAAATATACAGCATTTACACTACATGTGAACATGGACTAAGTGACCAAACAAAGTGAATGTGACGTCATGAAATTTCTGCGCTGAGGGTCTAAAGACACTGCTGAACTCTGCAGTTTTGGTGTGTTTTTTTTTTTCCTTATAGATGTCTTTGTGGAGCCTGAAAAAGACGCAAGCAAAAAAAAATACCGTTACATATTTAAACGCAGGATCAAAACTTTTCTGTAGTATTAAAATGCATTAAAAACCCTGATTCACACCTGCAACAAACATGTATCAAATATTGGGGAAAACACAAAAAAATGCAGCAAACATGCAATGTTCAGAGAAGAACTTTATTGCATTGTGTGGCAGCATTTACGCTACGTGTGAACACGGCCTCAGCAATACTTTTTTTAAATTTTTTTATGGGTCCAATACAGAAAAATAATCAATTGCGCCATGCTTTTACACCGTTTACCGATCCCCATAAATAATCTGATCACTGTGATGTTCGGGTCGTCACGATTACAGAGACACCAAATATGTCCATGTTATTTGCTGATTTGTGATGTTTATTATATTATAAAAATGTGCATTCAAAATTAAATTGTTTTAATTTTTTTAATTATTTTTAATAATTTTATTAGAATAAAAAAAATCTATTTTACTCTCTCATTAGACTATAGAAGATAATCTCTATCTCCTCTCCTGAGAGAGTAATGGAGCTCTATATCCAGTGTCATCTGCTGTGGAGTCTGAGGCTACAAAAAATGCTCCCTCTGCTAACAGAGCTCATGGCTCAACAGCTAAGCCTGCTTGGAGATGTTTGAAAGTTGCTGGTTTGATTCCAAGGGGTGCGTGAAAATAAAGAAAAGTTTGCTTTTAGATTTTTTATTTTTGTTTCATTTCTTTATAGTAATTTTAGTGTAACTTTTTCCTTCAGCTACATACAGTATATATCTATCTATATCTCTATGTAGCTGAGTAATTCTGGTTTCTCTGTCTGCAATGCCAGTCAGGATTACCAAATCCTCCTATGGACCTCAGTACAGGCAGTGGCTCAACGGTAGAGCTGCTGGCTATAGCCAAAAAGCTCATAAGTGCTAATCCTGTGCTGGGAAACCAGAGTCAAGGAGAATTTGATTTATTCCCTGCATTGAGATAAGGAGCCAGGACAAAAGCTGTGAGTCTTCAAAATCATGATGGTCCTGCTGAATCTGGGAGGTTTGGTGTTATACTTTACTAACTCTATTAGAATATTGAAATAAATTCAATTATTATTATTAATCCCCTCTACAGTCATGACATTTAGATATTTTATGGAACTATTAGATTATGTTATTCAGAAATTATACGCCACAATTATGCAGGGAAAATCTGGAGTTAGTATTCTGTCACAGTTTGATGATATGGTACAATATAATTTCACAAATATGATCATGTTACTCAGACACTATATGGCGGTGGTTTATTCAGTATCTGCTGGACATTTTCAGTTACTGTATGGTATCGGCTCTGGTCTTAGTCTCAACCATTGTGTTGTGTATGGAGGTGACCTAAGGTACCGTCGTCACACTAAGTGACGCTCCAGCGATCCCACCAGCAACCTGACCTTGCAGGGATTGCTGGAGCGTCGCTACACGGGTTGCTGGTGAGCTGTCAAACAGGCAGATCTCACCAGCAACCAGTGACCAGCCCCCAGCCAGCAGCGACGCGTGGAAGCGATGCTGCGCTTGGTAACTAAGGTAAATATCGGGTAACCAACCCGATATTTACTTTGGTTACCAGCGCACACCGCTTAGCGCTGGCTCCCTGCACTCCTAACCAGAGTACACATCGGGTTAATTACCCAATGTGTAGTCCGGCTACATATGCAGGGAGCAGGGAGCCGGCACTGACAGCGTGAGAGCGGCGGACGCTGGTAACGAAGGTAAATATCGTGTAACCAAGGAAAGGGCTTCTTGGTTACCTGATATTTACATTGGTTACCAGCGTCCGCAGAAGCCGGCTCCCTGCTCACTGCACATTCAGTTGTTGCTGTTTCTCTGTTACACACAGCGATGTGTGCTTCACAGCGGGAGAGCAACAACTAAAAAATGGTCCAGGACATTCAGCAACAACCAGCGACCTCACAGCAGGGGCCAGGTTGTTGCTGGATGTCACACACAGCAACATTGCTAGCAACATCGCTGTTGCGTCACAAAAGTCGTGCCTCAGCAGCGATGTTGCTTAGTGAGACGTGGCCTTTATTCTCTCTGTTATCTGTAAGGTGACAATTCTTTAAGTCCTTTGGGGATTAAATGCTGGAAAGTTTAATCCTTATCCAGCCTGCAACAGACTATTATGTTGTAGCAGCAAAGTACTTAGTGTGAACCGCCATAATAATACATTGCCATAGTGGTGTGGGAACAGGAGCTATGGTCGTGGCATCTCACTCAGGAGCCAGTTGTGTTATACAGCCAATAACCCAATTTTACAATTGGGACTTTAGGTAATGGCAAATAGGTAAATTTTACATTTATCTTACTGTGGGACCCTGAAGGTCGGGTATACTGGTGGACTCTACACCTCAGTCCGACACTGGCTAAAAGTGACTGTACACAGAAGTACAAAAAAGCAATGAGTAGCAGATAATATTGTTCTTATGAATAATTCAGGTGTAAAAATAAGACATTTAAGACATTCACATCTATATATAGTAAATTCTATAGTTTACAATGTGTGACATCTTTACAATTGATAGAGAGGAATATAATAGGTGACAACTCCGCTAAATTAATTGCTCTACACTATATAAACTTGAATGATTAATGGATGAAGCATCAGTTGATGTGTATTTGTGTAATAATGGAGGGTAAGGACTCAGGATATCAGAACCTTTATCAAGGTTTTGCAGAAATATTAGGAAGATTGTTTTTCCTTAGACAAAATGGGCTAAAAAAGATGTAACTGACTGTGAAATGTAAAAAATTGTTAAAGGAGTTGTCCAACATAAACTCCAAAATGTTTTGTAAGCTATTCTGTGCTGTATTCCTACATTACTTTTTTTGTTTTCTAACTTTTGTTCCTCTTGAATTATCCCTTTATTCTCTGCAGACACTTTGTTTACATGCAGCTCAACCAAACATGGCATGCCTGACTGCCGAACTTAACAGTCACAGCTGGCAGCGCCCGGCCTCACTGTTCAGCCCTGCCCTCTGCACACTTATTGGCTGTCAGTATTCTGCTCAACACTGACCTCTCATCGCCCCAGCAAAGAAGCGGACATTACTACATTATATATGCGGTGGATGTGAGGAGATTGTGCGGTCACAGATGAGATATCACTTCTCTGCATTTACAATCATTGGTAGTACAGAGCAGTGATCCTGCTTCTCTCATCTGTGATAGCATAATCACCTCACATCACTGCACATATAATGTAGTAATGTGCTCATCCCTGTCCCCATAATATACTAATGTAATGTGCCCATCCTTCTGCCCATCTTATAGTAATGTCCCCATCTTATAGTAATGTTACTCATCCTTCTGCCCATCCTGTAGTTAAGTCCCCTTGAGCTCCTCTTCTTGTAGCACTCCTCTGTCTTGTAGAATTGCTCCCTAGTCTGCTAGTCTTCACCCATGCAAAAAAAAACCCACAAATCCTCCTCACCTCTCCTCATTCCCTCGGTGTGCTGTCTGCCTCTTGCAACCACAACCCCCTCCTTGCTGATCATGGCCTGTGCAGGGGGCTGTGCAGTCAGTGCTGTATATCAGATGACTGCTCTCCAGGTACTGTGCAGGGATGCCTCTGTATGCAGCTTCCCCAGCAATCTGCTGCCTCTGATTGGCTGGCGACTGATCATTGCTGTATACAGAGGCTCTGCAGGGCGCCCTGGAATCGGGTATCTGATATACAACGCTGACTGCATGGGCTCCCGGCACAGGCCGTGTTCAGCAAGGGGGGCTATTTACCTGCGCGCTGCCAGCAGCATAAGTGCTGCATGCAGCATACAGGCAGCGAGACTCCTGCACTATGGAATGTGTGGGAGGGTGCAGGGAAGGGGGCGGTGACGCCACGCACTGTACCTGCCCAGCAGGGAGGGTACATGACGTTGCCTGTGCTGCCCGTGTACAAGGCAGGCACATAAGCTCCTGCACTTGTCATCGTGACATCACAGGAAGCAGCAAAATCACAGCAGGAGCAGTCACATGACCACTCTGAGCCATGGGAAACTGACTGAGAGCAGGGCAGGTAAGTAGTCACCATCTTCTTACCTGCCCTAATGTAGCCCAATAGTGTAATAACAAGAAAAAGTTAAAATAAGCCGGATAACCCCTTTAAAAGTTTTACGTACAGAGGGATGCAGCAATCTTGAGATTACTAAGATATTGGGGCGTGATCACAGAACCATTAAAAGTTTTGTCACAGTCAACAGGGTTGCAAAAAATGTGTTCAGAAAAAAAGACGCACATTAACTACCAAAGATTTGAGAGGAAGTTCCCAGTACAAGGTGTTCAGTGCTTAGAGACATGGTCAAGGTAAGGGAGGCTGAAACCCGACCACCACTTCACAAGACACAGAAAGTGAAACGTCAAAACTTGGCCAAGAAATATCTGAAGACAGATTTTTGAAAAGTTTTATGGACTGATGAGATGAAAATAACTCTTGACGGACCCATGCCTAGATCAGTAACAGACACAGACCACCACTTAGACTCAGATGCCAACAAGGTTGAGGTGAGGTACTAATATGAGCTCATAATATTAAAGATGAAGCAGGTTGAAGATGAATGCAAAATCAACTCCCTACCTACTGACAGTTTTGAGATGACACTATTCAAGAAGGAATTTTTATTTAGTTGTGTAATAATTCTGCACACAAATAGTTGCCCAATAATTCTGCACACAGATATTCTCCTAAGAAAGACAAAACCTCACCTCTAGTGTTGAGCCACCCCTTTAGTGTTCGAGTTCGGTTCGGTTCATCGAACAGCGACTTAGTTCGGTGAACGTTCGACGAACGTTCGATGAACACCTTCGAACCCCATTGAAAACAATGGCAGGCAAACATAAACACATACAAAAACATTTTACATGTACACATACAGTTAATAAAAATTGCCATTATACTTACAGGTCCCCGCGACGCGTCCTGCCCTCTGTCTCCCGCCGCTTTTCCTTACGATCATCGCTGCACCCTCCCGGTAATCAGCACTGATGATAGGACCTTCCGTGACGTCGTCATAGCATGTGACCAGTCACGTGTCTATTATCTCATTGGCTACAGACTGGTTACATGGCTTGACGACATGCTGGGTCCTGTCAGTGCATCTCTCCGGTACGCAGTGCTCCTTTGAGCATCTCCATGTACCGGCGGGATGCTTGGGCACATGGTCGACTCCCCATCCCTGCATGTCAGTGCTCTTTACAGAGTCAGCCCACATGCAAGGACTGGATGTCACCGCTTACAACCCGCAGCCTCTGCTAACTCACTGAGTGATTAGACTGCACGGGAGCAGGAGCGTCTTCTTCCCATGTAGTGCTGTCTGATGTAGCAGAGCTGCATGGGTTGAAGGAGAAATAAGACAGAAGACCAGGATCGTGGAGGGTTAAAAGGGAGTAATAAACATGGAGTCTAAGTGCGTCTGTGTATTTATTTCTATTAAATTATTTTTTCTCTGTGTGGTGTTTTTTTTTTAACCCTTTATAGGAGATTCTTAATGGCCGGGTCAAACATGCCTGACATTAAGAATCTCTGGCTTAATACTAGCTAGTAAAACAAAGCTAGTATTAACCCTTATTACCCAGCAAGCCACCCGGCTTCAGGGCTGCTGGAAGAGTTGGATACAGCGCCAGATGATGGCGCTTCTATGAAAGTGCCATTTTCTGGGGTGGCTGTGGACTGCAATTCGCAGCAGAGGAGCCCAGAAAGCTTGGGCCAACCTGTGCTGAGGATTCCAATCCTCAGCTGCCTAGCTGTACCTGGCCGGACACAAAAATTGGGCAAAGCCCACGTAATTTTTTTTTTAATTATTTCATGAAATTCGTGAAATAATTAAAATAAAAAGGGCTTCCCTATATTTTTGGTTCCCAGCCAGGTACAAATAGGCAGTTGGGGGATGGGGCAGCCCGTAGGTGCATGCTGTACCTGGCTAGCATACAAAAATATGGCGAAGCCCACATCATTTTTTTGTGGGGCAAAAAACTCCTGCATACAGTCCTGGATGGAGTTTGCTGAGTCTTGTCGTTCTGCAGCTGCTGTCTGCTCTCCTGCATACACTAGTAAATGAAGTATGCTGAGCCTTGCAGCTCTGCTCCCCCTGTCTCTCCCTCCAGCATACAGTACTGGATGGAGGATGCTGAGCCTTATAGTTCTGCAGCTGCTGTCTGCTCTCCTCCATACAGACAGACAGCAGCTGATCATTGCCAGGTCTGAGAGAGAGAAAAGAGAGAGAAAAGAGAGAGAAAAGACAGAGAAAAAAAGAGAGAGAAAAAAAGAGAGAGAAAAGAGAGAGAAAAGAGAGAGAAAAGAGAGAGAAAAGAGAAGAGAGAGATGGAGAGAGAGAGAGAAGAGGAGAGAAGAGAGAGAGGGAGGAGTGAGAGAGAAGAGAAAGAGAGAAGAGAGAGAGAGGAGAGGAAAGAGACAAGAGAGAGAGGAGAGAGAGAGAGAAAAGAGAGAGAGGAGAGAGAAGTGGAGAGAAGAGAGAGAGGAGAGAGAAGAGGAGAGAAGAGAGAGAGAAGAGAGAGGAGACAGAGAGAATAGAGAGAGGATTTCTCTTGCTTTGGCAACACTAATTGTATTTTGGTCCTGCCAATAAAGCATATTTGAATTTGAATTTGAATTTGAGAAGAGAGAGAGAAGAGGGAGAGAGAGAAGACAGAGAGAGAAGAGAGAGAGAGGAGAGAGAAGTGGAGAGAGAGAGAAGAGAGCGAGAAGAGAGAGAGAGAAGAGGGAGAAAAGAGAGAGAAAAGAGAGAAAAGACAGAGAAAAAAGAGAAAAAAGAGAGAGAAAAGAGAGAGAAAAGAGAAGAGAGAGATGGAGAGAGAGAGAAGAGGAGAGAAGAGAGAGAGGGAGGAGAGAGAGAGAAAGAGAAGAGAAAGAGATAAGAGAGAGAGGAGAGGAAAGAGACAAGAGAGAGAGAGGAGAGATAGAGAAAAGAGAGAGAGGAGACAGAGAGAAGAGAGAGGAGAGAGAAGAGAGAGGGAGAGAGAGAAGAGGGAGAGAGATGAGAGAGGAGAGGAAGAGGAGAGAAGAGAGAGAGAAGAGAGAGGAGACAGAGAGAAGAGAGAGAGGAGAGAGAAGAGAGAGGGAGAGAGAGAGAGGAGAGAGAGAAGAGGGAGAGAGAGAGAGAAGAGAGAGAGAAAAGAGAGAGAGGACAGAGAAGTGGAGAGAAGAGAGAGAGAAGAGAGCGAGAGGAGAGAGAGAAGAGGGAGAGAAGAAAGAGAAAAAGAGAGAGAAAAAGAGAGAAAAAGAGAGAGAGAAAGAGAGAGCAAAAGAGAGAGAGAGAAAGAAAGAGAGAGAAAGAGAGAGAGAAACAGAGAGAAAGACAGAGAAAGAGAGAGAGAGGGAGAGAGAGAGAGAGAAGAGAGAGAAGAGAGAGGAGAGAGCAATGCAGCCTCATTCCGTGAACTGCTCCGATTTTAGAGTTGTGTCCCACGGCTCACAGCTGATGTCCGGCTCCTCCCCTCAGTGCATAATTCAATTAAATTATAATTATAAATAATATTTATAATTTAAAATTAAAAATAAATTAAAATTAAATTCTTTAACAGGACGGCCGGGACTCGAACGCGTGAACTAATTCTGCTTAGGTGGGAGCTCTATCCATTGAGCCACTGCCTCTAATGAAAAGCATAGGAAGATTTGGTAATCTTCGCCTCTATACTGCACTAGAGAATCTAGAAGCAGATTGTTCAGCTGCAAGGATGGATGGATGGATGGTGAAAGGAGGAAACATTGGCACCATTCAGCGAGCTAACCGCTCAATCTTTCTATTTCAGGTTTGTACATGCATTATATGCCTTGTAAATTTCCTTGCATTCTGGCCATGGTGCTCATTCCAATGAAAGACCACGCCTTTCCCCCTGACCTGATGGTCGAATAAAACAGCTTTTTTACCGCATATTTGGTGAGTGCCTTCCATCTCTTTTCACATGGACTGGATGGGCGGATGGATGGATGGGTGGATGGATGGATGGATGGATGGGCGGATGGATGGATGGATGGATGGACGGATGGATGGACGGATGGATGGATGGACAGGCGGATGGGCGGGCAAACACCGGCAGTACCGCACTCATCATCCTCGAACACACGCAGGCACTACAACCCCCATCATCACCGCACTCGCAGGCATTACCTCAGTGACGTCACCGCTGACAGCGCGGCTCACTTCATTGCTCCGTGGATCTGACACAGAGCGCTCGTGTTCTACGGCGCTCCTGTCAGCTTCATGTAGCAGAGCTGGATGCGTCGTGGGACCTCTGTGGATTACGTCGGACCTGGAGGGGTATTTGGGGATTTTAATAAAATGGTGAAAGAGGGTGTTTTTTTGTCTTTTATTCCAAATAAAGGATTTTTCGTTGTGTGTGTTTATTTACTTTCACTTACAGGTTAATCATGGAAGGTATCTCGGGGAGATGCCTGCCATGATTAACCCCGTTATTACCCCGATTGCTACTGCACCAGGGCAATTCGGGATAAGCTGGGTAGAGTCCCGGGACTGTTGCATCTAATGGATGCGGCAATTCCGGGCGCCTACCTGCTGATATTGTTAGGGTGGTGGGCTCCCCATAACGTGGCGCTCCCCATCCGGACAATACCAGACTCCAGCCATGTGGCTTTATCCTGGCTGGTATCAAAATTGGGGGGAACAGCATTTTTTTTTTTTTTAAATTATTTATTTATTTATTTATTTTACTGCATGATATAGACCCGCCTGTCGGCAGCTGTGATTGTTTGCAGTGAGACAGCTGTCACTCATTGTGGGGGCGTGTCTAGCTGCAACCAATCATGGGCGCCGGTGGGCGGGGAAAGCAGGGAACACCTGATTGAATAATGAAGCGGCAGCCATTTTCAAAAGAGGAAAAGCCGCCGGAGCTTTGTGACAGCTGTGCAGTCTCGCGCCCGTGATCAGTGAGTAGGAAAGAGAGAGGGATTGTGCTGGTGATGCAGGACGCATGCAGATATGCAACGTGCACACATAGCCTTACTGTGAAAAGCCACGCTTTTGGTGATCGAACCGTTATCGAACGGTAACTCGAACAGCCGAACTTGAAGCAAATCGTTCGAGTTCGTCGAAGGACTCGAACGTCGCCCAAAATCACTCGAATTTGAAATTGGCGATCCGTTCGCCTCGAACATCGCTCAACTCTACTCACCTCTACTTTTTTAAATATTTAGGTTTAACATAATTGACCTTTCAGATTGAGGACAGCACTTAATTTTTCAATAATAAAATTAATGATAAAAAATAAAAATTGACTAATAATTATGATACAGGTAAAATATATCTTTGTACCGTGTTAGCTAGTAGAGATGAAAAAAAAGTTTAAAAGAACTGAGAGTCCTCAGTGGTTGATAGCTTTTAATGGCTAACTAAAAGATGGTAATCATAGCAAGCTTTCCAGACTACTCAGGTCTCTTCTCCTTCTTCTACTGAGCCTGATAAAGAGACCTGCGTAGTATGGAAAGCTTGCTATTTATTACCATCTTTTCAGTTAGCCATTAAAAGCTATCAACCACTGAGGACTCTCAGTTCTTGTAAACAATTTTTTTCTAATAATTATGCACACAGTGTATAGCCTAAACACCCTTATTTCATGTAGGATAATAAATATTTTCTAAGAATGTTTGTTACATTAACAAACTATATAATGGAGACTGTTTCCCATTCTTACAAATATATTTTCATTAAAGGGAACCTGTCACCAGGATTTTGGTTTTCCCCATATAAAGTATGGCCACTTCATGTAGGCCATTATTTTACAGCATTCTAGAATACTGTATAAGTCCCTAAGCCGTTCTGCATAACAAAGAAAAGACCTTTTATTATACTCAGCTATGGGGCGTTCCAGTGCCTTGAGTGTTACCGGTCTTCTTGGGATTTCTGTCCTCCTTCCCTGCTTTGTGCAGACTATGTGTCCTATGTCATTCACACAAAGTATTCCATAGCCCTTCTGCATGGCACACGTGCTTCTCTCACTCTGCTGAGGGCAAAGCAAAGCACTGTAATGCGCGTGTGCGGACGCTCTTTGGTCTTTCCGTGCTCATGCGCATTACAGTACTTTGACCTGCCATTTGCAAGGTAGAAGGAAGTGTGCCTGCTCAGGAGCGCAATGGTGGTCTTTGTGTGGATGACATAGAACACATCATCCACACAAAGCAAGGAAGACCATTGCACCGGATCAAGACGAGCAATACCCATCGGACCGGACCACACCATAGGTGAGTATAATAAAAGGTCTTTTTCACATTATACAAATCAGCTTGGGAACATATATACAGCATTCTACAATCCAATGTATAGTGGCATACAGGTGGTGGCCGTACTTTATATGGGGAAAACCTTTAGACAGGTTCCCTTTATTGCCCCATTTCTGATATACCACCTAATAATTAAAATGGCAGCATGCTAGCCAAGTAAACATAGGCCAACTTTCCAAAAAACAGAAAAAAACAAAAATCTTCAATATAACAACATATGATCTATTCATCATTTCTAAAATCTATTAGGATTAGTGGCAGAAAAAATGGTAATATGTATTTATTTTGTATTTTGTTTTGTTTATTTTTTTCGGAATTTTTATAAATAAATAAACGCATTTATTTTATTTTAGAATAATTTTACATGTATTATTTGAAAAGAACATATAATGCGCAAATAGAAAGTCTTAGAAATACTTTTAGTATGGGATGACAAAAGATGAAATGGTTAGGTTTAACAATCCAATTCAGAAAATAAATTCTGCACACTTACCAAAATGATTACAAATGCATTTATAAGCTATTTTCTAGAACATCAAAACTGAAATGACTACACAACAGTTCTAACATTAGTTTACCCTCTCTCACCATCACATCTTGCTCTCCGGGTCTATAATGCATTTTTAACTCTCAGGTGTTTGCTCAAAGACTCTCAAACACAATCTAAATTCTACTGTCAAGCAACGCAATTATTTTTACTAATCCATTGAGGATGGTGCAAGCGGAAACATTTGAACCGAGCCAGTACAATTATCTTATGGCTCATTCATGCAGACGCAAGTGGCATTATGTAAATATCTGCTAACACTTTTTCTATACATGAGTGCTTTGTGTTAATTTTCCTAGAGCATCAAATAATTTTTGTTACTAGTCGATTCCGAAACTTCAAAGGCACAAGAAGTAATAAGATCAAACATAAACATAAGAGAGGGAAAGAGGTTTTTCTTTATGATGATACAGACAGGGACATCTAACCACTTTACAAGCTGCTGTTACAGGTGTATCAGTTATGAGGATCTCTACATATCATTTGGGGATCAAATTCTGAAATATATCCATAGGACCCATGTGCCTAAAATATGCCAAAGACCGTCTTTTTACAATGAATTTGCATTACGTTGCATTTTTTTTATCTGCATAGGAAAACATAGTCAACTGTCTTTTCCTTTGTGGACAGCATAAGAATGTTTTCATCTGCATATGTGTATACACTAGAGTTCAAAATTAGAGAACACCACACAATTTCCTAAATGTTGCGGTCATTGTGTAGTTCTATGTGATTATATCTTAACATGAGTAAACTATCAGTATTTTAAGATTATTTCATAAATTGAATTTATTGTAAAGATTATAATAAAAATCAGATAAATGAAAAAGAACATAGGTCAAAATTAGAGAACACTTTCAGATACCTTCAAGTTATTGGTGTTAATCTGGCACCTGGTGCTAATTTCCTTAATTATCTGACAAACCCTATTTAACTGGCAGCCTAATTTTCCAGTTTCCACTGACTTTGCAAAAATGGTGTGCCGTTCCAAAGTGACTGAAACCCTCCAGTAGAGGTTTGTCCAGATGAAGGCCAAACAGGTGACTCTATCAGCTATAGCAAGAGAAGTTGGTCGTTCCACGTCTGTGATTACAAAAATATTGCATCTTTACAACATCACAAACTAAATCCCTCAAGATGGCTGGCGGGATTACAAAAATATTGCATCTTTACAACATCACAAACTCAATCCCTCAAGAAGGCTGGTTGCTCTCGAAAGACAAATTCAAGAGAGGACAGGATAATGTGTCGAACTGGCTACTGGAGGAATCTCCAGTAATACCAGGTCTGGCTGCGGGTACCTGGACTGAACTCTGGAGCTCTCACCTGAGCTCCGGAGTGCAGCCTGGTCTGAACCACGAGCACCGAGTGATTGATTCCCCGGGCCCGCTATCAAAGTTTTTTTCAGGATGGGTGTTTCCTATGACGTCATTGTATGCTTTTATACTTCACCATCTCACTTGCCACTAGATTTGATGTTCTCTTGCCAATGTCCTGATGAAGGGAGCTGTGTCTCCAGAAACGCGTAGACTTGTGCATGTTATTAAAGAAGCATTAATCTCTTCCTGGATCCATTGAGTCCTTGGCGCGGAATTAAGACCCTTCTTCTAATACTCTCTGTTATAGATTAAAATCTGTAGGAAGAAAATGCTCAATGTGTGCATGAGACTTTAGGATTCTCAGTCACTTTACTGGCGTCAGTAAATCTTTCAGGTTTTGTGACAAATCACTGAAAAATGTATAAAAAACGCAACATGCGCACACAGCCTTCGGCCTCCTTCACATATCAGTGATTCTGGTACCTATATTGCAGTTTTTATACGTACCAGAATCACGGACATACGCAGACCCATTAAAATCAATGGGTCTGCGCACACATCAGTTATTTCTCCCTGGCGTGTTTCCATGCGGCGTACATGCCATGGAGACAAGTCCGTTTTTTTCTGGCATCACTGATGTCCTACGGACCACTATGGTGTGATCCGTGAAACACATACCAGAAAAATCACGTACATTTAAAATAAAAAGCTTTGTAAACTCACCTGTCTCCAGCGATGCTGTGTTCAGCTGCTGCTGTCTCCTGCTACTAATTATGCTCATGAATATTCACTGCACAGCCAACATGGAAGTACATGCAGAGGGGAGACAGCAGCGGCCAGACACAGCATCACGGACAGTGGCAGCGTGGACAGGTGAGTATAAGTGTCTGATCTCTGTGTGATTTCTGTGTCCTATCCGTGAAAATACACAGAGATCAGACACTTATACTCACCTGTCCACCCTGGACACGAAACACGGACACGGAAATCACATGTGTGCCAAAATCACGGCACATGTAGGGAAATACAAACCTTGAACACGTCAGTCAAAAACTTGTGTATTTTTCACTAATGTGTGAAAGATGTCTTACAGGGGTCTCGGAGATTAAAAAATATGGTTCCCTTCTTGAAGGAACAGCTCTTCTCATAAGAACTGTGCCTGGTATAAGTTGAGCTGCAGTATAACAGGCCATGGACAAATTTTCTCTAATCTGAAACCCTTTCTCATTGTACTATTGAGGTAAGGAAAAATTGAAAACAAAAAACAATCTTTAATTTTTTTTAGAGATGACTAAGGAAAAATTAATCTACTTGCTAACAGTAAAAACCCCTAAAATATAAATATATTTGTGAAATTCTTAATAGATAACTAGAGGTAAGTGAATCTACTAGCTAATCAAATTAATTTCCTTGTCATCTTTCAGCTTCAAAGCTGTATGATAAAAAGGCTGCACCGGTTCCGCTCTTGACATCTTGGAATTTATTTTGAACAGTTCTATTTTGCCACATCCTCAAACAACATTCTCTTCTTTTTATCCTTATTCTTGCCGCTCTTTCTGAATTCTATTAAAGATGGCAATTTTAAAAAAAAAATAAAAATTAAAGGTTTGGATCAAAAATAAGCCTCTTTTATGCAATCTTAACATCACACCTCAAATAGGCTGGAGGAAAATTTTCATTTTTTTCCCCTCCTGGCTAGAAAAGTGTATTACTAAATAAAGTGACAAAACATCTTGGAAACTAACATAAACGTGCAATTTTAATGCCTCCTAATCACACAAATCAATACAAGATTTTTTGTACTTGTGCATGACCTTCCTCAAATTATCCCTCCATTTTGGCTGAATCAGAAAGAGCGTGGGCTATTTGATAAAACACTAAGTGTGTGAAATGAGAGGCCTCATCACTTTTGCCAGACTCCTTTTGACAGCATGATGATAGAAGCATCACATCCCTGGAAGAGAAAATGCAAACTGACAAGAGATGAGCCTTTAGATGTTGAATATAATCTTGAATTGTGCTTGAAGTGCCTTATTATCTTGTCTTTTGATGTCTGAAGGGGTGGTTCATTGTTAGGGGAAAAAAAAGGAGAACAGTCGCACATCTTTATCGTCTTTAGAGGGGGAAAAACTGTTTGGCCTTTAACAACTGCTTTTCCGTCTAATGTCCATTTCTTTCTGACAATAAATATGTCAGGCCTTCAGTAAGTGACAAACAATTTGCTTTACATGCCAAGCTTTTATGGCTTGTGGTAGCTCATGTGGAAGCTTATTTCTAAAAAGCATTTTAAATTAGCACCATTACAAATGCTAAACGAGATGGGATCCTTATGCAGATATTGGCGCGCTTTTTATTATTGCGCTTTCCAGCTGAGCTTGTTTCTGTTCTTGACTAGATAAAATTATGTTTTGTCACTGGAAAGACCTTTCAATATGATCTTGGCATGAGCGTGAAGGGGAGCACACTAAGCGCGAGTGTTGTTAATTCGCTATTAATTGTGACAGAGCCTTGCCTCGAACATCTACTGTCATGTTCCTTGTCATTACCTGTTAAAATATGCATGTTAAGATGTGTTATGTTTATCTGCAGACGATATGGAGACATTACAGGCAACTATCTACGTTTTTTTAAATTTAATTAGCTACAATATCACTGTCTGGATTCTTAAAAGTGAGGTGCTGAGCCAGCCCTCTGAGAAATAATCCCTTGATACATATGACATGTCTTTTGGTCAAACAATACTTTGGCCAATTGTTCAGCCAACAGCCATCTTGACTGTCTCTTCCAACACAGGAGAGCTCTTTCGGCCAACAGCTATCTCGGTGGTCTCTACTGTATACAAGAGAACTCGTTCGGCTAACAGCCATCTCATTTGTCTCTCCTGTACACAAGAGCGCTCGTTCCGCCAACAGCCATCTTGACTGTCTCTTCCATACACAGGAGCGCTCGTTCGCCCAACAGCCATCTCGTTGTCTCTACTGTATACAAGAGAACTCGTTAGGCCAACAGCCATCTCGTTTGTCTCTTCCATACACAGGAGTGCTGGTTCGGCCAATAGCCATTTCGGTCGTCTCTCCTGTACACAGGAGCGCTCATACAACCAACAGGCACCTTAACCATCCTTCCATACACAGAAATGCTCATTTGGCCAACAGCCATCTCGTTTGTCTCTTCCATACACAGGAGTGCTGGTTCGGCCAATAGCCATCTCGGTCGTCTCTCCTGTACACAGGAGCGCTCATACAACCAACAGGCACCTTAACTATCATTCCATACACAGAAATGCTCATTTGGCCAACAGCCATCTCATTTGTCTCTTCCATACACAGGAGTGCTGGTTTGGCCAATAGCCATCTCGGTCGTCTCTCCTGTACACAGGAGCACTTGTTTGTACAACAGCTATCTTGACTGTCCCTTCCATACACAGGAGCACTTGTTCGGCCAACAGTCATCTCAGTCGTCTCTGCTGTACACAAGAACACTCATTCAACTGAGCTCTCCTGTGTTTTCTATGAGAGAGACATGGACAGACATCTCTACTACCAGGTTTTCTATTGTAGAACAAAGTGACTGATAGTCCAGAACTGTCATCTCCGCAACAATCAATTAGCTGGCATACCCATACACATTAGAAAAGAATAGGGGAGCCAGCCCTGCTCATGAATGGCATGCAACAATGAAAAAATAAAAAGTGTAAAATTCACAAATTCATTCCTACTGTAACCATTCAATGAGATTTTTTGCAATTTATTGATCAATGATTTGAGCCCCCCTGCCCCGTCACGGCAAATCTCTATAGGGGGTCCCTACACTATGTTATAAATTAATATCGTACCATAAGGTCTCATATAATGACTTGAACAGGACCATATAAGAACACCACTTACCCGGGGAATGTCAGATCCGCTCCCATGCTGTAAGGACTGACAACTGCGAATAAAGGCAGCCCAGGTGCCAGTGTGTGTGGCAGAACCACACACACCAGCACAATGTCGGAACTGGCCCTCACAGTGCCAGACCAGCAAACATGGATGAAGGGCGGAACAGCCTTGGGCAGGTGGTGCTTAAATAATGATGCCTATGGACCAGGGGGTGGTGGCTGTGTGTGAACAGGCACCAACATGAATTTTGATGGCAACAGAAGGAATTCGCAAACCTTACTGGGCATGCACGGCAAGGTGGCGGTCAACCACTGACCAGTAACCGCAAAGAAGAGGGGAGCCAGCACTGCTCATGAATGGCATGCAACAATGAAAAAATAAAAGGTGTAAAATTCCCAAATTCATTCCTACTGTAACAATTCAATGAGATTTTTTGCAAATTGATCAATGAATTGAGCCCCCCTGGCCCGTCACGGCAAATCTCTATAGGGGGTCCCTACACTATGTTATAAATTAATATCGTACCATAAGGTCTCATATAATGACTTGAACAGGACTATATAAGAACACCACTTACCCGGGGAATATCAGAACGGCTTCCATGCTGTAAGGACTGACAACTGCGAATAAAGGCAGCCCAGGTGCCAGTGTGTGTGGTTCACACACAGCCACCGCCCCCTGGTCCACAGGCATCATTATTTAAGCACCACCTGCCTGAGGCTGTTCCGCCCTTCATCCATGTTTGCTGGTCTGGCGCTGTGAGGGCCAGTTCTGACATTGTGCTGGTGTGTGTGGTTCTGCCACACACACTGGCACCTGGGCTGCCTTTATTCGCAGTTGTCAGTCTTTACAGCATGGGAGTGGTTCTGACATTCTCCGGGTAAGTGGTGTTCTTATATTGTCCTGTTCAAGTCATTATATGAGACCTTATGGTACGATATTAATTTATAACATAGTGTAGGGACCCCCTATAGAGATTTGCCGTGACGGGGGCAGGGGGGCTCAAATCATTGATCAATAATTTGCAAAAAATCTCATTGAATTGTTACAGTAGGAATGAATTTGTGAATTTTACACTTTTTATTTTTTCATTGTTGCATGCCATTCATGAGCAGTGCTGGCTCCCCTTTTCTTTGCCATACACATCAGAGTATCAAGTGTACTGTTAATATCAGCAGGTGTAGCCAACATTAGCCTAATGTAACTGTGGAGCTTAAGAAAGATATTTTCCATTTCATTACATGAATTTGTAGGGAAACAAAACAATAGTTTTTGAAAATGATGACAGGGTATTTGTATGCATATTCTGCTAAATATATGTAATAATTTTAATTTTAACTTTAGCCATTACAAAGTATCCAAAAAATGAGACCTTAAAGGGGTTATTCAACAGAAAATTAGTTTATTTTATCTATAAACTGATTTAAAAAAATATACAGAGGCATACTCGCCCTTCCATCGACCTAACGGATCTAGCCGAGGCTGCTCAGGATGTCATTGCCACATCTGGAAATAATGTCTGCATTGTCCGAAAGTCCCAGAGCCACTGCCACCTGTAATTGGCTGCAGTAGTCAGGTGACTAGAAGAGTGTGTAATTGGATGTTTCTGGGATTATGCATTTTTTCAGGCAACTGAGTGTCGAACCTCCTTAATTTTGGTAACTCCAAAAATCCATTTCAAATGCATGAAAAAGCTTGGTGCTGCCACAAGTACTTGGATTTCTACATACTCCATTCAGACCCGCAACACACATCCGTTTTTTTTGTACGTGTGCGGTACGTATTTGCACGTACCGGAGACACGGAGACACGGAGACCCATGTTATTCAATGGTAGATGGCACACACACGTAAAATCACACGGAACGTGTGTCCGTGTGGTAAGTACGTGTGTGCGCTTTTCTACACGGACGACATGTCCGTTTTTGTCCGGCAGCACGCAGGCACGGACCCGCCTTAGTCTATGGGCCCGTGCCTGCACGGACCGCACATGGAGTATGTGCGTGTTCAGCTCGTATCATTCGTGTCCGTTTTTCATCACAAAATCTGCAACACTTGTTTCCAATCTATCAGGTCAATTGAAAGCAAACAACAACACCAGGATCTCATGATGAATGATTAAAATCGTTAATTGGGTAAGAATGCGGGCCTTTAAAAACGGACAGCACACGTACGTATTTTATGTCAATACGGACATTCCACGCGCACACACGGCTCGCATACGGCATCACATGGATGCCATACGTACCGGAGAAACGCCCCTAAAAAACGGAACACGGACCCGAAAAACGGACCGTAAGACACGTACGTTTTTTTTTGCAGAAGTGTGTTTTAGGCCTCAGATGTATGGATGTACAGCTATCTGAACAGTTCAAGACATTTTCCAAAAAGTGATGCAAACGGTTATTTAAACTTGTTTTAAAAAGTTTCTAATCTTACATTTTATAATGTTTATATTATTGATATGTTTATATAATTGAATGTTATTTTATTATACAAATTGACATGTAATTGTATGATTGTTAACAGCTCAAGCATTGCTTTTAGTCGAAGGTTGAGGACAACAAAGCGATGCCTTCCTTTTAAGTCAGGAAAAAACAGTATATACAGTATATTACTCTTTATTTTCTAGGATCACTTTCACACCATTCATATTTTATCATATTATATTTCACACCATTATACATTTTGAAAGCAGTTTCTTTTCAATATGAAAACATATTCTTGTCTCCATGTACAGTAATCATGCTGGTGACATATTACAGAGAACTGTGCGGAAACAGTCTGAAATAATAAAGTGTGCTGTTGGGGGAAAGAAAAAATCCAAAAACCGTGTGAACGAAACCTGTCACTGTGTGTCGCCCTGGGCAAGCCAGGGGACACAGGTCACAACAACACACACACCCCACATTCCCTGCAGGTACGCCAGCTAACCAGAAATCCTTGTTGCCTTCCTCCAGGGGCTGGTGTCCACACCAGGGGGTGGAGCCAGGCGGTTGGTGTCCACCCACCAAGGAGTTCACAGCCCTGGAGGCAGGAAGAAGCAGGCAGATAGAGTGTGGAGTTTGAAGAGAATGGAAGTCTAGCTGAGGGCTAGAGAGGAGTTCAGCCAGGGAGGAGGAGGTGGAAGGAAGTGAAGTGTAGTGGAGCTGAAGAAGAAAGCTGAAGTGACAGAGAAGTGAAAGTAGAGAAAGTGCAAAGTGGCAGTTTAGTACAGCCTGAAGTGGTCTGAGGCTGTGTGCCTGGACAGAGACAGCAAGGTCAGCAGACGGCGGAGATTGTCTGGAGTGGGACTGTTTGGAGGTTCCTGGAAGGACCACGGAGGCTGTGTGCCCGGGGGTCTGGAGCAGCGTGCAAAGGACAGTCAGCATCAGGGCAGGGGCCTCTCGGACCCCGGAAAGGCTAGGAGTCGCCAAATTTGCCGAATCCGTCAGTGAAGGGGACGTAGATCCCCCAACAACCAAGTCCCGATTGAAGGGAACAGCTCAACCATTACAGGGGAGACACCGCCACCGCCAAGGCACCAGTTTCCCCAGAGCCAGCGCCTGCGGGCAAAGTGTGGAGCTCCTCCGGCCCAGATTGTAGTCGGGGAGCGGGTAACCGGTGGGAATCCATCGCTACCAATAGACGTAACATAGGTGCAGGGAAGAGTGACCATCACCGTCACCTACCGGGAGTGCAGGTGCAGCCATCCGTGGGACCGTCCTACCAGCTGTTTGGTTTACCGTAAAAACTGTGTCCACGTCTCAGGCTGAGTGAGTACCACCGTGCTGCAAGGCACAGCGCTGCCCCCGCGTCCCTGCGCCCACCAGGCCCTGCACCTCCCAAACCATCACCGGGCCCCGGGATCACCAACCCCTGCCCACGGAGGGGCAACACAACTCCTGGCTGCTCCGCATCACCATCCCCGGGATCCCCGTATTGAGCAGCGGTGGTGAAATCACCACAACCGTGGGTGGCGTCACGAACTATAACAATCCCCACACTCAACAAACCCCCTTTCACTCACGGGCGAGGAGTGCCGCTCGAGAAACTCCCGGGATCCGGCCTACGGCTCGAGCCACCACTGAGCAGCGGCCGCCGGACCCGAGCAGAAGGGGGTGAGCATAGTGTGCTGACACCCTCCTCCCCGCCCGCGACAACTTGGCGTCACGAACAGGATCTTACCGCTCTGCCGTCTGGTAGAGGTGCGCCTTGTTACCGCCGGAGGTATCCGGCAGAAAAATTTCAGAAGCCGCCATCTTTGGCGCGAAAAGTTCCCGCTCGAGCGTCTTCTCGAGTAGTAGAGGCGCGAAGGCCGAAACCCCGCCCCGAGAGAGGAGGGGCTGGAAAGAGCTAAGGGGGACGCGATGGCGGCTGAACGCATGTAGCTGCAGCTATAAAAGCAGGGACGCCAGGACTCTGCAGCAATACTGGGTTCCTGGAAGGCACGATTGCCAAGATGTACGATTCAACTCCCAACGAAGAAGCCCCCGCGCCCGGCACGGCGACGTGGTTGAGGGACCGGACCGTCCCGCTGAGTAACCGTCTGCAGGCTCATATGCAACTCCTCCTGGAGGAGTGGGAGACCGACATGGCGGACGTGGTGGCTGCTATGTGGAGACGCGAGGCAGAAGAGGATTTGGAGGAGCGGGTAAGCGACCCACGCCCCTGTATTCCTGAGGGATCGGCCGTTGGAGCTGAGGGGCCCGGCCGGCTTCCGCTCACCCTACCTCTCTCCCTGCTACCCATAATAGCTGCTGCCGCCCCACCATTAGGCCCGCTACCTGCCCAACCGGTAGCTATACCCTGCCCAGCCGCTCCGGCGGACCAGCCGGCTGCAGACGTCCGGGACGTCCCTGAAGTACACCAGGGGAAACCGCTGGAACCGCGGCCCCTTAACAGCATGGTGCCAGAAGTCCCAGCAGTGACTGTGCCAGACCCTGAGCCCGGGACCGTGGCCTGGATGAGGGCCCGGGTGATTCAGTTCCACCAGAGTCAGCAGGAACAAATCCTTCAGATGATGGAGCAGTGGACCAGCGAAGTGGAGATGCTGACTACGACTGCCCCGAGGTACGGAGGGGGAATGGATGTAGTAGAACCGACTGGTGACCCACGTCCCTATGTCCTGCCTGGACCGGCCGCTGCGGCTGAGGGGCCCGGCCTAGTCTCGGCCTATGCATCACCCTTGCCGCTACTTATGGGGCGCCTCAGTGTAAGCTCGCCTAATCCGCTGCTCCGTGCTACCGCAGAAGAGGCTGAAGTGTTGGATGCTGGAGGCCAGGAGGCTGCGGCAGCTGGCGGCAACCCGCCTGACGCAGGAACAAGAGGTGATGACTCCTGCCCCAGCCTCGGGTCCGCTGTTGGGTTTGAAGAGGCAAGTGAGCGTTCCCGCTATGTAGGAGGCCCCGTGGTTGTCCATGCCCCGCGTACCGGTGAAAATGGGTACCGGGTGCCCCTGTTACCACAGGCATGTAAGTGCATGTTTGATGTGCTGGTGGCAGAGGAGGGGTCCGCCTCAGCAGAAAAGTATGAGTAGGGCAGCGGATGCCCGTAGCACCGTCCCCGTTGGGACCACCACTTTGTTTGTTGTTGAAAAGTTTGAAAAGTTTTGAAAGAATGATAAGGAAATGATTACCGAACAGTAACCAGATTATCTTTGTGATTTGCAACCGGCTGGAGCCGGCACCGTTGTCCCCGTGGGGACCGTTTAAAAAGTTTTGCATGGGAACTATCCATGGACAAGCCCGTGAACTGGCAGGGCAACCACAAACGTTAGTGGCTTGTAAATATGTTGTTTACCGTTACCGTTTTCCGCAATGCCGCCTCCGGAGAGGCAGGTTGGAGGGAGGGCCCTGAGCAGAGCAGGCTGGGGCCCAGCCACCAAAGGAACCGGTGGCTACCCTCTGGAGGGAAAGGACAGATCCCGCTCGGGTACCGTGTGCTGGACTGTGGGTCAAGGGGTGCTGCCTGGGCTTTAGGGGCAGCATCAGGGCCAGGTTGCTTGGGTGGGAGAGAGCGGAAACCGTAACCGTAAACCGTTTGCAACGTTTAAGAATGTGCCTCCCGATGTGGGATGATGTTATAATATATATGTGTTTATTCTTTTTACTTTTACAGAAAAATAAAACTGGTGTTGGACGGGCAGCCCGAGGACGGTCTGCATTTTGCTAAGGGGGAATGTGTCGCCCTGGGCAAGCCAGGGGACACAGGTCACAACAACACACACACCCCACATTCCCTGCAGGTACACCAGCTAACCAGAAATCCTTGTTGCCTTCCTCCAGGGGCTGGTGTCCACACCAGGGGGTGGAGCCAGGCGGTTGGTGTCCACCCACCAAGGAGTTCACAGCCCTGGAGGCAGGAAGAAGCAGGCAGATAGAGTGTGGAGTTTGAAGAGAATGGAAGTCTAGCTGAGGGCTAGAGAGGAGTTCAGCCAGGGAGGAGGAGGTGGAAGGAAGTGAAGTGTAGAGGAGCTGAAGAAGAAAGCTGAAGTTACAGAGAAGTGAAAGTAGAGAAAGTGCAAAGTGGCAGTTTAGTACAGCCTGAAGTGGTCTGAGGCTGTGTGCCTGGACAGAGACAGCAAGGTCAGCAGACGGCGGAGATTGTCTGGAGTGGGACTGTTTGGAGGTTCCTGGAAGGACCACGGAGGCTGTGTGCCCGGGGGTCTGGAGCAGCGTGCAAAGGACAGTCAGCATCAGGGCAGGGGCCTCTCGGACCCCGGAAAGGCTAGGAGTCGCCAAATTTGCCGAATCCGTCAGTGAAGGGGACGTAGATCCCCCAACAACCAAGTCCCGATTGAAGGCAACAGCTCAACCATTACAGGGGAGACACCGCCACCGCCAAGGCACCAGTTTCCCCAGGGCCAGCGCCTGCGGGCAAAGTGTGGAGCTCCTCCGGCCCAGATTGTAGTCGGGGAGTGGGTAACCGGTGGGAATCCATCGCTACCAATAGACGTAACATAGGTGCAGGGAAGAGTGACCATCACCGTCACCTACCGGGAGTGCAGGTGCAGCCGTCCGTGGGACCGTCCTACCAGCCGTTTGGTTTACCGTAAAAACTGTGTCCACGTCTCAGGCTGAGTGAGTACCACCGTGCTGCAAGGCACAGCGCTGCCCCCGCGTCCCTGCGTCCACCAGGCCCTGCACCTCCCAAACCATCACCGGGCCCCGGGATCACCAACCCCTGCCCACGGAGGGGCAACACAACACCTGGCTGCTCCGCATCACCATCCCCGGGATCCCCGTATTGAGCAGCGGTGGTGAAATCACCACAACCGTGGGTGGCGTCACGAACTATAACAATCCCCACACCCAACAAACCCCCTTCCACTCACGGGAGAGGAGTGCCGCTCGAGAAACCCCCGGGATCCGGCCTACGGCTCGAGCCACCACTGAGCAGCGGCCGCCGGACCCGAGCAGAAGGGGGTGAGCGTAGTGTGCTGACACCCTCCTCCCCGCCCGCGACAACTGCACTGTATGAACTTGGATTTTGGTTAAAAAATATATAAAAAGTGTTGTAGAAACAAGGACAAATGCCAAAGTTTATTATATGTTCATATCCTACCTCTGCCGAAAATGAATGAACTTATAATGAGTTTTGTTATGAAAAACAAGTAATACAATTTGAAATAATCTTAGAGTGTAGAACAGTATAACTAAACTCTTCTGGCTTGCAGGTGTAAATATTTATCAGGCACAACTACCATGAAAGTGCCCTATCTAAATTCAAACTACAAGTTTAAAGGTCTTGGTCACCTTATTTTTATTTTAACCAATGTTTTGGGGTATTGGCAGACAAAAACAGGAAAGGGCCCCTGTGTAAGAACAACATGAGGGTCTTTGGTAGTCCCTTAGCGCATCATAATGCACACATCCATCACACATCCATCTGCTTTGGAGGCAGAATTGGGCCTCCTTACCTCTTGGACCTCTGTTTGGCTGTACAGGTGGCACCAATAGTATGTGTGACTCTGATTTGAGGACATAATTATGTAGCACATACTAATATATACTGTAGGTAATACAGGATCACCTCCTTTATTTGTTATTGCAGCCTTCCAGACTGCACTAGCAGTGATCGAGCATGTGACCTGACCTGTCCATCAATCTCCTACAACTGAAAACAGCTTTCCCATGTGCAGTGTTTCGACTGGAAGACGATAATGAAAAGGTCTGGTCACATGCTCCTCCATCAGCAGCTATTTTGAGAGCAGTAACTCAATGCTGAAAGCCGCACTAACAAAATTGGGTCCCCAACATAGTCAGGTTTTACTACCTTGGATAGTCATGCCTTATATAGACTCAAAAGAAGGGGCCAAAGGTTTTTCATATGGGATTTATTATTTGAGAGCCTTACTTTGGTCATATACCAAGGCATTAGGGACAGTCATATAGTGTGCATTTTTTTGCATGCAGTATTTTAAACGCCCAGCATCCTATCATAGCATCATAGTAGTTACAGCAGCCATGGTTATTATTGTGCTTGCTCCAAACCCACACTTCTTAACACATGATGGTGCTGCACCTAGTACATGATGTTACTGAGTAACATGGAGACCCATTTCAGGTAATGATACTGTTGCTGTTCTTATCTGATTTGCCAATATTTGAGATGCTGACTTGGGCTCAGGTGATGCACGTTGAGCGGTCGTGACATGTGCCATGCCTTTCAGAAGCGTACTTTGCACCAGATGCTCCAATCCCAAGCAAAAATTTTGGAAGAGGGCTTTGCGTTCTGGAGGAAGGAGAAACTAAAAGAGGCCAGATATGAAGGAGTAGATCCAACGGTGGACATACCGCAAGTGCAGCCAATTCAGCTACAAGTGGGGAGGAGAAGAGGAGCTCATTGACTTTAAACCATAGCAATAACAGTATACCAAAAACTGCTCTCTCATCTCCCTATGAAAATTTTCCATGGACATATCTGATACACTGACCTTCTCAATGAATGTGCTCATGAATGTAATTAATTACCGTATTTGCCTTTTTATACCTGGTCTTTAAAAGGCCTCAAACTCAGGACCTGTAGTGTGGAAGGCAGAAATGCTAACAGTGAGCCACAGGTTGCACATATAAACAACTTATGACAGAATATTTTCTGCGTAAAGATCTAATTTTTATTCTTCTTTATAGTCATATTGTACTGGTACATACAGTGCAGGTAATATTGTAAATATCACTACATTTAAGTAAAGAAAAAAAGATGATTTACATTTGTTTTGCATAATGTGATTATTTTCACCCATATTGTCATCCATATGCAGTTGTACATTTTTATGGTATTTGGTTTTTTATGAATAACAATAAATAGTAAAAGGCTAAATACAGTTTCCTATGATAACAAAAGTAATTGATCTGGTATCCCAAATGTGATCTGTTTTTTGCACTCCCATTGACTTAGTGCTCATTCAGATGAGCTTATTAAATATACGTGATGTCCAAAGCAGATTGCATATAGAGATAGTACAAGGACCAATGCATGTCATTCACATAAACCTCTTTTACACACATGCTCTGTGTTTCAACAATTGCAGCATGTACTAATATGAATTGCATTTCATATCAAAAACCAGTAAAAGGCTATGTGCGCACTTACCGGATTTTGCCGCGGATTTTTCGCGGATTTGCTGCATGTTTCGCTGCAGAAAATGTTCATAACATCTCTGCAGTGAATCACCAGCAAATCCTATGGAGAAAAAAAATCCTGTGCGCACTGGGCGGAATTTGACAGCTGCATGTTTTGCTGCGGGAATCCCGCAGCAAAAACAAGTGCATGTCACTTCTTTTCCGCACATCGCTGCGGGATTTCCCTCCATTGACTCAATGTTAATCATGAAATCCCGCAGGGAATAACGCAGGCAGCAAATTCTGTGCGGTTCACTGCGTTTTCCAAATTAATTTTTTCTTTTTTTTTTTTTTCTTCAATGTGCTTTATTGCATTGAATGCAATAAAGCACATCCCAACCCGCACGCGGCAAAACCGCGGCAATACCGCGAATAATACCGCGGTAAAACCACGGCAAACCGCGGCAAACCACATGCGGTTTTCGGGTGCGGTTTCCCGCGGTTTTTTACTGCAGGTGCGGTAATCTTTGAGAGCATGCGGAATTTACACAAGGAAATTTCATTTCCCAGTGCGCACAGAGCCTAAGGCTAGTTTCACACTTGCGCTATTTTGATGCAAACGGAATCCGTCACTAATGTAGTACAGTTCATTTATTTACAGTGGAAGCGCGTTACTATGGCGCCTGTGTGTGTCATGCAGTACCCGCTTGTGTCCACACGATGTCGCGCTTCCACTGTAAATAAATGAACTGTACTACATTAGTGACGGATTCCGTTTGCGTCATAATAGCGCAAGTGTGAGTGAGCCCTTATTCAATGATGCAAAATTCTGAATCACATATGGGATACCATTCACATGTCATGTTTTTTCATAGATCCATTATAGTTGTTAATATAGGAAAGTAGTTAGCCTTTCATTATTTATTAATTTGTTCATGCAAAAACTGGATGCAATATACATACAAATGGCATACGGATTTAAAAGACACTGACACAGATTTATTACAGATGAAAAATCATGTTTTTTTCGTCACTGATTATGCCCTAGAAGGCAAAAGCAAGACAGCACAATATTTTTTACATAAAAACAATGTGAAATCAATGTGAGATAGTATGCTTGCTTGTCACAAGAGACTGTATTGCGTTTTTGTATAATCCTTTTTGAGATGGGTGAAATTGTTAAAAAAAATAAAAATCTCTAAAATCCTGAGATATTTAACTGTCTAACTCACAAAATGATACATGTCACAAATATACAACAAATATATAACTAGCTGTAGTACCCAGGCCCAGGCGTTGCCCGGGAGAAAAACATCTCTCAGTCTCTCTCCCAGACTCTGTCTATCTGTCTCTCTGTCTGTCTCTTTCCCTGTCTGTCTCTTTCCATGTGTGTCTCTGTTTCTGTCCATGTCTGTCTGTCTGTGTCTATCTCTGTCTGTCTGTGTATCAGTCTCTCTGTCTGTCACTCTCTCTGTGTCTGTCTGTCTCTATCTTTGTCTGTGTCTGTCTCTCTGTATCTCTGTGTCTGTCTGTCTGTCGTCTCTTTCCCTGCCTGTCTCGTTCCAGGTCTGTCTCTCTCCCCGTCTTTCTCTTTCCCCGTTTGTCTCTTTCCCCGTCTGTCTCTTTCCCCGTCTCTTTCCCTGTCTGTCTCTCTCCCTCTCTTTCCTTGTCTCTGTCTCTTTCCCTGTCTCCTTCCCTGTCTCTTTCCCTGTCTCTTTCCATGTCCTTTTCTTTGTCTCTGTCTCTTTTGCTGTTTTTGTGTCTTTCGCTGTTTTTTTGTCTTGCTCCCCCTCTGTCTCGTTCCCCGTGTGTCTTGTTCCCCACCTGTCTCTTTCCCCACCTGTCTCTTTCCCTGCCTGTCTCTTTCCCTGTCTGTCTCTTTCCCTGTCAGTCTCTTTCCCCGTCAGTCTCTTTCCTCATCTATCACTTTCCCCATCTGTTTCTTTCCAGGTCTGTCTCTTTCCAGGTCTGTCTCTTTCCAAGTCTGTCTCTTTCCAAGTCTGTCTCTGTCTCTTTCCCTGTCTCTTTCCTTGTCTCTCTCCGTGTCTCTTTCCGTGTCTCTGTCTCTTTCTCTGTCTCTTTCCCTGTCTCTTTCCCTGTTGTCTCTTTCCCTTTCTCTTTCCTTGTCTCTTTCCCTGTCTCTGCCTCTTTCCCTGTCTCTTTCTTTGTCTCTTTCCCTATCCTTTTCTTTGTCTCTGTCTCTTTCCCTGTCTCTGTCTCTTTCCCTGTCTCTTTCTCTGCCTGTCTGTCTGTCTCTTTCCCTGTCTGTGTCTCTGTCTGTCTCTTTCCCTGTCTGCCTGTCTCTTTCCCTGTCTGTGTCTGTCTGTCTCTGTCTACCTCTGTCTTTTTGACTGTCTGTCTCACTCTCTCTTTTCCTCTCTGTCTGTCTGTCTCTGTCTGTCTCTTTCCTTGTCTGTCTCTATCCATCTCCCCACCAACATCACATTACCTCACACATAAGCTTTTTATGCTATAAATGTTGTTCCTATAGTAACTAATCACAGCTCCTATTAATAACCTGCAGCTCGCAGCTCCATTGACTTTAATACAGGCAGGTTTTTTGAAGAGTAACTGTAAAGCGCGGGGTTAAATTTTCCCATCAAATCATAGTCTATCACGTTCCCTGAGTCACATGGGGCATCTGTGCAAAATTTCATGATTGTAAATGCGATTGTGCGGATTCCTTTAGTGGACATACACACACACATACATACATACGCACACATACTGTACATACACTCAGCTTTATATATTAAATTACTTTTTATTTATTTTTTTGAATATTTGTTTTACTATCTACATTTTACACAGCACATCAATATAGTGCCCTGTTGCAGGTGCTGGCTTTTTTGTTGCTTACCTAAATAGCAGTATTATTTTTGGAAAGAGGGTTATAGTTGTTAAAAAAAATATGAAAAAAAATAAAAAGTAGACATTTATCTGTGCATTTTTGTTTGCACACATCTGTTTAAATAGCTCAATTTTACAACTGTATATGCCACACCTATACTGGAGCCTACTACCCCATTTTGTGGATTCCCAGCTTGTGGAAGCACAAATGTTCTCTTTCAAATAATATGTAGCCTTACAAAAATTGTGGATTATCCTTGGGCACACACACAAAATAAAGAAATGGGGATTACAATTTCTGAGTATCCTATAAAGCTACTTTTGCCACTGACTGTAAAAGTTACTTAGCATTTTGAATAAAGTTATTTAGTTATACATATTTTTATATTATTTATCATTAAATTACTGCCCTGATAAAGAGACAATAAATGTAGAAATCAATGAAAAAAATAGAAATGAAAAGCAGATGCTTGATTATTTGTTAACCTGTAATGACTTTTGCAAGAACACTAAAGCCAAAATCATGTCAAATCATTGGCAAATGATGGGGTACAGTTTTCACCATGACTTTTTCCAAGTTTGTTATGGTGGTGGCGTGGTGGGCCATTAGTAAATGAGTATGGGCAAGTCTTGTTTGGTGTCAGTTGCAGTAAGAAAAATGTTTCTACTCCCTTCTAGTTGGAGTCAAAGCCACTATCCTATAACAGTACTTAAAAATTATTGTCCAGGACTATATTGTTTGTTTTTAACCCCTTCACCCCCGGCCACTAAAACACCCTAATGACCGGGCCATTTTTTACAATTCTGACCAGCGTCACTTTGACAGGTTATAACTCTGGAACGCTTCAACGGATCCTGGCGATTCTGAGATTGTTTTTTCATGACATATTGTACTTCATGTCAGTGGTAAATTTAGGCCGATATTTTTTGCGTTTATTTGTGAAAATTTAGGAAATTTGGCGAAAATTTTGAAAATTTCGCAATTTTCAAACTTTGAAAATTTATGCCCATAAATCTGAGAGATATGTCACACAAAATAGTTACTAAATAACATTTCCCACTTGTCTACTTTACACCAGCGCAATTTTCGAAACAAATTTTTTTTCCGTTAGGAAGTTAGAAGGGGTCAAAGGTCATCAGCAAATTCTCATTTTTCCAACAAAATTTACAAAATAATTTTTTTTAGGGACCACATTACATTTGAGGTGACTTTGAGAGGCCGAGGTGACAGAAAATACCCAAAAGTGACCCCATTCTAAAAACTACACCCCTCACACTGCTCAAAACCACATCCAATAAGTTTATTAACCCTTTAGGTGCTTCACAGGAACCAAAGCAATGGGGAAGGAAAAAATGAAAATTTTACTTTTTAACACAAAAATGTTACTTTAGCCATAAAATTTTCATTTTTACAAGGGAGAAAAGAGAAAGTACACAATACAATTTATTGTCATGTTCTCCTGAGTACGCTGATACCCTATATGTGGTAAAAATCAATTGTTTGGGCGCACGGCAGAGCTCGGAAGGGAAGGAGCGCCATTTGAATTTTTGAACGCAAAATTAGCTGCACTCATTAGTGGACGCCATGTCGGGTTTGAAGACCCCCTGAGGTGCCTAACCAATGGAGCTCCCCCACAAGTGACCCCATTTTGGAAACTAGAGCCCTCAAATAATTTTTCTAGATGTTTGGTGAGCACTTTGAACCCCTGGGGGCTTCACAGAAGTTTATAGCGTTGAGCCGTGAAAAGAAAAAAATTTTTTTTTACCACAAAACGGTTGCTTCAACTAGGTAGCTTTTTTTTTCACAAGGGTAACAGGAAAAAATGCACCATAAAATGTATTGTGCATTTTCTCCTGAGTACGCAGATACCTCATATGTGGTGGAAATCAAATGTTTGGACACACAGCAGTGCTCGGAAGGCAAGGAGCGCCATTTGAATTTTTGAGTGCAAAATTAGCTGCACCTGTTAGCGGACGCCATGTCGGGTTTGAAGACCCCCTGAGGTGCCTAAACAATGGAGCTCCCCCACAAGTGACCCCATTTTGGAAACTAGAGCCCTCAAATAATTGTTCTAGATGTTTGGTGAGCACTTTGAACACCTGTGGGCTTCACAGAAGTTTATAGCGTTGAGCCGTGAAAAGAAAAAAATTTTTTTTTACAACAAAACGGTTGCTTCAACTAGGTAGCTTTTTTTTTCACAAGGGTAACAGGAAAAAATGCACCATAAAATGTATTGTGCATTTTCTCCTGAATACACAGATACCTCATATGTGGTGGAAATCAAATCTTTGGACACACGGCAGTGCTCGGAAGGCAAGGAGCGCCATTTGAATTTTTGAGTGCAAAATTAGCTGCACTCATTAGCGGACGCCATGTGGGGTATGAAGACCCCCTGAGGTGCCTAAACAATAGAGCTCCCCCACAAGTCACCCCATTTTGGAAACTAGAGCCCTCAAATAATTTTTCTAGATGTTTGGTGAGCATTTTGAACACCTAAGGGCTTCACAGAAGTTTATAGCGTTGAGCCGTGAAAAGAAAAAAAATTTTTTTTACCAC
The DNA here is from genome assembly GCF_048569485.1 of Anomaloglossus baeobatrachus. Lineage (NCBI taxonomy): Eukaryota > Metazoa > Chordata > Amphibia > Anura > Aromobatidae > Anomaloglossus > Anomaloglossus baeobatrachus. Next base: position 397,032,701 of record NC_134358.1, read on the forward strand.
AAAACGGTTGCTTCAACTAGGTAGCTTTTTTTTTCACAAGGCTATCAGGAAAAAATGCACCATAAAATGTATTGTGCATTTTCTCCTGAGTACGCAGATACCTCATATGTGGTGGAAAGTAATTGTTTGGGCGCATGGCGGGGCTCAGAAGAGAAGGAGCGCCATTTGACAGCAAAATTGGTTGGAATCATTAGCGGACGCCATGTCACGTTTGGAGACCCCCTATGGTGCCTAAACAGTGGAGATCCCCCACAAGTGACACCATTTTGGAAACTAGAGCCCTCAAATAATTTTTCTAGATGTTTGGTGAGCACTTTGAACACCTGGGGGCTTCACAGAAGTTTATAGCGTTGAGCCGTGAAAAGAAAAAAAATGTTTTTTACCACAAAACGGTTGCTTCAACTAGGTAGCTTTTTTTTTCACAAGGCTATCAGGAAAAAATGCACCATAAAATGTATTGTGCATTTTCTCCTGAGTACGCAGATACCTCATATGTGGTGGAAAGTAATTGTTTGGGCGCATGGCGGGGCTCAGAAGAGAAGGAGCGCCATTTGACAGCAAAATTGGTTGGAATCATTAGCGGACGCCATGTCACGTTTGGAGACCCCCTATGGTGCCTAAACAGTGGAGATCCCCCACAAGTGACACCATTTTGGAAACTAGAGCCCTCAAATAATTTTTCTAGATGTTTGGTGAGCACTTTGAACACCTGGGGGCTTCACAGAAGTTTATAGCGTTGAGCCGTGAAAAGAAAAATTTTTTTTTTTACCACAAAACGGTTGCTTCAACTAGGTAGCTTTTTTTTCACAAGGGTAACAGGAAAAAATGCACCATAAAACGTATTGTGCAATTTCTCCTGAGTACGCAGATACCTCATATGTGGTGGAAAGTAATTGTTTGGGCGCATGGCGGGGCTCAGAAGAGAAGGAGCGCCATTTGACTTTTCAAACGCACAGACGCAGTGCACTGATCGGCCGCTGCAGGACGCACGGTCGGATGCGATAAAAAAAAGCGTCGGGGATACGTAAAAAAAAAAGTCACGCCAAAAATTGACCATGGATGCAGATACGTTATGTCCATCCCTGATCAGCGCTTGGTGGGATGCACGGACGGATGCGATACAAAAAGCGTCGCAAATACGGAAAAAAGTCACGCCAAAAATTGAGCAGGGATGCCGATCCGTTATCTGCATCCCTAATCAGCGCTCGGCGGGACGCACGGATGGATGTGATACAAAAAGCGTCGTGAATACGGAAAAAAGTCACGCCAAAAACTGACCACGGATGCAGATCCGTTATCTGCATCCCTGATCAGCGCTTGGCGGGACGCACGGACGGATGCGATACAAAAAGCGTCGTGAATACGGAAAAATGTCACGCCAAAAATTGACCATGGATGCCGATCCGTTATCTGCATCCCTGATCAGCGCTTGGCGGGACGCACGGACGGATGCGATACAAAAAGCGTCGGGGATACGGAAAAAAAAATCACGCCAAAAATTGAGCAGGGATGCTGATCCGTTATCTGCATCCCTGATCAGCGCTTGGCGGGACGCACGGACGGATGCGATACAAAAAGCGTCGGGGATACGGAAAAAAAAATCACGCCAAAAATTGAGCAGGGATGCCGATCCGTTATCTGCATCCCTGATCAGCGCTCGGCGGGACGCACGGACGGATGAGGTGTAAAAATGGACAGGGGATACGGAAAAAAAAAAAAAAGTTATACTCACAGTACCCAGAGGACTAGCAGGAGGATCACTGACCAGAAGAGCTGCAGAGGAACAGATGGCAGAGAGATGGACAGCTTTACAGGAGCAGCAGGCAGATCAGCAGAATGCCCAGGAAGGACCCAGCGATGGACGCAGATGTGATCAGGCCGGTGAAGACAGGTAAGAGGACGTCGGGGGAGAGCAGAGTGGGAGAGGGGGGCGTGAGAGCAGAGGGGGGGGTGAGAGCAGAGGGGGAGAGCAGAGGGGGAGGGGGGAGAGCAGAGGGGGAGACCGGAGAGGGAGCTGCAGAAGAAGAATAGAGATAATGGGGGAGGCAGTCAGATCGTGGGGGGACCGGATCGGGATGTCAGGGGGGGGAGGGGGCCGGTTGGGGGGAGCAGATCGCGGGGGGGGGGCACGGCAGGGGCTATCACGGCAGCGCGCAGGGGCACCATGGGAGCGCGCACGGGCTGCAAAGTGAGCACAGTACTCACGTGCAGCAGATCGCAGATCGCAACAGGGAAGCACATTGGCAGGGGGCAGATCGCGGCAGGGAAGCACATGGCAGGGGGCAGATCACAGCAGGGAAGCACATAGCAGGGGGCAGATCGCAGCAGGGCGGCACATCAGGGAGCATGCAGGGGCCATCACGGGAAGCGCGCAATACTCACGTGGAGCCGGAGCGGCGGTGACATTGGCGGCGGCAGCAGCGGTGGCGTGGTACCACAAGTACCAGCCACTGCACGCTGCAGACATGTTGGGGGAGGGCTCACAGGCCAGCACAGGCCTGGGGAGGGCGGCCACCGGCAGATCAGACCGCCCCACTGCACACTGATTGGAGCGATTGCGCGTCATCGCACGATCGCTCCAATCAGTGCTGCAGGGGCTGGGGGCGACATGTTTGAGGTCCACCTATGATATGCTGCTGCAGCTGCGGCATCTCATAGCTGGATCTCACAGGATCGCACTAATTCGGGCATTATTTTTGCCGAAATTAGTGCGATCGATGTGGTTGGCGGTTCAGATTTGAATAGCCAATCACATCGATCGTCGATAGGGGGTGGCGATGCCGCCCCCCCTGGGGTCAAGCAAAGGTCCCCTGCTGTAAGAAACAGCAGGGGACATCATTTGAAAGCCGTTGCTATGGCCACGGCAATCAAATGAAGTTCAGGCCGTAAAATTACGTCCCTGGTCGTTAAGTCACGTTAAAATAGGACGTAATTTTACGACCCGCGGTCGTGAAGGGGTTAATGGACCTAAGAAATTATACACAGGAAGTTTATAACTGCCTGACTTCCCTGTGCAGTGCTGATCTCTGTTGGCTCAGAGCAGTCACAAACTGTTCCTGCCGGCAATCCTGGGCCTTCCGGTGATGTCAAGCTAACAAAGCAGCTGCTTCTCTTCTCTTCTGCTCTGTTGACAAGACGTTACTGCTGATATCATTCTGATTGATAGCTGCTGCCTAAGGGCGGCTTTGCACACTACGACATCGCAGGTGCGATGTCGGTGGGGTCAAATCGAAAGTGACACACATCCGGCGTCACTTGCGATGTCATAGTGTGTAAATCCTAGATGATACGATTAACGAGCTCGAAAGCGTCGTTATCGTATCATCGGTGCAGGCTCCGACATTTCCATAATGCCGGTGCCGCGACAGGTACGATGTAGTTCCTGGGGCAGCACACATCACTGTGTGTGAAGCCGCAGGAGCGAGGAACATCTCCTACCTGCCTCCAGCAGCTATGCGGAAAGAAGGAGGTGGGCGGGATGTTTACATCCTGCTCATCTCTGCCCCTCCGCCGCCATTGGCCGCCTGCCGTGTGACGTCGCTGTGACGCCGCATGACCCGCCCCCTTAGGAAGGAGGCGGGTCGCCGGCCAGAGCGACGGTCGCAGGGCAGGTGAGTGCATGTGAAGCTGGCATAGCGATAATTATCGCTACGCCAGCTATCACAAGATATCGTACCTGCGACAGGGGCGGGGACTATCGCGTGCGACATCGCAGCATCGGCTTGCGATGTCGCAACGTGCAAAGCCTGCCTAACTGTGGAGCCTAACTGGAGCCAGCTGTCAATCAGCATTAGATCAGCGTCACACTCCTTCTACAGAATGGCCTAGAAGAGCTGCTCTGTTGACGTGAGGTCAAATGAAGCAGCAGAATCACCTGCAGGAGCAGTCCATGATCTTCCTAAGCTGACACCAGGCAGAACACCCAAATAGTTAACAACTACCTGGCTGTCAGTTCTCAGTACCATGAGAAAAAATAAAATAGGGGTTTTACCATCTGAAACACAGAAAAAAACAGAAATATAGAAATTTTTGCAAATTTATTAAACAAGAATAACTGAAATATCCCATGGTAATAAATATTCAGACCCTTTGCTCAGACACTCATATTTAAGTCCCATGCTGTCCATTTCCTTGTGTTCCTCCTTGAGATGGTTCTACTCCTTCATTGGAGTCTAGCTGTGTTTAATTAAACTGATAAGACTTTTATTTGGAAAGGCACACACCTGTCTATATAAGACCTCACAGCTCACAGTGCATGTCAGACCAAATGAGAATCATGAGGTCAAAGACACTGCCCAAGGAGCTCAGAGACTCCACACTGATGAGGGGCAAATACCCCAAAACAGCTGTCTGTGGATGGATACCATGTTTGACATAGGTGGTCTCCTTGACTGGAGACTGCCCTTCCCGTGGTTGGTCCTTTCCAGTGAAAGACCTGGCTAGTTTCCTGCCAGCGTTGAGAAACATGTGATGGTGTCTCCGCAGGCTTTCTTGTTTTGAATATTTCCTAGGGGGCATTGCTCTAGAATCACTGCGTTGAGAAACACATGATGATGCCTCTGCGGTGTTGGATGTTGATCTCCCTAAGGTCAACCATCCTTGCTTATGTAGTCTTCTACTAGGTATTTCTCACACTAGCCAGTTTCCTACTCCACACTGATGAGGGGCAAATACCCCGAAACAGCTGTCTGTGGATGGATACCATGTTGGGCATAGGTAGTCTCCTTGACTGGAGACTGCGCTTCCCATGGTTGTTCCTTCCCGGTGAAAGACCTGGCTAGTTTCCTGCCAGCGTTGAGAAACATGTGATGGTGTCTTCGCAGGCTTTCTTGTTTTGAATATTTCCCAGGGGCATTGCTCTAGAATCACTGCGTTGAGAAACACATGATGGTGTTTCCGTCGTGTTGGATGTTGATCTCCCTAAGGTCAACCATCCTTGCTTATGTAGAATTGTGGCAAGGCACAGATCTGGCCAAGGTTAAAAAAGCATTTCTGCTGTACCAAAGGTTCCTAAGACCACATTTTCCTCCATAATTCTTAAAATTAAGACGTTTGGGAGCACCAGAACTCTTCCTACACCTGCCCATCCAGCCAAACTGAGCAATCGTGGGAGAATTGCCTTGGTGAGAGAGGTAAAGAAGAACCCCACGCTGAGCTCCAGAGATGCAGTAGGGAGATGGGAGAAAATTCCACAAAGTTAACTATCACTGTAGACCTCCACCAGTCAGGGTTTTATGGCACAGTGGCTTGATGGAAGCCTCTCCTCAGTGCAAGACATATGAAAGCCTGCATACAGTTTGCATAAAAACACATGAAGGACTCCCAGACTATGAAAAATAAGATTCCCTGGTCTGATGAGACGAAGATAGAATTTTTTGGTGATAATTGTAACCGGTATGGGTGGAGAAAACCAGGCACTGCTCATCATCTGCCCAATACAATCCCAACAGTGAAACATGGTGGTGGCAACATCATCTTATGGGGGTGTTTTTCAGCTGCAGGGACAGGACGACTGGTTGCAATTGAAGGAAAGATGAATGCGGCCAAGTACAGAGATATTCAGGAAGAAAGCTTTTCCAGAGTGCTCTGGACCTGGCCAAGGGTTCACCTTCCAACAAGACAATGACCCTAAGTACACAGCTAAAATAACAGAGGAGTGGCTTCAGAACACCTCTGTGACCATTCTTGACTGGCCCAGCCAGAGCCCTGACCTAAACCCAATTGAACATCTCTAGAGAGACCTGAAAATGGCTGTCCACCAACGTTCACCATCCAACCTGATGGAACTGGAGAGGATCTGCAAGGAAGAATGGCAGAGGATCCCCAAATCCAGGTGTGAAAAACGTGTTGTGTCATTCCCAAGAAGACTCATGGCTGTACTAGCTCCACTCAATACTGAGCAAAGCGTCTGCATACTTATAACCATGTGATATTTCAGTTTTTCTTGTTTAATAAATTTGCAAAAACTTCTACATTTCTGTTTTGTTCTGTCAAGATGAGGTGCAGAGTGTACATTAATGAGAAAAAAAATTAACTTTTTTGAATTTACCAAATGGCTGCAATGAAACAAAGTGAAAAATTTAAAAGGGGTGTGAATACTTTCCGTACTTTCTGTACTCACTATATGTTACATATAAATTACATAACCATAAATTTCCTAACGTTAGCATCTCTCCATTCAATTCAAAGGCGCTCTAAAAATTATATCACTTGCTAATTATGAATCCAAAGCAGTATATCACTTGGTATAAGGCTTTCTTGCTTTCCTTGGTGATGACTATACTGAACTGACACTTCTGTCAACCCTCACTTCTAAGAAGTAACATCCTTCAGAGAATCACTGTTAAATTTGCTACCTTCAAGATGCCACTTACTTAAACTTGTCAAGTAATCTTTCCCTTCAATACTTTAAAAGATCCATATAAATTAATAATGCAGTGTAAAAGCAATTACTCAGATAACTTAATATATACAAATCCTTTATAAAAAAAAAAACATATGAAAATACTAGTTTGGTTCTATCCAGGATGAAGATTGTAAAGTTTTCTGAATGTGGATTTTTATGACAAACAGATTTTGGCGCATTTCATCAGTATCTGCATTTTTACTGGACATATACTAGCATGGATGTGTTACAAGTCGCTAAGTGAAAAACCTATACAGTCTGGAAAGGTTAGTAACTGCATAAAACATGACATTTCATACACTCTTCTTCAATTATTTCTCTAAAAGAAGTAATTTAGAGCTTACTTGTAATTTGTTTTCAATCCCTAGGGATAGTCACAGTATTACTGGAGGAAAATTAGGTTTTGTTGGGATTTAAGGGCGTAATATATAAGGATGAGCCAGCATTTATCCTAAATACCGTCATCAATGATAGACATAAATAGGCTGGAGCTCAATTAGTTTTTGTTTTTTCTTCTCAATATCTTCCATTTATTAAAGCTTCCAATAAATTAAAGAAGTTGTCCGGTCAGAAGTTATTGATTGATATTTTCTAGAATGGGAGCTGCTCTGCAGTACCTGGCACAGGGTGCTATGCATCACAACTCCATTCAATGTCTTTATATCTGACCACTGGCCGGGCTTATGGCAGCTAATCAGTGTGGGTCATGGAGATCATATGCCCACTAACCTGATATTGATGACCTATGCTAAGCATCATTATCTTCTCACCGAATAATGCCTTTAGGCTGCATTATTTACCTTGTGGTTCCAAACCAAATCCTTTACCTGTTTTGGGTCTTGTTAAACAAAAAAAGTCTCAAGAATGAGCATATGCAAATATACCTCCAAGTAGGTGACTTTAAAATGTAGTGTGTGTTCCTGTAGCGACTCTTAAATAAGGATTCAAATTGGAGTTGATTGTATCAAATTACACAATGCCACGATTCCTCCTTTATGTGACTGTTTCCTGCACTATAGATTGCAGTTGTACTGAGCTGTCGGTATGCTGATTGACAGCTCTGTTGTCCAATCTAGTGCAGGGGCCTGCTAATGCCGGTTTCACACATCCGGCTTTTTGCCGTTTTGCCGGATGCGGCGCTCTCCCGTACAGTTAATACAGTACAATGACAGCGCTGTAACTTCCGGGTCACATGCGCCGGTCACATGACAGCATGTGACCGGCGCTTGTTGCGCTGTCATTGTACTGTATTAACTGTACGGGAGAGCGCCGGATCCGGCAAAACGGCAAAAAGCCGGATGTGTGAAACCGGCCTAAGCTGTTGAAGTGTTCAGTGTCAGCTGAGCAGTCCAATTTGAGACTGGGAGGTTCTGGGTTTTCCAGGTGTGTCCTGTTCAGTTTTACTGCCCCACTATTTAGCTGAGCAGTCAGTTCTAGAAAACTGACAATATTATTCTTTTGTGAGTTGTGGTAGTTGGCCTCTTGTATCTGTGCTCTGGGAATTGTTTTTTGCTGCCTCACTATTGACTTTGCTTGACCATCTTTTTGCCTTGTCCCTCTGCTCTGATCAACTACCTTCCAGTTAATTTGACTCTGGATTGTGACTTGACTATACCTCTGCCTATCCCCCTTATTCTTGATGTGATTTCCTGGTACCTGACCCCAGAACGTTTGACTATTTTGCCTCACACCTTACCCATGTAAAGACTAGCAAAACACACACCTTTTTTTAGCCCCATTTCACTTAATAACTTTCCTATTTTGATAACCTTGGTATATCTTTCATGTCACCTCATACCTATATAGTGGGTATACAACAAGCTTAGACATTGGGAGTTGACTGACAAGGTTCTTCTGATGTCAGTTTTGCATTTTCAGTGGGACAGATCAAGGAGGTTGCCTAGTATGACCAATGTTAAATAGTTATTCAGAGTTTAGTTTCCTAGACTAATGTAACTATTAAATCTGTCCACAGATTTTTGCCAGCTCATCTGAAAGCAGCATGATATAGGCAAAGAGACTCTGAATTCAATTATGTACTGGGTGCATTAGTTGTGATATGCTTATACAGTCATGGCCAAACGTTTTGAGAATGCTACAAATATTAATTTTTACAAAGTCTACTGCTTAAGTTTTTCTAATGGCAATTTGCATATACTCCAGAATGTCATAAAGAGTGATCAGCTTAACAGCAATTACTTGCAAAGTCAATATTGGCTAAGAAAATGAACTTTAACCCCCAAAACATATTTGAACATCATTGCATTCCTGCCTTAAAAGGAGCAGCTAACATTGTTTTAGTGATTGTTCCATTAACACAGGTGTGGGTGTTGATGAGGACAGGGCTGGCGATCAATCAGTCATGATTAAGTAAGAATGACACCACTGGACACTTTAAAAGGAGGCTGGTGCTTGATATCAATGTTTCTCTTCAGTTAACCATGGTTATCTCTAAAGAAACACGTGCAGCCATCATTGCTCTGCACACAAATGGCCTAACAGGGAAGAGTATCACAGCTACAAAGATTGCACCTCAGTCAGCAATCTATCGCATCATCAAGAACTTCAAGGAGAGAGCTTCCATTGTTGCCAAAAAGGCTCCAGGGCGCCCAAGAAGGAGCAGCAAACACCACAACCGTATCTTAAAACTGTTTTAGCTGCGGGATCGGACTACCAGAAGTGCCGAGCTAGCTCAGCAATGGCAGCAGGCTGGTGTGAGTGCTTCTGCACGCACTGTGAGTCGGAGACTCTTTGAGCAAGGCCTGGTTTCAAGGAGGGCAGCAAAGAAGCCACTTCTCTCCAGAAAAAACATCAGGGACCGACTGATATTCTGCAAAAGGTACAGGGAGTGGACTGCTGAGGACTGGGGTCAAGTCATTTTCTCAGATGAATCCCCTTTTCGATTGTTTGGGACATCTGGAAAACAGCTTATTAGGAGAAGAAGAGGTGAGCGCTACCACCAGTCTTGTCTCATGCCAACTGTTAAGCATCCTGAAATGATTCATGTGTGCGGTTGCTTCTCAGCCAAGGGAATCGGCTCACTCACAGTCTTGCCTAAAAACACAGCCATGAATAAAGAATGGTACCAGAATGTCCTTCAAGAGCAACTTCTCCCAACTGTCCAAGAGCAGTTTGGCGCCCAACAATGCCTTTTCCAGCATGATGGAGCACCTTGCCATAAAACAAAGGTGATCACTAAATGGCTCATGGAACAAAACATAGAGATTTTGGGTCCATGGCCTGGAAACTCCCCAGATCTTAATCCCATTGAGAACTTGTGGGCAATCATCAAGAGACGGGTGGACAAACAAAAACCAACAAATTCTGGCAAAATATAAGCATTGCTTATGCAAGAATGGACAGCTATCAGTCAGGATTTGGTCCAGAAGTTGATTGAGAGCATGCCAGGCAGAATTGCAGAGGTCCTGAAGAAGAAGGGTCAACACTGCAAATATTGACTTGCTGCATTAACTCATTCTAACTGTCAATATAACCTTTTGGTACTCATAATATGATTGCAATTATATTTCTGTATGTGATGTAAACATCAGACAAACACAATTAAAAACCAGAGGACAACAGATCATGTGAAAATATAATTTTGGTGTCATTCTCAAAACTTTCGGCCATGACTGTATATTTAGCATGCAGAACTGAAAAAGCTAACCCAGCCCACACCAGGCTCTTTATGTACAAAGTCTATAGACAGAGAAGTCCTAATCAGAAGGGGAGGGTCATTGTTGGACTGATGTAATCTGACAATGCTAATCCCAGGTGATTAAATTATTACAATAAGTAAACAACACCACACAGGGTAATAAATGACACATCCTTGAACTTGTTGCGTCAGCGTCTACCCCCTGCAGTCTTCAGATTATATAGCAAAAACCTGCTACATAGCATAATCCTGCTGACAGATTCCTTTTAAGTGATAGATTTTGCAAGAGAATGTGCTTAAATGGGTTTAGGAAAAACAGAGGTGCCCTAAGAGGCTATCTCACTCATGGTATCCCTCAGTTTTTAGTTAAAAATGTTCTGATTAACCCTTTTCTGCTGTAGGAAATTTTCACTTTTGCGCTTTTGTTTTCTCCGCCTCCGCACTATCTTCCAAGAGTCATACCCAGCCATGGCATGGCATGTTTTTGCAGGACAAGTTGCAGTTTTGAATGATATTGTTCATTTTACCATAGAATAAACTGGTGCGTTTCAAATCCACAACATGACAATCTCCCTTGTGGGCATGCTCTGTTTGATGAGCAGATTTTCCCCATAGACTTAAATTGGATACGGAAAAAATGCAGGTAAAAAACGCACATGTGTTTTTAGTACATTTCTGCTGCAGAATCACACTTGAAGTTTTATCAATGCCAAGTACCTGGAAATATAAAAAAAACAAAGTAGCTTTATTTAAAAAATGACATACCATGAAGAGACAGAAAAAACAGCATCAAAATCATGATAAAATTGCATGAAAAAAAAAATGCACTCAAGAACCTATTGGAAAAAATGCAAGTAGCCCAAATAAATTAATAAATGCAGAAATGCAGCAGAAATTTTGCAACATCAAAAACTCACCAAAAGCTCATGGTGGTGACATAATCTTAGGGTATGTGCGCATGCTGAAGATTAGGTGCACAAAGTTTCTGTACCAAAAACCTCTTGCGTGTTTATTGGTGCATTTTTGATACTTTTTCACTGCGTTTTTGTTGCTTTTTTGTCATGCTTTTTTTGTGAAATCAATGCATGTTTCCATGCTAAAGAACGCACCAAGAAATGATGCAAATTTCTGTTTCACATGAGAGTCTTGGTAAGTATAATTATTCTGCTCTAATCCCCATATTTGTTCCTTTTGCAACTTTCAAGCCCTGGCTATCACCATTTTACAGCACACAAGTTCGAGTCCACATAGACTTACATGGAGTTTGGTGTCTGGACTCAAGTTCGGGTTCAAGTCCGGTTCCGAACCAGAGGTGTTTTTTTTTAAGTCCGGCTGGACCTGCTGAACCCAAACTTCTGTGGGTTTGTCCTTCTTTACTTACAAGCTGTATAGATAATAGCTTGCAAAAACTGTGCTCCTTGCTGAGGAAATCAACCACAGCTAATAGACTAGATTAATGGCCATTGGTCTAGGCAACCAGCACTAAACAATGCAATTCTGTATTAGAATGAGTGGCTAGTGTGGAAATTGTAAGATATCAATATATTGATTACATTTTGGAAAATAAAAAAAAATCTAAATTTAAAAAATATACAGTATATTTACCATTAAAACATGAATTAAATAACAATAGCTTATTTTGTGAATACTAATTCCCATTTAGCTGGTATGATTTGGTTATGCACGCTCTCTCATAAGTCACACTATATTTTCATTATAGACCTACATTTACTTTGACATTTTAAACTTCTACTTTAAGAAAAACATGTATTGTGTTGACTTGTTTAGTTTCCATTTATTCTCCGAACAAACAATAGAATGATACCTCTTTATAAAGTGTCTTATGTATTCAATGGAGGAATGCAGCAGTAAAACAAATTCTGACCTACTGCTAGAAGTGCTAGGAGTACACCTTTTCATGGGCAAAACAAAGAGACTATAAAGTCTTAGTGAATGTTTTGAAGGTGACTTGTGTGTGATAGGAGTTAAATAGAACAGGTAGCTCCCTAACCTTTTCACTACACTTTAAAAAACTCACATAATTCAGGGTTTTTTTTAAGTTAATGGAATGGTAAACTATTTTTCATTTATTAAAGGGAACTTATCAGGTACAATATGCACCCAGAACCACGAATAGTTCTGGGTGTATATTGCTAATCCCTGCCTAACCATCCCTGTATACACTAGCATAGATAAATGGATCTTTAGAAAAAAATATTTCTAAGGATCCTTTATGATATGCTAATTAGTGCAGGGACTAGTCGCAAGTTTCCCCGACTAGTCCGCCCTCTTAGCATGTTAGCATACCCACAGGGGTGTGATAACATGCTATTCAATTCCAAGCATCATCAGCGGTGATGTGCGTACCTGTGTCCACTGTCACCACATCAGACGCTGAGTTTACGATCAGTGCGCATGATCAGAAGTCCTGGCACTTCCGGTCAATGACGATGGTCAGTGATGTCATTTTATTTACAGAATTCATTGTCCTCACCAAAGTTTCTCAATACTATAAAGTGTGTAATTTCTTGGAAAATACATGTGAGGGAGAAGAGAGATTTAGAGAGAACCCTGCTGAGCATAAGAGCTAATACTCCACAACAGAGAGAAGAACACTGACCATAAGAGTTTTCACTCTACAAGAGAGAGAGAAGAACACTGACCATAATAGTTTTCACTATACAGGAGAGAGAGCAAGAAGAGTGCGAGAGAGAGAGAGAAAAAGAACACTAACCATAAGAGTTTTCACTCCACAGGAAAGAGAGAACACTGACCATAAGAGCTTTCACTCTACAGGAGAGAGAGAAGTACACTGACCATAAGAGCCTTCACTCTACAGGGGAGAGAGAACTCTCACCATAAGAGCTTTAGGAGAGATGGAGTGAGAGGGAGAGGATGCTGTTAACTAAAAGATGTTACATTCTACTAAAGAGAGAGACTTAACCAGTGACTCTGGAGATGGAAAACGACACCACCGTATAAACTATGGTGGCTCAGTGGTTAGCACTGGCAACCGCTAATCTGTGATGGCCTAGGAATTGACCCTACCTTTACAAGGTGTGATAATTCATAAAATATAGTTGCAAGGTATAAGGGGGAAGCCTTCGTTACCCTGCAAAATTACATTACCCCACTTTCTAATGCTTTAGCAGTGTGGAAAATTATGTTTAATCTCTTTTTATTAAACTTTGAAGATATTACAATACGGAATTAACAGTATGTATAGTCGCCTTATATCAACTATAAAGTTACACCCAACTACACATTTTGTCAAACCAAATGTAACGAATGATGATCTAGAAAGAGATTTAGGTCTCTGCAAAAACAAGATTGACCATCAAATATGTCCTCATGACCATGTTGTTGTAACAAGAAAGACGAAAGAAACCAGAAATAGGAATAAAGCATATAACCTGGAGAAGAGGGAACAGAGGGAACAAAGGCGGCTATCCAGAGAAGAAAAGGAGAAAGAGGAAAAGAGGAAAGAAGAGAGACAGGGATCGGAGGGATACAGACAAGGGTCTGCCCAATATTAGCTTCCATGTTCGCCCAGGGAAGCTAACAAGTGGGACAGCAAAGGGGTACTTTATCCCCCTGCTTTGCGAGGGGGTAAGATGAATTAAGTCACAGTCTCGAATAAGGACCTGAATGAGGGGGAGTCCAAGAACATAACCCAAGGGTGCAATGTGGAGAATTATGATGAGGAAAAGGTTGGGTTTTTTTGCGAACCGTAAATTGATTCATAAAATTTTGGACTTCATGTGAAATGGCAGAGTTCAAGAAATTCAATTCAAATTCGATCCTCCAAGCATCAATCTGCTTATGTCCACTCACTGACAATAGGCTTTTTGCTGTTGATGACGTAAATAAAATACCCCACATAATTTTTTTTTTAAATAATATTTTTCTTTAAAAAAAAATTCAAAATACCATGTTTGTCCAATCAGCCAACATAAAGTATATAAAACCAAACTCTACTCTCCAAGCTCTACTTAGAATGTAAACATTTTTTTTTGCAAAGAATACAATTTTTTTTTAACCTTCTAAATGATAAAAAAAAAAGTATACAGAAAAAAAAATAAGTTCTGGCGTTAGAAATAAGGGATGGAAAAAAAAAATTGACCAGCACTTCTGTTTATATGTTTGCTGGTGAAGGAACATGTGATCAGACTGGTCCATCAGATTCCTCTAATTGTAAAACACCTCGCATGGAAAAGCTGCTTTGCTATTGGTGGATGCTGATGGAAAGGTCTGGTCACATGCTCCTCCGCCAGCAGCCATTTTATGGATAGACATTCTGGTCAGTTTGTGAGAAAAAACTTCACTAACAAGAGAAAATGGTCAACCTCTTTACCTGAAATTCTGTCAGCGAGCTTGTTCTAACAATGCACCTGAAAAGTTTCTAATAATTCTTTAACATGAATATTAATTATTATTAATTATTATTAATTTAATATGAAAGTTGAATGTGCAGGGAAACAAAAAGTCTATAAAAGCCAAAAAGTGCTAAATTTAAAATAAGACCCAATTTGAAAATTATTTTTTGCCCAAAATACGTGCATCTAAGTAAAATACATAAATCATAATAATTGCATTTATATAACGTCAACATATTCTGCAGCACTTTACAATAAATGGGGCAATAAACACAATACAAAGTAACGCATAGTTCAAAAGTTACAGGAGGAGTTAGGTTCTTAATCGCAAGCTTACAATCTATATAGAAATAGGGGGGACAGAATAGGTAGAACGTGCTTGTCATGTATCATCCAGCCATCATTATAATAAGTAGGGCATTTCAAAGAAGGTGTATGATCCGGTCATGAGCCAATGTCTGTCTAACTGCAGTTACCAAGTGCTATTGGGTGCATGGAGGATGTGGAGACAGATAAATAGGATAGAATAGATTCTGATTAATATTTAGATATAGGGAACAGGGGAAACTGAGGGTATTGCGTTGAAGTTATGAGTTGCCTAAAGATATGTGATTTTAAAGCATACCATGGGAGCTAGGTATTAATTGGATCATCCGGGCTAGTGCATTCCAGAACATTGGTGCAACACAATAGAAGTCTTGGAGACAGAGGTGTGAGATTCAGAGATCTTAGATCAGTTGCAGAATGGAGAGCACGGGTAGGGTGATAGACAGAGATGACGGAGGAGATACAGGGTGGTGCAGACCTGTGGATAACTTTGTGGTTGAGAGAGATAATTTATATTGTATTCTGTAGCGAATGGGCAACAAGTGCAATGACTGACACAAGGTGGAGGCATTGGTGAAGTGGCTGGACAAAAATATGACCCTGACTGCTGCATTCAGGATGGATTGGAGAGGAGAAAATTTGGTTATAGGGAGACTGATCAGAAGAAAGTTGCAGGAGTCCAGTTGAGAATAAATAAGACCAGTAATAAGAGTTTTTGCAGTTTCTAAGGTAAAGGTAAGATTTTGGAGATGATTTTAATATGCATGTAGCATGAGCTAGTGAGTGATTTAATATAGGGAATAAAAGGAAAGTTCTGTGTCAAATAGAACCCTAAGTCAGCGAGCATGCTGCTTTGGGAGTTATGATTAGTAGGCTAATAGAGAGAGGAAACACAAGTTCAATTTTGGAGAGATTCAGTTTCATACAGCAGGAGGACATGGTGTTGGAGACAGCAGACAGACAATCTCAGATATTTTGTATTAAAGGGAAAATGTCACCAGGTTTTTCCCTTATGAGCTGCAGGCACCACCAGTAAGCCCTTATATACAGCATTCCAAAATGCTGTTTATAAGAGCCCAGGCCGCTCTGTGTAACATAAAAAGACCTTAATAATACTCACCTAGGGGGTAAATTTGGTCTGATGAGTGCCGCTGCTCTCAGTCTGGCGCCTCCTCCATCTTGCACGAACGCCGTCTTCCTTCTGAGACCACTGTGGATGACACGTCCTACATCATC
This sequence comes from Anomaloglossus baeobatrachus, assembly GCF_048569485.1. Classification (NCBI taxonomy): domain Eukaryota; kingdom Metazoa; phylum Chordata; class Amphibia; order Anura; family Aromobatidae; genus Anomaloglossus; species Anomaloglossus baeobatrachus. The sequence goes on from NC_134358.1 coordinate 397,048,704, forward strand.
CACACAGTCCGGCATTGTGGTCCTGTGCTGGCACACTTTGACTCACTGAGGGTAGATCAAAGTAATGTAATGCACAAGCATGAGGAAAGGTCAAAGACCACCAGCGCATGCACAATACAATACATTGATCTGCCCTCTGCTGGACGATCAAAGTGTACATGCACAGGACAGCAATGCTGGCCTGTGTGGATTACTTAGGATGCGTTATCCACAAGGGCCTCAGAAGAACTAGGATGACATTCATACAAGATGGAGGAGGCGCCAGACTGAGAGCAGGGACATCCATTGGACCGAACAGCCCCCTACGTGAGTATTATAAAGGTGTTTTTGCGTTATACAGTGCGACTTGGGCTCTTATATACAGCATTCTAGTATGCTGTATGTAAGAGCTCACTGGTGGTGGCCACAGCTCATAAGGGAAAAACCTGGTGACAGGTTCATTTTAAGGTGGGGTTTATGTCAGAAGAAGAGGCGTATAATTGGGTGTCATCAGCATAGAGATGATACTGAAAACCAAATATGCTGATTGTTTGTCCTATAGGGACAATGTATTGAGAGATGGCAGCCTAGGACTGAGTCTTGAGGAATCCTGATAGTAAAAGGACATAAGAGGAGCAAGAGCCAGCAAAAGATACAGTGAAGGAGCACTCAGAAAGGTGGCCAACCACTTCAATATGATAATGCAAAGACAATTATAAAAATAATACAGTAGTACAGTTAAAGAATACACAGAGTACCAAAAAAACTTTTAAAATGTTCATTGTGGGTTTTAATAAAGCTTAAAAAGTTCTTAAAAGGAACAATTGCAGCCAGGTCTATAGTTGTCAGCAATATACGCTAATGACTTTTTCGGAAATGCAATAGTATTTCAGAGAGAATATAGTTTGAAGATTCGGCCGGGGAACAGAGCCAAAGATGAGGATAGCCTGGCACTGCCCCCAGTCGGTTTCTCCAGGTGTTTGACAATCAACCAGGCCAAATTTTCAAATCTGACATGTCAGTTTATGATGTAATAACTCTCGAATGTTTCAACAGATCCCAGTGATTCTGAGACTGTTTTTTAGGGGCATTATATTATTGATATTGGTAAATGTGGGTTGATATATTTTGCGTTTATTTCTAAAAAAAAATAACAAAACAGAAATTTCACAAAAATTCTGGAAAATAGCAATTTCCAGATTTTAAAGTATTTATCCCTTTATTCCAGACAGTCACACAACACAAAAGAGTCAATAAATAACATTTAGCTAATGTCTACTTTACATCAACACCATCTGTAAAATGTTCTTTTATTTTGTTGGGATATTAGAAGCCTTAAAGTTGTAGCAGTAATTTACCATTTTTCTTTTTTTAAAGGAAATTTACAAAACTTATGTTTTTAATTACCTATTCAGCTTTGAAGTGACTTTGAAGGACCTATAAATTGGAAACCCACAAAAGTGATACCATTTAAAAAAAAATGCACCGCTCAACATATTGAAAACTGCTGTCAGGTAGTTAATTAACCCTTCAGCGGCCTTTCAGGAATTAATGCAAATTAACATGACTTGAAAGAAAAATGTTGTTTTTACCACCTAAATTTTGCCAGTTTCTGAACAGGTCACTAAAGCTGTTATTTAGGTGGGAATTGCCATGGCAACCATCAGGCCCCCCCAATCCTGATCTCAGGATGCAGATGGGGTTAAAGAAGGAGACCCCACACTCTGTTAACCATCTAGATGCTGTGGTCACTATTGACAGCAACATCTAAGGCGTTAAACTGCAACGGTCGTTGCCAAAACTAATCGTGACGGATGCAGCAGCAGCAGAGTGTCAGCTATAGTGTACGGATGGCAACTTCTGCCTTTTCACCCTTCAGGGGATGCTATGCACTTATATCTCAGGTCAGTTTTAAGCCATAATAAGAGTCACTAAGGGGTTAATGGAAACTTTTTATAAAACAACATACATTTTGTGTAGTTTAAGAGATAAATATGTTGGTTTATCAATAAACTGTACTTGTCCTAGAAATTACATTTGGAAGTTAACAGCACCTATCATCTGAGTGTCCATCTTTAGAAATTATTATTCAGACCATTGATACAATATCTTATGGTATAAAAGAACCATTCCGAGTAAATTGACCTATACATTTGTATGACAAAAATAGCCATCAAATTATAAAAGCATGATTAAAAAGGTGGTCTGGTCACAGCATATTGATGAGGATGACCTCCAAAGAATAGGTAGTCACTATGAGATGATGAGATGAGTGGACATATCATACACAGAACCCACACAAATCAGCTGTTATTTGCTGCTGGGTACTAAATAATAGCTCATATTCTCAGAATACACTTGGATCTGCCCACTGGTGGACACAGACAGAAAAGGGCCCCTGGGCAATAATAGTATATGAGCCATTTGCAGCTCAAGCCATTTGCTTCCAGGGGTGATTATTGAGGAGTGGAGTATACGTCATGGTTCTTAGACTGCTGGCTTCTCCACCAATTATCCATTGTACAAGAATTTGAAGTATGGCGTGTTTCTCTATCAAACACAGAACCTCTAGTCATTATTGCTTACTTATGTGTTAGGAACTTGAGAATTATTTACTTTGTGTAAATTGCAGTCAAGGACTAGATGATTTTTAAATAGGCCCTTGATCCCATCTTAACGAGGTTGATAACCACTTGGTTTCTGGACACTTAAGTGGCTTGCTAATTCAGTCCCTAATTTTAGATTTGGTAAGTTGAAGTTTCATATAATGAGGACATGGACACTGTCACTCTATCAGGGAACTGGCGCTCTTTTTGGAGTAATGAGATGTTGAATTTTGGTAAGTCATCATCAAACAAACCCTGCTTCTAATAAACTTCTCTTCACTGGAGGCTGCACATGATAACTCACTTTTCTCCATTCCCTTGGAGGGCTTAAGTAATCACAAATCTCCCGTGAAGAAATTCTACTTATGTTTTTCTTCTTCATGTCTTCTTCCTTTTAACGTGAGGACGTCTGATGTATTATTTATCTCAAGACGTACGCCAGCAAGATCCCAATCAACTGAAAGCTTTGGATTTCAGACAAATTATCGGTTTATTATCTTCCTATAAGAAATCAACTTGAAAACCTGCTGAAACCTTTAGCATTTTTGGATAGAAAGGAAGTGTTTCTTCCACAGCTGAACCCTGTTAATTAGGAAACGACTCATATCTCCATGTGCATATCAGGTACTTCAAAGTAGAGTGCGCTGCGCTCATCTAGTTACTTATCATTAGTGACACAAGGCGTACAAGCATGCATTTCAAATCAATACCAACACTGTGAACCAGTTAGATTAATTGGAGGTTTCCTATCAATTGGGCTACTAATTATTGTGCAAAATTTCCAGGCATTTACCTTGAACTTCCAGTACATTAAATTAAACCTTTTTAGAGAAAAAAGCTGTTTTGATGCCAGGGGATGTGAATTAATTTAAATATTACATTGAAAAGACAAAGTACAAAGCTTTGCAAAATGCATTTGACAGTAAATTTGCCTTATTAATATTTACTCAAAGGAAAGTTGTTACTTTTACACTTTATTCTGCTTCAATTTACTACTAAGAGTCAACTTATTAATGAAGATAACATGTCATTGGGGCGGCCTGTCACAAACTGTTAGGGGGAGATATCTTTGTGGCCGTGCTGCTGTTATTGGTGGCAGATTTATCAATGTTCGACACAGAGGTTGATAAATTTGGTGCATCTTTAGATGTAACTCTTCTATCTGGAGCTATTTCTTCAGTGTTTACTCCAACCTTTTACAGGAGTGTTTTTTCAAAAAATCCCAATTCATAAACCTGGTTTAACTCTAAATGAATTAGCTAACCATACCCAGGACATACCCACGTTCTAAGAGTGGCATTATTTTATAAATAGATAAAAGTTAAAACATTTGCATAACGTTAATAACTTAGAGTTCATTAAATTTTGCACTTTTTGAAAAGAATAAAAAAAGAAAAATTGAACAATTGTCACCATTGAAAGCATTGATGGGTTAAATTGTAGCCCTGCATGGTGGATCATGTGGACAACCTTAGAAACCCATCCTCTAAATAATTGTAGAATCATATGGGTCTCAATGTTTGCCAAAACAAAGGGATTTGTGTCCTTTATTCTTCGATAATTTATGTAGACCTAAATTTCATTTTAAGATCCTGCTAGCTATACACTAGAAACTTCAGGTTTCACAGTAGGGACAGTAGATTATTTTTTTTATCTTCCTGAAGAACCCCTTTAACTCATTATTCCCATTCAAGACATTTATGGCATTTCCAATGGTATACCCACTATAGAAAATCTAGGGTACCGTCTGTACCATACAAGCTGTTTGAGCAGGTTAACAAAAATGGGACATATGCTAGAAAGTAGAGATGTTCTATACAGTGTACAAGCCCTAGTAGGATCAGAAACACTACTCAATAGGTCTCAAGTTCAAATTGATGAATATCTGTACACCCTCCACTGGCAGACTGCCTTCATGCTCTGAACCATGGCCTAAGTCCCTACTCAATACTGGATCTTTGTGCAGGAAGCAATAGCCAAAAGAAATGGTGGTCTGCTACAGATGGGTTGGGCCTAGTTCAGATCGGTCACAGCCTTCTACTGGTTGGTGCTGATCATGAATCTTCAACTGGCGCAGGTTATGGTCTTCTAATGGCGCAGGTCACAGTCTTCTACTGGTGCAGGTTGCAGTCTTCTACTGGAGCAGGTCATGGTCTTCTACTGACTCAGGTAGCGGGCAGGAACTGGCACTAGTCATGGTCTTCTACTGGCATGGGTCTCGGCTTCTACAGGCCCTGGTCATGGTCTTCTACTGGCATGGGTTACGGTCTTCTACTGGTGCTGGTAATGGATCTTTCCCTCAGCTCGGGTCACTAATCTTCCTTTCTGCTCAGATCATGGATTTTCCTCTCTCAAGTATAGCTCAGGCCTTTCCTTAAGGTCTGACTGCTCTATGACTGTTTTGTGGCCATGCAGCTGTAAGCCCAGTATACTGCCATATGACCTTTCTGGAACAGGATTCTGGTATGAACTCATCTCCTCTTAGCCCAGCCATGCCTTTTATATTTAGTAACTGTGACACAACTGTCACCTGACCAGGTGTTTCTTATCTCATCCTTCTAGGAAACTGACAATTCACTTTGTAGTTCTGGCTGTTCTCTTTTTGTTTCTGCTCTTACAATTTCTCTCCACAAGATGGCGATGCTTACTTTTTTAAGCTTTAGCGATCCTGAACTCCCTTATATAGACTTTAAGCAAGAGTAATTCTGCTTTAAGTGGAAGGCGTACAGTATGTGTGTGCCTGGTGTTTTACTGGGAGAGTGGGACTTATATAGAGAACGCAACTCTCTGTCTTATCTCTCTCTCCCTCAGTCTCTCACCATAAAAACTGGAGGAAACATTACCCGCCCTCCTGCTCTGTTATAATCCCTATCCTACAACTCTTTGTTTAACCATTGCTTGTATAGTGATGAATGATTTATTTTATTTGTTAAATTAGTCTTTGTATATCTCATACCATGTCCAATACCATTATGGCTATAAAGAGTTAATGTTAGCGTTAACCTTCTAAGCCCAAGGGAAGGGCAATCCTTCAGCCATGGTTCCCTAGTGGTTTCCTCCACAGGGTTTTCTTGCTTTCCTTTGCGCTGAAGGATGTCATTGTGATTTGGAGGTTTGCCAAGTCTTCCTCGTAATGCTTTTGCAGGGGCATCTACTTATAAGTTTACTTAATTGAAATTATATGTATATAAAAAGTGTCATATGTGGCTTCAAATTTATAACCTGTCACAGATTTGTAGGGTAAGAGTCAGGTGTAAGAATAGATTATGTAAACCCCCATGGTGTTGAACAGGCTTCGCTTATGTGGCCAGCCTTATGGATATCGTAGTGGTAAAGCCCCCATCACATTTAGCGACTTACCATCGATCCCGAAAATGATACGACCTGGTAAGGATCGCTGGTAAGTCGCTGGGAGGTCGCTGGTGAGATGTCACACAGTCAGACCTTACCAACGACTCAGCAACGATACAGGTCGCGATCTCTGCTGTCATTGGGACCCTGTCACACAGTGTCAAACATAGCGATGCGTCCTGCCCAGTAGGAAATCGCCTTTGAAGAAAATGGTCCAGGACATTCAGCAACGACCAGCGACCTCACAGCAGGGACCAAGTCATTGCTGGATGTCACACACAGCGACATTGCTAGCAAGATCACTGTTGCGTCACAAAAAACGTGACTCAGCAGCGATGTCACTAGCAATGTCGCTTAGTGAGATGTGGCCTTAACATCAATCAGAGCCAGGCACAGTGGTTAAGCAGAGGAGTAAGGACAATAGAGTTAATTGTGCCCTGAAAGATTACTGGCTCTGCTTGAATGGCAAGTCAGTTTGTGCCGCCCCCTTTATGGTTGTCTGGCCTTGTGCTGTATGTTAGACATCTGGAAATATCACAGTACTTGTGAATCCCAATGTACTAGCACTTCACCAGACTGCTACTATAATTGATTTAGTCCTGTAATTTAAATAAAGCTTTGGACATTTTGATAACTAAAATAATGTATTTTGTGTACTTATTCCAGTGTCTAGGTTTACTGTAGTTATTGTTGTTTCAAAATGGAGTGAGGGTCCAATCCATATCCGAAGGTCAAATATCATTTACATGGAAATTAAAGATGGAATGTGCAAGTAAATCGGTGGTCGTCAAAGGTCACATATTTTATCTCACTATTTGTAAGCCAAAACCAGGAGTGGAAAAGTCAGAGGAAAAGTATAATAGAAACATGGGCACCACTTCAGTATTTATCACCCGCTCCTGCTTTTGGCTTACAAGTACTGAGGTAAAAATCTCACTAAATACTGAAAGTATGTACAGGGCCTAAAGGTCCACATGAGACAAACGCATGTTAACACAAAAAGCACAGCCAATGTCTATGGCTTAATACCTTTCATCGTTCCCAAAGACTTGTTCAGTAACCTCCATTCCCAACACCACCTACAGGTTGTGGCCCACGTGTTCCAAAAATTCTATACCCTTGTCTAGGGAGGAAGATGGTGGATGTGTTGGTTGCCTGCTGCAGTTGATAAACCCTCCATACCTCCTCCCAGCCTGACTTAACAAGAAAATCAGTGAGTTATATGTGCGATGGGGATGTGAATGGGGGAATCGGTATCAGAAAATGAGTGTTCCTGTTGAGATGGGGAGCGTTGCTTAGGTTCTCCAAGACAAGGAGATCAGGCAATTAGAAATAATGCCCATATCTACAGTTTCTATTGCAGCATCTGGGCTTGCCTCTTTTGCGCATACACCCTTGGATGTGTAAAGTAATAACATGGGCACAACATGTACTCTATGTAATAAAAATGTGTAAATGTGGTTGTCACGAACCACCGGGGGGGTCACTCAGAAATCCCCCGCGCTGGCTACCAGTACGTCACAATCGGGGGGTAACAAGTGGGGGGTCACCCCTCCTTTATACCTCCCGACCGACAGACAGAGCACGTGATGCGCTCTCTAGCGCCCCTCTTATAGTCAGGCCAATTATGGAATTGCCCGACAATAAGCAAGGAGGCCGCTATACTACTTATGCCGATTATTGAAGGGTCCCCGGTGAGAGTAGGGTATATATTCCCCCGACCTCCGCGGGCGGAATATATAAAACCTCCCCGAATCTCACTGGCCTCCCCACAATAATCCTTGGCACAAACTCGCTGCCACCAACCGCTTCACGGTAACTATTAGCCGAACACACAGACGTGGGATTCAAGATCGAGATAACAGAACAGCCCAAGATTAATTATATAATTTAATCAGCCTAAAGCACACTAGAAACTACAATATATACAATAGGAGATCTACAGAATATACATATGTCAGAGTACAGTTACAGATAAAGCATGGTTTACAAACAGGCATACACAGTTCCAGCAGTTACCTTGTGCGTCTGGCCACAGGGGGGCGCTGTAGACCAGGTTTCTAGGATCCTTCCCACAGATGTTTCCTACACGTGACCCCCAGCGAAAGAACCCTGGAAAATGGCCGAAGTAGGGTTATCAACCTGGGCAAATCCAGGTCCCCTCCTACCTTAGTGACCTCAGAGGGAGCACTGCTCCACCCCTGGCTGGAGTTATGGACAATATCCACAACATGGAATATGGGCCATAACTTTGCCTGGGAGCGTCGTAGGCGGACGCCAACGCTCTCATTGTGACAGTTATGAATTTAGCTACAGAACGAGAGGACTCATGACTTGTCTACTAGTTCCCCATTGGCTGATATCACGCCTGGGGTACTTCCCAATGTCCTACTCCCATAAAAAAGGTGTGCCAGCATCGTCCGCATGCAGAGACACCATTTTTATGGTTGCCATATTTATCGGAAATATGGCTTGCGAGATATGAACCATATTTTCCTGGAGTCGTTCTGTCTGGATACTTCCAAGCTTGCTAATTAGATAGCAGCCCCTACCACAGGGTCACGGCAGGGAGTCATCCTGTGTCCATTGTTCCCACATCATCTAATCTCCATATCACAGGAGATGGCCATGGAGGTGTAAGTGGAACACAGACCAGTTCCTTTGACACCTATCTGCTAAACAAACCGTTTATCCCTGTGGTAAATTTTCTGATTGAAGGAGTTGTGTGAAGGAAAGGGGGGGTGACACCAGGAGAGGGCTTCCTGACATAACTTGAATATCATGATTTATCGTCATATCTCCGGATTTACCTCACACCTCCCCCCTTTTGAGGGCGCTAGGGGGCAGCACACTCCGGTGTTCCCCCGTGCGCCCGTCCGCGACCTCTCCTTGTCGGGACAGCCCGTCTGCGTTACCGTGGTCACGGCCCCTTTTGTGTCGAATGGTGAAGTTGTATTGCTGGAGCGCCAGGCTCCATCGCAACAACCTGCCATTCGTCCCGGAGACAGTGTGTAACCAGCTGAGGGGATTGTGGTCCGTCTCCACGATGAAGTGGCGCCCGTATAGATAGGGTTGCAGACGCTGCAGGGCCCACACTATGGCCAGGCACTCCTTTTCCATCGTGGAATAGGCCACTTCCCTTGGTAACAGCTTCCTGCTCAGGTACAAGACTGGGTGCTCTTGGCTCGCAGAGTCCACCTGGCTGAGCACCGCACCGAGGCCGAAGTCACTGGCGTCGGTCTGTACTACAAACGGCCGCGTGAAGTCGGCTGCCTGTAGCACGGGCGGGCTGGACAGGGCGTCCTTTAGGGCCCGGAAGGCTGTCTCGCAGTCCATTGTCCAATCGACTGCAGAGGGCAGCTTCTTCTTGGTGAGGTCCGTCAAGGGCTTTGCCAGGCTACTATAGCATGGAACAAACCTCCTATAGTACCCAGCGGTCCCCAAGAAGGACATCACCTGCTTCTTGGTCCTGGGGGTGGGCCAGGACGCGATGGCCTCCACTTTCTCAGGCTCGGGCTTCAGTGTTCTCCCGCCTACCCGGTGACCGAGGTACTGGACCTCGCTCATGGCCAGCTGACACTTTCCCGGCTTGATGGTCAAACCTGCCTGGTGGATCCGCCTGAGCACCTGTGCTAGATGCTCTAGGTGGTCCTCCCAGGTGGGACTGAAGACGGCAATGTCATCCAGGTACGCGGCCGCGTACCCTTCAAGTCCCTTGAGCAGGGTGTTGACCATCCGCTGGAAAGTGGCAGGGGCATTCCTCATCCCGAATGGCATCACCGTGGACTCGTACAGTCCAAATGGGGTAATAAAGGCAGAGCGTTCCCTGGCCTTGCGAGTCAGGGGGATCTGCCAATATCCCCGGCTCAGGTCCATGATGGTCAGGTACTGAGCCCCGGCCAACTGATCGAGCAGGTCATCGATGCGTGGCATTGGGTACGCATCGGCGACCGTGACAGCATTGAGCCCCCTGTAGTCCACGCAGAACCGAGTGGTTCGGTCCTTCTTAGGGACGAGGACTACAGGCGAGGCCCAAGCGCTGTTGGATGCCTGGATCACCCCCAGCTTCAGCATCTCGTCAATCTCCTGGCGCATGTGTTGCTGCACCTCCAGGGAGACCCGATATGCTGAACGCCGGATCGGGGAATGATCCCCAGTGTCCACGTGATGGACAGCCAAGTCAGTCCTTCCGGGCTGGTTGGTAAACAACCCCCGGAAGGGGTGTAGGGTGGCCCACAGCTGGGATCGTTGGTCCTCCAAGAGCTGGTGGCCAACCTCCACATCCTCAATGGATCCGCCTGCCCTAACCTGGGCTAGCATATCCAAGAGGGTTTCCGCTTCTCCCTCCTCGGGCAGGTTGCACACGGGGAGCGCACATGCCTCCCGCTCATGATGTGCCTTCATCATGTTCACATGGAAGGGCTTCCGCCTTCCACGGGCAGGGTCCAGGGTGACCAGGTACGTCACAGGGTTGAGCTGCTGGTACACGAGGTATGGGCCTTCCCAGGCTGCCTGAAGCTTGTCCTGTGGTACGGGGACCAGTACCCACACCTTTTGACCCACTTGGTAGGTCCTCTCACAAGCGTTCTGGTCGTACCAACGCTTCTGATCGGCCTGGGCTTGAGCCATATTGTCGTGTACCAGTTGCGTCACGGCCTGCATTTTGTCCCGAAAGCGCATGACATACTCGATAACCGACACTCCAGGGGTGGCCAAATCCCCTTCCCAAGCCTCTTTCACCAGAGCCAGGGGGCCCCGCACACGTCGCCCGTACAGGAGCTCAAACGGTGAGAATCCCGTTGAGGCCTGTGGAACCTCCCGGTAAGCAAATAACAGGTGTGGGAGATACCGCTCCCAGTCACGCCCGTGGGAGTCGACCAACATCTTAAGCATCTGCTTTAAGGTGCCATTGAACCGCTCGCACAGGCCATTAGTCTGTGGATGGTACGGGCTGGCCACCAGATGTCGCACCTGGACTTGCTTACAGAGGGCCTCCATCAGCTGGGACATGAATTGGGTTCCCCGGTCAGTGAGCATTTCCTGGGGAAAACCCACTCGGGAGAAAATCTCCAGCAATGCGGTGGCCACCTTGTCAGCCCGAATGGACGACAAGGCCACTGCTTCTGGGTACCGGGTGGCATAGTCCACTACCGTCAGTATGAAGCGTTTCCCGGAGCTGCTGGGGATGGCCAGCGGGCCGACCAGATCCACAGCCACCCTCCTGAAAGGCTCATCGATGATTGGCAGAGATACCAGTGGGGCTTTGGGGTGTGGCCCCGCCTTCCCCACTCTCTGACAGGTTTCACACGAACGGCAGTAGGCAGCCACATCGGCCCCCATTTTCGGCCAGTAGAAATGCTGGTTTAACCTGGCCTTGGTCTTAGCGATCCCTAGGTGTCCGGCCATCGGAATCTCATGTGCGATCCGCAACAACTCCGTCCGGAACGGATAGGGTACCACCAACTGTCGGTCCCTGGGCCACGCCTCCGGTGAACCCTGCTGGACCGTGACCCGGTACAGCCGTCCTTGGTCCCAGACCACTCGCTCCGGGTCCGAGTCCGAGGGAGGCTGTGCCGCCTGCTCCTTTAGAGCTTTCAGGCTGTCGTCAGCTTCTAACGCTGCCTGAAACCCCTGACTAGATGTGGCCAGAATCGACGAGACTGTCACATCTTCGGTCAGTACCCCGGGACCTGTGTCCTGGCCTCCACCTGACTCGGCTGCCACTTGGTCAGAAGGGGAAGAGCTATCGGACCTCCGGGAGGCCCCTTGGCTTCCAGCACTCCCACTGCGGGTGACAGCGGCCACAGCCGCTGCGACCGTGGGTCGTGCCTGCTCCTCCTCCGTTCCTGACCAAGTCGCCGGTTCAGGCAGACCTACCTGGCTTCCTGACACCCCGGTTGTGGGGGAACCCTGCACCGAGATCTTACCTGGGAGCACTTCCGCTCCGGGACCGGCCCCAATCTCACCTGCCTGTTCCCCTCCTGCAGCAACAGAACCCCGCTGTGAAATCTCTGGGGACCCCACATTTGCTGTTGTAGCCCCCACCCCACACACTGGTCCTCCCCCTGCAGCACCCTGCTCTCTGCTTATCCCTGCAGAGGGCAACAGATCCCAGCTCACTGGCTGATCACTTGTAGAGGCATTGTCACACCTTTCTCTGACCCCCTCCCCTGTCACAGCTGCAGCTGAGTGTGTGTCTATGGTGTCTATGCAAGCAGAAAAATCAGAGTTCACTCCCTCCTCCCTTACATCATTCATAGATAACACATTAACATTGTCCGGAGGCACGTCAGTACTGGCTGAAGGTTCAGCCCTTGGGGGGGGCCCAAACTGGGAGGTTATCTGCCCCAAATCTGTCCCAAGTAACACGTTTGCGGGGATCCGATCAGTTACCCCCACCTCTCTCACCCCTCGCCCTGCGCCCCAGTCCACATAAATGCCAGCAACAGGCAGCGCCGGGTCAATGCCTCCAATCCCGGAGACAGCGAGGGTTTTTCCAGGTATCAAGTCTTGGGGGGACACCATCTCAGGCCGCACCAGAGTCACCTCCGAGGCGCTGTCTCGCAGTCCTATGGTCACAGACCGGCCGACGGTGACAGGTTGGAAGCTGTCCAGGGACCTACCACCACCCCCACCCACACAATACACCTTGGGCGGCCCTTGGGACGGGGACGGAGCCGGGGCCTTGGGACGCTGAGGGCACATGGCCTTGAAGTGTCCAGGTAGGTTGCACTGGTGGCACCGTCTTGGCTCTGCCACGGGCCTGGAGAGGGGAGTTGAGGGGGACACCCCCTGCAGTCTAGGGGCAGGTGGGGCAGTCGTAGAATTCATCTTACCCCCTCTCCAGGTGCTGCTGGTGGCTGCCCTCCTGGCCTCAGGAGCCCGATTGTTGGTGTAGTCATCGGCCAGGGCAGCTGTAGCCGTGGACCCCTTTGGCTTCTGGTCTCGGATGAACTGGCGGAGATCCTCAGGGCAGTTCCACAAGAGTTGCTCCGTGATGAACAAGTCCAGGATCTCCGGTCCGGTGGAAAGCTGCAGGCCTTGGGTCCAGTGGTCGGCAGCTCGGGCAAGTGCCCGCCGGTGGTCAGCCCAGGAGTCCTTTGGTCCCTTTTGCAGGGTCCGGAACTTCTTGCGGTAGGACTCCGGAGTGAGGTTGTACTGTTGGATCAGGGCCCGCTTGATGGTGTCGTAGCCCTGATCTGCCTCAGCAGGCAAGTCCCCAAGGATTTCCAGGGCCTTACCCCTTAAACGGGGGGTCAGGTATTTGGCCCACTGATCCTTGTCCAGATGGTGCTGCAGGCAAGTCCGTTCAAAAGCAGTCAGGAAAGAGTCCAAGTCTCCATCCTTCTCCAGCACTGGGAAGTCCTCAACACGGACCTTTGGAAGTTTGGTGTCTTGAAGGTCACGTGTGGCTGATGAGGGCTGGAGCTTGGCTAGCTGCAGCTGGTAGTCACGCTCTGCCTGTTGCTGTCGCTCTGCAGCCTCACGCTCTGCCTGGCGCTCTCGCTCTTTACGCGCTGCCTGCCGCTCCGCAGCCTCAGCCTCACACGCTGCCCTGCGCTCTGCAGCTTCACGTTCTGCCCTGCGCTCTGCCATGAGTTCCTTGTAGCCCTCCCGGTCTCCAGCCTGGAGTAGGGCCATAGCCATTTGAAGAAGGCTATCCGAGCCTCCCAGGCTCGGTGGAATGGCACGTGGTGATCTGCGGCCCGCTGCGGAGCCTGGTGATTCACTGTCCATTGCAGAGCGGAGGGCTGGCATCTGGCTCGTTGAGGACCCTTGGGTGAGCTGCTCCTCATCTTGTCCATAATTGCCAGGTTGTGCAATGTCCTCTGCAGAGCTGTTCTCTGGCGTCGGGCTCTTGGAGGGCTCGTGGACAACCTCCTCATCGTCTCTGGCCTGAGCATCGGCCATTCCTTTGGCTTTGCTCCTGGTGCTCTCAGCCATTGTTGCAGACTTTGGTCACCGACACAGAACTGCCACCTGATGCACCCACACACCTTACAGTATCTGCACTCTGACACTCTAGTGTTGAGCTGGTCTGAAGACCCCAGCAGCCACAGCTGCTGCAGGCAGTCTTTAGTGTCTGGGAGTATGGGTCTCACACTCACACACACTATTATCTCGATCCCACCGCTATGCCACCAATATGTCACGAACCACCGGGGGGGTCACTCAGAAATCCCCCGCGCTGGCTACCAGTACGTCACAATCGGGGGGTAACAAGTGGGGGGTCACCCCTCCTTTATACCTCCCGACCGACAGACAGAGCACGTGATGCGCTCTCTAGCGCCCCTCTTATAGTCAGGCCAATTATGGAATTGCCCGACAATAAGCAAGGAGGCCGCTATACAACTTATGCCGATTATTGAAGGGTCCCCGGTGAGAGTAGGGTATATATTCCCCCGACCTCCGCGGGCGGAATATATAAAACCTCCCCGAATCTCACTGGCCTCCCCACAATAATCCTTGGCACAAACTCGCTGCCACCAACCGCTTCACGGTAACTATTAGCCGAACACACAGACGTGGGATTCAAGATCGAGATAACAGAACAGCCCAAGATTAATTATATAATTTAATCAGCCTAAAGCACACTAGAAACTACAATATATACAATAGGAGATCTACAGAATATACATATGTCAGAGTACAGTTACAGATAAAGCATGGTTTACAAACAGGCATACACAGTTCCAGCAGTTACCTTGTGCGTCTGGCCACAGGGGGGCGCTGTAGACCAGGTTTCTAGGATCCTTCCCACAGATGTTTCCTACACGTGACCCCCAGCGAAAGAACCCTGGAAAATGGCTGAAGTAGGGTTATCAACCTGGGCAAATCCAGGTCCCCTCCTACCTTAGTGACCTCAGAGGGAGCACTGCTCCACCCCTGGCTGGAGTTATGGACAATATCCACAACATGGAATATGGGCCATAACTTTGCCTGGGAGCGTCGTAGGCGGACGCCAACGCTCTCATTGTGACAGTTATGAATTTAGCTACAGAACGAGAGGACTCATGACTTGTCTACTAGTTCCCCATTGGCTGATATCACGCCTGGGGTACTTCCCAATGTCCTACTCCCATAAAAAAGGTGTGCCAGCATCGTCCGCATGCAGAGACACCATTTTTATGGTTGCCATATTTATCGGAAATATGGCTTGCGAGATATGAACCATATTTTCCTGGAGTCGTTCTGTCTGGATACTTCCAAGCTTGCTAATTAGATAGCAGCCCCTACCACAGGGTCACGGCAGGGAGTCATCCTGTGTCCATTGTTCCCACATCATCTAATCTCCATATCACAGGAGATGGCCATGGAGGTGTAAGTGGAACACAGACCAGTTCCTTTGACACCTATCTGCTAAACAAACCGTTTATCCCTGTGGTAAATTTTCTGATTGAAGGAGTTGTGTGAAGGAAAGGGGGGGTGACACCAGGAGAGGGCTTCCTGACATAACTTGAATATCATGATTTATCGTCATATCTCCGGATTTACCTCACAGTGGTCTTGGCTTTACCTCTCTCGATGTGCCAGTAGGGGGTAAGATATAACCCTTACAAGTCCAAAATTGACATTTTATGAACATGAGTCAATAAGAAAATAAATACTCATCATCATATTGGTAATGATACCACAATCATGTGGACACAAACTGCAAATAACTCAGCTGACGATTCCCCTTAAAGACTTAACCTAAATAATATACAGGCATGAACCAATTTTTCTCTGTTCCATCTCACTTGAACCTGATATAGAACTACAGAAGAGAATGAGGCTGCAAAGAAGCACAAATCTGCCCGGCCTATCATTTACAGAGAAGTGTCTCCATGATTTGATTTTATTATAACAAGAATCCACTCAAGAGCCATGTTTCAAGCAGATCTCTGAGATACGGCATAAAGAAAAAAAGGAAACTTAGGGCACATGAAGAAAAAATGACATTTATAAGTGCTGATTTCTTCCAGTCAGAGTGCTGCCGCTGACGTTGAAAATCAATAAGGCCGAATGAATGAGACTGCCAGTAGCTCAGCGAGAGATTACATATTTGGATAGAAACATGAATGGTAAACAGCACAGGGTTTTAAGGCAGGATCACATGCAATGAAATGGTAAATGGTGTGTATAATAGACTAGCAATCTACCCGTTCATGGGTGTCCGCAGGAATGCCAGGATTTGTTTAGGATCATATGCACTGGTTATAAAATTGATGCATGCAATATCATTTATATGCAAACTGCAGGAAAAATGAAAAGGAGGATACTAAGCACATAGATGATGTCTCCAATATGAACATGAAATATCAAATAAGAAAAGGCAAAGATCCAAAATTGTATTTTCTGAAATGTATAACATTTTAGCTACAGGAAATAACTGTTAGGAGGTTCGTGGTATGGGAACAAAAAACTGAAGTAGTACAATAACATGTCATAGTCTGGACATAAAAGCTTCACTAGGTCAGCAGTATCGATACAAACGTTTTTGTGCATGTACTACAGGCTACACGTGCAAGATTGTTTTTGCTCTTCGCCAAGATAAATAAATTTATTAACTATCATAGTACATTGTTGCAATATTGCCATATATCCTGACTTGGATGTGACCATGTATAAAAATAGGTTGGGACACCTCGTAAAGGGAACCTGTAACTCGACTCATGCTGCCCAAACAGAGAGCAGCATGAATCAGAGCCTGACAGAACAATTAAAGTTAAGTATATGTTTCTTTGAAATGCTCCATTTCAGAAAAAGTATACATTAAAGATCTGGCCATGTACCAAAATCGAAGAGAAGACTAGTCCAGCACTGCCCTGTGCCGGCTTCTCCTAACACCATTTTAGGTGATTGATAGGTCTTTCTGTATGGGAGAGATCTCATTGACTTGCAGCATCATTGTGAGAAGCCGGCTAGGGGTGGCACCACCCTAGTCTTATCTCTGGCTCTGGTAGCTTGCCAGGTCTTTAACCCCTTTGCGTCCAAGGACATACCGGTACATCCTTGGTCATGTCGGGGTAATCACCACCGACTGCTGTGGTGAGGTGGCGGTGATCCCTACATATGTCTGCTGATTTCCACAGCAGACATGTGGGGCTAGAAGGAACGGGTGGATCCATGACCACCCACACTGTTAACTCCTTAAATCGCGCTGTCAAAATGTGACAACGCAATTTAAATGGCTGCAGCAGGGAACGCGCCATTCCCCGCCGCCATTGGAGGCCCTGTAACGCGATGACGTGGAACCGATGGTTGCCATGGTAGCGACGTGTCATGTGATGACTCCTGTCGCTATCATGACATATTTCCTGTTAGAGCTGACAGAGCGGCAGCTCTCGCAGGAACGCTGAAATTTTGCTGATCAGAGATGTGCGGCTCTGATCAAGAGAAATGAATAAGCGATCAGATTGCTGATCCATATAGTCTTGTTTCAAAAAACGAAAACGAAAAACGGAAAAGTCGCCTGGGGGTAAAAGAATATTTTACTTGAAATTCTTTTTCTGAGAAAAATAGAACTGTCTAAAATCGTGAAGCCAGGCTTTGATTCATGTTGATGCAGTTTGGACAGCTTAAATCAGGAGGGAAGGTTACCTTCAAATGGAACCTGCCAATGCAATCAGTTGATCTTCAATGATCTGGCTTCTCTTATACCGAGCATCCAGCTGTTACTCCCAAATAAACGACATCGGCTCAAATATTTGCCCCACACAATGTACTGAAGCGGAAATGTAGCATTAAATGGTGGCTACAAAAATCCACATGAACGGCCATCCATGGAGCACAGAGACCGATCAAGTTTAGAGCTGTTCTTTGATCTGGCTAATAGAAGGTTGTGGCTTAATGATATCCATATACTATAATATGGCTAAGAATTTGTAATTATTATTTACTGTTATAGCGCCATTTATTCTGAAAAGGGGTATATATAATAAAAACAAGTACAATAATCATGACCAAGACATAACACACATTGGTACAGGAGGAGATAGGACCCTGCCCACAAGGGCTCACAGTCTACAGGGGATGGCTGAGGATACAGTAGTTGAGGGTAGAGCTGATTGTACATATATATAGTGGATTGGGGGTTATTGAAGGTTGTAGGCTAGTCAGAAGAAGTGGGTCTTCAAGTTTCTTTTGAAGGTTTCCATGTTAGGTGAGAGTCTGATATGTTGGGGTAGAGAGTTCCAGAGTATAGGGGAGGGCACGGGAGAAATCTTGTATACTATTGTGGGAAGAAAAGATAAAAGGGAAGTAAAGAAGGAAATCTTGTACGGATCGGAGGTTGCTTGCAGGCAGGTAACGGGAGACTAGGTCACAGATGTTTGGGGGAGGCAGGTTGTGGATAGCTTTGTATGTCATAGTTAGGGCTTTTAACTGGAGTTTTGAGCAATGGGAAGCCAGTGATTTTTAATGAGAACACCCCTTAAATAATATTAAAAAAAACCAGGTGTCTTACAGTTTCTGACCCAAGAAAACATTTACATAGTTACATAGTTACATAGGTTGAAAAAAGACCTAGGTCCATCTAGTTCAACCTTCCTTCACCAGTTCTACATTTTGTCCCAAAATCACTTGTAACCAACAATATTGTGTGTACTGAGGAAATCATCCAGCCCTTTTTTAAAAGCTGTTATAGTATCTGCTATTACTACCTTTTGTGGTAGGGCATTCCACAGTCTGACTGCTCTAACTGTAAAGAACCCTTTGTTATTTAGCTGCCGGAATTGCTTTTCTTCCATTCGCAGTGAGTGCCCCCTGGTCATTAGTACTGTCTTTGGAAGAAATAAGTCATGTGCCAGTCATTTATATTGACCACACATGTATTTATACATATAAATGAGATCTCCTCTGAAATGTCTTTTTTCTAAGCTAAACATAGCTAACTTTTTCAACCTATCATCGTATGTGAGGCCTTCTATTCCTTGTAGTAGTCTAGTTAGCTGCCTTTGAACTGATTCTAACTTCTGTATGTCCTTCTTAAAATGCGGAGCCCAAAACTGGATCCCATATTCCCGATGTGGCCTTACAAGTGATTTATAGAGGGGTAACAATACATTGGGATCCTGGGATCTAATCTCTCTTTTTATACACCCTAAAATCTTGTTTGCTTTAGCAGTTACGGCCTGACATTGAGTGCTGCTGCTCAGCTTATTTGTAATGAGACTATCCAAGTCTTTCTCCTGTTCTGTAGTCCCGAGTTTACTTCCATTTAATGTATACTCAGCTATAGCATTACTCCGTCCTAGGTGCATTACTTTACATTTATCAACATTAAATCTCATTTGCCAAGTATCTGCCCATTCTGACATCTTATCCAGATCTTTTTGTAATATTGTACTATCAAGGTCAGTTTTTAATATCCTACATAGTTTGGTGTCAGCAGCAAAGACTGACACTTTACTATCAATCTCATCCACAAGGTCATTAATAAAGAGATTAAAAAGCATTGGTCCTAGCACAGATCCCTGCAACACCCCACTGCTGACTATGGCCCATTTAGAGAATGTACCATTTATGACTACTCTATGTTTCCTATCTTTTAGCCAATTCCTTATCCAGTTGCATAAAAAACTCTCTAGTGAAATAGTTAAAAATTCACTGTTTCATCAAGCACTGAATCTTAACTTTTTCAATGGGTAGGATTAAAAAGTGCTGAAAAATTAGCTAAGTTAGATAAAAATTGGCTTCATTCTCAAGAATGAAGATAATTTTAAATTTAATAGTTAACTGATTGTTGCCTTGGTTACCGGCCGCTGTTGCAGTGTATCAGAGGTGACCGGTTTCCTAGACAGTAAGCATACTTGTATACTTTTTGATATAGAGTTTGTGAGTGCAGATCTCAAGCTGACCAGATTGCTGGATCCAACAGCTTTAGTCCCTTTCTTGTACTCTGATATTGCAGATGCAAACTTGTGTCTGCTTTCAGGATGCATGAGGACACAGTTTGAACTAATGGCACGATCATGCCACTGGACTGAGCTGCCAATCAACAGAAGCTCACCTATCTCCAGCAAGCTGGAAGCCAGGAGGCAGAGACGCAGTGCACTGCTGAAGAAGATTACACAATCCCTTCAAAGGGGTTGTCCAGTCTAAAATGAAAAGTCTGCAGTCAATCTGTGTGACTGCTGACTTGTGAATCCTCCCAGTGCACGCAATGAGAGCTGTGAGGATTCATTGGTGTCTGCCTTGGGAACGGCAGTCGAATATGCAATATGTACACTCCCAGCTCAGTGTAGTTGTATTGTGAGTACGCTGGAAGGATTCACAAGTCTGCAGTAACACAGGGTGACCGCAGACTTTTCATTCTAGACCGGATGATCCCTTTGAGATATTGTGTACAAAATAAGTCACAAGTAGCTAATGAATTGCTACAATTGGCAGCTATACCCGTGCATTTGATGCAGTCATCCATTGCAAGAATAATTATGGTGTTTTTTTTTGGTGGGAGAAATAAGTATTGAACATGCTACCAATTTTCTAAGTAAATATTTTTCTAAAGGTGCTATTGATATGAATTTCTCACCACTTGTTGATAACAACATATCCAATCCACACAGGCAAAGAAATCAAACCATAGACATCCATAAATTTAGTGATATGTAATAATGAAAAATAACACAGAGAAAAAGTATTGAACACATGAAAAAAAAGAGGTGCAAAAGCCATGGAAAGTCATGACACCAGCTAAAATTTAGAAAATCTATCAGTAATTAGAAAGAAATGCTGCCTCTTAGTGAAAAACAATATTAGCTGGTTCGACTGATGGCCTATAAAAAGGTGTCTTATTACCAAGGTGCCACATAAGAAACATCTCCTGATGGGGACCAGTGAGGAAAACATTGTTGCAAAACCTACTGATGGCATTGGTTACAAAATAATTTCTAAACTACAGAAGGTTCCAGTGAGCACTCTTGTGCACATAATCTTAAAGGGGAAAGAACATAATTTCACCATTAATCAGCCACAACCTGCTCCCAGCAGGATTTCAGACAGAGGAGTAAAAATAATTATCAGAAGAGTTGTCCAAGAGCTAATAACCACGTGTGCAGAGCTACAGAAAGACCTGAAATCAGCAGGTATAACTGTTCCAAAGAAAACAATAAGTAATGTACTCAACCTCCATGGCCTGTATGCACGCTCACCACGCAAGACTCCACTGCTATACTAAAAGCATATTCAAGCATGTATAAAGTTTGCTCAACAACATTTGGACATATATGTGAAATACTGCAGGAATATAGTCTGGCAAACCATATAATTGAAGCAAGGAAGAATAGACAAATGTACCAAGACATTCTTTATAAAAATCTGCTGCTATCTACCAGGATGATGAAGAGGAGACAAGGGTGGACATTCTAGGAAGACAATGATCCCAAACACACAGCCAAGAAAACTCTCAATCGGCTTCAGAGAAAGAATATAAAGTTGCTAGAATGGCACCGCCAATCACCTGACCTGAATCCAATAGAAAATTTATGCAAAGAACTCAAGCTCAGAGTTCACAGAATCGTCAGGACTTGAAGAATGTTTGTGTGGAAGAATTGGCCAAAATCACTCCTGAGCAATGCATGTGACATACAGGAGGATCTTGAAGCAGTTATCACTAACAAAGGCCTGTGTACAAAGCATTAAATATATTTCAGTGAGCGTGTTCAATATGTTTTTCCTGTGTGAATTCTTATTGCACATCACTAAATTTATGGACATTTATGGTTTGATTTCTTAGTCTGTGTGGATTGGATGGGTTGTTACCAACATCTAGTGAGAAATTCATGTTAATAGCATCTTTAGAAATACATTTACTAAGAAAATCGGTGATGTGTTTAATACTTATTTCACCCACTATATGTGGTAATGCAATTCCCTAGTTTAAATAGAATATGTCAGCAGGTTTTTGCTATATAAGCTGAAGACATCATGTTGCAAGGTTAAAACAGAATTCACGCAAGCCTTTTTTGTAACAGTCCAATCTGTTATTTATCTGCAGTTTGTTTAAGCAGCAAAACCCTTATCATTGCTCGGACTGCAATGTTATGCGCACAGCAGTCCAGCATGCCCCCTCCTCTGATTCACACCGCACTGTTAATGTACAATCTTTATTAAAAGCCTGGTGAGGGTGGGGACAGCTCTCTCAGCTCTGCTACATGGCAAAATCTAAAAATTGTGTTACAATAGCTGCATCTAAGTGATACATCATCGGATTCAGGATCTCTTTGCCTATATTATGCTACTGCCAGATTAGGTAGCAAAAATCTGTTGACAAGCTCCGTTTAACCCCTTTATGACCAAGGATTTAGGAGAGTCAGCAGAGCGCCGGCACTCACAGGAGTGCTGCACTTCTCCTGACCAGTGCGATGCTGCTTTGATCAGGAGAAATACACAAGTTATCGGACTGTGCAGGCATAACGTCCCCTAGGGGGACTATTAAAATCTATAAAAAATGTAATAAAAATATGAAAAAATAAAAAACCTCAAAGTTCAAATCACCCCCCTTTAGCCCCATTGAAAATAAAAGAGTTAAAAATATTTTAAAAATATACAAATATTTGGTATCACCGCTTTGTGAAATGCCTGATCTATCAAAATATAAAATCAATTATTCTCATTGGTACACAGCGTGGTGGGAAAAAAATCCAAATGCCAAAATTACGTTTTTTGGTCACCGTAACATTTTTTAAAATACAATAACAGGCGATCAAAACATCGCATTCACACAAACATGGTGTACCGTAATTAAAAATGCCAACACAAGATGCGAAAAATAAGCCATCGCTGAGCACAAGATCCCGAAAAGTGAGAACGCTACGGGTTTCGAAAAAGAGTGCCAAAAGCGCTACACTTTTTTTGGACAAACGTCTGTTTTGGTTTTTTTAACCCCTTAGATAAAAGTATTAGTAGCATGTTTGGTATCTATGGACTCGTACCAACCTGAAGCATCACACTGACACATTAGTTTTACTATATAGTGAACACTGTAAATAAAAGACCCCAAAAATAATTGTGCAATTGCA
This sequence comes from Anomaloglossus baeobatrachus, assembly GCF_048569485.1. Lineage (NCBI taxonomy): Eukaryota > Metazoa > Chordata > Amphibia > Anura > Aromobatidae > Anomaloglossus > Anomaloglossus baeobatrachus. The sequence continues at coordinate 397,071,643 of NC_134358.1, forward strand.
CTTTTTTTGCAATTTCGCTGCACTTGGAATTTTTTTCCCATTTTCCAGTACATAATATTGTAAAACTAATGAGTTAATTCAAAAGTACAACTTGTCCTGCAAAACATATATGGAAAGATTGATAGAAAAATAGAAAACGTTATGGCTCTCGGAAGAAGGGGAGGAAAAACGAAAACGGGAAATTGCCCGAGGGTGAAGGGGTTACAATTGTCTTTAACTGTAGCACAATCACAAGAGTAATGAGCTAAATTATCATTCCACAAGTATACATAAAAGATTTTTCCAGAGAACCTAAAGCGGGCTTTACATGCTACAACATATCTAACGATGTGTCGGTGGGGTCACGTCGTAAGTGACGCACATCTGACATCGTTATTGTTGTTGTAGAGTGTGACAGCTACGTGCGACTGCGATTGAACATAAAACTGTTCATCGCATACACGTCGTTCATTTCCTAAAAATTGCACATTGGGTTGTTCAATGTTCCGAAGGCAGCACACATCGCAGTGTGTGACACCCCGGGAACGATGAACAGATCGTAACTGCGACCCTCTGGCAAAGCAGAAGGAAGGAGGTTGGCGGTATGTTTACGTCCTGCTCATCTCCGCCTCTCCGCTTCTATTGGCCAGCTGCCGTGTGACGTCGGAGTGACGCCGAACGTCCCTCCCACTCCAGGAAGTGGATGTTCGCCGCCCACAGCGAGGTCGTATGGAACGGTAAGTACGTGTGACAGCTTTTAATCAATTGTGCGACATGATCAACAAATTTAACATGCCGCACATATGATGGGGGTGTGTCACATCGCATACGATATCGTATGCTTAATTGAAAGGTGTAAAGCTGGCTTAAGATATGTTTTGCCACATAAACTAATATTTTTAAATGTATCATATAGTATATTTTAGTGCTGATAGCTTATGAAAGTAATTACACAAGCCTCATCCGGTTTAAGAGATCTATTTAGTAATGTGTGCAATTTATATTGCAAAATCTGGTGGTAATAGATCCCCTTCACAGTGTTTCTACACTTGGATACAATAAATAGGGAGGGGACACACACCAGGTATAATTGTATACCAATATACAGTTTGGGACTTTAACTATGTATATCTGGGTAGTGTAAGGAGACCTTCACGCTATGTTTCTGCAGTGCTTTTGGAAGATTCCATTTGGATCCAACTGAAAACAGGATTCAAACCATTAAACTAGTATGATCCTTAATACTGCAGTAATTCGGCTCTTGTTTCCAGGCCTCTTTATAAAGGTTGATGAAGAATGATGGGCACAGAACAATCACTAGTGGATTAATCTGTCCCCATACAGTATCATGTTCTCAGCAGCACATCTGGAGGTTGCATTTTGGGATGTGCTGCTGAGAACAAAGATTTTTGTTCTGTCATAAGCAATCCAATCACCAGACTAATGAGCATTTTGCTTTTTCATTGGGTGATTGTCGACCTGTTTACACCTATGAACTCTTACCTGTGCATCCAGGAATTATAAATGTATGCTACATACAAACAGTATGTGGCATACACAATGCATATTACACACACATAGCACACAAACCAAGCACATACACACACACATATATGTATACACTAAGAATCTTCATACAGACACATGCATACAAAGAGCACATATATACAGACACATATATACCACCAGGAGCCCATAAATTCTGATGTCCTCAGTAACCTTTTCACTGCTAAAGTAAGGACGGAGTTAAAAATCTTCAAACCTGCCAAAACCTGTTTATGGGGGTGGGAGTCCACTCTTTGGACAAAGAACTATTGGGGAGGTTTGCTAAGCAGGGTGGATTCTGGGAGTGTCTGTATTTACTATGAAGTTATGTGTTCTACTATTTGCTATCATGTATGAAATGCCTACATTTTGCATGGTGCGTCTATATTTATGAGGACTGTAAAAGAGATGGTGCTCATTAAAATTTTGGGGAGCTTCGGAAATCACATGCCTGTGTATTTCTTTAATTCTCACCGATGAAGTAGAATGAATCCCAGAAACTTTCCATTGAAGTGAGAATTACTTCAACAACGACACACCCAATTTCCGTTTTTGCGTTTTCGTTTTTTTCCTCCTTCTCACCAGAGCCATACCTTTTTTTTGGTCCACATTGACATATCAGACCTTGTTTTTTGTGGGACAAGTTGTACTTTTGAGTGACATGATTCATTTTACCACATATTGTACTGGAAAACGGGGTAAAAAGAAAAAGACACAATCCTGACATGGTTTTACAGGAATTGTTTTTACTGTGTGCATTTTGTAGAAAAAAATGACCTGGTAATATGATTCTCCTCATCAGTATATACTGTATATACAATGATACGAAACATGTCCATTTAGTTCAATATTTTAGTGGTGAAAAAAAGCAAATAAAAAAAATTTGGAAAAAGAAATTTGGATGGTTGTGACGTCATTTTTCAACACCCCTAGCATTTTAATTTTTCTGTCAATGGAGTTGTGTGATGGCTTATGTTTTCTGGGGTGAGACAATGTTTTTCTTAATACAATGTTAGGATAGATATGACTTTTTGATCGCTTGTTACAGTATTTTTGATGGTATTGAAGTGACCAAAAAAAATGTAATTTTGCTGTTCTTGAATTTTTTGTTTACACTGTTTACCGATCAGGTAATTTATTTTTATATTTTGTGAAATTGGACTTTTCTGAACTCGGCAATACCACATATGTGCATTTTTTATATTTGTTTATTCTTTATTTTAAATGGGGCAATAGAGTAGGACTTTTTTTAAATTATACGGTTCTTAATAGTTGCTTTAGGGAACTATAATCTGTGATCATCTGATCGCTTGTGCCATATACAGTAATAATAGCATTGCTACATGTAGGGAAAATCATAGTCTCCTTTGAAGCCCAGCCACAGGCAGGTTTAAAAGGATCACTGTAATGACAGGCACAAAGGTCTTAAACAGACCCCCTGCTGTCATAGCAACCCATTGGCAACCTACAATCACGTCACGGACATGCCAATAGACATATAAAAGTGCTCTTCGCTCCACCTGCAATTGTTAGAGGCAGGTAATACAAAAACAATGCCTGCTGAGTGTTGGGTGAGCTCACTCCGTGAGCCTGCTGCATACCCTCCATACCAACATGCACTGGACATGTATAGGGGATATCATGAAGGGGTTAATATATACCAGCAGGAGCATATACATTTTTGACAAATATATATGTGACCGCCCTGGCCTATCAGGTCGTCCCAGGGTATTGTGCAACCTGCCCTTCTGCACAGTATCCACCCTCCTTGGTTACGGGTCCTGGTCCTTTGGTGTTGCTAACAGCTGAGCCAATCAAAACCCTAGGAACACTTTACACTTTACCCACCAGACACACCATTGGGGGGCCTGAAGGGAATAGGGCCGCCCATATGAGGGGTTGGTAAGGGAAAAGTAAGGAAAGTGATGGTTGAGTAGTGGAGAGTGAAAGGAGAGGAGGTGGAGAGGTGACCCTTGTGAGGAGAGGTCACGGAGCAGGGCTCCTGTAGTTACTAGGTGGCAGACGTTGGTCTGGGCCAGATAGGAGCTGGAACCCCGGTCGCAGGGGATTGTGTCAAGGGGCACGGACTGTCGAGGAGGGCAGTCGGTGGCCTTGAGCTATCTCCGGGCAGGGGCCAGGGCACGACGGGGTACGTGGACCCTAGGCCGGGAAGTAGCTTCACGCGTCCTGGTTATTTACCCGACGGGGGTGAAGACTTCAAGTGTCATCCCCAACCCACTCCAAAATCAGGGTACTAGCGCACCGATGAAATAGGACTTTCCCAATACAGTCCACAGTAATCCTATGTATGAACCCTGAGAGCAAGCTCACTCCGTTAGCCATACGGGTGAGCGGGACCCGAACAGTTTCAGACTCGAGGGTCCAACGAGAAACACAGGTGCCAAGGAAAGGGCCACAGACTAACCGCAACACCAAGGGCACGGACCCAAGCGTGCTCCCTCCCAGCTGCAGTGGTGCTCAGAACTCTGGTTTACAAGCTGTCGGTGTGATTATTTCTGGACTGAGTGAGTACACTGGAAACCCTTCTCCTATCCCCAACGGCACCCCACACATCAACTACCCAACGGGCCCTGGGACACCCAAACCCCCTACCCACAGAGGGGTTAAACATCCAGCTGCTTCAACATCCTCACCGGGCTCCCCAACAGCAGCGGTGGTCTCTCACATTACCACGCACCGTGGATGGCATCACGAACTTTCAATCCCCCCTCTACATACTCCCCTTTTTCTTTTGACATTCGAGTGTCCGCGTGGACCTCCCGGGTCCAGAGACCCCTCGAACCACCGCGGCTCCGGATCCGAGCTGCTCGGCCGCTGTCACGGGGGCGAATTCACGTGAACTCTAATAGTGTCAATGTCGCCTATGTCCACTCTAGGTGGTTTGTCTGAATCCTTGAGTTGTCCTGAATTGTTTTGGGGGACCCCAGCAGAATTTACTGAATGTAGAGCAGAAATGCAGTGTGAATAGGATCTATATATGCTATCATTTTACGTCGATGGGAGCTCAGTCATCAGTAACGACAGCTTAGGTTTAATGATGAACGCGATTCAGAAAAAGTTTCAAATCCACCGTCAGCCTCAGCACAAACTTAAGTTAGTGTCCTGTCCTCTATGCTTTTCACTGCAGCTCTGATTATTTATATTTATTTACTATGTATTAAGCCAGCAACAAACGCCAAAGGAAGTCATGTGCATAGTGTATAAGAAGCTAATAAATTACAAGCAACTATTTGGGAACAGTCACACAATACTGAAAATATAAAAGCTTAGTAAATAGGCCCCTAGAGCGCCACTTTAAGATCAGTAGGTAAAGCCTGTTCCATTATATAAATTAGATGTTTATGATCATCACAAAAGAATATAGTTATATTATCAGTCACCTAACTAGAATAGAAATCCCAGTGCCACATGTATCCACAGTGTATATATGACCACTGTATAGCCTGCCTGCAGTATCTGTCACTTATACTGTTAATGCTCATCACAAAATGTAAGGCGCCATCCAGGTTATATTACATGCATACGGGGAGATTTTCTACTGTTGTGCACATTTACAGAAAGAGTTTCTTCAAATCTGCCTTTTTACAGCGTGTCCTGGCCCCATGCTGTGCACAGATTTTACTTTCAGGTGCAGTTTATGTATTATTATGTCCAAATGTGCCATTAACAGCTCAAAATAGCCGTTGTGACCACAACCTGCACATTACCTGGCTTCAATCTATATTTTACACATAAATTGTGAAAACCCATAAAAATGTACAATAACCTTTGTCATAACTAACAAATCAAAACATTATATCTGTAGAATTACGCTATCACAACAGATATACTACATAACACATAGCTCAAAAGAGGACTATCCAGTGGAAACACATAGGTATGGTGCCTAATGTACATCCTAAGAGACCTGAGTGTGGTTTGTTTTTTTATATATATATATATATATATATAAATATATATATATATCTATATATATATATACATACACACACACACACACTGGAGATCAAAATCAGAGAACAACACACAATTTCCTAAATGTTAAGGCCATTGTGTAGTCCTGTGTGATTATATCCTAATATGAGCAAACGATTAGTATTTTAAGCTTATTTCATAAATTGAATTTATTGTAAAGTTCATAATAAAAATGTGAATGAGATAAATTTAACAGGACATGGATCAAAATTAGAGAACACTTTCAGATACCTGCAAGTTATTGGTGTTAATCTGGCAACTGGTGCTAATTTCCTTAATTATCTGACAAACCCTATTTAACTGCGCCATTCCCAAGTGACTGAAGTCCTCCAGCAGCAGGTTGTCCAGATGAAGGTCAAAGGGAGGACCCTATCAGCCATAGCAAGAGAAATTGGTTGTTCCAAGTCTGTGATTTCGAAAATATTGCATCTTTACAATATCACAAACTATTTCATGTCCCACAAGAAGGCTGGTCACCCTCGAAAGACAAATGCAAGAGAGGACAGGATAATGCAGAGACTCTCCATGGGTAATCATTTCAATGCTACAACTGTAATGTCTCGCCAGTTCAGCACTGAAGAGGGTAAGGATCTGTCTCGTCATACAGTGTTATGACGTTTAAGAGCATTTGGACTGAAAGCCCACCCTGCAGTGACCAAACTTCTCATTAGCAGAAAGGCTAGACTCAGCTTTAGTGAGGAGCATGTTGTGTGGACAGAGGAGAAGTAGTCCACAGTTCATTTAGTGATGAAAGCAAGTTTAATTTATTGGAGTCTGATGGAAAACATTGTGTTGGTCTACAAACTGGGGAAAAACTGAACCCAAAGCACATTAAGAAGTCAGTGAAAGGTGGTGTAGGAGGTGTCATAGTTTGGGGAATGTTTTCTGCAGCAGGAGTTGGACCTCTCATGCAGCAACATGGCAATGTCAATGCAAGTGTGTATCAAAACCCTCTTCAACAACACATGGTTCCTTACTTGCATTCAATACTCAATCAGTCAGCAATTTTCATGCAGACCAGTGCCCCCTGTCACAGTAAAACGGGTAAAGCAGTTCCTTGAAAAAAAACCAAAACATTGAAATAATAAAATGGCCAGCCCAGAGTCCTGATCATTACCCAATAGAAAAAAGTCTGGAAAATCCTTAATGACAAAGTTATAACCAAGAAACCCACAACAGTCAAAGAACTGTGGAAGAGACTGGAAGAAAAGTGGACCAAAATCACACTAGAGCAGTGTGAGAGACTAGTGATGTCCTGTGGCCGCAGATGTGCTGAAGACCTACAAAGCAAAGGCCTGTACACTTCCTACTGATTGGTCACTGTTGTTACCTTCAGAACATTTAGTTATAATAGTTATCATACAGTTATAATATAGTACGGTATGTTTTTCTCTAAAATGCCCCAGCTTTTCAGGGAAAAACATCCACGTCTGAAGTTATACAGCCAGTAACTGATACATGCTACCTGTGGATCTGGCAGCCTGTATCAGCAGACAGGTTGCCTTTAAGATCCAATAGATGCCATTCATGTCAATTGGTTGACCATTATCCTTTTGCCTTTGAGGAGAACTATAACTCCCAGCATGTCCTGCAGATACCATGGCATGCTGGGAGTTATAGTTCACCACAGGAGTGGTATAGTGCTTTTATTTATGGTAATCATTATTTTTTAATAGTACTTAATCCTTGTCTCTTAACAGCTTCTCCACTTGTCTGTATGCCCACGTTAATGATTTCTCCCCAGCCCCCCTCTAGACAGGAGGAAGAGGGCGGTCTCCTGTTCAGATCACGCGATGGAGTGATGTAATGAAGAGGCAGGGTCAGAGACACTGCGCACTGTGTTGTGCTGCTCCATCCTTGAATCTTCATTACATCACTGCAACTCATGATCTAGGAGGAAGACCGCCCACTTCCTGCTGTCTAAAGTGGCAGCAGTGACTTTTAGCGAGGCCAGGCAGAAAGCATTAACCTGAGCGCAAAGCTGATGCTGCCTGTCGGGGCTGCTGAAAACAATTTGCATGACTGCTGTGCCGACAGCCCTGCCACTGCCATCAACCCACTGCTGCTTCCTGTTAATCCAAAATGAATATCCTTTTCTCCACATTTTCAAAATCCCACCGGTTTCAGAGCCAAGAGATGGGCAGGATTATGCGCATAGGGATCAGTAGATATTCATTTTCATAAATAATGGGCACACATAATTGCCTCTGCTGCCAGCTTTCTACAGGCAACCCTGCACCTGCCACTGTGACCCCTCTCCATTGCCGTCCCACAGCAGTCAGGTACACTACATCTGGATTATAAGATGCACCCCCCGCTTTCTTTCCAATTTTGGGGGAAAACATTTTATTTTTTAGTCTGAAAAATACAATAAGTGTGCTGATATGCGTATATATATATATATATATATATATATATATATATATATATATGTAGTTACACTACTCACAAAAAGTTAGAGTTCTTTTACTTTTTGGAAAAATTTATGTAACATGTAAAAAGTTCACACTACAGTGATATTTTATCATGACAGTAGGGCATTTAAGTAGAAGCATGCAATGGTGATTTCCTCATTTCAAACAATTTATTGAAACAAAAAACAACAACAGTGATGGGTATACTCCCCTCCCTCCCCCCCAAAAAAGTCAATGTCTCAATAACTTGTCATGTGGCCTTGAGCAACAATTGCACCTTGACAATAACTTCTTATGCTGTTCACAAGTTGAGTTATTGTCTGCTGAGGCATGGAATCCCACTCTTCTGAAAGGGCAGCCTTGAGGTCAATGAGGTTCTGGGGTACATGAGTTATGAGCCTCTACACGGCAACTCAGTTGGTACCATAGGTTTTCTATGAGATTCAGGTCTGGAGAAAGTGCAGGCCACTCCATTTCAGGTACCCCAGTTTCCAGCAGCCATTCCCTAATGATTAGACCTTGATGAGCTGGAACATTGTCGTCCATGAAGATGAAATTAGGCCTGTGTTGTTCATGTAGAGATACAATGACTGGATTAATGATGCTATTGAAGTAGTAGGGCCTTGTCACTGTATCATTCACTAAATATAGGGCAGTTCTGTGTTGACTAGACACACCTGCCCATAATGTAAAAAGATCACCACCAAAGGCTCAACTGGTGACAATAGTAGCTGATGCATAGCACTCGCTTTGATGTCTACAACATCATTGTCGGCCATTTTTTCTGCTCAGCGTGAATCAACATTCATCAGTGAAAAGCACTGAGGCCCACTAGTCCCTTGTCCAGAAAGACAATGACACGTGTGCCTGGTGTTGGGTCAGTTACCCTCGCAGGTCTTCTAGCGTGCAGACCACGCTTATGTAAATGGATATGAATGGTCTGACATGCCATTTGGGTACCTCTAACCTCCCTTAAATGTGCCTAAAGTTGTGTGGTAGTCATAATCTAATTCTGAAGGGCATTGTTCCCAATGAAGCGTTCATCAGTGTGGGATGTTGCCAAAAGACATCCACTTCTATTCCTTTCTGTGACTCTTCCACTCTCTCTGTATGTCTGTTGCAACCTGATGATGACATTCTGTGACACTCTAAGCTCAGTGGTGGTTCCTTCTGTCTAAGAACACACTGCTTGAAGCCTCACAATGGCGAGGTACTGTTGATCAATTGTTAGATGTCGTCTTGATCTCATGATGTCAAAATTTGAACAGCATGAGGAGGAGGACTGTTTAAATACCAATTCTTAAAAACTGAAACAGCAGAGGACGATGTAGTTGCAAAACGCACGTTGGGTGGCCTCTGCTGTTATACCTAAGCTGCACTTGGAGTTTGCACTTCATTAGGGTTAGGATTTATGATCCACTGTGACTTAAGTAATTTTGTAAGTTGTGACAGTTTTTGTCTGTATTGCATTCCCTTCTCTCTGTCTTATATCTCCAACATTTCTGCTTACATTTGAAAGATCTATCTGTTTGTCTCTCGGGTTCACTCAATATTCTTCTTCATTTGTCTGTGTATTTTGGCTCTACTCTATATATATGATTAGGTATGAGATATATATATATATATATATATATATATATATATATACTGTACATATCTTTTAAATGGTATCTAATAAAAGTTTATACATTTTATCCTGCCCTTTTCTTCTCTGTGCATTTTATATATAATTGCATTCACTTGTTTGTATTACTTGCAGAAGAATGTGCTTACAATGGACATTTGCTTAAGTGTATGGATGCAAGCATGTATGGCTTATGTTTGGTTATCCCTTACACACACATTTTTATATATATAATATATATATATATATATATATATATATATATATGTTAGATTTCAACATTAAGAGCTTTTTGTAGTGCAAAATTCATTCTTTTCTGCTGGTTCATGAAATTTACAATGTAAGGTGCATGAATACAAACACAAATACATGCACGCATGTAACGCACACATACAGTATGTATGGCAATATACTACAAAAAGCTCTTAGTTTTGAAATTTAACCATTAGAAAGCATCTAGAGTAAAAATCTAAAGTTCCATTGCTCTCTGACCCAAAAATCGAACTGCCATATTATAGGCAGGTATAGTCATATAGGCTAAAATGTATTTCTTTGTGTTCGCTCCATGCCTATTATACTAGTATTGCCTCTGAGCAGTGTAGGAGGAAACCCGTGCAAACATGACAACTGTGCAGACATGTAAACTCTGTCGAGATATTACCCAGGTTGAACTTATGGCCTCAGAGCTGCAAGACAGCAATGATATCTACTACCTACTCATTGTGTTTCCCCTGACAGCTAGAAAACAGGTATATGCCGTATTTTAAATAAACGGTTATGTTATATGCCATCAAAACCATCATCACATCGCAAGTTCGGATTCTGACATATTACACAAAGTCTTCATTGTCATTAGGATACACTCTACTCCTCCCACACTTTTCATTCAGTCTTTATCTATATAATAAGGAAAAAAAGTTGAAAAAAAATCTGTGTATTTATTGTCTTCACAATGCATGAGAAAATTCACTAACAAGAAAAAGAGTGCACCTGTCTGCATATTACCTACCACACGTAACATATTCTCCACCAAATTCTTCCCTTTGTGGAAATTTGCCATTATTAAAGTGAATCTTCATTATCCAGAAGCTTATTGTGGCTACGGCTGCAGAGTTTTAATAAATCCATTTTCAGTGTCTGAATATACATCATGTTAGCTTTTAGTATGAGACCAAACTGGCTGGAACCCCCAATAAAGGGAACCTGTCAGGACGACTGAATGATGGACGGCAGGAAATCCTGACAGGTTCCCTTCTTACAGACAGCCATGCTTTGCTCTGAGACACTGCTGTGTTTCTGAGAATAGTTTTAGGATCAAACACATAGACTGAAACCTGTCGATCAAGCTGAGCCGGGTGGTGGGATAACAAGGGGGACCACGCAACGGACACTGGTCACCAGGCCTGGACACTTCTCCCAGCACCTTCCTCTTTTTTATAATGATTTTCTCTGAAACTCTCTGTAAGGAAGGATTCTGCAGGGATGTAATGCTGCCTTTAGTTTGGGCACCATGAGACCAATGAGCGGTCCCTTTAAAGTATAAGCACTATGGAATAAACCATACTTTAAATGACTATGGTACTACAGTGATCAACAATAACGTCCTACAAAGTATTCAAAACTTTATTATTCCACACGTTACCCTTAAGCCTTTCTAGCTTCTACCTAACTGTCCCTTTGAGATAAAGAGGTAAAATCTCGGAAGGAACTACATGGGGGATCTCTGTGTTTTTGACATTTTTAACCCCCAGCAGCTTAGAGCAATGTCCTGTAGGAATGAGTGTTAGACTTTACACTGGCGATTACACCGAGGAACCAATTGACAGTAATGTTGTAGCCCACATTCAGCACCAACAATACTGATTGTGTCTCACATGTCACATCCTCCTGTTTGCAAATACAGCAACATATGTACAGTACAAGCAAATGGCAGGACAGCGTATGGTAAACAATTAGTGGAAAGACATGTCTAGGATCCGTCTAGGAACTTACATGTAATATTTAATATTTTGTATAGTTTTTTTTGTGAATCAAAAAATATATTTCCTAGTATAAAGGTGTGCAATAAAGAATGGCAGGGTAACGGGTATATAAAGAAGTCCTCCTGCATGAGAGAGTTTCCTAACACTTCCCATCCACGTGTAGGCATGGTCCCTTATGCTGTGGCTTTCCTCGGTAAGTACAAGAAGTTGTATATACGTACAGTTAGATAGTTAATATTGCATAGTGGCTGAATTGTTATCGGAGTGGACAGGATAACATGAACATGTGCTGGATGTATGGAGAGTACACGTCGCCAGGCACTCCACTGTACATGCTATCTATCTGTCTCTTTACATATCCATATCAATCTCTCTATCTATCTATGGAATATCTATTTATGCATTAAGAAGTAAGGCTATTAATCTATCTATCTATGGAATATCTATCTATTAATCAATTATCTGTCTATCATCTATCTATCTGATATCTATCGATTATCATCAATCTGTCTATCTATCTATCTACCTATCTATGGAATATCTATCTATGGAATATCTGTCCATCTTTTTATCTTTCTGTGGAATATCTATCTATTTACCTTTCTCTGTCTATTTACCTATCTATGGAATATCTATCTAGTTATCTGTCTATCCATCCATTTATGCATCTATGTGTCTATCTTTCTATCTATGGAATATCTATGTATCTATCTATTTATCTATCCATTTATCTATGTATCCATCGATCTATCTATGAAATATCTATCTGTATGTCTGTCTAGCTATCTACCTATCTATCTGTCTATCTAGCCATCCAGTTACGTATCTATCTTTCTATCTATGGAACTGTCTATCTATTTATCCAGTTACCTAACTATCTCTATATCTATGAAATAGCTATCTATCTAGCTATCTGTTTACCTATCTATCTATGGAATATTTATCTCTCTCTCTGTGTCTATCTACCATATCAATTCATCTATCTATCCATCTAGCCTTCTTTCTATCCTTCTATCTTTCTATTCATCTATCCTTCCATCTATCCTTCTATCTATCTATCTATTCATCTATCTATCCATCCATCTATCCTTCTATCTATCTATCTATCTATCTATATCTATCTATCTATCTTTCTATCTATCCATCCTTCCATCGATCCTTCTATCTATCTATCTATCTATCCTTCCATTTATCCTTCTATTTATCTATCTATCTCTCTTATTCTATCTATCCATCCATCCATCTATCTATCTATCTTATTCTATCTATCTATCGATCTATCTATCTATCCATCTATCTATCCCTCTATCTATCTATCTATCTATCAATCTATCTATTTATCTCTCTATCTATCTATCCATCCATCCATCCATCTATCTATCCATTATCTATCTATCTATCCATCCATCCATCCATCTATCCATTATCTATCCATCTATCCATCTATCCATCTATCTATTATCTATCTATCTATCCATCCATCCATCTATCCATTATCTATCCATCTATCCATCTATCTATTATCTATCTATCTATCCATCCATCCATCTATCCATTATCTATCCATCTATCCATCTATCTATTATCTATCTATCTATCCATCTATCCATCTATCTATCCACACACATGTAAAGTTCTTGATAAGAAGTCATTTAGTAAATAACCCAAGACCATATAGTACAATGTGCCCAGAGAATGCACCATGTACTAAATTAGTTGTTTATTTGTTAAATATTTAAACAAAATATATAAATGACACCACTTTAAACAATCCAGTATCTTGTTGTAGTCACTTTCTCTCTATTCTTTATGTGGTCGTGCTCACACAGGTAACACATACACAATACCCTACACCCCTTACGCTCCCTAAAAAAGCAGCAATATACATAAAATTACCTACAGAAAAAAGTTAACAATCACAAAAGAGGCTATTCACCAACCATACGAGCCATATAAAAGTATATATAAAGTAAGACTATTAAAACGCACTTCTCAAGGACACACTGGAGCGTAGTATTGTTACATGCGATATGGGGAACTTTGAGGAATGTGGGAACAGGAAGAGATAATCGACTATAAAAGTTTTTATAAGAATTTTTTATCTTTTAACATAAAAATTAAAAAAATCTATGCAAAGTCCAGAATCAATACATATATATATTTTTTATCAAAAAAACTTCTATTCTATTCTTTATTATAGCACTTTACAAAAATATCTAAAAGATGCGTTAGGGGAAATTCTTATCAACTTGTTTGTCTGACGTATACCGTGTAATATGGAATATTAACATTTTCCTCTTACAATTAGGAAAGAAATAACACAAAGTTTGTTAGCATCTGATATCATGTTTTATTATTTTGGGCTTTTTTTATTTTACAAGCAAAAAAAATCTTATCTTGATATTATTATTTTATGTCTAACCTGATTATTTAACATTTTATGCTGTCATTTTTGCCATGGTTTATGGGCCTCAAAAAAAAATATTTAAAAAAAATCTGATAGAGACTATTTTGCTTTAATTTAGCAAAAAAAAAAATCAATCTGCAGCTGAAGTAAATGAACAGAAAATGCTTCTTGATTACCTCATCTCAGCCCGAAAATGAGACCTTGAAGCCTGATGTATCTGGCGTGAGCGATCTCTCCCCCTAGCCTTTGCTCCTCGGTGTAATTGGAGATCACAGGTGCTGGAGTGGACTTCCACTATGCTATCCATTTGAATGACAAATGCCTGTGAAAAAGTGGAATACACAGCACGCTGCTGGACCACGCTGTCTGCACTGGCAGCATTACACGCTTATTTACAAGGGAATCGTTACATTGGGGGCTTTCACCCATCTAATCACAATTTAGGCCAGAGCAGTTTTGCCTCCAACTTGCAAACAAAATCCATACTTCTCTTTATCAATTATTGAATGTTCTCAGTGAGAGAAACAAAATTATAATCTTATGATACCTTTTAATGGCTAACTAAAATAAAATAAAGTGATGTTACAAAGCAAGCTTTCGAGACATCTCAGGTCGCTTCATCAGGCATGGTATCTCTTTATCAACACTCGGACTACAGCTATTGTCTAATGTCTGCACTGACAACACAATGAAAAAATATATATATATAAGTTCGTAATCAGAACACATTTTAAAATCAATATTTACAAATAGAACCTTTCGCTTACTCTATAGTCATGCACTGGAGGTCACGCAGTCCCGGAATGGGTTAATCTGGTCTTACGTCCCATAATACTAACCCTTTAGGATCACATTTTCTTTTAGCATTTGCAAAAGGACATGCTATGAATATAACAAGGCAATATGCATAAGAATAATAAGGGGGGACACGGAGGCGTTGGACGGCGCGGTACAAGTGAAATTAAATACCTAGACAGACTTACCGAAGAGCTTGCTGGGAGTGTCCTCACCATCATTTGATTCCACGGGAGCAAGCAGGGGCTCGTTCAGCTCGCTGTCTGAAGTAGCTGCCTTGTCCTCACCTCTCGACTCTGCATTCATCTCACTCCGCAGCAGCAGCAAGGGCTTACTGACTTTTCCGGCTATCATTGGATCCTAGTTATGGGGGGGGGAAATAAAGAGTGAGCGAATTAAGGAACTAAAGTGGATGCTACGGTGTTAGTGCACTCACTCCGACACCTTCCCCCTCTCCGTCTCTCCTTTACACACACATACACACATACACACACACCGTCTCTCTTATCTCCCCAGCTGCTCCTGTTGTTATTGCTGGCTGCAGTCAAGTGAAGAGCTATTACAGATCCAATGAGTTTTCCATTACACCCCACCCTATTAAAGCTCAACTATCATGTGAAGGATTCAGAATGCTTTCGGGAGAGCGAACTTCTTTGAAAGCATGCTTACAATCATCTTTGTAAATGCATGATATGCTGGGTTGGCTCCTCAGTTGACTGTACTGCAACAAGGCACCCCTGGCTGTATGGAGAGATTCCTCCACATATTGCGCCAGTGTAATTATACACCCTGCCTCCCTCCTGTCATTCTCTCTGCCCCCTTTTTTTTTTACTCTGCTTCAGAATTATGCAAACGCCTTCTCATTACAAAGTGATTAACCTGGCATTAACACGAAATGAGACGTGATTCCCAAATAATCAAAATCAATATTTTTCGAGCAGGAAGATCCTGAATGTTTGTCGCTGGGTGTGAATAATTAGAAAACTTTCTGGTTTTGTCTGCTGTGTTTAGTGGTGCTGAAAGGGACAGCAGTCTATTGAAAGCAGTGGAGCCTTGTGAAAGGGACAGCAGCCTACTGAAAGGGTCAGCTCCCCCCGAAGGGTCAGAGGAGCATTGTGCTGCACAGTTCCCAATCACAGCCTCCGTCCCTCCACCACACACTGACACTGCTACAATTAAATCTCCGACTCAATGATGCTTATTATTAATAACAGCTACGTGCTACCAATGTGGAGAAGGAGGCAGAAAACACAGCCAAAACAAAACCAGTCCTTCCCAGCCTAGAAAGTTCAAGTGCAAGATCATACTAGTCATTTTATATCTCAGGACAATAAAGGAGCTCCCAGTCTGCAAATAACCCAGTTTCCTCCAGCTCCTAAACAACTACAAAAAAACTTTACAATAAAAACAAGCCAAAAAATGCAATATAGTATCCTAATGCTCCAAAACAACAACAAAAAAACTTCACAGTAAAAAATAGGCATACCAAAAAATGTAATATATTATCCTAATGCTCCAAGACAAGTACAAAAAAACTTTACAGTAACAAAAAAATGCAATATAGTATCATAATGCTCCAAAACAACAACAAAAATACTTCACAGTAAAAAAGGCAAAACAAAAAATGTAATATATTATCCTAATGCTCCGAAACAACAACAAAAAAAACTTTACAGTAGCAAAAAATGCAATATAGTATCCCAATGCTCTAAAACAACTGCAAACAAAACTTTACAATAAAACTTGCTTGTTTTATTGTAAAGTTTTGTTTGCAGTTGTTTTAAAAAAAATGCAAAATAGTATCCTAATGCTCCAAAACAACTACAAAAGCACTTTACAATAAAAAAGGGCAAAACAAAAAAATGTAATATATTATCCTAACGCTCCAAAACAACTACAAAAAACCTTACAGTCAAAACAGGTGAAAAAAATACAATATATTATCTTAATATTTATCTCCAAAACAACTACAAAAAACTTTACAGTCAAAACATGCAAAAAAAAGCCCAAACAATATATTATCCTAATACTCCAAAGCAACTACAAAAAACGTTATAGTAAAAACAGGCAAAAAAAATGCAATATATTATCCTAATATTTTATCTCCAGATCCAATACAACTACAAAAAAAACTTTACAATAAAAAAGGCAATAGAAAAAATACAATATGTTATCCTAATATTTTATCTCCTGGTCCAAAACAACTAAGAAAATAACTTAAAGGTAAAAATGAGCAAAAATATAAATTAATAGATTATGCTAATATTTTATCTACTGGTCCAAAACTACTAAGAAAAAAACTTAAAGGTAAAAATGAGCAAAAAAATAAATTAGTATATTATGCTAATATTTTATCTCCTGCTCCTAAACAACGACAAAAAAACTTTACAGTTAAAATAAGGACAAAAAACTACAATACAGTATCTTACTGCTCCAAAACAACAACAAAAAAAATGTTACAGTCAAAACCGGCCAAATAAAAATACAATATAAAATCCTAATATTTTATCTCTAGCTCCAAGACTACAAAAAGTACAAAAAGACATGATAGTAAAAAAACAGCCAGAAAAAAATGTAATATATTATCCCAATGCTCCAAAACAACTACAAAAAAACTTTACAATAAAAACAGGCAAAAAAATACAATATATTATTCTAATATTTTATCTCGTTGTCCAAAACAACTAAAAAAAAACTTTAGAGTAAAAAAAGGTGTAAAATAAAATGCAATATATTATCCTAATATTTTATATATTTTCCTAAAGAGAAATAAAATGGATACTTACAAAATAATTACAATTGTTCTTATTGCTGCAGCATTAAGGCCCCAAAAGGAGGGAATTAAATGTTGGTGATGGGTCTGTCCTCATCTCAGTCAGAGGCCATGGTGGGGTCATGGGCTCTTCTACAATATCTCTATTCCCTCTGCATAGTTCTTACTGATTTTATATTTTTTTTTGTGGTGGGTATCAAGACAATACAGAAATAGCCAAATAGAGAAGAAGGTACAAATGACCCTGTGGTGTTATCTGTCAGCTATTTATTGCTAAGTTCATGCCTAAATGACTCTAATGTAGAGAACAGGTGACCGGCGTGCCAGGAGGTGGGCTCGGAGGCTCCTAATACCCCATCATCACATTGGTCGATGTGCGCCTGTGGGTTCTTTAATGTATTCATGTCTGAAAACTGAATTTGATATGACACATGATAATCTATGAAAATGTTAATCAATACAAATAGTTTAAGCTGTCATCAAATGCACTTCTTTAGTCAATACTCATATTGCTGCAAACAATGTCACTGTCACCGAGGCTTAATTTGCACAGCACTTAAATATTGGAGTCTGTGCATCAGTGCACTCCTCCGAAATACTGTAGGTAAACACATTTTCTCCCTATTTAAGGCTGGAGCACTCAGCATGCATTTAGCTGAGTCGAATCCGACCGTTTGAATACCTTGATAGGTCCACTGGAGGGCAAAATTAATACTTAATTGAATCTCACAGTCATCAAAATAATCAATACTTTTTTATTATTTATTCTTTACAGTCTGTTGACTGTTTCAAACCTCGGAGGGGATGGTGGAAAGGATTCATGGCTTTGAAACACTGTCATTTAACAAGGTAATTTTCAGCGGAGCATTAGGGGTTGTGAAACATATAATAAAACAAAAATGGTGGCTTATAATAGGAAGAAAGAAAAGAATTATATTTCTGCCTTATAATAAAACAAGATAAATAAAAAAAAAAAAGCTGGTGCAGAGAGAAAGGAAAATAAAAAGGGGGGAGGGAGGCTGAAGGGAGAAGAACGAGGATAGGTAGGAGCTGGGTTTTGAAAGGTTTTATCATATCAAGAGCAGAGCTGAGCTTTCATAATGCTGACATTTCTCATCCTGACAATCCTAAACAAGTGAAAAGGATGGGATCGCTGATATCATCTTTCATCACATCCTCCAGCTTAAGAACCAACATGACAGGTCCTCTTCCCCATACACTGTTAATTACTAAATAAAACACTCCTGTGCTAGGAAGGGTGGCAGCACATAACCCATACCAGGGGTCTACGCAAGCCGCAAAGTGGGGCTTAAAAAATTTGTTTTTGGTTGGAGATCAAAGGGGTCAGTAGATAATAAAGAGGATACAATAACGCACCGGGCAAGCTGAAGCCTCTGGAGACCAATTTAAGATAGATCCTTCCTTACACAAATGTATAGAAGACTAAGGCTTTCATGATTGGGAGATGTCACGTAGGAGAGATACTGATTTTAAAATGAGGATATACATAACGTGATCCTGAGGCTTAATTCACAGGTTAATTCAGCTACTGGCTCTTCAATGGCAATCCTCAGGGACAAAGGAAAGAGGATCTGACCATGTAAGTCTCCAGAAAAGAGAAAGGCGGTAATGGAGGAGAAATCTAAGCAAGATCACTGTACACACAATGGTAGAAACGATATCGCATAAACTGTAAAAGCAAACACAAAGAAAACTAATTCAAAGATATAGGTATTGGTAACACATAGAGTCGTGAATAGAATTATCATACTTGGGAAAAGCATGGAAAGCAACACCATTATTTTTATTGTTATGATTAGCATCCTTATTAACCCTTTCACAACCTACATTTAAGTCAAAAGTCGTGTCCCTGCCTTTGATGTAGGCTCGCATTTTGAGCCTGCATCTTTCCCTGCGCATGACACTTTCCTCCAACAGCCGCGGGTGGATCGGCGATCTGTCCATGGCTTTTAACAAGTTAAATCCCACTGTCAATCTCTAATAGTGGAATTTACCACACATCATCCATGGTCTCATCAGCGGCAGTGTGACATGATCGCGGGGTGCCAATGGGTTGTTATGACAGCCAGAGGTCAGCGGCTGTCACTGTCCTGATGAACTTCCTGTGAATGCTGGCTGCGAGCCGGGACTTACAGGAGATGATGATTTCTGCTGTACAGAGCAGGGCTGATGCACTCCTCTGTACAGCACAAGTGATCTGATGATCACACTTTCAAGTCCCCTAAGGGAACTAATAAATACAATCAAAAGGGAAACAAGTTTTAAAAAATATGAAAAAAAATAAAAAAACACAAAAGTTCAAATCATCCCACTTCTTCCCCAATGAAAATAAAACATTTAAAAAAAGTATAAAAACCAACACATATTTCATGTCACCATGTTCAGAAATATCTGGTCTATCAAAAATCTAAAATAAAGTAATCTGATTTGGTAAGCAGCCTAACAAAAAAATGTAAAAATGCCAGAATTATGTTTTTTTTGGCAGCTGCAATATTACAATAAACTATATTAAAAAGCGTTGAACACATTGCATCTACCCCAAAATGGTAACAGTAAAAACATCAGCTTAGGGCGCAAAAAATAAGCCATCACTGAGCCCCACATCCAGAAAAATAAGAACGTTACGGATCTCGGAAAATGGTGACAAATGCAAACATTTTTTTCACAAACCTGAATTTTTTTCCTCTACTTAAGTTGCATGAAAACTACAGTATATATGTTTGTTTTTTACTGTACCTACTAGTACAGATCTGTGGAATCATACTACCAGTCAGTTTTACCATACAGTGAACATGGTAAATAAAACTCCCCAAAACAATCGTGCATTTGCACTTTTTTGCAATTTCCCTGGTTTTTGGAAAATTTTTCCCATTTTCCAGTATACTGCATGGTAAAAATAATGCTGTAATTCAAAAGTACAACTCATTCCCCCAACAAACAAGCCCTCATATGGCTATATTGCTGGAAAAATTAAAAAGTTATGGCTCTTGGAAGAAGGGGAGAAACAACAAATGTGCAAAAACGGAAAATCTCCGGGTGGTGAAGGGGTTAATAGTGGGTAAATGGCTTTATGTAATGTAGATGTAATCTAGATCTTTATTTTTCTTTACTGCTTCCTTCATTATAGATCTGCCTCAGTTAGCAGCAAGGCAGTCAGAAATCCACTTCTTGTATAGCCACTGGTTTGAGCTGCTATTCTGTCTCTCCCCCATGCTATTTACTGCAGTATTGCTTAGATTGGCTGGTGCAATTAAAGGGATTGTTCACTACTAGGACAACCCCTTCTGATTCCACATTTCCCCCAAGTAAAATAATAAAGCCTATACTCACCTACGTACTGGCACCATTCCAGCAGTGTCCGAGCTCGCAGTATCAGGGCTCATGTGATGTTGTGACATCATGCGAGTCCCACGGCTAATGAGGGCCGGTTTCCTTCTCGACGCTTTCAGACCAAATGAGTAATTAACAGGAAGTGAGAGATGCCACAGCGCTCACTTCCTGATGATTAACTTGTTTGGTTCAAAGTCAGGGAGAAGACAGCCGGCCCTCATTGGACGTGGAGCTCGCTTGACTTCACACGCCTACATGAGCCCTGACACCACGATCTGGGACACCACTGGAACAGTGATGTATGGAGGTGAGTATAGGTTTTATTATTTTACCTGAGGAAAACATGTGGAATCAGAAGGGTTGTCCTTCTAGCAGACAACCCCTTTAAGCATAAAATCACTGGAAATCTCTGTAAAGAATAAGTAACTGAACCATCACTGAAAAAATGAAACTTTCCTTTACATTTTTTCTTTACACCTAGTCCCCTAGTGAAAGGACCTAGTGAAAGGATATGAACTCCATTTTCTAGCATTTTTTTCATTAAAGCACCACACCAGAATTTTTATTTTTGCACTGCTGGAGTGATACTTTAAATTTAAAGGCTGCTTTACATGCAACGACATCGCTAACGAAATGTCAATGGGGGCACGGAATTCGTGAC
Organism: Anomaloglossus baeobatrachus; assembly: GCF_048569485.1. Lineage (NCBI taxonomy): Eukaryota > Metazoa > Chordata > Amphibia > Anura > Aromobatidae > Anomaloglossus > Anomaloglossus baeobatrachus. The sequence goes on from NC_134358.1 coordinate 397,093,170, forward strand.
GCACATCCGGCCATGTTAGCGGCGTTGTTGCGTGTGAAACGCACGAACGACTGTTAACGATCAAAATTACTTACCTTATCGTTGATCGTTGACACGCCATCCATTTCCCAAATATCGTTGCTGTTGCAGGACGCTGGTTGTTCGTCATTCCTGCGGCAGCACACATCGCTACGTGTGACACCGCAGGAACGAGGAACATCACCATACCTGTGGCTGCCCGCAATGAGGAAGGAAGGAGGTGAGCAGGATGTTCGTCCCGCTCATCTCCGCCCCTCCGCTTCTATTGGGCGGCTGCTTAGTGACATCACTGTGACGCCGAACGAACCGCCCCCTTAGAAAGAAGGCGATTCGCGGGCCACAGTGACGTCGCAGGGAAGGTAAGTATGTGTGACGGTGCCAAAGGATATTGTGCGCCACGAGCAATGATTTGCCCATGACGAACAAATGACAGGGGCGGGTACGCTCGCTAGCGATCTCGCAGCGTGTAAAATGGCCTCAAGTCTCCTGATTCTTATCTTATACTCAACTGCTGCCGTCTTCATCTATTATCACCACATCTCTGGTGATTTGTGGACTGTCAGGAGCTCTAGTGTTTCATGGAAGGCGCAAGGACATAACTCCATACAACTCTATGAGAGCCTCGTGCTGGCCTCAATCTGGTTCTCATAGACTTACATTGTGAGTTTGTAATGTAGTTTCTGGCTTTTGGCCAATCAGACATTACAATCCCAAGATGGTGCAGGGGCTCTGGAATGGCGCTGAAAAAGCATGGAAACGCTGGAGGATTAGTATAATACCAAGGGCAGAAGGTTTAGATTTAAAGCGCCACTCCACCACTGAAAAAAATACACAATATACGTATCACAATACAAAGCATGCTCCAGAAAGTGTTAACCATGAATCTGTCAGTGAGTTCACTTGATAGCACGATTTGTACCCCCCTCTATTTTTTTTCTCAGAGATTCAGAAATTCAACCTATAGAAAAGCTAAAGGCCACGTCACACTAAGCAACATCGCTAGCAACATCGCTGCTAAGGAACAACTTTTGTGACGTGGCAGCGATGTTGCTAGTGATGTTGCTGTGTGTGACATCCAGCAACAACCTGGCCCCTGCTGTGAGGTCACTGGTTGTTGCTGAATGTCCTGGGCCATTTTTTAGTTGTTGCTCTCCCGCTGTGAAGCACAGATCGCTGTGTGTGACAGCGACAGAGCAAGAACTAAATGTGCAGGCAGCAGGAGCCGGCTTCTGCGGATGCTGGTAACCACGGTAAAAATCGGGTAACCAAGAAGCCCTTCCCTTGGTTACCCGATATTTACCTTAGTTATCAGCGTCCGCTGCTCTCACACTGTCAGTGCCAGCTCCTGCTCTCTGCACACGTACCCGGAGTACACATCAGGTAATTAACCCGATGTGTACTGTGGCTAGGAGTTCAGAGAGCAGGGAGCCGGCACTGACAGTGTGAGAGCGGCGGACGCTGGTAACGAAGGTAAATATTGGGTAACCAAGGTAAGGGCTTCTTGGTTACCCGATGTTTACCGTGGTTACCAGCATCCGCAGAAGCCGGCTCCCTGCTGCCTGCACACGTAGCAGAGTACACATCGGGTAATTAACCCGATGTGTACTGTGGCTAGGTCTGCAGGGAGCCAGCGCTAAGCGGTGTGCGCTGGTAACCAAGGTAAATATCGGGTTGGTTACCCGATATTTACCTTAGTTACCAAGCGCAGCATCGCTTCCACGTGGCGCTGGGGGCTAGTCACTGGTTGCTGGTGAGATCTGCCTGTGTGACAGCTCACCAGCAACCCATGTAGCGACGCTCCAGCGATCCCTGCCAGGTCAGGTTGCTGGTGGGATCGCTGGAGCGCCGCTTAGTGTGACATCTCACCAGCGACCTTCTAGCAACTTACCAGCGATCCCTATCAGGTTGTATTGTTGTTGGGATTGCTGGTAAGTTGTTTAGTGTGACTGGGCCTTTAGACAGAGTTCAGAAGAGATACTCTTTTTCAGATACACTCATTGACAGTTTTGACATTTAACTCATTCTGTAGTATATGTTCTCTGAATTACAGTAGCCGTAGAAGCCAAAAGATTCACATTGTTTCATCGAACCTTATTCCAAAAATGACTTTTGTTCCCTAAAATGTATTCATTTAAGTAAAAATACGATTCTGGTGTCCATGTACTTGAGGTGTGTTGTGTTTTGTGACCGATGTGATGTAGACTAGATATCCCCTTTAACCTCTTTACGTCCTTGGATATACTGGTATATCATAGGCCGTGTCCCTTACTCAGATACGAGCTCACATGCTGAGCCCATATATTACCTGCACATCAGCTGATCTGATGAGCCAACATTTGCCTGTAAGAGGTGTGGGTGGATCTCTGGTCCACCCGTGCCTGTTAACCAGTTAAATACTGCTGTCAATCTATGACAGCGGGATTTAACAAGCACCGTCAGGGATCATGGCATTCCACACTACTATCAGGGTGCCAATGGGTTGTCATGAGAGCAAGGGGTTAGCTGATGACCCCTGTGTCTGTCATGATAAACTTCCTGTGAATGGTGGCTGTGCCCGGCATTCAAAGGAGATTTTTGCTGATTCCCCACTCTCTACAGCACAAGTGATCAGAAGATTGTAGCGTCAAATCCAATGAGGGCACTAGTAAATACAATAAAAACTTTGAAAAAAACTTTGAAAAATATGACACCCCCTACAAAAGTCCAAATCACCCCCCTTTGCCCCATTGAAATTAAAACAATAAAAATACACATATTTGCAATTACTGCATTCAGAAATGTCCTATCTGTAAAAATATAAAATGAATTATTCTGATCGGTAAATAGCGTAACAGAAAAAAAATTAAAAACTCCATCATTATATTTTTTGGTTATCGCAACTGTGACGCCCTGGGCAAGCCAGGGGTCACAGGTCATCACACCACCACATCCTACATCCCAGTTAGGAACATCAAAGCTACCAAAATCCTTGTTGCCTTCCTCCAGGGGCTGATGTTCACACCAGGGGGTGGGCCAGGCGGTTGGCTCCGCCCACCGAGGAGTACACAGCCCTGGAGGCAGGAAGAACCAGGCAGATTAGCTCAGGGGGAGCTTGAGTGAGGAGCTAAGTGAAAGTGAAGTAGTAGTGGAGCAAGGAAGAAAAGGAACAAAAGTGCACGTAGAAAGGCCTGAAGTGAGTCCAGCTAAGTGCAGGACAGGTCAGCAAGGTCAGCAACAGCGGTGATCGTCTGGAGGGGGACTGCTCGGAGGTTGCTGGAAGGACCGCGGTCGAGTAGTGGCCCGGCGGTCTGGAGCAGTATACGAAGAACAGTCAGCACCAGGGCAGGGGCCTCTCGGACCCCGACAAGGCTAGGAGTCGCCATAATTTGCCGAATCCGTCAGTGAAGGGGACGTCGATCCCCCAGCAGCCAAGTCCCGATTGAAGACAACCGTCCAACCATTAGTGAGGAACACCGCCACCGCCAGGGCACCAGTTCCTCAGGGCCAGCGTCTGCGGGCAAAGTAGGGCTCCTCCGGCCCATATCCAAACCGGGGAGCGGGTTACCGGTGGGAACCCATCGCTACCAACTTAGAAACATCAGGTGCAGGTCAGAGAGACATCACCGTTACCTGCTGGGAGAGCAAGTGCAGCCGTCCGTGGGAACCGTCTTTCCAGCCGTGTGGTTTACCGTAAAACTGTGTCAACGTCTCAGGCTGAGTGAGTACCACAGTGCCGCAAGGCACAGCGCTGCCCCCGCGTCCCTGCGCCCACCAGGCCCTGCACCCTTCCACCCCATCACCGGGCCCCGGGATCACCAACCCCTACCCACGGAGGGGCAACATAACACCTGGCTGCTCCGCATCACCACTCCCGGGATCCCCGTATTGAGCAGCGGTGGTGCTACAAATCACCACAACCGTGGGTGGCATCACGGACAATCTCCCCAACAAAATACCCCTTTCACTCACGGGCGAGGAGTGCCGCTCGAGAACCCCCGGGATCCGGCCCACCGCTCGAGCCACCACTGAGCAGCAGCAGCCGGACCCGAGCAGATGGGTGAGCGCGGTGCCGGCACCCTCCTCCCCGCCCGCGACAACTTGGCGTCACGAACAGGATCTTACTGCTCTGCCGTTGGGTAGAGGTGCGCCTTGTAACCGCCGGAGGTATCCGGCTGAAAATTTCCAGAAGTCGCCATCTTTGGCGCGAAAAGTTCCCGCTCAAGCGTCTTCTCGAGTAGCAGAGGCGCGAAGGCCAAAACTCCGCCCCAGTAGAGGAGTGGCCGGAAAGAAGCTAAGGGGGACGGAAACAAGATGTCTGCACCCGACGGAGCCGCTGGAGGAGCGGTTGTCGCAGCCGCAGTGGCACCCGCGGATGGGAATGGGCCTGCCCAGGTCCCGGCCGCACTGATGGGAGGTGCCGCGGCCCCCGCGCTCGCTCAGGTCATGCCGTTCTCCTTGCCCTATGCGCCCGGAGCTGCCTGGCTACCGCAGTATGACGGGAAACCGGATGCCTTACAGGCCTTCCGGAAAAAGCTTAACCCGTTGCTAGAGCTGTACCCCCTGACTGATAAGCAACGTGCAGCGATAGTGCTAGGCCAGTTAACCGGTGCGGCTGAGCAGGAAGCGGAGACCTGGGCCGAGGGGGACCGGCTCTCTGTAGCCACCATCTTTGAGAAGCTACAGACTGCCTTCGAGACCCGGACTGAAGCTGAGCTGAGGATGCAGTTTTACCAGTGCCGGCAACGGGCTGTGGATAGCATTCGGGACTATGCTTTATGTCTGCAAACCGCCCTCCGCATGCTGAAACGGGTGAATCCTATTAATGAGGCGGATAGCAACAAGATGTTAGTAGAGCAATTTGCGCAGGGGATGAGGTCCCCTGAGGATCGTAAACAACTCCGGCTGTGGGCCCTGGAACACCCTGATGTGGACTTTGCTGTGTTAAAAAAACGGGCCATTAAAGCACTACAACCCCCAGCCTCAGAAGCCCTGGAGCCAGCCCCGTGGCCCATCGAGACAGCTCCCGTGGTCGTGGCCCCGGCTCTACCAAGCTCCCCAACGCCTGCAGCCCCAAGCAGCACTATGGAAGAACTGGCAGCCCAGGTCCGTCGCATGGACGGAGACCTCGCCAAGATTCTTGCTGCACTCCAACCGTTGACCAGATCTCAGCCTTCAACACCGATACAGCTCGCCGACAGCCCTGAAGATGTCCCCTGGATGCAGCGGAGAAGTAATAACAATCCGAGGAGCAAGCCTCCCATCTGCTACAAGTGTCGTAAGCCTGGGCACTACATCAGAGAGTGCCCGTTAAACGAGCAACCCCTGGGGCCCCGGGCCAATCCTCAGGAGTAGAACCCCGTGGCCCCCCGGACTGGCGGGACCGATATATCGGGGCCCGACCCATCATTCCCGTGGTTGTGGACGGCATACCGGTGATGGCTCTCTTGGACACTGGATCCCAGGTAACTCCCATACCATATACGTTGTACCAGCGGTATTGGGGGATAGATGAGCTGGCACCCCCAGATACTAGTATAACGCTAATTGCTGCCAATGGACTCCCATTGACCCAAGTGGGGTATAAACAGGTGGCTATGACGGTAGGGCAAGCTGAACTACAACACCAGGGTATGATTGTGATCATGAATGAACCCAGTGATCATAAACCGAAGATAGTGCTAGGAACCAATGTAATGGAGCACTGTATGGGTGATGTGTTGGCCCTACTGCAGCAGCTGGCCGCCACGGTGGCGGGGAGCCGACAGAGAGCTGTGCAGCGAGAGATCCGAACCTTGATGTACCGCCAGCATGTAAACTCAACGGGAGGAGAGATTGGTGGGGTGAGAGTGATGGATGTGGCCCCGTTGCTTGTGCCCCCTAGGAGTGAGATGATGATCTGGTGTAGAGCAGCGGTAGGGCCTCAGGGGCGTGACTACCCTGCCATGATGGAGCCCATACCCTCTGAGCACTGGCCCACGGTAATGGCCGCCCGAGGGGTGGTGGACGTGAAGAAGGGGAGAGTGCCCGTGAGGGTGTTGAACTGTGGGGAGGAAGAAGTCAGGCTTCCCCGGTATGCCACCATTGCCAAGCTACTCACCCTAGATCCCCACACCATCCAGGAAGCCAGTCCCTCCGTCTCCCCACTTACTACCAGCACTTCCCCGTTGCAAGGGGAGGTAGGTGAGTGGCACCAGCAGCTACACGTGGGCACTGATGATACCCCTACACATCACAAAGCAGGGGTATACAGGGTGGTGCGGGAGTACGAACAGGTTTTCAGCAAACACCCACTAGACTTCGGGCAGATCAAGGGGGTTCAACACCATATCCCCACCGGGGAACATCCCCCTATCAAAGAGAGGTACAGGCCTATTCCCCCTGCACATTATCAGTGTGCCAAAGATATGTTGAGGAATATGAAGGAGGCAGGGGTTATTCGGGACAGCTGTAGTCCCTGGGCCGCTCCGTTGGTACTGGTCAATAAGAAGGATGGTATCATGCGGATGTGTGTGGACTACCGGAAGATTAATCAGATAACCCATAAAGATGCCTACCCACGGCCTCGGATTGAAGAGTCTTTGGCCGCGCTGAGAACTGCAAATTACTTCTCTACCCTTGACCTCACCAGTGGGTACTGGCAAGTGGCCGTGGCCCCGGAAGATCGGGAGAAAACCGCCTTCACCACCCCGATGGGGCTCTGTGAGTTTAATAGTATGCCGTTCGGGCTGTGCAATGCCCCTGGAACCTTCCAACGGCTGATGGAGTGCTGTCTGGGACACCTAAACTTCGAGACCGTCCTATTGTACTTGGATGATGTGATTGTTTACTCCCAGACATATGAAGCCCATCTGGAGCACCTGGCCGAAGTGTTTGCGTCCCTTGCCAAATACGGGATGAAGTTGAAGCCCTCTAAGTGCCACCTGTTGAAACCCAGAGTGCAGTACCTGGGGCACGTGGTGAGTGCAGAAGGTGTTGCCCCTGACCCTGAGAAGATCACTGCCGTCCAGGGCTGGCCAAGGCCAACCACCGTGAGGGAAGTAAGGCAGTTTCTGGGTCTGGTGGGGTACTACCGGCGCTTTATCAAAGGGTACACGAAGATGGCTGCCCCCCTGCAAGATCTCCTCGTGGGACAGACCAAAGGTGGTAGACCCATCGGAGCCCCACTGGTGTGGGAAGACAAGCATGAGGAATCCTTCTGCCAGCTTAAAGCGGCCTTGACCGGAGAAGAGGTCCTGGCGTATCCCGACTATGGCTGCCCGTTCATCCTCTACACAGACGCCAGCAATGTGGGGCTAGGAGCAGTCCTGTCCCAGGTCCAGGATGGGAAAGAGAAAGTGATTGCTTATGCCAGCCGGAAGCTTCGGCCAACGGAAAGGAATCCGGAGAATTACAGCTCCTTCAAGCTCGAGCTTCTGGCATTGGTATGGGCTATCACGGAGAGATTCCGTCACTACTTGGCCGCAGCAAAATTTACCGCTTTTACGGACAACAATCCGTTGACTCACCTGGATACGGCCAAGTTGGGCGCGTTGGAGCAGCGGTGGGTGGCCCGGCTAGCCAACTATGACTTCACCATCAAGTACCGTGCTGGTCGTGTCAACATTAATGCTGATGCACTCTCCCGAATGCCCCATTTGTCAGAAGAAGGGTGCGAGGATGATGACCTCGAGGAGATCGAGTTGCCTGCATTTCACCGGCCCTCAACCGAGAGGATACAGGTACACCAACAACGGGTGGACTTGGACCCGCGGCCCAGTCAAGAGTGGCAGGAAGCTCAAAACCAGGCGCCGGCTGTCCGCCTCGTCAAGACCCTGGTGGAACAAGGCGCTGTTGGGATAGACCCTGCCGCCCCGGCTGAAGCCCAGCGCTGTGGAAGCGGCTGTATCTACATCAAGGGAAGCTGTATCGTGAGCTGATCAACCCGAAGACTCATGAGAAAATCTGCCAGTTGGTCATTCCCCAAGCTGATGTGCCTACTGTTCTGCGGGCATACCATGATGGTGCCGGGCACTTCGGGTGGAAAAAGCTGGAGATGCTGTTGAGAGAGCGGTTCTACTGGAGTGGGATGCGGGAGTCGGTGGAAGCCTGGTGCCGGGAGTGTGGCCCTTGCACGCTGAGGAGGAAGGATGAGACCAGCCAGAGGGCACCCCTGCACCCAATCGTCACCCATCAGCCGCTGGAACTGGTCGCCCTAGACCATGTCAAGCTCACCCCCAGCCGAAGTGGGTACGCCTATGCATTGACCATCGTAGACCACTATTCAAGATTCATGGTGGTTGTCCCTGTCAAGGACCTGACTGGTCGAACTGCTGGTCGAGCGTTCCAGGCTTATTTCTGCCGCCCACATGGATATCCAGAAAAAGTGCTTACTGACCAAGGCCCGGCTTTTGAAGCGGAGGTGTTCCACGACTTTTGCCAGTTGTACGGCTGTAAGAAGATCCGGACCACACCTTACCATGCCCAGACCAACGGCATGTGTGAGAAGATGAACCACTTGGTCCTGGGACTCCTCAAGACGTTACCGCTGGAAGAGCGGAACCTGTGGCCGGAGAAGCTACCCGACTTGGTCGACATGCACAACAATATCCCGTCCAGTTCCACAAAGTGCACCCCAGCATATCTGATGAGGGCTCGCCCCGGCCGCCTGCAGGTGGACCTGGAAATGGGGTTGGAGGCCCCAGAAGCCCTTCCTTCCACAGCTGAATGGGAAACTCGGCGGAGGGCACAATACCGGCAGATTCAAGAGTATGTCGAGAAGAACTTGAGTCGGAGTCGGGAACTGCAGGAGCAGCGCTTTAATCAGAAGGCGTCTGCTGGCCCTTTTCAGCCCGGGGATGTTGTCCTGAAGCGGAAGAGGAAAACCCACAAGCTGGATGACCAATGGGAGCAGAACCCGTACGTCATACAGCCCACCGGATGGGAAGATGGGAAGGCCTACCAAATTAGCCGTGACCAAGGAGGCACTTTGGCCACAGTTTCCCGGGACCATTTGAAAAGGTGCCCACCAGCATTGAGGGCGATGGCTGAATTACCAGTTCCTCCACCAGTGGAGAAGGCAGAAGAGGTGATCCACACTGTGATGGGTGACTTCCCAGCAAACTGGCCTACGCAGAATGGCGCGGTGATTCTTCCAGTGATACTGTTCCCACAACCTGTGGATGAAGAAGTGGTGGAAGCGGTCAACCGTGAACCAGAACCAGTGCCAGTGCCCAGGGATGAACCTGTACCCAGCTCCCCTATGCCTCCGCCTGCCCCACACGATAGAAGGGAGGAGGAACCGGTTGTTCCCTCTGCCCCACTGCATAGCCCCACTGACACCGGCCCCCGAAGGTCCACCCGTCCCAACCTAGGTAGACCCCCACTTAGGTACAGGGAGACTGTCCTTTAAAGAGGGGGGTCAGGAAGTCTGTGTGAGTTCATGTTTAAAAGTGTTTGAAAAGTTTAAGTTTGCAAAAATGATGATACCGAGTACTTCACCAGATTATCTTTGTGATTGAACCGGCCGGAGCCGGCACCGTTGTCCCCGTGGGGACCGTTTAAAAAGTTAGCATGGGAACTATCCATGGACAAGCCCGTGAACTTGCAGGGCAACCACAAACGTTAAGTGGCTTGTAAATATGTTGTTTTACCGTACCGTTTTCCGCAGTTGCCGCCTCCGGAGAGGCAGGTTGGAGGGAGGGCCCTCAGCAGAGCAGGCTGGGGCCCAGCCACCAAAGGAACCGGTGGCTACCCTCTGGAGGGGAAGGACAGATCCCGCTCGGGTAACTTGTGCTGGACTGTGGGTCAAGGGGTGCTGCCTGGGCTTTAGGGGCAGCATCAGGGCCAGGTTGCTTGGGTGGGAGAGAGCGGAAACCGTACCCGTAAAACTGTTTAGTAACGTTTAAGAAATGTGCCTCCCGTGTGGGAAGATGTTATGAATCATATGTTATCTTTTTTACATTTTACAGAAAATAAAACCGGTGTTGGACGGGCAGCCCGCGGATGGTCTGCATTTTGCGAAAAGGGGGAATGTGACGCCCTGGGCAAGCCAGGGGTCACAGGTCATCACACCACCACACCCTACATCCCAGTTAGGAACATCAAAGCTACCAAAATCCTTGTTGCCTTCCTCCAGGGGCTGATGTTCACACTAGGGGGTGGGCCAGGCGGTTGGCTCCGCCCACCGAGGAGTACACAGCCCTGGAGGCAGGAAGAACCAGGCAGATTAGCTCAGGGGGAGCTTGAGTGAGGAGCTAAGTGAAAGTGAAGTAGTAGTGGAGCAAGGAAGAAAAGGAACAAAAGTGCACGTAGAAAGGCCTGAAGTGAGTCCAGCTAAGTGCAGGACAGGTCAACAAGGTCAGCAACAGCGGTAATCGTCTGGAGGGGGACTGCTCGGAGGTTGCTGGAAGGACCGCGGTCGAGTAGTGGCCCGGCGGTCTGGAGCAGTATACGAAGAACAGTCAGCACCAGGGCAGGGGCCTCTCGGACCCCGGCAAGGCTAGGAGTCGCCATAATTTGCCGAATCCATCAGTGAAGGGGACGTCGATCCCCCAGCAGCCAAGTCCCGATTGAAGACAACCGTCCAACCATTAGTGAGGAACACCGCCACCGCCAGGGCACCAGTTCCTCGGGGCCAGCGTCTGCGGGCAAAGTAGGGCTCCTCCGGCCCATATCCAAACCGGGGAGCGGGTTACCGGTGGGAACCCATCGCTACCAACTTAGAAACATCAGGTGCAGGTCAGAGGGACATCACCGTTACCTGCTGGGAGAGCAAGTGCAGCCGTCCGTGGGAACCGTCTTTCCAGCCGTGTGGTTTACCGTAAAACTGTGTCAACGTCTCAGGCTGAGTGAGTACCACAGTGCCGCAAGGCACAGCGCTGCCCCCGCGTCCCTGCGCCCACCAGGCCCTGCACCCTTCCACCCCATCACCGGGCCCCGGGATCACCAACCCCTACCCACGGAGGGGCAACACAACACCTGGCTGCTCCGCATCACCACTCCCGGTATCCCCGTATTGAGCAGCGGTGGTGCTACAAATCACCACAACCGTGGGTGGCGTCACGGACAATCTCCCCAACAAAATACCCCTTTCACTCACGGGCGAGGAGTGCCGCTCGAGAACCCCCGGGATCCGGCCCACCGCTCGAGCCACCACTGAGCAGCAGCAGCCGGACCCGAGCAGAGGGGTGAGCGCGGTGCCGGCACCCTCCTTCCCGCCCGCGACACAACAATACAATAAAATGTGATAAGAGGCAATGAAAACATTACATCTACTGAAAAAATGGCAGCACTAAAAACGACAACTTAAGGCTCAAAAAATTAACCATAACACAGCCCCAGATCCTGAAAAATGAAAACGTTACAAGCCTTGGAAAACGGCGTCTAAAGCGGTTTTTTTTGTTTGTTTGTTTTTACAAATTTCTGATTATTGTACACCAATGAAATAAAAGAAAACCTATACATGTTTTGTATCTATGAACTCATAATGACCTGGGGAATCATACTCAATCAAGGTCAGTTTTACTATATAGTGAAGATGGTGAATAATAATAATAATAATAATAATAATAATAATTAAAAAAAAAACAATTGTGGAATTGCACTTTTTTTTGCAATTTCACTGCACTTGGATTTTTTTTCCTTTTTTCTAGTATACTAGTTGGTAAAATTAATGGTGTCATTCAAAGGTAATACACGTCAAAAAACAAGCCCTCATATTGCTCTATTGACGGAAAAGTAAAAAAGCTATGGCTCTTGGAAGAAGAGAAAGGGGAAAAAAATGAAAAATTGCTGGGTGGACAGATTGACCTTAACTTATATAGTGGTCATCAGACTTAGGGCATGCTCACGCGAGCATGAAAAACGGACCAGTGCAATGCGAGAAAATCTCACATTGCACTCTGACCAATGTTAGTCAATGAGGGAGAGCAGTTGGTCAGCTTTTCTCATATACAGAATCTGGATGCGAGAAAAGTTGCAGCATGCTGGGATTTTCTGCTACAGCCATATCACTCGCACCCATTCAAGTGAATGGGTGCGAGAGATACATCGGACTGCACTCGGATGTTATCCCAGTGTAGTGCGATATACGCACAGGCTGACAATGGAGGAGATGGGGGGATTAACCCCTCCCTCTCCTCCACAGTGCCCGCCCTCAGATTCACAGCTGTGACCCGATTGCAAGATCTGGTCACAGTCGCATGACACTCGGCTCACGCTCGCAGCAGAGCCTGAGCCGGGGGTCATTAGCATATCGTATCCGTTGCTCTCGCATCGGATGCCATACGCTTCTGTGAGTCCAGCCTTACTGAAACAGAACATGCTCAACTAAGAGCCTAGGTCCTGAGAAATCTACCTGTCCATAACATCTTATTCTTATTAGAGCACAGTTCCACTTACGCATAGCTTTTGATGTGAGAGCATCGGAAGAGATATGCTAATGACCCTCTGCTGCGAGCGCCAGCACAGGTTAATGCGACTGTGATGCAATCTTGCGATCGGGTCACAGCTGTGGAGAAGAGGGGGGAGCACTTTCTCCCCATCTCCTCCACTGCCTGTCTCTGCGTACTTCACACTGCGGTCGGATGACATGCGAGTGCAGTGCAATGTTTCATACGCTCCCATAGACTTGTATTGGGGTACATGAGCTGAGAATCGCTGCGATTCATTCCGCATGCCGCTGTGGCATGAGAAATCAATCGCAGATGGACGCTGCCCCATAGTTTTGCACTAGAGTGAGAGCAATCCAATAATTTATCAGATTGCGCTCGTCCGAGCAAAACGCAAGTGCAACTGAGACCTTAGCTTGTACTTATGCACAGCAGCAAAAATAAATATGCAGAGCAGAAGTGAAAAACTGGATAAAGCTACTATGGAGGTAAATGAATCCATAATGCAACTAAGGCCTCGGTTCCATTTGCGTTTTGCACGGACGAGTGCAGTCCAATAAAACATTGGATTGCTCTCACTCTAATGCAAAACTATGGGGCAGTATCCATCTGCGATTTATTTCTCATGCCATAGCGGCATGTGGAATGAATCGCAGCATGCTGCGTTTGGCAGCGAGTCTTGACTCATGCACCCCCATACAAATTTTGATGCCCTGGCAAAATTAGGTAGTCCCACATTAGGCCCCCGCATAACACCTTCCCTCACAGGGTTACATACAGCCAACCTGAAACCCTAGTCACCCCCCTCAGGGCAAGACAGGCACACCAATGGACGGGACCAGGCAGTTAGGAAACGCCCACCTAGGGCTCTAGACAACCCGGGGCGGGAAAAAAAGTAGTTCAAGTCTAGAGTTCAAGTTGAGAGGAGTGGAGGCTGGGGCTAGGGGTAGCTCCAGTGGAGGAGAAGCTCAAGTTGAACGGTGCCAGGGTTGGAGCCCTGGTACCTTGGCTAGGTGGCAGACGGTGGTCCCCATCGGCAGGCGATGGGAAGACAGCAGCCGGAGATCCGACGTGGAGGGTTGGAGCCCGCCGGTACCAACACCAGAGATCCGACCCGGAAACCGTGCACAGAGGGGGTACTCGGACCCTGAAGCCAGGACCGGAACCAACGGCCTAGCTAATCAACCGATTAAGGGCCGGATTTTAGGTCCTGTCCCAACCAAAGTCCCAAAAGCAGACAACCACCCACAGAGACGGATAGGGCAACCACCAGGGCCCATAGATCCCACGGGTCAGCGTCAGCGGGCACGGCTCCTCAGGTACACAAAAAAAACCCGGGAGCGGACTCCCGTGTTCCATGCCAGGAAGTCCAAAGAAACAACAGAACTAGTGCAGAGGAAAAGACGGCGACCACCAGCCCGGGTGGGGGACTAGAGTACAACCGGCCGCGGCGGCTGGCCACCAGCACCTTGGTTTACCAAAAGACTCGTGTGATTCATTTAATTGTGAGTAACCAAACACCCCCTGGTACGTCCGGGCGCGCAGGACCTTGCCATCGCCATACCCTGTACAGAAACACTGGGTCCCGGAGCAACCATCCCTACCCACGCAGGGGTTAACATCCAGCTGCCACTACATCTCCCCCGGGTGTCCCACAACAGCAGCAGTGGTGTCCTACATCACCATACACCGTGGGTGGCGTCACGAACTGAATACGGCCAAGCCCGTACAACTACGTCCCCCCTTTTCATTTGGCGTGCCCGCGTGATCCCCGGATCCGGAGGATCCCTCGAGCCACACAGCGGGTCCGGATCCGAGCAGCCTGGCTGCTACAGGCGTGGTGGGTGCACACACAAGTCTATGTGAGCATATGAAACATCGCACTGCACTCGCATGTGTGACGCCCTGGGCAAGCCAGGGGTCACAGGTCATTACACCACCACACCCTACACCCCAGTTAGGCACACCAAAGCTAACCAAAAAGCCTTGTTGCCTTCCTCCAGAGGCTGATGTTCACACCAGGGGGTGGGCCAGGCGGTTGGCTCCGCCCACCGAGGAGTTCACAGCTCTGGAGGCGGGAGAAACCAGGCAGTCTAGTTAGGGGAGTGAAGGAGGAAACAACAGAGTCTAGCCCAGGCAGGGCTTGCGTGAGGAGTCCAGCTAGGGACAGAAAGAAGTAAACAGCTAAGTGAAAGTGAAGTGGTAAAGGAGGAGTGAAGTAAGGTGAAAGGTGACAGAAAGAAAAGCCTGAAGTAGTCCAGCTGTGTGCAGGACAGAGTCAGCAAGGTCAGCAACGGCGGTGACTGTCTGGAGGGGGACTGTTTGGAAGTTCCTGGAAGGACCGCGGACGGGTAGTGGCCCGGCGGTCTGGAGCAGTGTACCAAAGGACAGTCAGCACCACGGCAGGGGCCTCTCGGACCCCGGCAAGGCTAGGAGTCGCCATAATTTGCCAAATCCGTCAGTGAAGGGGACGTAGATCCCCCAACAACCAAGTCCCGATTGAAGGCAACAGTCCAACCATTTTAGGAGAAGCACCGCCACCGCCAGGGCACCAGTTTCTCAGGGCCAGCGCCTACGGGCAAAGAGTAGAGCTCCTCCGGTCCAGCTTGAAGCCGGGGAGCGGGTTACCGGTGGGGGCCCATCGCAACCAACTTAGAAACAAAGGTGCAAGGAAAAGGGACATCACCGTCACCTACTGGGAGAGCAAGTGCAGCCGTCCGTGGGAACCGTCTTTCCAGCCGTGTGGTTTACCGTAAAACTGTGTCAACGTCTCAGGCTGAGTGAGTACCACAGTGCCGCAAGGCACAGCGCTGCCCCCGCGTCCCTGCGCCCACCAGGCCCTGCACCTTCCACACCATCACTGGGCCCCGGGATCACCAACCCCTACCCACGGAGGGGCAACATAACACCTGGCTGCTCCGCATCACCACTCCCGGGATCCCCATATTGAGCAGCGGTGGTGCTACAAATCACCACAACCGTGGGTGGCGTCACGGACAATAAACTATCCCCACACCCAACAACCCCCTTTCACTCACGGGCGAGGAGTGCCGCTCGAGAAACCCCCGGGATCCGGCCCACAGCTCGAGCCACCACTGAGCAGCGACCGCCGGACCCGAGCAGAAGGGGTGAGCGTAGTGTGCTGACACCCTCCTCCCCGCCCGCAACAACTTGGCATCACGAACAGGATCTTACCGCTCTGCCGTTTGGTAGAGGTGCGCCTTGTTACCGCCGGAGATATCCGGCAGAAAAATTTCAGAAGCCGCCATCTTTGGCGCGAAAAGTTCCCGCTCGAGCGTCTTCTCGAGTAGCAGAGGCGCGAAGGCCAGAACCCCGCCCCGAGAGAGGAGGGGCCGGAAAGAGCTAAGGGGGACGCGATGGCGGCTGGCTGCATGTAGCTGCAGCTATAAAGGCAGGGACGCCAGGACTCTGCGGACATACCGTTCCTGGAAGGAGAAGAAGTCACCATGTGGATGCCGTCCCGCGACACCGTAGCCCCCGCGCCTGGAACCGCGGCGTGGGTGGAAATCCGGAACGCGCAGCTCTACCAACGGCTGCAGGTGAAGATGCAGCTCCTCATGGAGGAGTGGGAGGCCGACATGGCGGATGTTATAGCCACCGTGCGGAGACGCGAGGAGGAAGCGGAGAAAGGGAGGGTGAGTGACCCACGCCCCTATGTCCCCGAGGGACCGGTCGCTGCGGCTGAGGGACCCGGTCCAAGCCCTCTCCCCCCGCTGCCTTCCTCGCCACCCGTCCCGGGGGCCGTGACCCCGCCATTAGGCCTGCTACCACCGCAACCGGTAGCAGTACCCAGCGTCCCCGCCCAGGCGGGCCCACCTGTAGCCGGAGCCCGTAGTAAACCGGAGGTGTTGCCGTGGAAGATTCCGAAGGTTAAACCGGAGGCATCCCCTGAAAAATCCCTCGAGCCGGAGCCGATGACCCGCTCCGAGCCGAAGGCCCAGCAGCGGAAAGCCCCTATGCCCATCCCCCACACCTCGGCTGAGGTAGCGCCGGGTTGTTGCTGTAAGGCAGCGCCCAAGGCCAAGACACCGCGGGACACGCCGCCCAGATTCCTGACAGTGTGCAACGTCCAGAATGTCCCGCGGGGCCCGACCCGTGCGCCGGAGCTCGCAGCAGCGCCGTATTGGGATAGGGAGCCGGTACCGCTGGGCCTGGAGATCGCTGAGAGGGAACGGAAGAAGGCCTACCAGATCAGTCGTGACCAAGGGGGCACTTTGGCCACAGTTTCCCGGGACCATCTGAAAAGGTGCCCACCAGCATTGAGGACAACGGCTGAAGTACCCGTTCCTCCACCAGCGGAGAAAGCAAAAGAGGTGATCCACACTGTGATGGGTGACTTCCCAGCAGACTGGCCTACACAGAACGGCGCGGTGATTCTTCCAGTGATACTGTTCCCACAACCTGTGGATGAAGAAGTGGTGGAAGCAGTCGACCGTGAGCCAGAACCATTGCCAGTGCCCAGGGATGAACCTGTACCCAGCTCCCCTATGCCTCCGCCTGCCCCACACGATAGAAGGGACGAGGAACCGGTTGTTCCCTCTGCCCCATTGCATAGCCCCACTGATCCCGGGCCCTGGAGGTCCACCCGTCCCAACCTAGGTAGACCCCCACTTAGGTACAGGGAGACTGTCCTTTAAAGAAGGGGGTCAGGAAGTCTGTGTGAAGTGTTGTTTGTTTGAAAGTTTACAGAAAATGATAAGAAAATGATTACCGAAGTTTAACCTGATTGTCTGTTTGATTTGCAACCGGCCGGAGCCGGCACCGTTGTCCCCGTGGGGACCGTTTAAAAAGTTTTGCATGGGAACTATCCATGGACAAGCCCGTGAACTTGCAGGGCACCCACAAACGTTAAGTGACTTGTAAATATGTTGTTTGCCGTTACCGTTTCCGCAATGCCGCCTCCGGAGAGGCAGGTTGGAGGGAGGGCCCTCAGCGGAGCAGGCTGGGGCCCAGCCACCAAAGGAACCGGTGGCTACCCTCTGGGGGGGAAGGACAGATCCCGCTCGGGTACCGTGTGCTGGACTGTGGGTCAAGGGGTGCTGCCTGGGCTTTAGGGGCAGCATCAGGGCCAGGTTGCTTGGGTGGGAGAGAGCGGAAACCGTAACCGTAAACCGTTTGCAACGTTTAAGAAATGTGCCTCCCGTTAAGGGAAGAATTATTAAAAATGTATATATGTTACCGTTTACAATGTTATATTTTGCAGAAAAATAAATCCGGTGTTGGACGGGCAGCCCGCGGACGGTCTGCATTTTGCTAAGGGGGAATGTGACGCCCTGGGCAAGCCAGGGGTCACAGGTCATTACACCACCACACCCTACACCCCAGTTAGGCACACCAAAGCTAACCAAAAAGCCTTGTTGCCTTCCTCCAGAGGCTGATGTTCACACCAGGGGGTGGGCCAGGCGGTTGGCTCCGCCCACCGAGGAGTTCACAGCTCTGGAGGCGGGAGAAACCAGGCAGTCTAGTTAGGGGAGTGAAGGAGGAAACAACAGAGTCTAGCCCAGGCAGGGCTTGCGTGAGGAGTCCAGCTAGGGACAGAAAGAAGTAAACAGCTAAGTGAAAGTGAAGTGGTAAAGGAGGAGTGAAGTAAAGTGAAAGGTGACAGAAAGAAAAGCCTGAAGTAGTCCAGCTGTGTGCAGGACAGAGTCAGCAAGGTCAGCAACGGCGGTGACTGTCTGGAGGGGGACTGTTTGGAAGTTCCTGGAAGGACCGCGGACGGGTAGTGGCCCGGCGGTCTGGAGCAGTGTACCAAAGGACAGTCAGCACCAGGGCAGGGGCCTCTCGGACCCCGGCAAGGCTAGGAGTCGCCATAATTTTCCAAATCCGTCAGTGAAGGGGACGTAGATCCCCCAACAACCAAGTCCCGATTGAAGGCAACAGTCCAACCATTTTAGGAGAAGCACCGCCACCGCCAGGGCACCAGTTTCTCAGGGCCAGCGCCTGCGGGCAAAGAGTAGAGCTCCTCCGGTCCAGCTTGAAGCCGGAGAGCGGGTTACCGGTGGGGACCCATCGCAACCAACTTAGAAACAAAGGTGCAAGGAAAAGGGACATCACCGTCACCTACTGGGAGAGCAAGTGCAGCCGTCCGTGGGAACCGTCTTTCCAGCCGTGTGGTTTACCGTAAAACTGTGTCAACGTCTCAGGCTGAGTGAGTACCACAGTGCCGCAAGGCACAGCGCTGCCCCCGCGTCCCTGCGCCCACCAGGCCCTGCACCTTCCACACCATCACTGGGCCCCGGGATCACCAACCCCTACCCACGGAGGGGCAACATAACACCTGGCTGCTCCGCATCACCACTCCCGGGATCCCCATATTGAGCAGCGGTGGTGCTACAAATCACCACAACCGTGGGTGGCGTCACGGACAATAAACTATCCCCACACCCAACAACCCCCTTTCACTCACAGGCGAGGAGTGCCGCTCGAGAAACCCCGGCCCACAGCTCGAGCCACCACTGAGCAGCGACCGCCGGACCCGAGCAGAAGGGGTGAGCGTAGTGTGCTGACACCCTCCTCCCCGCCCGCGACACATGTCATCTGACCGCAGTGCAATATTTGAAGAGACAGGCTGGGGAGGAGGTGGGGAGAAAGTGCTCCCTCCCTTTTCTTTGCCCAATGAAAGTGCATAAGCAATTTGCAGCATGTACTATTATTGTATACTTACAGGTAATACAGTGCTATTTATAATGGCTGTAGATCCTGCACCCAGACTAATCGAGGATGATTGCATGTAGCTACACAGGACCCAATGACTGGCTTAACAATTCATCAGAACGTTCTATTCATTCAGAAAATAAATGTACACTGGGAACTGTGGGAACTGCAGAGGGACACATCACTTTCTGCGGTTTAACCACAGATTACATCTGGTTGCCGGGGGTCCCAGAATTGGGACACCCTGAGGTCAGCTCATCGTCAGGGGCCCTCCTAGCAAGCAAGACTTATCCAAGGAGCTTAAAGACTACAAAAGGAACCATATAATAACACTTTGGGGAGTTTGACATGATTTGCATGACTGCATTCCCTGGAAATATTTCTAGACATTCTTCTATTGGAAGCTGCAATTGTATTTTTAATACGTAGGGGATAGAGCTGCAAAAAAAAAACCTGTATGAAAAGCTAAAACTGACACATCTGAAGGTTATAGGCAAATAACTATTTAGACTTTTCTAGTATCTAAAACTCACATGCGGGGCAATAAATGTCTAAAACATTGCAACAAAAGTTAGTACACCCCTAAGTAAAATAGGCCAAATTGTGTGCTATAAGCCATTTTCCCTCCCCTGTGTCATGTGACTCATTAGTGTTACAAGGTCTCAGCGTGTAAAAGGGGAGCAGGTGTGTTACATTGGGTGTTATCATTCATACCCTCTCATACATGTCCCTTCATGGCAAAGATTTATCTGAGGAGCTGAAAAAAAGAATTCTTGCACTACACAAAGATAGCCTAGGCTATAAGAAGATTGCCAACACTCTGACACTGAGCTGCAGCACAGTAGCCAAGACCATACAGTGGTTTAACAAGACAGGTTCCACTCAGAACAGGTTTTGCCATGGTTGACTAAAGAAGTTGAATGCACATGCCCAGCGTCATATCCAGAGGTTGTCCTTTCAAAATAGAATATGAGTGCTGCCAGCATTGCTACACAGGTTACAGGGGTGGGGGGATCACCTTGTTAGCGCTCAGACCATACGCCGCACACTACATCAAATTGGTATACATGGCAGTGATCCTAGAAGGAATTCTCTTCTAAAGATGATGCACAAGAAAGTCCATAAACAGTGTGTGGAAGACAAGTAGACTAATGTGGGCATCACACGAAACGATCTATCGTGCGATATGTCGTCGGGGTCTCAGTTTTCGTGACGCACATCCGGCATCATTTACGACGTCGTCCAGTGTGACACCTACGAGCGATGCAGAACGTTCGCAAATCGTGTATCGTTGACATGTCGCTCATTTTTAAAAAATCGTTTATTTTTCTTTGCGCCGGTTGTTCATCGTACCGGGGCAGCACACATCGTTCCGTGTGACACCCCGGGAACAATAAACATAACTTACCTGCGTCCCGTGGCTCCCGCTGGCTATGCAGAAGGAAGGAGGTGGGCGGGATGTTTACGTCCCGCTCATCTCCGCCCCTCCGTTTCTATTGGCCGGCCGCTGTGTGACATCGCTGTGACGCTGAACGTCCCACCCCCTTCAGGAAGTGGATGTTTGCCGCCCACAGCGATGTCACTCAGCAGGTAAGTACGTGTGACGGGGGTTTAACGAATTTGTGCGCCACGGGCAACTAATTGCCCAGGATGCACAAACGATGGGGGCGGGTACGATCGTGTGACGCCCTGGGCAAGCCAGGGGTCACAGGTCATCACACCACAACATCCTACATCCCAGTTAGGAACACCAAAGCTACTAAAATCCTTGTTGCCTTCCTCCAGGGGCTGATGTTCACACCAGGGGGTGGGCCAGGCGGTTGGCTCCGCCCACCGAGGAGTACACAGCCCTGGAGGCGGGAAGAAACAGGCAGATAGAAGTGGAAGTTCAAAGTAGAAGGAAGTGGTAGAGGAGCTAAGTGAAAGTGAAGTAGTAGTGGAGCAAAGAAGAAAAGAGTAAAAGTGAGCGTAGAAAGACCTGAAGTTGGTCCGGCTAAGTGCAGGACAGTGTCAGCAAGGTCAGCAACAGCGGTGATCGTCTGGAGGGGGACTGCTCGGAGGTTGCTGGAAGGACCGCGGACGGGTAGTGGCCCGGCGGTCTGGAGCAGTATACGAAGGACAGTCAGCACCAGGGCAGGGGCCTCTCGGACCCCGGCAAGGCTAGGAGTCGCCATAATTTGCCGAATCCGTCAGTGAAGGGGACGTAGATCCCCCAACAACCAAGTCCCGACTGAAGGCAAAAGTCCAACCATTAAGGAGGAACACCGCCACCGCCAGGGCACCAGTTCCTCGGGGCCAGCGTCTGCGGGCAAAGCAGGGCTCCTCCGGCCCATATCCAAGCCGGGGAGCGGGTTACCGGTGGGAACCCATGGCTACCAACACAGAAACACTAGGTGCAGGTCAGAGGGACATCACCGTTACCTGCTGGGAGAGCAAGTGCAGCCGTCCGTGGGAACCGTCTTTCCAGCCGTGTGGTTTACCGTAAAACTGTGTCAACGTCTCAGGCTGAGTGAGTACCACAGTGCCGCAAGGCACAGCGCTGCCCCCGCGCCCCTGCGCCCACCAAGCCCTGCATCTCCCATCTCATCACTGGGCCACGGGATCACCAACCCCTACCCACGGAGGGGCAACACAACAACTGGCTGCTCCATACCACCCTTCCCGGGATCCCCATACAGAGCAGCGGTGGTGCCAATAAATCACCACAACCGTGGGTGGCGTCACGGACAATAAACCATCCCCACACCCAACTCCCCCCTTTCACTCACGGGCGAGGAGCGCCGCTAGAGTCCCCGGGATCCGGCTCATCGCTCGAGCCACCGAGCAGCAGCAGGCCGCAGCAGCCGCGGCGGCCGGACCCGAGCAGCAGTGGGAGAGCGCGGCGTCCCCTCCTCCGCCCGCGACAATCGCTCGTGCGATCACACGATAGATCGTATCGTGTGACGCCCGCATAAGGAGATGGATTATTGAAACCATGTCTAGTGGTCTGATGAGTCAAAGTTAAACTTATTTAGTTCAGATGATGTCAACCGTGTGTGATATCAACCAGGTGAGGAGTACAATGACAAATGTGTCTTGGCTGCAGTCAAGCAGGGGAGTGTCATGGTTTGGGGCCTAATGAATGCTGCCAGCTGTCAGGAGCTACAGTTCATTGAGGGAACTATGAATGCCAACATGTAGTATCCTCATCCTCACCTATCCCTTGTAGACTGTAAGCCCTCGTGGGCAAGGACCTCTCTCCTCCTGTACCTGTCTGTGTCTTGTATTGTTTATGATTATTGTACTTGTCCCTATTATGTACACCCCTTTCACATGTAAAGCGCCATGGAATTGATGCCCCCTGAACCTCCGTCATTAGTGGTGACTAATAGCCTGAGGATGGGAAGGATTGGCATTAGAATAAGGGGTGGAAGAGTAACTTCCGGGTCAAATGATGAACAAGAAAGGTGAGGAGATCAATATATGTGAATTTAAAGGCAACCTGTCTGCTCCCCTATACCCTCCAGCAGCAAGCATTCATGTCAGTATGTAAAAATTCCCTGCATTACCAGCTCTTCTTAATAAGAATAAATTTAACATCAAATTGACTTATCAGCATAGCAGTAGTTGCGTTGACTTTCTGGACGTCAGAATCATGGTTGGACTTGGACGGACCATTGAGACTGACGTCTTCAGAAAGGATACATCTGTCAACGCACTACTGCATGCTTCGTCTTTTCATACCCCCTCCACCATCCGGGCCATACCGACCGGCCAATTCCTGAGGATGAGGCGGATCTGCTCCTCCCAGGCCACCTTTGAAAATCGCACTGCCGATCTCAAGTGCCGCTTCAGGGATAGGGGTTACAGTAACCGGTCTATTAAAAACGGTTATTCACGTGCTAAAAGGACTCCCAGATCTCGGCTGCTCTCCTATGCTCCCAGGGGAACACCCTCTGATTCAGGCCCACGTTTCATTGGGACATATAACCACGGGTGGGAAGCCATGCGGGCGAGTCTTGAGAGGCATTGGCCAGTCCTCCTGACTGATCCGGTGTTGTCGGATTTTCTCACTACTACCCCCTTGGTTGCAGCACGACGTGCTCACAACCTTAAGGATATTCTGGTCGCAAGCCACTACGTTCCCCCTGTACAGAACCCCTTTAATACAAGGGGCCCACTAACTGGCTGTTATAAGTGCGGCCATTGCCTTGCGTGCAGAAATATTGTACGTAGTGGGACCTTTTCTACTTCGGACGGTTCTAGGTCTTTTAATATCAGGCAATACATCACGTGTAACACTACACACGTGGTGTATTATGCACAGTGCCCGTGCTCCCTGATCTACGTGGGGCTCACTTCACGTGAGTTCCGCGTGAGGGTCAGGGAGCACGTAAGAGATATTGAAGCGGCCAGGACAGTTGATGACATCACACTGTTGAAAACCTTGCAGCGGCACTATAAATTACATCATAAGTGTGATCCTTCTTTATTAGAGGTGCGGGGCATTGATTGTATCAGTGTTGGTTCCAGGGGTGGTAATTTAAAGAAAAAACTGGCCCAGTGTGAAGCAAAATGGATCCACACCCTGGACACACTGGTGCCAAAAGGATTGAATGAAACCATAAGCGTTGCCTCTTTCCTCTAAGATTCTTTTGATGTAATGATTACTCCTTCTCTCTCTGGTGGCCCTCCTCCTACTGTCACTGGCATTTTTAACTTTTGACATTTCTAGGGTTTTATTATTCTTGTTGTATTGTTTTTAAATTGTGTTTTTTGTCTTCATTTTTTTCCCCCATGTCCATCACTTTTTCCTCCTGCCTCTTTGTTTTGACTCTTTTGGGATTTTTATACTGTTCTCTCCTTTTTCAGTACACATGTTTTTGCACGTGCGGATACCTTTATATGCGCTTCCATCCGGGCGGACTTCCTCTTTATTGGAGCCTGATTGTGGAGATGCACGGATACAAGAAAAGACGAAGAATTGTTTGTTGCGGCCTATTTATACATATGTATTGTCTTATGATGTTGACATTATGCCTTTAGCATTTATTCTTCCCTTCCATATTTAATTGAGTCTAATAGGATCCCTCTTGTGCACTCCCACCATTTGTACCGTCCGTTTGTTAGCGTCTGCCGTCACCATGGTGCCTGCACTTGTGTATGGGCGGCTTGTTTTGCTTGCTCCCCTGCGCGTGTGCGGTCACCTGACGACTGACTCTGCCTACGCTGTGACGTTGCTACATTTTGTTATCGCCGCTTCCGCCTCACCTACTTCCTGTTGTGGTTTCCGTCGCCATGGTGCCCGTGCACGTGTGTGGGCGGGGTGGCGCGCCCCCGCCCCCATGTGCCGTCACCTGATGATCGGTCCCACCTGGCTGTTACTGATGACAGCGGAAGCACCGATACACTGAGGAGGAACACTTCACTAATCACATCCCATATAAATAGCAGGAGGTTTGAAGAGGCTCCTCTACCCCTCTCCTTCCCTGATGAAGCTCTGCTGTGGCTTGGGCCACACACTGCGAAACATACCATACGTAGGTAGGATGATGGGGGGGGATTCCTTGAAGGTTAACCCTTGATTGTGCACTTGTCACTTTGCATTTAGTCTGCACATGGCACTTTAATTGGGCTTATACTGCCCCTTTTTTTGTGAGATGTTGGTGGGAGTTTTTCCTCTATAATAAATATAACTTGGCAAGTTTTCTACCTATATTGGAGGTTGTTTTTTATACCCCTCTCCCACATTCACTGCCATTTATACCATCGTGCCATTGTGCCTATGCTTATATGTTCATCCATTCCCTTATGCATGATCATCTGTTTCCCTCTTGTCTGTTTTTATCTTTGTGTGTCACTTTTATGCCATGATAAATGAATTTTTGCACCTTTAAAACTCGGCTCTTTTCCTCCTGCTTTATAATATATCTATATCTGCAGCTTTGTAACCGTAGAAGAAGGGGGGGCCCAGGCACAATTTCTTGCACAGGGGCCCCAAGCTGTCAGTATCCACCACTGCGATCACTGACTTGTTAAAGAAACTAAGGGTAAAGGTGCTGGACTAGCCAGGCATGTCTCCAGACCTAAACCCTATTGAGTATCTGTGGGGCAGCCTCAAACAGAAGGTGGAGGACTGCAAGTTTTCTGACATCAACCAGTTCTGTGATGTCATCATGGAGGATGGAAGAGGATTCCAGCGACTCCAGTGAAGCTCTAGTGAACTACATGCCCAAGAGATTTAAGGCAGTGCTTGAAACAAATGGTGAACACACAGAATATTGACACTTTGGGCACAATTTGGCCATTTTCATTTAGAGGTGTACTCACTTTTGTTGCCAGCAATTTAGACATTAATGGCAGTGGTGAGTTATATAGAGGGCACCAAATTTACACTGTTACACAAGCTGTACACTAACTACTTTACATTGTATCACAGTGTCATATCTTCAGTATTGTCCCATGAATACATATAATAAAATATTTACAAAAATGTGATGGGTGTAGTCACTTTTGTGATATACTGTATAGCTAGGAAGAGAGGTATTAGATGTTATATCTTGAGGCATGGAAAAAAACTAAGTACACCCTCTTTGAATTCTATGGTATTACATTACAGAGCATAAAACGAAAAACATCTGGTACTTAGAAGGTCTTAAAGAAGGTCTTAAAGGTAATTTGTCGGCAGGCTTTTGCTCTGTAATCTAAGGGCAGCATGAGGTAGGACATAGGGGCTGAGACACTGATTTCAGGGATGTGTCACTTATGTGGGCTGTTGATTCAATATGATGAGTGTTTTATCACCAGGAGATTATCTCTGCCCTGAGAACTTCTCATGCGCCTGATAGACCATTCACAGCCCCAGTCCTGATAGGCAGCTCACTGCCAATATACACTGTACACAGAAAGATGTTGTATGGGCAGGGTTAGCTTTCTGAGCTTTTTTTCATGCTACATCTAAACACTCTGATTGTATCCCTACTTCTGCATCTAGTAAACTAATTGATAAATGGAATCAGGGTCAATTTAAAGACAGGTGATTACAGGCTCAACAAAGCCACAATGCAAAAGATTTTGGATGAAAGGTCTAACATTTATTTCTGGAATACTTTGTCATACAGAGGAGTTCATGGTTGACTCCGTGACTGGAAGGTTTCGGGATCCTAATGCTGCAAAACAAGTTAAAATTATCACCCCTCCACCACTGCACATGATAATTGTAATTAAATGTTTGTTCTGTTTTGTTTTGGATTTTGACAAACATGGCGCATGGCATTATGGCCAAACATCTCCTCTTTGGTCTCATCAATCCAAAGGACATTGTTCCAGAAGTCATGCGGTTTGTTCAGATAGAGCTTTACAAACTTTAGCTGTGCTCCCATGGGGTTTTCTTTTTCAGAAAGAAGAGATTTTCTTCTGTAAAAATGATTCCAAACAAGTCATACTTGTTCATTCTTTCTCTAATTGTACTGTCATAAACTTGAACATGTGTCATGCTAACTGAGGCCTTTAGAGTCTAAGCTGTAGCTATTGCATTGCTGGCAATTTCGCTGAGCATTGCACAGTCTTAACTTGAGAAGAATTTGCTGGAACATCCACTTCTGGGAAGATTATCACCTGTCTTGTATTGAGATAAGAACATTTATTCAAGTGGAATTGAATTCTTGAATTTTACAAAAATTGTTATTTCCCAGAATATGGATTTTCTTTCCAATGTTCATCAGCAATCTGTCGCCACCATATTGCTGAATCATAGAGGGTCGGCAAAAGGAACAAAAAATAAAGAACGTCTGAAATCCAGTCCTCCACGTCACTGTCATGGGCATTTTCTTTGGCCTACCTCACTCTGGGGCAGGGCCTCCAGCTTAACCAGGACTCTGTTGCCAATGCACGCTGTTCCAAAGGTGCTGTATATCGTGATAGACATGCATTCCCAGAGAGGCTGACTAGAGCTAGGACGACGCACAATATGACATCAGACACCTGGTTGAGATAAAAGTTCTAACCCAGAGTGAAGGAGGCCACACATAATGTGTATCGGTCTGGTTGATGGACTGTGGGGGAGGGACAGGTGAGCAGTGAGGTGTTCATTCTTTTTTTTACATCCTTCAGTCATATGAAAAAGTTTGGGCACCCCTATTAATGTTAACCTTTTTTCTTTATAACAATTTGGGTTTTTGCAACGGCTATTTCAGTTTCATATATCTAATAACTGATGGACTAAGTAATATTTCTGGATTGAAGTGAGGTTTATTGTACTAACAGAAAATGTGCAATCCGCATTTAAACAAGATTTAACCGGTGCAAAAGAATGGGCACCCTTATCAATTTCTTGATTTGAACACTCCTAACTACTTTTTACTGACTTACTAAAGCACTAAATTGGTTATGTAATCTCATTGAGCTTTGAACTTCATAGGCAGGTGTATCCAATCATGAGAAAGGGTATTTAAGGTGGCCACTTGCAAGTTGTTCTCCTATTTGAACCTCCTATGAAGAGTGGCATCATGGGCTCCTCAAAGCAACTCTCAAAGGATCTGAAAACAAAGATTAGTCAACATAGTTGTTCAGGGGAAGGATACAAAAAGTTGTCTCAGAGATTTAAACTGTCAGTTTCCACTGTGAGGAACATAGTAAGGAAATGGAAGAACACAGGTACAGTTCTTGTTAAGCCCAGAAGTGGCAGTCCAAGAAAAATATCAGAAAGGCAGAGAAGAAGAATGGTGAGAACAGTCAAGGACAATCCACAGACCACCTCCAAAGACCTGCAGCTTAATCTTGCTGCAGATGGTGTCACTGTGCATCGGTCAACAATGCAACGCACTTTGCACAAAGAGAAGCTGTATGGGAAAGTGATGCGAAAGATGCCGTTTCTGCAAGCACGCCAAAAACAGAGTCGCCTGAGGTATGCAAAAGCACATTTGGACAAGCCAGTTACATTTTGGGCGAAGGTCCTGTGGACTGATGAAACAAAGATTGAGTTGTTTGGTCATACAAAAAGGCGTTATGAATGTAGGCAAAAAAACACGGCATTCCAAGAAAAGCACTTGCTACCCACAGTAAAATTTGGTGGAGGTTCCATCATTCTTTGGGGCTGTGTGGCCAATGCCGGCACCGGGTTAAAGTTGAGGGTCGTATGGATTCAACTCAGTATCAGCAGATTCTTGACAATAATGTGCAAGAATCAGTGAAGAAGTTGAAGTTACGCAGGGGATGGATATTTCAGCAAGACAATGATCCATAACACCGCTCCTAATCTACTCAGGCATTCATGCAGAGGAACAATTACAATGTTCTGGAATGGCCATCCCAGTCCCCAGACCTGAATATCATTGAAAATCTGTGGGATGATTTGAAGCGGGCTGTCCATGCTCGGCGACCATCAAACTTAACTGAACTGGAATTGTTTTGTAAACACGAATAGTCAAATATACCTTCATGCAGGATCCAGGAACTCGTTAAAAGCTACAGGAAGCAACTAGAGGCTGTTATTTTTGCAAAAGGAGGATCTACAAAATATTAATGTCACTTTTATGTTGAGGTGCCCATACTTTTGCCCCGGTCAAATTTTCTTTAAATGCGGATTGCACATTTTCTGTTAGTACAATAAACCTCATTTCAATCCGTAAATATTACTCAGTCCATCAGTTATTAGATATATGAAACTGAAATAGCTGTTGCAAAAACCCAAATTGTTATAAAGAAAAAAGGTTAACATTAATAGGGGTGCCCAAACTTTTTCATATGACTGTAAGTTTATTACACTCTCTGATCTGAAAAAAAATCTCAAACAATAATAAGGAACATTTAAATCATGATGAATAACTGATGTGATTCGATCCTCTCTAGTCTTGAATGTTTTTTCTTTGTGAATAATCTTTATCATTGTTGAATGATGGACTCCAAATTGTTTGGAAATGCTATTGTAACCCTACACAAATTGATGTGCAGCACCAATTTCTTCAGTAAGATCACTGAAAATGCTGTTTCTCTTTGAGTTTAATTCTCCTGACCAGAAAACTGACAAAATGTCTGCTTCTATAAAGGTGGGAACTGTTGTGAATACATTTGAATTAGATTCCAGTTTGGGGCTCCCTCTTGTGGTCAGTGCTGGTAATGCAGTGTACTTGCTGAGTGGGAACTGGACAGTTGAGTAAGATTTGTAATCAGGCCATTTGGTTTGGGCCTATATAACTATGTAGCTTCCTTTTGTTCCTTGCCGGTGCTCAATTGTATTTCCTGTGTTGTAAGGACTTCCTGAAACCAGCCCTGTTCTCTGTGTCTACCAGAACTCCTTTCATATAAGTTGGTCTTCTACCTTTGCTTATGGTTTTTCACTTTCTCGTGATTTTGCTGTCGCGGGCGGAGGGGTAGGAACGCCGCTTGTCTGGAATCGCTGGCGCTCGGGTCCGGTGCTTCTGCTCCTCGGTGGCTCGAGCACGGGGCCGGACCCGGGGCTCGAGCAGCACCTCCTCGCCCATGAGTGAAAAGGGGAGGTTTGTGGTGGGTATTTGGGACGTCGGTCATGACGCCACCCACGGGTTGTGGTGATGGTGGGCACCACCACTGCTGGTGACGGGGAGCGATGGCGGAGAGCAGCTAAGGTGTTGACCCCTCCGTGGGTAGGGGCTGTTAGTCCCGGGGCCTCCAGGTGGGGAGCAGGGAGGAGGTATAGGTGCTGGTGCCGAGGCGGGGAGGCAGCGTGGGCGCGGGTGCAACGTTGCGGTGCAGCGCGGTGCCAGATGGCACTGTTGTACTCAGACACAAAAGGACAGAGTCTCTGGTAAACCAAACGCCTGGATGGACGGGGCTCACAGCCGGCTGCGGTGTTCTCACCCTCCCCGGACGGGTTGATGGCGGCTGTCATTTTCCTGCACCTGTGTAAGTGTATTTGACTCCTATGGCTTCCCACGGGTAGTCCGCTCTCCGACGTGTATGTGTCGGGAGAGCCCGTTTTCCCGCAGGCGCTGGCCCTTGGATCTCTGGCCCTTGGCGGTGGCACTTATCCGGACGGGTTGGGCTGTTGCCTTCTGACGGGACTTAGGTGGGAATGAACCCCTGAGGTCCAGACCGCAATCAGATAATTTGACCTTTTCTGCGGCTCCTAGCCTAGTCGGGATCTGAGTACCCTGCCTTGGTGCTTGGCTTCAATCTGCTCCCCGGTTCGGTACCGGCGGGCCACCGCCCGACCCCAGTCCTACGTTTCCACTGACCTACACCAACTCCTGCAGACGGCCACCACCGTCTGCCGACCTTGCTGAACGTGCCTGGGCTCCAACCCAGACACCAACAGTTTTCACTCCTCTCACTTCCACTACCACAATCTTACTCTCTTTTCCCGCCTCCAGGCCTGTGAACTCCTCGGTGGGTGGGGTCAACCACCTGGCTCTGCCCCACCTGGTGTGGACATCAAGCCTGGAGGGTGGCAACAAGGATTTGATTGACTGATGTCACCTACCCATGGGAAGGTGTGTGTGTGTGTGTTGTTAGTGTACTGTGACCCCTGGGGGTCCAGGGCGTCACATTGCCTGTGTGAAGTTCCTGGTGAAATTGGATTATTCCCTGCTGGGAGTATCTGTGTACCTTGCTCTATGTTCTGTTATGTATTGTGATTTTCAGTCCCCTCTCTATATCAATGTTTTTCTTGGATCCCAGTAACAACAGAATACTGATATAGTGGGGGAGAGCCTGTTCAGGCTTAATATTTTTCCATGTCAGGCGTGCTGGTATTTATTAGGGTTTTTACGGCTGCAGTCAGTGTTCTTTCCTATTCTTTCCTATGCAGATAGTTTTGGGCCTCATATTTGCTGAATGTGTTCTCTAGCTACATATTGTGTTTTCCTATATCACCGTAAACTTTACATATGGGGGGCTATCTATATCTTTGGGGACTGCTCCAAGGCAGATTAGCTTTTCTATATTTCTCTCTGTTAGAGTATTTAGTTCTTCGGCTATGTCGAGGCGACTAGTTCATCGTTGGCTCGTCCCACGGCTACATCTAGTTGTGTGTCAGTATTAGGTCTGCAGTCCGTTAGGGTTCCAGCCACTCTGGTTATTTTCTGGGTCTCAGAGTTATTGCTCTTTTTCTATTCCTCCTTGGTCACTGGATCACAACAGGGAGGAAACTCTTACTGAATAACCAGTGGTATTTGCTTAGCAGCAACTGTCTAGAAGTCACCATCTTAATTCATATGGAAGCAGTCAGAGTGTACTTACAGGTGCAGCTTAATAAATTAGAATATCATCAAAAAGTTAATTTATTTCAGTAATTCAATTCAAAAAGGGAAGCACATACAGTTAGGTCCAGAAATATTTGCACAGTGACACAAGTTTTGTTATTTTAGCTGTTTACAAAAATATGTTCATAAATACAATTATATATATAATATGGGCTGAAAGTGCACACTCCCAGCTGCAATATGAGAGTTTTCACATCCAAATCGGAGAAAGGGTTTAGGAATCATAGCTCTGTAATGCATAGCCTCCTCTTTTTCAAGGGACCAAAAGTAATTGGACAAGGGACTCTAAGGGCTGCAATTAACTCTGAAGGCATCTCCCTCATTAACCTGTAATCAATGAAGTAGTTAAAAGGTCTGGGGTTGATTACAGGTGTGTGGTTTTGCATTTGGAAGCTGTTGCTGTGACCAGACAACATGCGGTCTAAGGAACTCTCAATTGAGGTGAACCAGAACATCCTGAGGCTGAAAAAAAAGAAAAAATCCATCAGAGAGATAGCAGACATGCTTGGAGTAGCAAAATCAACAGTCGGGTACATTCTGAGAAAAAAGGAATTGACTGGTGAGCTTGGGAACTCAAAAAGGCCTGGGCGTCCACGGATGACAACAGTGGTGGATGATCGCCGCATACTTTCTTTGGTGAAGAAGAACCCGTTCACAACATCAACTGAAGTCCAGAACACTCTCAGTGAAGTAGGTCTATCTGTCTCTAAGTCAACAGTAAAGAGAAGACTCCATGAAAGTAAATACAAAGGGTTCACATCTAGATGCAAACCATTCATCAATTCCAAAAATATACAGGCCAGAGTTAAATTTGCTGAAAAACACCTCATGAAGCCAGCTCAGTTCTGGAAAAGTATTCTATGGACAGATGAGACAAAGATCAACCTGCACCAGAATGATGGGAAGAAAAAAGTTTGGAGAAGAAAGGGAACGGCACATGATCCAAGGCACACCACATCCTCTGTAAAACATGGTGGAGGCAACGTGATGGCATGGGCATGCATGGCTTTCAATGGCACTGGGTCACTTGTGTTTATTGATGACATAACAGCAGACAAGAGTAGCCAGATGAATTCTGAAGTGTACCGGGATATACTTTCAGCCCAGATTCAGCCAAATGCCGCAAAGTTGATCGGACGGCGCTTCATAGTACAGATGGACAATGACCCCAAGCATACAGCCAAAGCTACCCAGGAGTTCATGAGTGCAAAAAAGTGGAACATTCTGCAATGGCCAAGTCAATCACCAGATCTTAACCCAATTGAGCATGCATTTCACTTGCTCAAATCCAGACTTAAGACGGAAAGACCCACAAACAAGCAAGACCTGAAGGCTGCGGCTGTAAAGGCCTGGCAAAGCATTAAGAAGGAGGAAACCCAGCGTTTGGTGATGTCCATGGGTTCCAGACTTAAGGCAGTGATTGCCTCCAAAGGATTCGCAACAAAATATTGAAAATAAAAATATTTTGTTTGGGTTTGGTTTATTTGTCCAATTACTTTTGACCTCCTAAAATGTGGAGTGTTTGAAAAGAAATGTGTACAATTCCTACAATTTCTATCAGATATTTTTGTTCAAACCTTCAAATTAAACGTTACAATCTGCACTTGAATTCTGTTGTAGAGGTTTCATTTCAAATCCAATGTGGTGGCATGCAGAGCCCAACTCGCGAAAATTGTGTCGCTGTCCAAATATTTCTGGACCTAACTGTATATTATATAGAGTCATTACATAGTGATCTATTTCAGTTGTTTGTTTATGTTAATGTTGATGATTATGGTTTACAGCCAATGAAAACCCAAAAGTCATTATCTCATGAAATTAGAATAATTACCCCAAACACCTGCAAAGGCTTCCTAAGCATTTAAAATGGCCCCTTAGTCTGGTGCAGTAGGCTACACAATCATGGGGAAGACTGCTGACTTGACAGATGTCCAAAAGGCAGTCATTGACACACTCCAGAAGGAAGGTAGGCCACAAAAGATCATTGTTAAAGGAGCTGGCTGTTCACAGAGTGCTGTATCCAAGCATATTAATGGAGAGTTGAGTCGAAGGAGAAAGAGGTGCACAAGTAACCAGGATAAAGCCTGCTTTACACAGGACGACCGATCGTGCGATTTCACAATCGATCGTACCCGCCACCGTCGTTTGTGCGTCACGGGCAATTGATTGCCCGTGGCGCACAAAGTCGTAAACCCCCCGTCACACGTACTTACCTCCCGTGCGACGTCGCTGAGGGCGGCGAACATCCACTTCCTGAAGTGGGAGGGATGTTCGGCGTCACAGCGACGTCACACGACGACCGGCCAATAGAGGCGGAGGAATGGAGATAAACATCCCACCCACAGTCTTCCTTCCACATAGCTGGCGGGAGCCACGGGACGCAGGTAAGCGATGTTCATCGTTCCCGTGGTGTCACACAGAGCAACGTGTGCTGCCACGGTAACGATGAACAACCGGCGCCATGTTTCATAAACGATTTTATGAAACCTAGCGAGGAGTACACGACTTACGATTTGTGAGCGATACTGCGTTGCTAGGAAGTGTCACACAGGCCGACATCGCAAGCGATGCCGGATGTGCGTCACAAAATCCGTGACCCCGATGATCTATCGCACGATAGATCGTCTCGTGTAAAGCAGGCATAACTGCAACCTTCAAACGATTGTTAAGAAAAGGCCATTTAAAAATTTGGGGGCTATTCACAAAGAGTGGACTGCTGCTGGAGTCAGTGCTTCAAGAGCCTCTACACACAGACGTATCCAGAACATGGGCTACAAGTGTCACATTCCTTGTGTCAAGCCTCTCATGACCAATAGACAACACCAGAAGCGTCTTACCTGGGCCAAGGAGAAAAAGAACTGGACTGTTGCTCAGTGGTCCAAGGTGTTGTTTTCAGATCAAAGTAAATTTTGCATTTCATTTGGAAATCGCGGTCCCAGAGTCTGGAGGAAGAGTGAAGAGGCCACAATTCAAGCTGCTGGAGGTCTAGTGTGAAGTTTCCACAATCAGTGATGGTTTGAGGAGCCATGTCATCTGCTGGTGTAGGTTCACTGTGTTTTATCAAGACCAAAGTCAGCACAGCAGAAAATTTTAGAGCACCTCATGCTTCCCACTGCTGACAAGCTTTTTGGAGATGGGAATTTTATTTTCCAGCAGGACTTGGCCCCTTTCCACGCTGCCAAATACATGGTTTAATAACCACAGTATCACTGTGCTTGATTGGCCTGCAAACTCGCCTGACCTAAACCCCATAGAGAATATATTTGGTATTGTCAAGAGGAAGATGAGAGACACCAGACCCAACAAGGCAGACGGGCTGAAGGCTGCTATCAAAGCAACCTGGGCTTCCATAAAACCTCAGCAGTGCCACAGGCTGATCGCCTCCATGCCACGCCACATTGATGCAGTAATTCATGCAATAGAAGCCCCGAACAAGTACTGAGTGCATTTACTGTACAGACTTTTCAGTAGGCGCCAACATTTCTGAGTTTAAAATCCTTTTTTTCAGTTGGCCTTATATAATATTCTAATTTTCTGAGATAATGACATCAACATTAACAGAAATAAACACTTGAAATAGATTCCTCTGTGTGTAATTACTCAATATAATATATGTGTTTCCCTTTTTTTATTGAATTACTGAAGTAAATTAAATTGTTGATGATATTCTAATTTATTGAGATGCACTTGTAGCTTTTCTACACACACTGGGTTTTTTTTATAATTCAAAGAGGGTGTACTTAGTTTTTCTCATAACTGTATTTACTGTTGTGTTGATTGAATGACCTATGCGATAATTGTGTATAAAATGTAAGTATGGATTTATGGCTATCCTATACAAACATTTTATATTGTCCTATTAAATTTGTCTTATTTTAACTTTTTCTACTGTTTTGTTTGTATACTACGTATCGGAATGGTAACAGGCACCAATTAATGCACTGTGTACTTTTGCAGCCTAGAAAACTCATTCTTTATTGTATGTGCATTTGCAAACTTGCATAGTGTAGTTTATCAGCATTGAAAGAATTAAAGAAATAGTTTGTAAAGGTATACAGGGTCTTTAACAATAGAACTACTGAGGTAGTCATTTTGACTACTTTGCACCATGTATTTCTATATAGGTATCACGAGTCCAGTAGTTCTAGTGTTAAATTCAATGTAACCCTTAAATTGAATATACTGTATATAATGTACAAATTAACAAATAATAATAATAATAATAATATAATAGAACAAGACTAAGACTATGTGTCGAAACGCGTAGTTCTACGAGGCATACCCCCCCCCTGCAATTAACAGCCGCACCACTGTATTTTAACTATTTTTGCAAATAAATTTGGATTTTTCAATATAACCCAAAGATCGCACTGGATTTCCTTCCTTTCAATAATAATATGTGTGCTAAAAGAGCAAAAAACACAGCAGATATTGTTGCAATACTATACTGCTGGTTTTGATCCAGGGCATACTTGACATCATTATGTTCATTGCACCTGTAAAGCCACATAAATTAAAACTGACAAAAAGTAGCCTCCTGGTTACTTAAAAAACAAGTCCCGGGAGAGTCCTGTGTTTACTTTCTCCTACACTCTTTAAAAATTGACATCCCTTCCGGCATCTGCTCTGTATTCATGTATCTATTTTTAAATAATGCTTTCATTCTTTTACAAATTATTTTCAGGGAGTCTTTGGTGCTTTGTGCACTGCAGAATTTTGACTGTCAATATGCCTCCATTATCAGCCCAGATATGATCCAATTAGCAGTGCCATCAGATTGTCCACCCTAAACAAGAGCAACAATGTTACTAAAGTCCCCTTCACAGTATCCCTAAATTGTCAGTAAAGATCCTTCACATAAACAGTGCCTCCAAGATGGTGGTGCTGTATTTTCTACAGTAAAATTGTCCAAAAACTGTGTTTCATTTTAAAGCTCTGTATTCATTCTGATCAAATTTCCAAACTCTCTGTTTAATATTTTTATTTTTTGTTTTTTTTTAACGGCATTCAGCTCCATCTCAAGCAATGACGACTTGATGGATGAATGCTCTGAAGGAAGATCGATCTTTTGCAAGTCTGGATAGGTCCATCAGGGTCTTCTCTGCTGTTTTCTTAGGGTCCCGTCGCACATAGCGACATTCCAGTGATCCCACCAGCGATCCGAGCTGGCAGGGATCGCTGGAGCGTCGCTACATGGTCGCTGGTGAGCTGTCAATCAGGCAGATCTCCACAGTGATCAGAGACCAGCCAACAGCCACCAGCGACCCGTGTAACAACGCTGTGCTTGGTAGCCAGGGTACACATCGGGTAACTATGCAAAGCGCTTTGCATAGTTACCCGATGAGTACCCTGGCTACGTGTGCAGTGCGTCGGCGTCTGGCAGCCTGTAACCGGCGTACGTTGGTAACCATCGTACACATCGGGTAACTAAGCAAAGCGCTTTGCATAGTTACCCAATGTGTACCATGGTTACCAGTGTTCCTGCCGGTTCCCTGCACATTCAGATCATTGGTCTCCCACCATCAAACACGACGATGCATGCTGCACAGCGGGAGACCAATGAGCAAAAAATGGTCCTGATCGTTTTGTAACGATCAGTGACCTCGCAGCAGGGGCCCGGTCGCTGCTGCTTGTCACACACAGCGATATTGCTGGCGAGGTCGCTGATACGTCACAAAATCTGTGAATTTTTCTGCGATCTCGCTAGCGATCTCGCTGTGTGTGACAGGGGCTTTAGCCATCGGGTTGTTGTTCTTTCTCTTCACCTTGTTAATTCTAATCTTCCAACTATGATGTCCTTCTCCAGTGATTGCTTTCTTCGTATGATGTGTCCAAAGTGCGCAAGTCGTAGTTTGGTGATCCTTGCTTGGGGTGACATGTCTGAGTTGAATTGTTCCAAAATTGATTTGTTTGTTCTTCTTGTCATCCATGGTAAAACATCCTTCTTGAGCACCACAGTTTTAAGGCGTTGATTCTTCTTCTGTCTTGTTCCTTTATTGTCCACGATACACATCCATATGTTACTGTAAGAGCAAGGTCAAGATGCAGCACACAGAGAACGAAGACACAGTCACAAAATGTATTAATACAAATGAAGGGGAAGGGAAATACAGGGGAAACTTTTCACAAGGGAAGAATTATAATTTTTAGTTCTCAACAACACAGCAATCAATAAAGGTTCAGTCTTCAGGGGAGGAATGCTTTTTCTACTAACTTGTGGCCCACATTACCTACTAGGGGACAGGATATAGACAAGTCAGGGCCTACGTCCGTAGTCTTAAGCTACTACACTTACGTCTCTATAAGTTACAGTCACTGAATTGCACAGTACACTAAGCTTAAACCACTATCACCACAGTCCCCCACATCAAGTACCGCATGGCCAGGCAGGTGACAACAGCCCGGCGTATTCGGGTCACCCACGGTTGGCTGTCTTGCCTAGCAATGTCTGAGGCTTGACCACACAGTCTGGACCAGGAGTCTTGACCGGCGTAGCTGGGGTCTCAGGGTCTTGACCAGAGTAGCAGGGGTCTTGGGGGTCTTGACTGGTGTAGCGCCCCTGCGGCTTCAGGCGCCATAGGGTACTTCACCCCCAATAGGGTATAGTACTCATCCTGGGACCGGGGAAGGTCAATGCCAGTTTCCAATCACACAAACATGCAATAACATTGGGTTGCCCACCCCAATGGGGACAGGGCCAGGGTTGGATCACAGTAGGGGGTCACTACAGCAGTGGGTTTACAGGACGCCACTGCACCAGGGGCTCCCAGATCCAATGGAACTGGGGACTCAGGGTCAGGGAGAAGCAAACACAAGGGGAAGTCAGGAGCACACAGTGGGAAGAGAAAGGTTGACCTAGTGAGAGTAGTGAACCGGCAGTGGCAGTGGCTGGGGGCAACAGCTCAGAACACACAACACAACTACAACAAAAGGAGAACAGCTTCAGACAAAGAGCAGAGCGGACGTGCTGCGAGCAGCTCTGTGCGCCAGGCCATTCAACACGGTCGCTGGGGAGAAGCAGGTGGCTGCTTCCCCAGGACCAGCGCTGTCGGGATACAGAATCCTAAGGCAGATATACTTCACATTATCTACCAGCTCTGCAAGGGTCGTGGGGAATGGCTAGAACAGTCACCGGACCTGTCCCACTTAGTCTCCAGCAAATAGCATATAGGATCCATGGTAGAGGACCGGCCCCACAACGGAACCGCACTATCAGCATACAGAATGGGCCGTTTTACTGACACCGGGATCCCCAAGTGCGTACGATACTTAGCGCGTCAAAGGAGGAAAGGGCTCACAGGCTGACACACACCGGACCTGACCTTTCACGGATCCCGCATCGGATGGAGCCTATCATGGCGGAGACCGGTACTTTAGGGCAGCCCCTGAATGACTTGTGAGTAAAAGACCTGGAACTGCAGCCCCTGTCTCTGCCTCTCCTTTACCAGCGCCGTCACCCAGTGCTGTGGCGCCAATGGAGACTACTACTACCACACCCATCCTCCTCCCCGGGGTAATCCCCCTTCGCCTGTGGGGAGCAACACCATCCCGGCTGTGGCCCTCACCATCAGCCGCGGAGAGCAGCACTCACAGCGGCAGTCCACCCCTGGTCACGTACCACAGGTGGTGTCATGATCATCTAATAGACTTTCCTAACCTCCAACTACCATCCTTCATCCTGCCTCCCCACCACCCTCCAACCCTCCTTTCTGTATGCCTCAGGGTAACGGAACCGGGCCAGGCCACCCCGTGACAACGCAGAGGATCTGCATCCCTGGCCCGGCAACAAGTAAGTTTAAACACCTGCCCCGTGGGGCGCTACACTGGCGTAGCAGGGGTCTTGACAAGTGTCGCGGGGTTCTTGCTGGATGGTGCTGGAGTCTTGCTAAATGGTGTGGGGGTCTGGAGAGTCTTGCTGGGCAGTGCGGGAGTCTTGCTGGATGGTGCGAGGGGCTGGAGGGTCTTGCTGGGCAGTGCAGGGGACTTGCTGAACAGTTCAGGGTCTGGGATTTGCGGACTACCTGTTCGAGTAATCTCCGCAGTCCTCTCTCTGTCATTCAAAACCTCTGCAGGGGAGACCTCCTTCTTCCCTTCACGTCCCTCTCTGAAAGGCTTCCCAATGGAAACAAACTGCAAAGTGTCTATGCCTTATGTAATTTTTGTTTCCTGATCTGCTGTTCTTCCTTTAGCCTGAAAAGGGCTGTGTCCCATGCCTAATCTTTCCAGGTCGCTCCAATACAGACTGCTTCGTGCACTTTCCTACATTACTACAGAAGATACCAGACTATGTATGAGCCGTGTCTTTGTAACCAGTGAAATGTTTCTCAATTGAGGACCTTGTCCAGTGACTTCACTGGTAATTTTCCCATAATTATTCTTCTATTGACTCCTATTAATGTTGTTGCTGCATCTCGAGTGTTGATTGATTTGAGTAGGCTGAAGTCTTTTAAAACTTCCAGTTCGTCGCCATTTATCTTCTCGTTTATAAGTCAAGGAGGATTTAAATGTTTTTCATACAGCACCCGTAAGACTCAAAGAGAACAATACTTAAAGAAATACTTAAACTGAACCTGTCACCAGTTTTTTGGCCTATAAGCTGCGGCAACCACCAGTGGACTCTTATATACAGTATTCTAACATGCTGTATATAAGAGCCCAGGCCACTGTGTACAACATAAAAAACACTTTATAATACTCACCTAAACCGGTCGCTGTGGGGGATGTGGCTCAGATGGGCGTCTTCGTCCTCCGGTGGCAGCGGCGCCACCTCTTTCGGCCATCTTTGTTGCCGCCTCTGTCGTCCTTCTGAAGCCACGGTGCATGAATCGTCTGATGTCATACACACTCGCCGGCATTAAGATCCTGAGGAGGCACAATTTGATCTGCCCTGAGCATGGCAGATCAAAGTATTGTAGTGCGCATGTGCGGGACCGGCGAATGTGTATGATGTAGGACGTGTCATGCACACAGGCTTCAGAAGGAGGAAGAAGACGCCTATCTGAGCCACATCCACCGCAGCGACCGGTTTAGGTGAGTGCTATAAAGTGTTTTTTTATGTTCTACAAAGCAGTCTGGGCTCTTATATACAGCATGTTAGAACGCTGTATATAAGAGCCCAGTGGTGGTGGCCGCAGCTTATAGACCGAAAAAACTGTGAAAGGTTCCCTTTAAACAGCAATACTTATCATGGTGGCTGCCTAAAGCTTGCCAGATTTGTCTGTTCTGTCTGTAGCCCAGGAGATTGACCCTCAGTCAGAGGTGTGCTGGACAACGTATAAGAATCAATAATGCCACACATTTGGAGCTAAAAATGACATTTGTAGTAGGGATTCATTCAAAATTTTGCACCTTTTGCCTTCCATATCCTCTGCGTGGTACTGTTTATTGCTGGCTGCAGAATGAGTTATCTGGGAATCCATCAGTGAGCTTGTTTTGATGATCTGACAGCAGAGTTTTTAACTCTTTTATGTGTCTCTTTCTGACTTGCTCTCCTCTGATTTATGACAATAGACCACAACAGAGCTGAATGTGTAGGGAAACAAAGAGCCTGTACAAGCCTGTACAAGCCTAAATAGTGCAAAAGTTTAAATGAAAATTGAATTGCAAAAATTAAATGTAGCCTAAAAAAAATGCATTGCAATAAACAAAAAAATGTCTCCAAAGGTGGATAACCTTGCTTGGAGTCAATTTATAGCAAAAACGAGTTGCCTTACAAATGACTATTATTGCAAATGCTTCTCTTCAGGGACACAGTAAATTTCCAATGTTTCCCTCCTTGGCCTGCACAGCCTGCAGTTTAGCTGTCCATACACTTCCATGTGCATGGCTTACATTTTACTAAGATATCTGACAGATATCTGGAACTATTTATGTAGCCCTGGATGTAATATTAGTGTATCCTTATCAGAGTCCCATTGTCATGTTGACGATGGGAGAGGTGTTTGATAAAAAATGCCCAATAAAAGAGGGTAGCAACAGACTAAGGCATTGATATGAATCCGAGGATACAAATATTACTTTCTGAACACATTGCCAACTAGCAATAAGTAGTGGTACTGCTACAGAAAAGAGTTCTATATCTTTTACTATAAAAAGCTACATTTTCTAATAATTTAATGAAAATATAACAAAAAAAAAAGGTATCGTTTGAAAGGAACTTGTCCACATGAAAATGCATATTCATAAAGCAGGAGGGCTTGACCAGATTAATATATAGCTTTGTGTGGAAACTGGGTCCAATGGGTGGCCCTAGTCAGTGATTGTCAGTGTTCTAAGAATTAAGGAGCCAACATATTTGGCTATAAAACTGCTGGCATGAACACTGAAGTCCTGAATCAAGATTAAAACCTTCTCCAACAAAACCACATAGACCACATAGACCACATAGTCCTGCTCTATAAGCTGATGCCATGGATTGGGATGCATGTCTCTTTTAGCTTTTCAAATCTGTGCCAGATTGGGTAAATTATATATTAGTCTTAAAATAAGAATACAGTAGCACTTGGTAGGTGCTGCTGCTTTCTTTTGTTTGTGTTTTGTGTAGTTATAGCATATTATACTTGCTATGTCCTATTTGTGTGAAGGCCTAGGCTATAAATCGTTTGGTCAGTATAATAATAACAATAATAATAATAATATTATCTGTCCTTTGAATGCTTTATGTGTTGCTTCTCCACATATACCTAATTGAAATATTAACGAAATGTATAACCAAAACATATTATGCTCAGAGCTAAGTAGAATAAGTTTTAGTTCATGAATAAGTAACTAACATTCATGAGTGGAAGAGATACTTATCTGTGGTTACAGATAGGTAACTAGCATTCTTCTATTCATAGAGGAATGCTTATCTGTAGTTTCAAATAAGTAACTGACATTCATGAATAGAAGAGAATAAGTAACTGACATTGTTCCATTCATAGACTCTCATCTATGTCTAAACACACTTGAATGTTTTGCTAATGAATGTTGCTAAGACTGTTCAGACAAGGAATGAACTATGCCCGGCTAGCTGGTTAGTTAATAGATAATGTGGATGTATTGAGTAGGCTGTATATATATATATATATGCTATGTTTTGAATACAAGGGTCAGAAGA
Organism: Anomaloglossus baeobatrachus; assembly: GCF_048569485.1. Taxonomy (NCBI): domain Eukaryota; kingdom Metazoa; phylum Chordata; class Amphibia; order Anura; family Aromobatidae; genus Anomaloglossus; species Anomaloglossus baeobatrachus. The sequence continues at coordinate 397,135,526 of NC_134358.1, forward strand.
GCATTGAGCTTCTCCCGGATAGAGACATGTGTCTGTGTGGTCATTTCTCCTGATTCATCTGTGCAGTTCTTATTTGGAATCCTCCTCCGAGACCCTGAGAGAGACCCCATGGAGGGCTCCCCCAACATTTCGATATGCAGTTTTGTTTTTTTCCCGCTATTCTTTAAAAGACTGATATATTATTAAGATAATCAAAGTAATATTAACAGCAAGTCATCCAAAAGTGAGGTTGTCCACTGTTGGGACACTGTTCCTGATGTGGTTGGGCTTTAATCAGGGTGGCCTTGTGTTGGGTGATGCCATGAGAAATGCCCTTCCTTAGCTCCCTCCCTAATTGTTGTATTGCCCAATGGTTTACAAATAGCAATACCATAATATCGCTATATACAACATATAAGACACCATACTGTATCACATATAATATAGTGCCACTTATTGGTCAAATATCACTTTCATATATTTATCCCTTAACGACATATGATGTACTGGTAGGTCACATGTCAGCTTACGAGTCCACATTTTTGTGTTAATCAGCCATCATCTTCTGTATAATAGCCCCAGGCCCACAACAGTTAACCTGTTAATCTGTGATAGCGGCATTTACAGTAAGCTGGGATGGGTGCATGCCGTTTTAAGCTCTCATCGGTGCTCCTGGGATTTGGTTGCAGGACGCTGATTGGTTCTTGTGACTTTGGGTCTCCTGAAGACCCCAGTGTTGGTCATGACAGAGCTTCTGTTAAAACCAACCCAGTTTTAGGAGACAGTGATTTTAGCTACATACAATGCTGTGGTGTGTGATAAAGCACAAGCGATCGGATAATCGCGGGTTCTAGTCCCCCAAGTTGACTAACAAACACAACAACAAAAGAGTTGTTTAAAAATATGAAAAATAAAAAAGTATATAAGAGTTCAAATCACCCACCTTTTCCCCCATTAAAAATTAAGAAATTAAAAAAATACACATACTGTATTTGGTATTGCTATGTTCATAAAAGTCTGATCTATCAAATATAAAATAAATTAATCTGATCAGTAAATGGCATAATGATAAAAAAAATCAAAATGCCAGAATTGCTTTTTTTTGCAACAATGCAAAAAATGTAGTAAGATGAGATCAAAGCATCGTATGTCCTCTAAAATTGTTTCAATCTATCAACTCATCTCCCAAAACAAGCCCTCACACAGCTCCATATCCCAAAAATGTAAAACATTACAACTCTCTGAAAATGGCCAAACAAGCAAAATTATTTTTTATAAATTTCAAATTTTTTTTTTTTGCACCACTTAAATAAAAAGCCATGTATGTTTGCAAACTTTTTGTATATGGGGTTGCAGGCCAATAGATTTGTTCTCCTAGAAATAAGTCACTTGCAGGCATGTCTGTCTGTGGCTTTCTCATCGAGAACACAGGTGCGCTCAGCCAAACAATTGCTCCTGCGTATGGGAGAGTCGAGTCAGCTCACAGCCATTTAAGGTGTATGGGGAGATTTAGGCTCTTTTTACATAACATTAGAGCCTTTTTTCAGAGGTGTTGCATGAAAGTCTCCAACGTAACCCACTTTAAAGGTATATACACAGAATGCCAGTTTTATAGGTATACAATGACATTTGTCACCCATAGGCTCTAATACTGCATTGTATTAATAGTTTTCTAGTATCCCTCTATATAAAATAGTATAGTTTACCATGCTATTCTATGTATACACACAAACAAAGTTTTACTTAAGTATATCAGGCCCACAGCTACCAAAGGAATGTAAGCATGTACACTGGAAATCAAAATTAGAGAACAACATACAATTTCCTAAATGTTATGGTCATTGTGTAGTCCTATGTGATTATATCCTAACATGAGTACACTAGCAGTATTTTAAGCTTATTTCATAAATTTAATTTTGTCAAAAGCACATAATAAAAATGTAAATGAGATAAATCAAAAATAACACTGATTAAAATTAGAGAACACTTTCAGATACCTGCAAGTTATTGGTGTTACTCTGGCACCTGGTGCTAATTTCCCTTTTTCTTTTTTTTTATCTGAAAAACCCTATTTAACTGGCAGCCTAACTTTCCAGTTTGCACTGACTTTTCAAAAATGGTGTGCTGTTCCAAAGTGACTAAAACCCTCCGGTAGCAGGTTGTCCAGATGAAGGACTAAGGAGTGACTCGATCAGCCATAGCAAGTGAAGTTGGTCATTCCAAGTCCTTTCAAGTCCCCCAAGAAGGTTGGTAGCACTCGAAAGACAAATGCAAGAGAGGACAGGATAATGTGGATAATCATTGGGTAATCATAGCAACACTGCAGCTGGAATTGCTCGCCAATTCAGCACTGGGTAGGGTAAGGATCTGTCTTGTCATACAGTGTCACAACATTTAACAGCATTTAGACTGAAACCCACTCTGCAGTGACCAAACCTCTCATTAGCAGAAAAAATCAAAGAGCTAGACTCACCTTTGGTGAGGAGCATGTAGTCTAGACAGAGGAGAAGTAGTTCACAGTTCATTTTAGTGATGAAAGCAAGTTTAATTTTTTTAGGTCTGATGGGAAACATTATGTTTTCAGGCAAACTGGGGAAAGACTGAACCCAAAGTGTGTTAAGAAGTCAGTGAAAGGTGGTGGAGGCAGTGTCATGATTTGGGAAATGTTTTCTGCAGTAGTTGGACCTCTCATACAGCTATATGGCAGAACAAATGCAAGTGTGTATCAGAACCTTCTTCAACAACACGTGGTTCTTTACTTGCGTTCATCACTCAAGGAGTCAGCAATTTTCATGCAGGACAATGCCTCCTGTCACACAGCAAAATGGGTAAAGCTGTTCCTTGAAAAGGTCACAGCCCAGAGTCCTGATCTAAACCCAATAAAAAACCTGTGGAAAATCCTTGGTGACAAAGTTATGGCCAAGAAACCCACAACAGTCAAAGAACTGGGGAAGAGACTGGAAGAAGAGTGGACTAAAATCACACCAGAGCAGTGTGAGAGACTAGTGATGTCCTGTGGCCGCAGATGTGCTGAAGTCATTCAAATCAAAGGCATGTACACTTCCAACTGATTGGTGACTGTTGTTACCTTCACAAAATTTACTTATAATCTTACTCTGTGCTACAGTCATTGTTGTTCTCTAATTATGATCATCACATTTTGGGCAAAATAAAGGTTTTCTGTTGATAAACTTTGGATCTTTTATTAAACACTGTTCTAGTGGCATGGTGTACCCCTTACAAAAAAAACTTAAAATGTTGATAAATGTAGATTCACTCGCTCCAGGGCTATGGGGTACTCGGTCCCGGGCTGTTTATGTACAGGGATGCTGTGTCACGGTTGTGTAAAGGCCGTTACCTGGTTCGGTGACTCTGGGGGTCACTTTAAAAGGGGTTATATACAGGGGAGATGAAAGAGTTTATGTTGTGACGCCACTTGCACAGTCTATGGCCACTGAGGCTGTTGGTAATGGCAGCCTGCATGTTTAGCCCTATGCAAGTAGGGATGAGCCCCAGGGGTTGGATGATGGAAAATGGCGTGGAAAGAACGGATACCACATGATGGTAATGCAGTGCAGCTATTGTTTACTCACAGCGATGGTAATGCTGGACGGCTGATTCAGACCCCTGGTCCCTGTAGTCCCAGTGCCAGTGTGGTAACTTGGTGGCTTCTTCCCCTGCACCCCCTAGTCATTTTGTGGAACCCCGTGGTTTGGAGCGTCTGGGGGTTCCCTCCTGTTAGTCATCAGGCTCTGGTCCGTATGGCGGGCAGTGTGAACCCTGTAGGGTCGGTGTTCTGGTCCGGTCCCTGGCTCTCTCGTTACTGCTGGTGCCCCCAGATTCTTGGGTCAGTGAGGTCCTGGCTGGTCCCCTCCCTGTGCAGGTATTTGTCAGGCAGCGTGAAGCGTTCACCTAACCTAGGGCCCTGTGCCCCATCGGTGCTTTGGTTCCAGGGGTACCTCGTTGTACCCTCTCTGGCAACCACTCTCCTGTACTAGTCAAGTCACTGCTACACGACCCTGTCTCGAGACACGTCCGTCTCGTACTACTGTCACTACTGACTGACCTACTGTCTCTCTCCTCCCCCCCGGGTAGTTGGCTAGAGAACTGGATTGGCTCCACCCTGAGGTGACCATCCATTGGGTCCCCAACTAGTCAGTCACCCCAGATTGGGTGGACTGAGGGTGTTATGTGTTTTGGTGGTACCGGCACTCGTCTTCCTGGTCCCTGGGGGTAGGCCCTGCATCTGTTTCTGGATACAGTACCTAGTAGTGCCCTGAGGGGTTCAGGGGCGCTATATAGATTATATTATTTGTAAAAATGCAAGTGATCATACATTGTTCTCTAATTTTGATCTCTAGTGTATCTATAGGCTTTTTAATGCATTTCCCAAATAGCTTTTAGGGACATTATTTAATTATATTTTGTATGTAAATTTTCCTGACATTTTTCAGGTTCTATACAAAGGCCTATGAAATTTTAAAAAGAAACTTAAAAAATGCAATATGAAAAGCATACTTTTAGACACTTTTTATTAATGATTCTAGGTGTCATTTCAGTAAATGTCACATACACTGAGATAGCTAGAATAACAATCTAGTTAAAGCTGTTTGTGGATCTGAACAAAGAAGCACAGTGTTCTGAATAGCGTTCTTCTGGCCGTGCTTATGATTGCATCAGTCTATGTTTAGATGTAGAATTATTTTTGTTTGTGTTTCTTTTTCTTCTATAATGATATCCGTCTTAACCTCTTAGGGCAATAAATTGGCCTTGTCTGTATGTACATTGTAAAAGTCTGAGAGATAATCAATGTAATCAATGTGATCAGTCTGTCATTGTCAGGCTAAATTGCTGGTTATTTATTAGCATTCCATTTCTTTCTTGGCTTGACGAGCTTAACAGTAGGCTTTCATGTGCTATTTTGGGGTGAAAATTGCATTACAAAATGTTGTCATGAGAAATGAAAACATTTATCTAATGTGGGTTCTCTAAAGACAATCACTTCTGATATTTATTGGATCCGTGTGATTTTTGTTTTGAACGAGTTGTAGAACATTTTTGTTTCTGTTATTGTTTATTGTTATTGTTTATCTTTACATTTCATAAAATATTGTCACATAAAGCATTTTTACATTAGTGATTTAAATGATGAAACCTTTCCTTTTACTATTTGTAGGAGCATGAAATGGTCAAAATGTAGCTCTGATCGCTGAAGCCAGGGCTTTAATGAAGGCCCCTTGTTACTATAATCTTGGTACTGCTATGAAGGCAAATCACAAACAGGGCTTCACAGGAGAATATTAAGCTCCCTACGTAGTGCAGTTCAGTATAGCATAAGCAATCCAATTATCACAGGATTAACTTCCCTAAGAGAACTAAACACATGTTTTAAAAAAATAAATAAAACAAATATATATATATATCTTTATATATCTATCTATCTATCTATCTATCTATAATCCTTACTTTGACTTTCAGCTTATATATATATATTCTAGCTGTAGTACCCGAGCGTTGCCCGAGATAGTAACTGTCTCTCTGTTTCTCTCCCAGTCTCTGTCTGTGTGTCGCTGTCTGTCTCTCTGTGTCTTTCTTTGTCTGTTTGTGTCTATGTCTCTATCTATCTGTTTCTATCTCTCTGTCTGTATTTGTATCAGTCTATCTGTCTCCATCTCTGTGTCTGTCTGTCTCTATCTCTGTGTCTGTCTCTATAAGTGTGTCAGTCTGTCTCTTTCCCCGTCTGTCTCTTTCCCTGTCTGTCTCTTTCCAGGTCTGTTTTTTTCTCCGTCTGTCTTTTTCCAAGTCTGTCTCTTTCCAGGTCTGTCTCTTTCCCCGTCTGTCTCTTTCCCCGTCTGTCTCTTTCCCCGTCTGTCTCTTTTCTCTTTCCCCATCTGTCTCTTTGCAGTTCTGTCTCATTGTCCATCTGTCTCTTTGTCCATCTGTCTCTTTGCCCGTCTGTCTCTTTGCCTATCTGTCTCTTTCCCCGTCTGTCTCTTTCCAGGTCTGTCTCTTTCCAGGTCTGTCTCTTTCCAGGTCTGTCTCTTTCCAGGTCTGTCTCTTTGCCCGTCTGTCTTTTTCAAGGGCTGTCTCTTTCCCCCTCTGTCTTTTTCCAGGTCTGTCTCTTTCCAGGTCTGTCTTTTTGCCCATCTGTCTATTTGCCACTCTGTCTCTTTGCCTGTATGTCTCTTTCCCGGGCTGCCTCTTTCCCCATCTGTCTCTTTCTAGGGCTGTCTCTTTCCAGGTCTGTCCCTTTGCCCACCTGTCTCTTTGCCCATCTGTCTTTTTGCCTGTCTATCTCTTTGCCCGTCTGTCTCTTTGCCAGTCTGTCTCTGTCTCTATCATTGTCTGTCTGTCTCTTTCTGTCTCTCTTTATTCGTCTCCCCACTGACATCATATTACCTCACACATAAGCTTCTTATACTAACAGTTTATTTTCTTCCTACAGCAACCACTGACAGTTGCTATTAATAGCCTGTAGCACCCACCTCCATTCAGTTTAATAGAGGCAGGTTGACGCAGGATTTTGGAGAGTAACTGTAAAGCACGGGGTTACATTTTCCCATCAAAACATAGGCTATGATGGTCCCTGAGTTACATGAGGCGTCTGTGCAAAATTTTGTGATTGTAAATGCGACGGTACAAATTCCTTTAGCGGACATACATACACGCATACACTGAGCTTTATATATTATATATATATATATATATATATATATATATATATATTTATATATATATCTACACACTAGCTGTAGTACCCGGGCCCGGGATAGTCTCTCTCCCGGTCTGTCTGTCTGTCTCTGATGTCTGTCTCTCTGTCTCTGTCTGTCTGTATGAGTCTCTCTGTCTGTCTCTGTATCAATCTCTCTGTCTGTCTCTGTATCAGACTCTCTGTCTGTCTCTTTATCTCTGTCTGTCTTTCTCTATCTCTGTGTCTGTCTCTCTAGCTCTGCATCTGTCTCTGTCTGTCTATCTCTATCTGTCTGTCAGTCTCTTTCCCTGTCTGTCTCGTTCCAGGTCTGTCTGATTCCAGGTCCGTCTCATTCCAGGTCTGTCTCGTTCCAGGTCTGTCTCTTTCCCGGTCTGTCACTTTCCCCGTCTGTCACTTTCCCCGTCTGTCACTTTCCCCGTCTGTCACTTTCCCCGTCTGTCTCTTTCCCGGTCTGTCACTTTCCCCGTCTGTCTCTTTCCCGGTCTGTCTCGTTCCCTATCTGTCTCGTTCCAGGTCTGTCTCGTTCCAGGTCTGTCTCGTTCCCCGTCTGTATCTTTCCCCATCTGTCACTTTCCCTGTCTGTCTCTTTCCCCATCTGTCTCGTTCCCCATCTCTCTCGTTCCACGTCTATCTCCTTCCCCATCTGTCTCCTTCCCCATCTGTCTCTGTCTCTTTCCCTGTCTCTTTACTTGTCTCTGTCTCTTTTCCTCCACTTCCAGCTCTTCCCAGGCATGTGGCTATGCAGGGCGCACTTCGTGATGGCCAACACTAACAGACATGGCCGCACAATGCATACTGACACTGCTGTATACACATCACAGGTGGGACTGGGTCCAATACATCACAGGGGTGGCTGGGGCATAGACATCACTGGGGGCATAGAAAGCCCTGGGGGAACCTACATATTACTGGGGGTGCTGAGTGGCATACATATTACTGGGGCCAGTGAGTATATACACATTACTGGGGCCAGTGGGGAGCATACACATTAATGGGGCTGCTGAGGGGTATACATATTACTGGGGCTAGTGGGGGACATACACATTACTGGGGACAATAGGGGGCATACACATTACTGGAGCTGCTGAGGGGTATACATATTACTGGGGCTAGTGGGGGACATACACATTACTGGGGACAATAGGGGGCATACACATTACTGGGGCCATTGGAGAGGTATACTTTACTGGTGCTGCCGAGTGGCCAACACATGCTGGGGCCAGTGAGGGGCATGCACATCACTGGGGCCAGAAGGGTGCATACTCATACTGGAGACGCCGAAGGGCATTCACATTATTGGGGCCATAGATCGGCATACATTACTGGGGCCAGGTGGGGGGCATACACATTACTGGGGCCACTGAGGTGCATACACATACTAAGGAACGCTGGTGCCAGGGAGTCAAACACATACTGGGGCATAGGGGGCATACACATACTGGGATATGTGTGGCCTAAGGGGCATACACATGCTGGGGGATGCTGGGACCTGAGGGGCATCCACATACTGGAAGATGCTGGGGGTACATGCAGGCAGCACTGGAGGATACTGGGGGATGGCAACTGCTCCTCTTAAATAATGGTACAGGAGCGCATTGCGCTCTAGTTCCGTGTACACATGACAGTGAATGCTGTGGGTACCTTTTCAGCCGGTTTAAAGAGCTGGCAGCCAGCAAAGCGTGGCTGCCTGCTGCAGCACTGTCTGTGGTTCCTGGGAATCTGCCCGGTGGCCACAGGAAAGATATGACCTGCTACTACCGAACCGCGAATATATATATATATATATATATATATATATATATATACAGTACAAAACAAAAGTTTGGACACACCTTCTCATCTCTGAAACAACTGTTAAGTGGAGACTTTGTGCAGCAGGCCTTCATGGTAAAATAGCTGCTAGGAAACCACTGCTAAGGACAGGAAACAAGCAGAAGAGACTTGTTTGGGCTAAAGAACACAAGGAATGGACATTAGACCAGTGGAAATCTGTGATTTTGTCTGATGAGTCCAAATTTGAGATCTTTGGATCCAACCACCGTGTCTTTGTTGAAAAGGTGAACTGATGGACTCTACATGCCTGGTTCCCAGCGTGAAGCATGGAGGAGGAGGTGTGATGGTGTGGGGGTGCTTTGCTGGTGACACTGTTGGGGATTTATTCAAACTTGAAGGCATACTGATCCAGCATGCCTACCGCAGCATCTTGCAGGGGCGTGCTATTCCATCTGGTTTGCGTTTAGTTGGACCATCATTTATTTTTCAACAGGACAATAACCCCAAACACACCTCCAGGTTGCGTAAGGGCTATTTGACTAAGAAGGAGAGTGATAGGGTGCTACACCAGATGACCTGGCCTCCACAGTCACCAGACCTGAACCCAATCGAGATGGTTTGGTGTGAGCTGGACCGCAGAGTGAAGGCAAAAGGACCAACAAGTGCTAAGCATCTCTGGGAACTCCTTCAAGACTGTTAGAAAACCATTTCTGGTGACTACCTCTTGAAGCTCATCAAGAGAATGTCAAGAGTGTGCAAAGTAGTAATGAAAGCAAAAGGTGGCTACTTTGAAGAACCTAGAATATAAGACATACTTTCAGTTGTTTCACACCTTTTTAAGTATTTCATTCCACATGTTTTAATTCATAGTTTTGATGCCTTCAATGTGAATCTTCAATTTTCAGAGTCATGAAAATAAAGAAAACTCATTGAATGAGCAGGTGTGTCTAAACCTTTGGTCTCTAACTGTGTGTGTGTATATATATATATATATATATATATATATACCGTATTTTTTAGACCATAAGACGCACTTTTTTTCCCCCAAATGTTGGGGGATAGTGCGGGGTGTGTCTTATGGTCTGACTATAGGGCTGCGGCCAGGAATGAGGGTGCTGTGGTGGAGCGGGTCATCGGCGGCATGAGCAGGCTGTAGCAGCGCCTGGCATGACCACGTGGGCCCGCTAATTACATATGCATGCCCATCATCTCTCAGCACAGAAGCCGGCGTTGACAGGTGGGCGGAATGATGGGCGGGGGGTGCGCGCATAATAAACAGCTGGCCATGATCACTCCTGGCAACTACAGCCTGGAGTGATCATGTGCAGCTATATTCACTGTCCCCCGCACATCATCATCAGCGTGGGGGGCAGTGAATAAGTACGGTACACTCACCGGTCACTTCCCTGCAGCTTCGCGATGTCCTCCCGTCTGCCGGTCAGCTGATCTGTGTAGAGAGCCGCTAGTCACGCAGGTCAGCTGACCGGCAGACAGGAGGACGAGCGATGCTGCAGGGAAGTGACCGTGACTGCTCCACACAGAACAGCGGCGCTGCTGCCGCCACAGACAGGGGGAGGAACAATGCTGCATGGAGCGAGGAAAGGTGAGTATAAACGTTTATTTTTTTTTGTGTGATACAGGATACAGGCTATATAGCAGGATAGGGGTATATAGCAGGATAAGGGCATAAACAAGGATGGCAGTATATATCAGGACGGCAGTATATATCAGGATAGCAGTATATATCAGGATGGGGGCATATAGCAGGATGGGGTACATAGCAGGATGGAGTATATAGCAGGATAAGGGCATATACAAGGATGGCAGTATATATCAGGATGGCAGTATATAGCAGGATGGGGGCATATAGCAGGATAAGGGCATATACAAGGATGGCAGTATATATCAGGATGCCAGTATATAGCAGGATAAGGGCTTATACCAGGATAGGGTACATATACAAGGCAGGAGGATCATTACCAGGATGGGGTACCTTAGTAGAGAATTTGGGGACATTACCCCCATAACAGTGTCAGCAGCAGATCCTCGCCCCATAGCAGTGTGTCATGACCACATTTTTTGCTTAACATTTTATTTTCCCATTTTCCTCCTCTAAAACCAGAGTGCGTCTTATGGTCAAGTGCGTCTTATAGTCCGAAAAGTACTGTCAAGCAAAATTAGAGCACTAGAGAACAATGCATGATCACTTGGGTTTTTTTTTCAGAAATAATGTAATCTACATTGATCAACACTTGAAGGTTTCTTTGTAAACCTTTATTTTTGCCCAAAACATGATGATCATAATTAGAGAACAGCAATCACTGTAGCACAGAGAATGATTATAAGTAAATTTTCTGAAGGTAACAACAATTGCCAATCAGTAGGAAGTGTACGGCCTTTGCTTGGAATGTCTTCAGCACATCTGCAGTCACAGGACATTACTAATCCCTCACACTGCTCTGCTGTGGTTTTGGTCCACTCTTCTTCCAGTCTCTTCCACAGTTTTTTGACTGTTGTGGGTTTCTTGGCCATAACTTTGCCACCAAGGATTTTCCAGAGGTTTTCTATTGGGTTTAGAGCAGGTCTCCGGGCTGGTGATTTCATTGTATCAATGTTTTCTGTTTCAAGGAACTGCTTTACCCGTTTTACTGTGTGACAGGGGGCATTGTCCTGAATGAAAATTGCTGGCTGATAGAGTGATAAATGCAAGTAAAGAACCACGTGTTGTTGAAGAAGGTTCTGATACACACTTGTATTGTATGATGAGACAAATCCTTACCCTGTTCAGTGCTGAACTGGCGAGAAATTCCAGCTGCAGTGTTCAAACGATTACCCATGGAGATTTTCCGCATTATCCTGTTCTCTCTTGCATTTGTCTTTTGAGGGCAACCAGCCTCCTTGGGGGACTAGAAAGGACTTGGAACAACCAAGTTCACTTGCTATGGCTGATCGAGTCACTCCTTAGTCCTTCATCTGGACAACATGCTGCCGGAGGGTTTCAGTCACTTTGGAGCGGCACACCATTTTTGAAAAGTTAGTGATGAGAAAGAGTTTGTGATGTCGTAAAGATGTAATATTCTTGAAATCACAAACTTGGTACAATCAACTTCTTTTGTTATGGCTGATAGGGTCACCCCTATGGCCTTCATCTGGACAACCTGCTGCCGGAGGGTTTCAGTCACTTGGACCGGTACACCATTGTTTGCAGTCAGTGTAAACTGGAAATTGGAAAGTTAGGCTGCCAGTTAAATAGGGTTTGTCAGAAAATTAAGGAAATTAACACCAGGTGCCAGATTAACACAAATAACTTGCAGGTAGAGTGTTCTCTAATCTTGATCAGGGTTCTTTTACATTTATCTCACTTACATTTGGATGTGCTTAAGAATAAATTCAATTTATGAAATCAGCACAAAATACACGTTGACCCCAGTTATCTAGTTCAAGTTCTTGTGCACATTATGTGGACTCTTTCTGCTGTTTGGGTGCCACAATGTGATGGTTGTCCAAAATCTATTGCACTTAACTAAAAGACTCATTGCTTTAACAATATGGACCCTTTGCTAACAATGAGTTTTGTAGAATAGATAGGCTTTGCAGGTCCTAAAGAAGAAGAGACCATGGTTCCAATGCTGGATGTCTAAAGGTTTCCATAGAACTGCCACAGAAAAGTCCTGCCTCTGAGGATCGACATGTAATGGTTTAATATTACTGTGTAGCTAGAATCCCCAAAAATGTACTTACCTATGCACTAGGTCACAAACAGGCACAAATATAAACTAGACGGTACCAAGGTGATGAAGCAGTCAGATTAATTACAGGCCTTGATGCACTTGAGGGGGATAACTGTATCATGACACCATTCTTAAGGTAGATTGGTTCAATAAATTAAATGGTTTAGATAACCATGCCCCTACACTCTTTGTGTTCTTAAGAGCTCAAAGACATGAGGAGTCCACTAGACTAGTCTTTGCTATGAAAAACTAATATTGGTAAGAAGTAAAATATACTTTAGTCAGAGCCTAGTCGGGGAACTAGGTATTAGCCTATGGTACTTAGCATACATGGGAGCTGCATTCGGCATGAAGTGTAGCCTCGTAAAGTTCTGGAGCAGAAATATCCTAAAATTGCACTACGATAGGGCAAAGGTGTTCTTTTCAAGTGTAGATCACCACACACCTGCGTGGTTACAGAAGAACACGCCATTATCTATTTAGCCGAGACCTCTTAGGCAAATAGAGGGCAGATTGGTTCTTCTTTAAGGGGGTATGTAATGACCAAGAAAGGGCCACTATAAAAGTGTCACGGATGTGTCTGGACCTCCAGGTACTGCTACTGGGACCAGGTGTAGAAGGGCCTGGTGATTGTCCAGACATTAATGAACGATGTTCCCTAAAGGGCTGGATTTAGGATTTTTTTCTGTTCCTTGCCAGGTTAGACAAGCCATTCCTCCAGCTGGTAATTAAGGGCCTTTATAAGGTCGGGCCTCTCATTCCTCCAGTGCGGGTTATACTCTTCACTTGGAGAAGTTTCTTGCTCTGTTGTGCATGTGGCTTCAGACTACTGTAGCTGTATTTCCTGAAGATTCCCTCTCAAAGATAAGTTGTTGTTTTTTCCTTTTTCCCTTTTTGCTGGTTATTTTTCTGTTTGTTTCCCCCCCCCCCCGTGGATTGGTGGGTGGTTAGATTTGGTCCTAGGGTCTGGCTAGGAGACAGGGGCACGTTGGCGGGCCACACCTACTAACCATTATAGGTACCTGTGGTTTGAGGGTAAGCGCAGGGCCCCCCAGTGTCAGAGTCAGCGCAGGAGCCCTTGGTTTCCCCCCCTCCCTCTTTGTGTTAAAGCCTCCCTTTTCCCTGGAGTCCACTTGCTGGGTGTCCCTGCCCACACCCAGTGTGACAAAAAGTTTGTACATTCACAGGAGTCTGTAGAATAATAATAATAATAAGCTAATGTCCTGTACCTTGCCAGACAGTCTTTTCGGAGCCCATCGCAGTAGGGCCTAACCACAGTTATATATTTTCTGTATCAGAGCACCAGTCCAGTTGCCAACCAACCAAAGCCTGAATGGAGATCGAGTGTCACAGCTAAATGCTTGAGAAGATGTAAACCATCAGTGTTACCCAGTAAAGCGATTGAACTCGTCAGACCAAAGTTTGGTCTGTCTTATTGCTACCTACCTACCTTAAACAGATGTACCCTGGGAGGAGGTTTGGAGAGCCAGGAACCAGGTAGGAGCACTGTGGCAAGCCAAACTGCTCAACACCACAGAAAAGCCACACTACTGCTCGGTACCTATGTCTGGGCCTAATAGTGCCTCCTGCACCTGCTACCCGGGCGTGACTTATGTTTAAAAAAAAAAAAAAAATTAGATGTAAGACACATCACACCTGGGTAGCGGTGGTGTGGCTTTTCTGCGGTGTTGTGCACTTTGAGGTTGCCACATTGCTCTTACCTGGTTTCTGACACTCCAAACCCATTCCCAGGGTACATCTGTATGAGGTAGGCAGATAGCAATAAGGCAGACCGTACCTTGGTATGAACCGTTCAAACGCTTTACTGGATAACTGTATGATGGTTCACATCTTCTGAAGTGTTTAGCTGCAACACTGGATTTCCATACAGCCTTTGGTTAGTTGGCAACTGGACTGGACTGGACATTACCTCCAGCTCGACTTGTCTCAATTGCCAACTGTCAACTCTCTCTGGTTACCATAGTGACCAGGAAATAGAGGATATTTATCAGACATCCTCCAATACAGTCCCTTGCTAACACTTATACTACCACCTGCTGGTCTCTAGTGGTATTACAGAGCAACAACTTACAGTGAATTTGACAGAATGACACCAGGCAATACATTATACCATACATTATTCTACAGACTCTTATGAATGCAGAAACTTTTGTAATGGCTCTTTCTGGGTCATTACTAGAGTTGAGCGCGGTTCGTGGTTCGTGGTTCTCCAGTTCTAGGCTCGAGTGATTTTGGGGCATGTTCTAGATCGAACTAGAACTCGAGCTTTTTGCAAAAGCTCGATAGTTCTAGAAACGTTCGAGAACGGTTCTAGCAGCCAAAAAACAGCTAAATCATAGCTTGGTTTCTGCTGTAATAGTGTAAGTCACTCTGTGAATCAAACTATTATCACATTTCAGTGTATAGTGTGCGTGAACAGCGCCTTCAGATCACTGCTGTTTCTATAATGGCGATCGCCATTTTTTTTTTTTTTTTTCTTGTCTTCCTTCCCTAAGCGCGCGCGTCTTGTGGGGCGGGCCAGCATGTCAGCCAATCACAGACACACACACAGCTAAGTGGACTTTGAGCCAGAGAAGCAACGGCATGTGTGATAGGATCTGCATGTCACATGTCCCTGCATTATAAAACCGGACATTTTCTTCACGGACGCCATTATCTGCCTTCTGCGTCTTTGGTGTCAGACATCACTGTCGCAGCTCCGTCTTGAGTCCTATCGCTGATACAGCTGTATGCGCTGCATACACAGCGTTAGACAGCATAGGGAGAGCACTTTATAGCAGTCCTTTTAAGGGCTCAAACCGGCAGGGTCAGAGTTAAGGTGACAGGTCCTGAAAACAGCGCCAGCGTATGTGCAGCCAAGGTCAGGGATTTCCTCCCTGCATTTCACCATTAGGAGGGAATAGAAAGGCAGGCTTCCATTCCTCTACCCAGAGCACCACAATCCTGGCACTGTACCCTCCTGTCCTCTGCACACTCCAACTCATTATAACTAAGCCATTATACTAGCAAACACTCAGTGTACCTAGTGGCATCCTATCTGTGGTTATTGGACTTTGCTATAGTCCCACTAGTGCAAAGACATTTGCAGAGCGCATCTGCCTGCATTGCACACTACAACTAATTATAACTAAGCCATTATACTAGCAAACACTCAGTGTACCTAGTGGCATCCTATACGTGGCTATTGGACTTTGCTATAGTCCCACTAGTGCCAAGACATTTGCAGAGCGCATCTGCCTGCGTTGCACACTCCAACTAATTATAACTAAGCCATTATACTAGCAAACACTCAGTGTACCTAGTGGCATCCTATACGTGGCTATTGGACTTTGCTATAGTCCCACTAGTGCCAAGATATTTGCAGAGCGCATCTGCCTGCGTTGCACACTCCAACTAATTATAACTAAGCCATTATACTAGCAAACACTCAGTGTACCTAGTGGCATCCTATACGTGGCTATTGGACTTTGCTATAGTCCCACTAGTGCCAAGACATTTGCAGAGCGCATCTGCCTGCGTTGCACACTCCAACTAATTATAACTAAGCCATTATACTAGCACACACTCAGTGTACCTAGTGGCATCCTATACGTGGCTATTGGACTTTGCTATAGTCCCACTAGTGCCAAGACATTTGCAGAGCGCATCTGCCTGCGTTGCACACTCCAACTAATTATAACTAAGCCATTATACTAGCAAACACTTAGTGTACCTAGTGGCATCCTATACGTGGCTATTGGACTTTGCTATAGTCCCACTAGTGCCAAGACATTTGCAGAGCGCATCTGCCTGCGTTGCACACTCCAACTAATTATAACTAAGCCATTATACTAGCACACACTCAGTGTACCTAGTGGCATCCTATACGTGGCTATTGGACTTTGCTATAGTCCCACTAGTGCCAAGACATTTGCAGAGCGCATCTGCCTGCGTTGCACACTCCAACTAATTATAACTAAGCCATTATACTAGCAAACACTTAGTGTACCTAGTGGCATCCTATACGTGGCTATTGGACTTTGCTATAGTCCCACTAGTGCCAAGACATTTGCAGAGCGCATCTGCCTGCGTTGCACACTCCAACTAATTATAACTAAGCCATTATACTAGCACACACTCAGTGTACCTAGTGGTATCCTATACGTGGCTATTGGACTTTGCTATAGTCCCACTAGTGCCAAGACATTTGCAGAGCGCATCTGCCTGCGTTGCACACTCCAACTAATTATAACTAAGCCATTATACTAGCAAACACTTAGTGTACCTAGTGGCATCCTATACGTGGCTATTGGACTTTGCTATAGTCCCACTAGTGCCAAGACATTTGCAGAGCGCATCTGCCTGCGTTGCACACTCCAACTAATTATAACTAAGCCATTATACTAGCACACACTCAGTGTACCTAGTGGCATCCTATACGTGGCTATTGGACTTTGCTATAGTCCCACTAGTGCCAAGACATTTGCAGAGCGCATCTGCCTGCGTTGCACACTCCAACTAATTATAACTAAGCCATTATACTAGCACACACTCAGTGTACCTAGTGGCATCCTATACGTGGCTATTGGACTTTGCTATAGTCCCACTAGTGCCAAGACATTTGCAGAGCGCATCTGCCTGCGTTGCACACTCCAACTAATTATAACTAAGCCATTATACTAGCAAACACTCAGTGTACCTAGTGGCATCCTATACGTGGCTATTGGACTTTGCTATAGTCCCACTAGTGCCAAGACATTTGCAGAGCGCATCTGCCTGCGTTGCACACTCCAACTAATTATAACTAAGCCATTATACTAGCAAACACTTAGTGTACCTAGTGGCATCCTATACGTGGCTATTGGACTTTGCTATAGTCCCACTAGTGCCAAGACATTTGCAGAGCGCATCTGCCTGCGTTGCACACTCCAACTAATTATAACTAAGCCATTATACTAGCAAACACTTAGTGTACCTAGTGGCATCCTATACGTGGCTATTGGACTTTGCTATAGTCCCACTAGTGCCAAGACATTTGCAGAGCGCATCTGCCTGCGTTGCACACTCCAACTAATTATAACTAAGCCATTATACTAGCACACACTCAGTGTACCTAGTGGCATCCTATACGTGGCTATTGGACTTTGCTATAGTCCCACTAGTGCCAAGACATTTGCAGAGCGCATCTGCCTGCGTTGCACACTCCAACTAATTATAACTAAGCCATTATACTAGCAAACACTTAGTGTACCTAGTGGCATCCTATACGTGGCTATTGGACTTTGCTATAGTCCCACTAGTGCCAAGACATTTGCAGAGCGCATCTGCCTGCGTTGCACACTCCAACTAATTATAACTAAGCCATTATACTAGCACACACTCAGTGTACCTAGTGGCATCCTATACGTGGCTATTGGACTTTGCTATAGTCCCACTAGTGCCAAGACATTTGCAGAGCGCATCTGCCTGCGTTGCACACTCCAACTAATTATAACTAAGCCATTATACTAGCACACACTCAGTGTACCTAGTGGCATCCTATACGTGGCTATTGGACTTTGCTATAGTCCCACTAGTGCCAAGACATTTGCAGAGCGCATCTGCCTGCGTTGCACACTCCAACTAATTATAACTAAGCCATTATACTAGCAAACACTTAGTGTACCTAGTGGCATCCTATACGTGGCTATTGGACTTTGCTATAGTCCCACTAGTGCCAAGACATTTGCAGAGCGCATCTGCCTGCGTTGCACACTCCAACTAATTATAACTAAGCCATTATACTAGCACACACTCAGTGTACCTAGTGGCATCCTATACGTGGCTATTGGACTTTGCTATAGTCCCACTAGTGCCAAGACATTTGCAGAGCGCATCTGCCTGCGTTGCACACTCCAACTAATTATAACTAAGCCATTATACTAGCAAACACTTAGTGTACCTAGTGGCATCCTATACGTGGCTATTGGACTTTGCTATAGTCCCACTAGTGCCAAGACATTTGCAGAGCGCATCTGCCTGCGTTGCACACTCCAACTAATTATAACTAAGCCATTATACTAGCACACACTCAGTGTACCTAGTGGCATCCTATACGTGGCTATTGGACTTTGCTATAGTCCCACTAGTGCCAAGACATTTGCAGAGCGCATCTGCCTGCGTTGCACACTCCAACTAATTATAACTAAGCCATTATACTAGCAAACACTCAGTGTACCTAGTGGCATCCTATACGTGGCTATTGGACTTTGCTTTAGTCCCACTAGTGCCAAGACATTTGCAGCACGTCTGCCTGCGTTGCACACTCCAACTAATTATAACTAAGTTACATTGTCAGGGATATTTATTCTTTATTATTCTGCTGTTAATAAAGCTAGACCACCACTGCAATCTACACCACCTCTCAATTTTTACTACCACATTTTCAGTCCACAATCTTGTCGCAATCAACATGAGTGGCAAAATGACAGATGCTGGTGGAAAGGGGAAGAGGCGTGGTGGAAAAGGCAAAAAAGGTTTTGTCAGTGGGGAAGGTGGCAAAGCTCCATTATCATCTGCTGCAGATAGACCATCTACTAGCAAAAGTAAGATGTCTACTACTTATTGTGGACAATCCGATGTGCTCCCTTTTTTACGGACACGAACAAGAGGAACAAAGGTAGATGATGGGCAAAAAAGGAAAATGCTTGAATGGATCTCAAGTGGTCCAACAAGTGCCCTCTCAGCCACTTCAAGTACCGCATCCAAAAAACACCAGTCCTCTGAGTTGTCATCCCAATCACACTTGATTTCTCCCAGCTCTGAAGTCTCCATCAGCCCTGCACAGTATGGTGGAACTGAGATGGCTGAGTCTGCAGAGCTGTTCAGTCACACTATAGCCTGGGAATCAGAGGTCTGCTCCCAAGCTACAGTGAGTACAGAACAGGAAATGGTCTGCAGTGATGCCCAGAACCTTTGTGACTCTGATTCAGGCCGTGAGGACCAAGTTTCTGAGCATAATGTTGACCCTTTGTCACAAACTGTAACACCTGTGGTTATAGACAATGAGGAACATACTGATGAAGATGAGACGCAGATACCCGATTGGGATGACAACTTAAATATTCGGTCAGGGCAAGAAGAGGCTCGGTCTGAGGGGGAGGGGAGTGCAAACACAACAATTGATGATGACGTTCTAGATCCCACCTACTGTCAACCCCCAGTCAGGCACTCGAGGAGGTCAACAGAGGCGGTGGAGGAGGATGCAACCGACGACGAAGTTACCTTGCGCCTTCCTGGACAGAGTCGGAGCACTGGTAGCACGTCTACAACTGCATCCTCAGCCACCACTCTGCCTATGAGCATTATTCGGGGTGGATCAACAGGTCGCATGGCCTCTAAGCCTTGCCTAGCCTGGTCCTTTTTTCACATCGAAAAAGATCGCCCAACTCATGTGATATGTAACATTTGTCATGATTCTGTTAGTAGAGGTCAAAACCTCAGCAGTTTGACAACTTCTTCCATGAATCGTCACATGACTAAATATCATAAGTCCCGGTGGGAAGCTCACCGTGCTGCAATGTGGCCTAGCGGAGCGAACCATCCACCGCCCGCCCCTTCCAGTGCATCCGCGCGCTCTTCATCTTCTAGGACTGTGGGGACAGCTGTCACACCTGTTTTTCCACGCAAAACTTCCACCACTGTAACCGCAACAGGCAGTTTGCTTGTAAGGTCGTCAGTTGGTTTGGAAGGGGAAACAAGTGAGTGTGTACAGCTCTCTCAGACATCGATAGCACCAACGTTGGATGAAGGCAACATCATGTCTCCGCCTGCACTTTCCTCACAAACCTGCATTTTTCCAGGGACACCCTACTCAACACCGTCTACACACAGCAGCCAGATCTCTGTCCCTCAGATGTGGTCAAATAAAAGGCCACTTCCTCCGACCCATGACAAAGCTAAGAGGTTGACTCTATCCCTCTGTAAGCTGTTGGCTACCGAAATGCTGCCTTTCCGCCTAGTGGACACACAGGATTTTAGAGACCTTATGTCTGTCGCTGTGCCCCAGTACCAGATGCCTAGTCGCCACTACTTCTCTAAGAAAGGTGTGCCCGCGCTACACCAGCATGTCGCACACAACATCACCGCTTCCTTGAGAAACTCTGTGTGTGAACGGGTGCATTTCACCACCGATACTTGGACCAGTAAGCATGGACAGGGACGTTACATGTCGCTGACTGGGCACTGGGTAACTATGGTGATAGATGGTGAAGGGTCTGCTGCACAAGTCTTGCCGTCCCCACGACTTGTGTGTCAATCCTCTGTCTGTCCAAGTTCCGCCACTGCTTCTGCATCCTCCACCTCATCTGGGTCCTCCACCTCCGCCCCAAGCCTGCCTGGTCAGGCCACCAGCGTTCTCACTGCGCAGAAGGAATCACGCACCCCTCATTACTATGCTGGCAGCAGAGCGCAACGGCATCAGGCGGTCTTTAGCTTGACATGTCTTGGTAATAAGAGTCACACAGCTGAGGAGTTGTGGTCAGCTCTGCGGTCCGAGTTTAATAAATGGTTGTCTCCACTCAACCTGCAGCCTGGTAAGGCCGTGTGCGACAATGCTGCAAACCTGGGTGCGGCCCTTCGCCTGGGCAAGGTGACACACGTACCTTGTATGGCTCACGTGTTGAACCTTGTCGTGCAGCAATTTTTAACACACTATCCCGGCCTAGATGGCCTTCTGAACAGGGCACGAAAACTGTCTGCTCACTTCCGCCGTTCAAGCGCCGCAGCTGAGCGACTTGCATCACTCCAGAAGTCTTTCGGCCTGCCGGTTCATCGCCTGAAATGCGATGTGGCGACACGCTGGAATTCAACTCTCCACATGTTACAGCGACTGTGGCAGCACCGCAGAGCCCTGGTGCAATACGTCATGACGTATAGCCTGGGCCAACGAGATGCAGAGGTGGGGCAGATCACCCTGATGGAGTGGTCTCAGATCAAGGACCTATGCACCCTTCTGCACAGTTTCGACATGGCGACGAATATGTTTAGCGCTGACAATGCCATTATCAGCATGACGATTCCAGTCATTTACATGCTGGAGCACACGCTAAACACTATTCGGAGTCAGGGGGTGGGACAACATGAAGGGGAGGAACTACAGGAGGATTCATATGCGCAAGGGACAACAACATCACCAAGGTCCAGACGTTCATCATCACCAACGCAGCAGGCATGGGACCAAGGGGGACAGGGATCGACAAGGGCGCATAGTAGCAGGCGAAATGTTGAGCAAGGTGCAGGAGAACATGAAGAAATGGAGGACAAACTGTCCATGGACATGGAAGACTCAGCGGATGAGGGAGACCTTGGTCAAATTTCAGTTGAAAGAGGTTGGGGTCAGATGTCAGAGGAAGAAAGAACGGGTAGCACCTCTATGCCACAAACACAGCGTGGACTTGGTCCGCATGGCTGCGCAAGACACATGAGTGCCTTTTTGTTGCACTACCTCCAACATGACAGTCGTATTGTCAAAATTAGAAGTGATGATGACTACTGGATTGCCACACTATTAGATCCCCGGTACAAGTCCAAATTTTGTGACATAATTCCAGCCATAGAAAGGGACGCACGTATGCAGGAGTATCAGCAGAAGCTGTTACTAGATCTTAGCTCGGCTTTTCCACCAAACAACCGTGCAGGTGCAGGGAGTGAATCTCCCAGTTGTAACTTGACAAACATGGGACGGTCTCGTCATCTTCAACAGTCTACCCGTACCAGTAGGACCGTATCTGGTGCCGGTAACAGCAATTTTATGGAATCTTTTCATAATTTTTTTAGACCCTCTTTTGCAAGGCCACCAGAGACAACAAGTCTGACACATAGTCAACGGCTGGAGAGGATGATACAGGAGTATCTCCAAATGAACATCGATGCCATGACTGTGCAACTGGAGCCTTGCTCCTTTTGGGCTTCAAACCTAGAAAAATGGCCAGAGCTCGCAACTTACGCCTTGGAGATTTTGTCGTGTCCAGCTGCCAGCGTTGTCTCTGAACGTGTATTCAGTGCTGCTGGGTGTGTGCTGACAGATAAGCGCACGCGTCTGTCCAGTGACAATGTGGACAGACTGACGTTCATCAAAATGAACAAGTCATGGATCCAGAAGGAATTTACTACCCCTGTGTCATCCTGGGGGGAGTAAATGCTTGTTGATTTGGAATGTGCTTGATGCAAATCAAAACATCCTGTTTGCAACTAGGGCACAAGTGCTGCCACTGAATGGGTGGGTGTGTGGGGCCCAATTTTTGGAAAAAAAGGGAGACTCCGCTTGGAGTAACCCTTGCTTGATGTGTTTTTAAAAGAAGCCAAGATGAACAGAGCTGGGATCAGGAAAGACTTTGCTACCTACCCCGGTGTCATCCTGGGGACGGATAAGAATGACGTATTTTTGAATGTGCTTGATGCAAATCTAGCTGTGAAGTGTACAACTGGGGCACAACTGCTGCCACTGAATGGGTGGGTGTGTGGGGCCCAATTCTTGGAAAAAAAGGGAGACTCCGCTTGGAGTAACCCTTGCTTGATGTGTTTTTAAAAGAAGCCAAGATGAACAGAGCTGGGATCAGGAAAGACTTTGCTACCTACCCCGGTGTCATCCTGGGGACGGATAAGAATGGCGTATTTTTGAATGTGCTTGATGCAAATGTAGCTGTGAAGTGTACAACTAGGGCACAACTGCTGCCACTGAAGGGGTGGGTGTGTGTGGGGCCCAATTTTTGGAAAAAAGGGAGACTCCGCTTGGAGTAACCCTTGCTTACATTGTTTTTAAAAGAAGCCAAGATGAACAAGTCATGGGTCAGCAAAGACTTTGCTACCTACCCCGGTGTCATCCTGGGGATGGATAAGAATGGCGTATTTTTGAATGTGCTTGATGCAAATGTAGCTGTGAAGTGTACAACTAGGGCACAACTGCTGCCACTGAAGGGGTGGGTGTGTGTGGGGCCCAATTTTTGGAAAAAAGGGAGACTCCGCTTGGAGTAACCCTTGCTTGATGTGTTTTTAAAAGAAGCCAAGATGAACAGAGCTGGGATCAGGAAAGACTTTGCTACCTACCCCGGTGTCATCCTGGGGACGGATAAGAATGACGTATTTATGAATGTGCTTGATGCAAATCTAGCTGTGAAGTGTACAACTGGGGCACAACTGCTGCCACTGAATGGGTGGGTGTGTGGGTCCCAATTTTTGGAAAAAAAGGGAGACTCCGCTTGGAGTAACCCTTGCTTGATGTGTTTTTAAAAGAAGCCAAGATGAACAGAGCTGGGATCAGGAAAGACTTTGCTACCTACCCCGGTGTCATCCTGGGGACGGATAAGAATGGCGTATTTTTGAATGTGCTTGATGCAAATGTAGCTGTGAAGTGTACAACTAGGGCACAACTGCTGCCACTGAAGGGGTGGGTGTGTGTGGGGCCCAATTTTTGGAAAAAAGGGAGACTCCGCTTGGAGTAACCCTTGCTTACATTGTTTTTAAAAGAAGCCAAGATGAACAAGTCATGGGTCAGCAAAGACTTTGCTACCTACCCCGGTGTCATCCTGGGGATGGATAAGAATGGCGTATTTTTGAATGTGCTTGATGCAAATGTAGCTGTGAAGTGTACAACTAGGGCACAACTGCTGCCACTGAAGGAGTGGGTGTGTGTGGGGCCCAATTTTTGGAAAAAAGGGAGACTCCGCTTGGAGTAACCCTTGCTTGATGTGTTTTTAAAAGAAGCCAAGATGAACAGAGCTGGGATCAGGAAAGACTTTGCTACCTACCCCGGTGTCATCCTGGGGACGGATAAGAATGACGTATTTTTGAATGTGCTTGATGCAAATCTAGCTGTGAAGTGTACAACTAGGGCACAACTGCTGCCACTGAAGGGGTGGGTGTGTGTGGGGCCCAATTTTTGGAAAAAAGGGAGACTCCGCTTGGAGTAACCCTTGCTTACATTGTTTTTAAAAGAAGCCAAGATGAACAGAGCTGGGATCAGGAAAGACTTTGCTACCTACCCCGGTGTCATCCTGGGGACGGATAAGAATGGCGTATTTTTGAATGTGCTTGATGCAAATGTAGCTGTGAAGTGTACAACTAGGGCACAACTGCTGCCACTGAAGGGGTGGGTGTGTGTGGGGCCCAATTTTTGGAAAAAAGGGAGACTCCGCTTGGAGTAACCCTTGATTGCTGTGTTTTTTATAAATGATCCAAGCTGCACAGAGCTGGGATCAGGAAAGACTTTGCTACCTACCCTGGTGTCATCCTGGGGACGGTTAATTATGGCGTATTTTTGAATGTGCTTGATGCAAATCTAGCTGTGAAGTGTGCAACTGGGGCACAAGTGCTACCACTGAAGGGGTGGGTGTGTGTGTGGCCCAATTTTTGGAAAAAAGGGAGACTCCGCTTGGAGTCACCTTGCGGTGTTTTACATGATTTTAGAAGGGCGTGCCATGCCTATATCTGTGTGTCCTCCTCTTTTTCCTTGTCCAGCTGTTTTGTTTTCGCATGAGTATATGTCCTTGTCACTTTCCAATGTGTTTGAGTTGTTTGTCACCTTTAGGACACCTTTGAGGGTGTTTTCTAGGTGTTTTTCTGTGTTTGTGATTGCCTGCCATTGTTTCCTATGCAGTTCGAGTTCGGTTCGTCGAACGTTCGACGAACCGAACTCGAACGGGAGGTCCGTTCGGCGAACCAACCTCGAGCCGAACCGCGACCGGTTCGCTCATCTCTAGTCATTACATACTGCCAGTTTATTCATGTTAGGATATAATCACAAAGGACTACACAATGACCTTAACATTTAGGAAATTGTGTGATGTTCTCTAATTTTGTTCTCCAGGGTACAGGTTTGTATATGGCGATTATTATCTTTAGTAATGTGGAGTCTGGAAATGTGTGATCTTTCAAAATGTAAAAAAAGATTTAAACTCTATACCAAAACATCTAGGGCTAAGACGGAAAAAATCTAAATTCCAGAATTGCTGTTTTTGGTTGCCATACTTCCCAAAAAAAATGTAGTAATGAGTAGTCAAAATGTCAAATGTGAAGTCATATAAAAAAAAGTGGCACATATGTTGACCATTAGAAAAAGCAAAACATTTCAAGTCTCAGGAAATGGTAACACAAATCAAATTCTATTTTTAACCTCTTAAATAAAAAAATATATCATAAACTTGGTAGTTGAACTTGAAGTTGAAAATCATGTTTCCAGGTCAATATTATTGCACAATAAACACCGTAAAAAAAATAAAAAAAACCTTTTTAGCCCACTTGGACATTTTTTCCTATTTTTCAGTATACAGTCATATGAAAAAGTTTGGGCACCCCTATTAATGTTAAACTTTTTACTTTATAACAATTTGAGTTTTTGCAACAGCTATTACAGTTTCATATATCTAATAACTGATGGACTGAGTAATATTTCTGGATTGAAATGAGGTTTATTGTACTAACAGAGAATGTGCAATCCGCATTTAAACAAAATTTGACCGGTGCAAAAGTATGGGCACCTCAACATAAAAGTGACATTAATATTTTGTAGACCTCCTTTTGCAAAAATCACAGCCTCTAGTCGCTTCCTGTAGCTTTTAATGAGTTCCTGGATCCTGGATGAATGTATATTTGACCATTCCTGTTTACAAAACAATTCCAGTTCAGTTAAGTTTGATGGTCGCCGAGCAAGGACAGCACGCTTCAAATCATCCCACAGATTTTCAATGATATTCAGGTCTGGGGACTGGGATGGCCATTCCAGAACATTGTAATTGTTCCTCTGCATGAATGCCAGAGTAGATTTGGAGTGGTGTTTTGGATCATTGTCTTGCTGAAATATCCATCCCCTGCGTAACTTCAACTTCGTCACTGATTCTTGCACATTATTGTCAAGAATCTGCTGATACTGAGTTGAATCCATGCGACCCTCAACTTTAACAAGATTCCCGGTGCCGGCATTGGCCACACAGCCCCAAGCATGATGGAACCTCCACCAAATTTTACTGTGGGTAGCAAGTGCTTTTCTTAGAATGCCGTGTTTTTTTGCCTCCATGCATAACGCCTTTTTGTATGACCAAACAACTTAATCTTTGTTTCATCAGTCCACAGGACCTTCCTCTAAAATGTAACTGGCTTGTCCAAATGTGCTTTTGCATACCTCAGGCGACTCTGTTTGTGGCGTGCTTGCAGAAATGGCTTCTTTTGCATCACTCTCCCATACAGCTTCTCCTTGTGCAACGCGCCTGTTATGGTTGCTGTGGCTCTGGAGACTATGTCCGGATTTCTTGCTACTGCACATGTGCAAGCGCTGGAGACTAAGTCCTACCTTGGAGCCATTGCACATGTGCGGGTGACATCATATAAAAGACCCTGATGTAAGCCGCCCGGCGCTCAGTCCTCTTGGTTCATGCATGAGGGTAGACGCCCTGTGCACGTCCCTCTAGGCATCTCTCTGTCTATGTTAGGTGAGCGCTACCGGCAGGATAGCGTTCTTATACCTTACAGCTTCGGCTGCAGTCCGTATCCTTACCTCTTAGTGGAGCGGACATAGGCAGGTGCCTGAGGCACATGGTCCGGCTGAGCCTTGTGATTCTACTCGTAGGTGGATGTTGCCGCTAGGGTAACGTTCCTTATACTGCGTCTGGCAGTTGTTCGTATCCTCGCACACTAGGGGAGCGAACGCAGGTAGGAGCTTTGTGCGGCTTACACTGCTGTCCGTCTCTTTTGCACCACTAGAAGAGCGGACCTAGGCAGGTGCCATATCTAGTGGTTCGTGTCCTCGCACACTAGTGGAGCGAACGCAGGAAGGAGCTTTGTGCGGCTTACGCTGCTATCCGTCTCCTGGCACCACTAGAGGAACGGACCTAGGTAGGTGCCATTTCACACTCACTGCTTTTGTCTCTGTGATCTTTAACAGAGACTATTCCACACACCCTCCAAGTAAGGGAAGAATTGCTTTATTTTCTAATTATATTCCTCTGTGAGTTTAACAGAGGTATTGCACTCTGCACTTGTGCTATTATTTTTTACAGTGGCACACTTATATACCCCTTATCCTCTGCCATAGTCTGCAGCAGAGTCTTTGCACGGTGGACCCTGACTGTCTGACATTCCTTTAGGTTTTATTATCAGACAGCCCCCCATAACATTAGGACTGAGCCAAGGGTCTGGCAGTTATGGCAGAATATCAGCAGTTACACCGTTACATACAAGTACTTGAGTCGCGGCTCAAGAGTATAGAGGATAAACCTCAGACCATGGTGACATCTGCACATGATCCTCGACTTGCTCTGCCAAACAGATATTCTGGCGATGCCTGATCATGTCGTGGTTTCATTAGTCAGTGTCAGATACACCTAGAGGTCAACTCTTCTCGCTTCTCTACGGAGAGGTCCAGAGTAGGCTTTATCATCTCCTTACTTCAGGACAAAGCCTTAGAATGGGTGACTCCCTTATGGGAGCGCTCTGATGTGGTTACTCTGAGACATCAAGACTTTCTTGATGCTCTTAAAGCGGTATTCATGGGTCCGCAGGTTACCCATGATGCCGCCCTGAGACTCTTAGATCTATCTCAGGGTTCGTTATCCACTAGTTCTTATGCCATTGCTTTTAGAACTCTAGTGGCAGAACTAGATTGGCCAGAGAAGGTGTTGATTCCTATCTTCTGGAGAGGGTTGGCAGGCTATGTCAAGGATGCCCTTGCTACTCGTGAGGTCCCTGCTTCTCTGGAGGACTTGATCACAGTAGCAACGAGGATCGACGTACGCCATAGGGAACGTAGACTCGAGGTCTCTTCCTCACGCCCTAAGCATCGGGCTATTCCAGTTGTTGAGGGTCCACTACCATCTTCCTCAGCATCTGAAACATCTCCCACTCCTATGGAGTTAGGTCCTCCAGACTACGCAAGTCTGGTCCTCCTATATGTTACGTATGTCGTCAGGCTGGGCACCATGACAACAAGTGTTCTAGTCGTCAGGGAAACTCCCAGGCCTAGTAACCATTAGAGGGGGGTTACTAGAGACGTCTTCTGCACCCTCTAAGTGTAGTATCCCAGGTCAGCTCTCATTCTCTGAGAATACATGGCCTATTATGGCTTTTGTGGATTCCGGAGCTGACGGGACTTTTGTGTCCTCAGGATTTGTAAAGGGACACAATATTCCCTCTATCATGTTAGAGGCGCCTATTCCTCTCCGTGTTGTTAATGGGACTATGTTGTCTGACTCCATTACATTGAGGACAGTTCCCTTGCGTCTTTCCCTGCCTCAGGGTCACATAGAGGAGATTTCTTTTCTTGTTTTGCCTGAGGGTAAAGACGACGTCCTTCTGGGTCTCCCATGGCTTCGGACTCATGCTCCTCACATTGACTGGGAGTCCGACAGCATTATTAGTTGGGGTACGAAATGTCAGTCCCGATGTCTTCCCTTACCACCTAAGGTCGTTGCGGTT
Organism: Anomaloglossus baeobatrachus; assembly: GCF_048569485.1. NCBI lineage: Eukaryota > Metazoa > Chordata > Amphibia > Anura > Aromobatidae > Anomaloglossus > Anomaloglossus baeobatrachus. The sequence continues at coordinate 397,164,164 of NC_134358.1, forward strand.
GCATCAACTGATCTCTCTCCCATACCTACACCCTATTTGGATTTCGCTGACGTGTTCTCCAAACAGGGTGCTGAGGTTCTTCCACCCCATAGGCCGTATGACTGTGCCATAGACCTTATCCCAGGTTCGGTTCCACCTAAGGGCAGGGTTTACCCCCTGTCAATACCTGAGTCGGAGGCCATGTCGACCTATATAAGAGAGAGTTTAGAGAAGGGGTTCATTCGTAAGTCTGTCTCTCCCGCGGGAGCTGGGTTTTTCTTTGTTCGGAAGAAAGAGGGTGATTTGTGTCCCTGCATAGATTACAGGGGTCTCAACGCAATCACAATAAAGAACAAATACCCGTTACCTTTAATTTCGGAGCTCTTTGACAGACTGAGGGGAGCTCAGGTTTTTACGAAGTTGGATCTGCGGGGTGCGTATAACTTGGTACGAATTCGAGAGGGTGACGAATGGAAGACCGCTTTTAACACCCGAGACGGTCACTATGAATACCTCGTCATGTCTTTTGGTTTATGTAATGCACCCGCAGTATTTCAGGACTTCGTAAACGATGTGTTCAGGGATTTACTGTTATCCTCCGTCGTGGTGTATCTGGACGACATCCTGATTTTTTTTCTCCTGATCTGGAGACTCATCGTCAGGATGTCGTTCGTGTCCTTTCCCGTTTAAGGGAGCACTCTTTGTTTGCTAAACTCGAAAAATGTGTATTCGAGCAGTCATCCTTGCCTTTTTTGGGCTACATTATCTCACAAGAGGGTCTGGCTATGGATCCTGCGAAGCTCTCTGGTGTCCTGGAATGGTCCGAACCTCATTCCTTGAAGGCGGTGCAACGCTTCTTAGGATTCATAAATTATTACAGGCAGTTCATACCCCATTTCTCTACTTTGGTGGCCCCTTTGGTGGCCTTGACTAAGAAAGGTGCTAATCCAAAAGTCTTGTCTACTGAGACATCCCAGGCTTTTGAGGCAGTAAAAAGACACTTTTTAACTGCTCCCGTTCTACAAAGACCCGATGAGAATAAGCCCTTCCTCTTGGAAGTTGATGCCTCTTCAGTTGGTGCTGGTGCGGTCTTGTATCAAAAGAATGGTGTAGGTAGAAAAAGGCCGTGTTTCTTCTTTGCTAAAACCTTTTCACCGGCAGAGAGAAACTATACCATTGGGGATAGGGAACTGCTCGCCCTGAGATTAGCCTTGGAGGAGTGGCGTCACTTGCTGGAAGGAGCGAAACATCCTTTCCAGGTCTATACAGACCATAAGAATCTGACGTACTTACAAACCGCTCAGCGTCTGAATCCTCGCCAAGCCCGCTGGTCCTTGTTTTTCTCCCGCTTTCACTTCTCCATCAACTATCTGTCTGGGAGTAAGAATAACAAGGCAGACGTCCTGTCTCACTCTATGGTTTCTACCCAGGAAGAGATTGATGAACCTCGTCTTATCCTTCCCTCCAGGGTTTTTCATACGCTCTCCCCTGTGACGTTAGACCAAATCCCACCGGGCAAGACCTTTGTGCCGCCTGATCGACAGAATGATATACTGTCGTGGGCCCACACCTCAAAGGTGGGTGGGCATTTTGGTATTAGGCGGACACGAGAGTTACTGGAGAGGTGGTATTGGTGGCCACACTTAGCCAGCCACATCAAGAGATATGTCGGTTCCTGCTATTCGTGTGCTCGCAACCGTCCATTACGGCAGAGACCGGCTGGGCTCTTGCATCTTTTACCAGTGCCAGATAGACCATGGGAGGTGGTAGGCATGGACTTTGTGGGTGATCTACCGTGTTCACAGGGACATAGATTTGTGTGGGTCATTACGGACCATTTCTCCTGGATGGTTCATCTCATACCGTTATCAAGAATCCCGTCTTCCAGGGTACTAGCCAAACTATTCCTCAAGCATGTCTTTAGGCTTCACGGGATGCCAGATCGTATCATTTGTGATAGAGGCCCGCAATTTGCTTCCCGTTTCTGGCGAGATCTTTGTAGCCTTCTGCAAATTGAGTTGAATCTCTCTTCGGCATACCATCCGGAGACCAATGGTTTGGTTGAGCGTACCAATCAATCCATGATTTTATACCTTCGACACTTTGTTGCTGAGAACCACGATAACTGGTCCTCCCTCCTACCCTGGGCAGAATTTGCCCTTAACAATTCGCTGGCTGAGGCCACTGGGCAGACACCATTCATACTCAATAATGGGCAACACCCTAGGGTACCGGTACTGTTTCCCGCTGCTGCACCTTCTCCTCTTGTGGCCGACTGGGCAACTAATGCCAGAGAGGTTTGGGATCGGACTCAAGAGTCGATCCAAGCATCTAAGGACCGTATGAAGATGGTGTCCAATCGGTTTCGTCGCCCGACTCCTGTCTTTTCTCCAGGGGATTTTGTGTGGCTCTCTGCAAAACACGTGAAACTTAGAGTGAGCTCTGTCAAATTTGCTCCTCGCTTCCTGGGTCCTTATGAGGTTCTTCGACAGGTGAATCCTGTAGTCTACCAATTGACGTTACCCGTCCATCTTAGGATCCATGACAAATTCCATGTTTCACTGCTAAAGCCGGCTATTTTACCTCACGCTCGTGAAGTGCACTCTCCTGCCTCTGATTCCTCTCGCTCTAGCTATGAGGTACGAGCCATAGTTGGTTCTAAGATGGTTAGAGGGCGCAGGTTCTTCTTGATAGATTGGGAGGGCTACGGCCCGGAACATCGCTCTTGGGAGCCTGAGGAGGCTATTCATGCTCCCGACTTAGTTGCCGACTACCTGCGTCACCAGGAGGGGGGCCCTTGAGGGGGAGGTACTGTTACGGTTGCTGTGGCTCTGGAGACTATGTCCGGATTTCTTGCTACTGCACATGTGCAAGCGCTGGAGACTAAGTCCTATCTTGGAGCCATTGCACATGTGCGGGTGACATCATCGCTGACACGAGGTCACATGTCTCTGACACCTTCTATGCTGATTGGTCGCTGGTCATGTGCTTGTGACACTTTGCTCGGTGATAGGCCAGCGTGACGTCATTGCTGTCATTCTGGCAGCGGATTGGATCTGGTGTCCTCCATCTTGGATGAGGCACAGAGTCTATATAAGACCCTGACGTACGCCGCCCGGCGCTCAGTCCTCTTGGTTCATGCATGAGGGTAGACGCCCTGTGCACGTCCCTCTAGGCATCTCTCTGTCTATGTTAGGTGAGAGCTACCGGCAGGGTAGCGTTCTTATACCTTACAGCTTTGGCTGCAGTCCGTATCCTTACCTCTTAGTGGAGCGGACATAGGCAGGTGCCTGAGGCACATGGTCCGGCTGGGCCTTGTGATTCTACTCGTAGGTGGACGTTGCCGCTAGGGTAACGTTCCTTATACTGCGTCTGGCAGTTGTTCGTATCCTCGCACACTAGGGGAGCGAACAGAGGTAGGAGCTTTGTGCGGCTTATGCTGCTGTCCGTCTCTTTTGCACCACTAGAAGAACGGACCTAGGCAGGTGCCATATCTAGTGGTTTGTGTCCTCGCACACTAGTGGAGCGAACGCAGGTAGGAGCTTTGTGCGGCTTACGCTGCTGTCCGTCTCTTTTGCACCACTAGAAGAGCGGACCTAGGCAGGTGCCATATCTAGTGGTTTGTGTCCTCGCACACTAGTAGAGCGAACGCAGGAAGGAGCTTTGTGCGGCTTAAACTGCTGTCCGTCTCCTGGCACCACTAGAGGAACGGACCTAGGTAGGTGCCATTTCACACTCACTGCTTTTGTCTCTGTGATCTTTAACAGAGACTATTCCACACACCCTCCAAGTAAGGGAGGAATTGCTTTATTTTCTAATTATATTCCTCTGTGAGTTTAACAGAGGTATTGCACTCTGCACTTGTGCTATTATTTTTTACAGTGGCACACTTATATTCCCCTTATCCTCTGCCATAGTCTGCAGCAGAGTCTTTGCACGGTGGACCCTGACTGTCTGACATTCCTTTAGGCTTTATTATCAGACAGTCCCCCGTAACAGCGCCGCTGTATTGTTGACCGATGCACATTGACACCATCTGCAGCAAGATGATGCTGCAGGTCTTTGGAGGTGGTCTTTGGATTGTCCTTGACTGTTCTCACCATTCTTCTTCTCTGCAGAAAATTTCCTTACTATGTTCCTCACAGTGGAAACTGACAGTTTAAATCTGAGACAACTTTTTGTATCCTTTCCCTGAACAACTATGTTGAATAATCTTTGTTTTCAGATCATTTGAGAGTTGTTTTGAGGAGCCCATGATGCCACTCTTCATAGGAGATTCAAATAGGAGAACAACTGGCAAGTGGCCACCTTAAATACCTTTTCTCATGATTGGATACACCTGCCTATGAAGTTCAAAGCTCAATGAGGTTACAAAACCAATTTAGTGCTTTAGCAAGTCAGTAAAAAGTAGTTAGGAGTGTTCAAATCAAGAAATTGATAAGGGTGCCCATACTTTTGGACCGGTCAAATTTTGTTTAAATGCGGATTGCACATTTTCTGTTAGTACAATAAACCTCATTTCACTCCAGAAATATTACTCAGTCCATCAGTTATTAAATATATGAAACTGAAACAGCTGTTGCAAAAACCCAAATTGTTATAAAGAAAAAAGGTTAACATTAATATTGGTGCCCAAAATTTTTCATATGACTGTATGGTAAAATGAATGGTGTCATTCAAAACCTCAATGCTTCCCACAAAAAAACAAGCCCAATCTCATACTGTACAAAAACCTGGTAAGACGTAGTACAACGTATTCCCCACAAGGTGGCAGCAGAGTAGTGAAGGAGAGTCAAAGTAACATTGCAACAGAAAGGAGGCTGAAGTACAGCAGAGTAACTTCAGCAGGCAGTTCACAGGTGAACCACCAGGGTGCAATAGAGTAGTCAAGCAGTCAGGGTCTAGCCAGGAAAGTTAAGTCACTGCAAAGGGAGGATCAAAATCAGGTCAGAAATAGAACTAAAGTCGGAGGTCGGGAAATCAGGTATGCAGAGAGAGAAAGGCAAAGGGCACAGAGAACAGAAGACAAGACCGGAGGGTGAGGAGACACAAACATGGGTAGGAGGATGAAGCAGAATGGGTAAACAACTGACGGAAGCAGAAAGTCAGGGACTGGGACAGAGGGATGAACGGGGGAAGGTACAGGTCAGGGCATGGTAACAAGAAGTCAGGTCAAACAGGAAATCTCACCAGAGCCAGTTACAGGCTGCAGAGCAAAACTATAACCAGCACTGGAATGCTGGTGCAGCGCCCAGACACAGTGTCTCCTGAAACCGGAATGAGGCTGATGGGAGTTAACCTCTGACATGACCAGGCTGGGTCTGGGAAACTCTGGAGCAGAGAATACCAGTCCTGAATCATCATGACACCCTCATATCTCAATAGTGAAAAATATATATAAAAAGTTATGATTCTTGGAAGAAAAGCAAAGAAAAAAACATGAAAAATCAAACATGAAAGGTTAAGAACATGTGTAAGCCTCATTATAAAATCTGATCCACACATAGGCACAGTATGGAGCCAGTGGATTTTTCTGGATTTAGGACCTGTGTGACATGAATCCCAATAATGGCCATATGCATAAGGATTAGTTGAAATGTTTATATTATTTATATATTGCATTTTCTACTCCAGTTTCTAGATTCTGTTGCATTAAGGGGCGTTCCATCTGTAGAAAACAATCCCGAAAACAATCCAGCACAAACTGCATGTGGTGCAAAATAAGAAAAACACCCACACCTTTGGAGGACATTGAGCAGTGCAACTGTGAATCCAGCACTCAAGTCAATCATCAGAAGAGTACTGTTTGTCTGTGCCTCTCTCTGCAGTTGTCTCCATCTCACTTGTCTACACTTCTATGAGCTGTGATCTAATCTTTCAATAAGCCAATAATATATATTCGCCTTTAGATTGTCCATTCTAAGGTTATACCACCTGTTAGTTGTCTTACTCTATAACAAATTTTTGCCAACATTTTTTTTTGCACGTTTTATTGAGGTATCACAATGGCACATGACCCCTTTCTACTAAGTCACACTTAAATTCTTTCTGGGATAGGCACAAAAAGTATCTAAAGCGGGCTTTACACGCTGCGACATTGCTAATGCGAACTCGTTGGGGTCACGGAATTCGTGACGCACATCCGGCCGCATTAACGATGCCGTTGCGTGTAACACCGATAAGCGATTTTGCATCGTTGCAAAAACGTGCAAAATCGCTAATCGGCGACACGGGGGTCTATTCTCAAATCTCGTTACTGCAGCAGTAACGAGGTTGTTCCTCGTTCCTGCGGCAGCACACATCGCTGCGTGTGACGCCGCAGGAACGAGGAAGCTCCCCTTACCTGCCTCCCGGCCGCTATGAGGAAGGAAGGAGGTGGGCGGGATGTTACGTCTTGCTCAGCTCCGCCCCTCCGCTGCTATTGGGCGGCGGTTCAGTGACGTCGCTGTGACGCCGCACGGACCGTCCCCTTAGAAAGGAGGCGGTTCGCCCGTCACAGCGACGTCGCCGGACAGGTATGTATGTGTGACCGGTCTGGGCGATGTTGTGCGGCACGGGCAGCGATTTGCCCGTGTCGCGCAACAGATGGGGGCGGCTACCCACACTAGCGATATCGGGACCGATATCGCAGTGTGTAAAGTAGCCTTAAGACTCACAATGAAGAAGCTGACAATCATGAAAGACAGTTTTTGGGTGACTCTAGACTGATACATCTCCCCTCCTTAAAATTCAAAATATACCAAAGCAGTAATCTGTATATAAATATTGTGTCCCAGGACTGGTGATATTTATTATCAGATTCATTGATTATCATTAAATTGATTTGGAGATGCATTGCAAAGATTAGATGTAGGTGCAAATCGATGTGATGTCTGTGTAATCACATCATCATCATCACAAGTCACCATGAAAATTGCTGCCATGGCAACTGTGACGGCAGACGCGGCTCTCCTCTTTTGCTTGGCTGTGGTTGCAGAGGACAGCAACAGGTGTATCGGGCCTCATGGTATAGAGCACATTGTGGTGCCCAGCCAGCCAAAAGTAATGTTACATGTTATCAAATAACCACAAAATTCCTATTAATAGTATCTTCATACACTTGTAATAGGCTGGCTACAATCATTCTATAAAAATGTTGTAAATATAAGAAGGATAAAAAATGATCATTAATTCACCGCCATCATTAAGTCATAAGTTTGTGCATATTAAGTGGAAAGAATAAGCCAGAGCCACATCTCTATATATACTGGAAATCTGACAGCTAGCCATGCTCTAAACGTCTGCTATCTTCTTGGTTATCAAGTGAGATGACATTCATCACTGTACCTGTTGGCCTGGTTGATCTCATCTTCGCTTGACTATACCGGTAAAAGCTTTTGTTATCATGTATAGTCTAGACATGTCATTGATAAAATGTATTCTACATTGACAATAGCCTCCATCTTTGCTTAATGTCATGAGGGACTGTAGCCCTTTATTGTACAGAATAATGCAATCCATCAGATCTATAGTATCCTGAAATCTAGGACATTCTAAAGAGAAGGTCCCCGGACCAGGTACATGTATATAACTTAATGGAAGGATTTGACCACAGAGTCTCATCCTCTGCTTAGATCACAGAGACATTTTCTATCACTGTGATTCTTTAAATCATTCACACAAATGTGCTTAATGCCATTATATAATGTATATTACATTGGCTAATAGCTGTAGTAGGAGAGAAAAGGCGCAATAGGGCCCTACCCGATTTACAGGGCAAAAGGGAAAAAGAGCAATGCACTCACCTGGCTGGGTTGTGCCAGTCTCAACCCCTTTAAAGACGTGGATGAGTGCTTAGGTGGTTCAGCAGCAGCCCCGTGTCAGAGCAAAGGTATCAAGATGAAGACTGGAGAAAACGGGTTTAATGCAGCGCTAGGAAACCACGAACATGGATATAAATAAATTGTTCTTTTATTTAGATCATTCCAACACGTTTCGGAGACTCATCTGCCTCCTTCCTCAGGGTAAAGAATCTTACAACAATGAGGAGTTAACCTTATAAAGCAGCGTACAGAAAAGAACAGCGTACAGAAAGAAAGTGTGTAACCAATCGTGACGTCATCACTCCATGTGCTACAGAGTGATGACTCATTTCCGTGTGGAGCAAGGCTGTGTCATGATAAAGACTTCACATAATATAACAAATTATTGAAATCCGTGATCCCGCGGTGTCAACCAAATGATGAGGTTGATGATGGTGGTGATGGGAGTAGTTGTCTTTCATGACACCACCTGTGATATGCGGCCAGTAGGGGAATCGCCGCTGCGTAAGGTCTCTCTCTGCTGAGGCGGATGGTAACGCAGCTTAGATGTTGCAGCTCTCCACATGCAGAGCTAGGCCCCAGGGAGGATGTTGAGAGTAGTTGTCTACCCCAGTGTGGGAAGCACAGGGCACGGGAAGGATCAGATGACACAGTGGTTGCAGTTTAAGATGTATACTCACTGAGTTGCTCCTGCCGTTCGACTGCCAGACTCTGCTGTGATGGGCTCCAGACGATCCCGGATAGTTTGGGGCCGGTACCAGAGGGATACTTCATGAGTCCTTCCTCCCTGCGCTCTGTTGTTTGAGTCCCTGCGACTCGGAGCTACACAGGGACCCGAGTCCTTGGGCTGGTTATGTTCCCCGTCTTGTCTAGCAGGCAAAACTTTGGGAGGAAAATGAGGGGTGCATCTTAAAATCTGAATGTAGCTTACCGGGGGGTTGTGCAGAGGGGTCAAAGGAGGCAGGGAGATGCTCCGAGCAATGCACTGTGCTGCCAGCGCTGCTGGTCTGTGCAACACTGTTCTGGATCGGGCCACGCTGCTCTGTTCTGTTTGGAGCCGCTCCGTTCTGCTCTATGCACGACTGCTCCGTCCTGCTCTGCTGCTCTGTGCACGGCTGCTTCATCCTGCTCAGCTGCTCTGTGCACGGCTGCTTCGTCCTGCTCGGCTGCTCTGTGCACGGCTGCTCCGTCCTGCTCGGCTGCTTTGTGCACGGCTGCTCTGTCCTGCTCGGCTTCTCTGTGTACGGGTGCTCCATCCTCCTTGGCTGCTCTGTGCATGGCTGCTCCGTTCTGCTCGGCGCCCGGCTCCTCCGTTCTGCTCGGCGCCCGGCTCCTCTGTTCTGCTCAGCGCTCAGCTGTTCCATCACCAGCCTAGCACAGAGCAGAGCGGTGGTGCCGGCCCCACACAGAGCAGAGTGACACCGGCCTCGCACAGAGCAGAGCGACACTGGCCCCGCACAGAGCAGAGCGGCATTGCCGGTTCCGCACAGAGTAGCACCCGCAGTGAGTATCTGAGCCCCCCTCTATACTACTTGCAGTACTCCAGTACCGCCACTGCCTTCTGTGACCCCCGCTCCTCTGCAGGCCCCCCTCCCTGGTAAGACACCACCAGATTATAAAAGGACCCAATATTTTTTTACCTTTTTTTCTCTCCAAATTTGGGGTGTGTCTTATAATCCGGTGCGTCTTATAAAACGAAAAATACGGTATACAGTCCTGGAGCCTAATATACGAATATTCCAGTATTGTAATTGGAACATGGTGGATATGTGCACAGGAGCTTCCAGCTACACATCTGTTTGTGTAAATTTGCATAATAAAAAATGTATTACTTTTACTTGTTTTCATTTTCATGTAATTTCATGGTGATATTTGCCTGTAATATATGATATAGCCATGTGTATACATACACTGGCAGACAAAAAACTGGGAACAGCCAATACATTTTATAATTAGGGATGTTCGAATACCAAAATATTCGACTTCGCGAATATCCGACAAATAGGTCGCCACTATTCGACTATTCGTGAATATTTGATGCGCAATGTAAGTCTATGAGAAACCCAAATAATTTCACGTTGGACCTAACGGCGAGCTGTGGTCACTAAGGAAAAGGCTGAAATGGATGGGAAAAGGCAGAAACAGTATGGACACAGCCTGTAGAAGGTGCCTGACTGCATTTCTGGTGTCTTTGAATAACGTGCTCAGAGCAGCACGTGGCTTTTACGTAGTCGCCAGAACAGCTCTCAAATCAAAGTAAAAGAGGGGAAATTGCTGAGAAACAGTTTGTAGTGCCTAATCACTGTAATAAAACATCAAGTCAAAACCCCGACCTTCAAAAAAACACTTTAGCATATGTTCACACGTTTTGTTTTTTACATTTTTCTCCCTTTTTCGAATAGAAAGGGCAGTAACTTATACATTATATTGGTGTCTGTCTCGCACCTTCTTTTTTGGGACATATTTGACAGCACTTTAAAAGGTCAGCTACAATGTGCCCATTGAGATGTTGGCCTTGCCCTCATCCTGCACCAGCACCATCGGCTCCAGTGGCCCTCTATTCAAATTCTATTCAAATTATTCAGTAATGTCTGTTTTATGGACAAATGAACGCCAAGGTGGGACATCGAAGCTGATGTCGTTGATGATGATTGCATTTGGCCAAAAGCAGGTTGGGAGCAAGAGGCATCATCGTCTGCTTCCTAGACCACAGTTTGTGAAGCATGAAGCACCTTGGAAGTGGCAGTTGGTTCACTCTGGAACTCAGGCTTTATTCCACTAGCTAACATCGAGGATTTAAAAAAATTCAGTTTCCCCAGGGAAGAATGGTTCAGATACCTTGGAGCACAGCATCAGAAGGTACTCCCAACTTTTTTTTTTTGTTGTTTTTTTTAAATTGGGAGGATTTGCAACAGTGCATAACATGCGAAAGAGTTAAAAAAAATTTGATTCTGCAGGGGGCCATGTGTAACACACCGTGGAGCACAGCATCAATAAAGAAAACAAATAGAGATTGCCTCACCAATTGTTATAGACAGTGTAGCCTCAACAGTGGTTGTACCAGTGCATAATGTAGAAAAGCTTGAAAAATATTGCCCTGGGTGATTGGGCCGAACAATTAAATCGCAGCAGCATAACAAGTTAGATTAGTCATGCAGTCTCAGTAGATGATAGAAGACAAAAGAGTCTTGAATGAGAATCAATGGAACTTATTTGAACTTAAGAAATACAAAATTTGGGGCTACATTATGGGTTATTATTGGGTCTTGTTAACAGGCGGTCTGAGATACTCTGGGGCAATCCATCTATGGTTCATTTTGATCATCATCAAACTGTCTGCACTTTCCGTGGATAGTTGTGTGTGAGCATCTGTTATTATTGACCCCGCTGAGCTGAAAACAGGCTCAGACAACACACTTGCACCAGGGCAAGCTAGCACCTCCAAAGCGTATAAGGCGAAGTCTGGCCAAGTGTTGAGCTTGGAAATTCAATAGTTAAAGGGAACTGTAAACTCTGAAAGCACGCTGATATGGTCACCTACATAGTCCCTCACCATCTTACTTAAGTGCTCCCTAATTGTCATAGTTCCCCCAACCGGTATCTGATTCGAAGTTTACGGTTTGTGGAAAATGGACCAGTTTTGGCACATTAGTCCCCCGCCTGTGTTGCTCCTACTATGCATAGCCCTCTCTTGTAATCCTGTTGCAGGAGATGACACGCTACCTCTGACGCCAGCATTATCTGAGGGTAATTATTTCATCAACTGCTCCACTACAGCCCTCTTGAATGTATCCGTAGTACAATCCTTATTTGCCTCGACAAGTAGCGAAGCAAATTTGTCTTTGTAGCATGGGTCAAGGAAGGTACATAACCAGTATTTGTTGTCTGCCAAAATGTGGACTAGCCGACAGTTATGAGAAAGGCAGTATGACATGAACTGTGCCATGTGTCCCAGACTCCGAACTGGAAACCTTTGTGTGTCGCTGCAAAGAATACATTCTGTCTCCCTAAACCTCCTCTCCTCCTCAGTCTGTCTCTCCTCCTCCTGGTCCTCCTCAGGCCATCCATGCTGGACAGCCCTGAAGCTTGGGTTGTCAATCCCTTGGTTACCAACTTCAAACCATTCCTGCTCTTCTTCATCCTCCTCATCCTCATGATGCTAACCAAAGGTGACCTGAGCCTGTTGGCCGAGGTTCTGCGGAGTACTAGCAACCATTGTGAAGTCTGGATCCACAGACACCTCGGGTGCATTAACACTTTGGTCAGTCAGACCATGCAGAGAGCGTTTCAATAAACAAATCAGTGGAATGATAATGCTGATAACAGCATCATCACTGCTCACAATGTTGGTACAGTAATCAAAATTATCTAGGACCTGACAAATGTCTGCAATTCACACCCACTCTGCAGTACTTATGTCTGGCAGCTGCGTCTGTTGGGCACGTTACAGCTGGAATTGAGATACTGCCCTTTGCTGCTCATGGATCCTGGCCAACATATGATAGGTTGAATTTCATCTCATAGGGAGGTCACATATTAGTCTGTGATGAGGCAAGTGTAAGCGCTGCTGCAGCACTGCCAGGCCAGTAAAAGAGGGAGATGACTTGCAGAGATGGGCGCTAATACGTCCTACCTTGGTAAGTAGGTCTGGTATCTCAGGGTATTTTTTGAGAAAGTGCTGAACTACTAAATTTACAATGTGGGCCATACAAGGAATGTGTACAAGCTTTCCAAGCTTTAAAGCTGCCACCAGATTACGACCATTATCGCACACTACCATCCCTGGACAGAGGTCCAATGGTGCAAGCCAGTCATCTGTCTACTCAGCTATTGCTTTCAAAAGCTCAGGTGCCTTCTGCGATTTGTCACCGATACAGATGAGCTTCAATAGAACTTGTTGCTGCTTAGCCTAGGCAGTGCTGCCGAGATCCAAGCTGGGTATGTTGTCGACAGTTGGACACTGGTGGATGTTGAGGAGGATGCACAGGAGCCAGATGAAAAGTAGGAGGAGGAGGGAGTTGTTGCTGTGCAGGAGGCAACTGAAACTGTGATTGAAGTGAGGCCCGCTATTCTGGGTGTGGGAATTATATAGGATGTTGCTGGCTCAGACTCTGTACCAGCTGCCACCAGGTTCACCCAGTGTGCCGTCAGTGAGATGTAGCGTCCCTGTCCACTTTCGCTTGTCCACATGTCTGTGGTTAAGTGGACCTTCCCAGTTATGGTGTTGGTGAGAGCCCGTTTGATGTTTATGGACACATAATTGTGGAGCATGGGGACGGCACAACGAGCAAAATAGTAGTGGCTAGGCACAAAGTACCAATGTTGTGCTACCACCAAAAGGTTGCGGAAACCCCCAGTTCCCACAAGCCGATACGGCAACATCTCAAGGGCTATCAATCGTGTAATGTGTGCAGTTATGGTTTGTGCCCTTGCGTGCGTAACGGGGTATTTTCACTTCTTTTCGAAGGTCTGCGGTATGGACAACTGAACGGAACGCTGGGACATCGAAGCGGATATGGTCGATGATGATTGAGTGTAGCCAACATCAGGTTGGGAGAAGGAGGCATCAGCGCCACCTTCTTGCACATCAGTTTGGGAAGCAGGCAGCCCAGGGGAAGTGGCAGTGTTTTGAGTCTGGAAGTTGTGCTTTTTACCTAGACCTCTCAACCCCCTAGTGGTGTGCTTGGCTAACATATGGTTTCTCATGCTGGCGGTGCCCAAGCAGGAAGCATTTCTGCCTCTGCTAAGCTTGGTCTGACAAATTTGACAAATGGCAACCGTTTGGTCTGAAGGACTCTTGGAAAAAAACTCCCACACAATCGCAGCACAGACCCTTGGACTCTGAGATAACACAGGTGGTGGTGTCATGTGCACAGTTGATTGACCTCTGGCAGTGGTCGAAACCCTATCTCTTACAGCCTTTTTGCAGACTATGGGTACATGCTCCTCTACGCTGATGCTCTCGCAATCCATGCCACCCGTCTATGTTGTATCAGTTACCACATCATCGACCAGGTCGTCTTTACATTCCTGAAGGTCAACATCTTCGGTAATGGAGGTTGCAGGCTGACCTGAGGGCAACTGTGTCTCATCATCCTCAAACACTTCCACCTGTTTGCCCAGCATGTCACGGCCAACAACATGGCTTTCTTCTGGACTTGGGTGCTCAAAGATCTGTGCATTATGCACACCATGGCCTCACGTGCGTTGGTGCTGTTGCGTGGTGAATGGCAGGAAAGGCCAAAGGGTCCCATAAACAGTTCCTCAGAGTAACCTGCTTTGGGGTCATATGTTTCCTTAGAATACTGATGTTGTGAGGAAGGAGGACCAGTGTGACGATTCGATGGCCCAGCCTCTGGGCTACACAAGTCTGTCTGTGTGGACCCTTGGGTTTGCTACTCGACTAGTAGTTTTTGGCACTCAGACTGTGTTTTAGTAGCAGCAGGGCACTATCTAGATTCTGTAATATATGAAGCAAACACCAGGATACTAGGTTGGTGCTATGACGGTATTTCGCTTCAGGCAGAAGTAGAGAAACTGACACCGACTATTAGCTAAAAATTTGTAACACTAACATTGTGTTTTAGTAGCAGCAGGCCGCTATCTAGGTTCTGTAATATATGAATGAAACACCAGGATACTAGGTTGGTGCTATGATGTTATTTGGCTTCAGGCAGAAGTAGAGCCACTGACACCAACTATTAATTAAAAATTTGTAACACTGACACTGTGATTTAGTAGCAGCAAGCCACTATCTAGGTTCTCTAAGATATGAAGCAAACACCAGGATGCTAGGTTGGTGCCATGACTATATTTGCCTTCAGGCAGAAGTAGAGCCACTGACACCGGCTATTAATTAAAATTTTGTAACACTGACACTGTGTTATAGTAGCAGCAGGCCACCTTCTAGTTTCTGTAATATATGACGCAAACACCAGGATGCTAGGTTGGTGCTATGATGGTATTTGGCTTCAGGCAGAAGTAGAGCCACTGACACCGACTATTAATTAAAATTTTGCAACACTGACACTGTGTTTTAGTAGTAGAAGGCCACTATCTAGGTTCTGTAAGATATGAAGCAAACACCAGGATGCTAGGTTGGTGCTATGACGGTATTTGGCTTCAGGCAGAAGTAGAGCCACTGACACCAACTATAAATTAAAATTTTGTAACACTGACACTGTGTTTTAGTAGCAGCAGGTTACTAGGTAGGTTCTGTAAGATATGAATAAAACACCCAGATGCCAGGTTGGTTCTATGATGGTATTTGGCTTCAGGCAGAAGTAGAGCCACTGACACCAACTATTAATTAAAATTTTGTAACTGGGGCTGCTGTGGTCTGTTATTTTTTGTCTGGGAAGGGTCAAATAATCATGGGCCCTCCCATGCTGATAATGTGGCGCCCCTGACCTGGTCAGGCACCACTGAGTACTGCACCCATGCTGGGGGCAGTGCAATACAGGTAATCCAGAAGGCTGACCGAGGTGTGACTACACAGGCGCATAGTAATCAGGTCTCACACATGTACCTTTGGGGGGACTCCTGAGAGCTTCCAGGAGGGGGCGTGGCCTCCATGTCCACTCAAGGGGTGTGGTGGAGAGCCTGGTTGCTTGGTTGCATAGGCAGGCACAGTGGGGAAGGAAGAGAAGGAGGAAAAAACAGTCTGAAGCAGAGTGTGGAGGAGTGAGAGTGTGGAGCTCAAAGAGAGCAGAAGGGCAGAACCCACAAGTGAGTCGGTTTAGTGTGGAGCTCAGGGAGAGCAGACGGAGGGCCCTGGAGCTGCTGCAATCTAACAGCGTACGCGCAGTGACTACTGACGGGGGAGATCGGTCACCTGGTAGTGCCGCCCGAAATCCACCCATGGGTAGAGAGAGCAACGAGGTGGCAAAGTAAGGGGACTGCCAGGGAGGTACCAGGCCCGCACGGGTAACAGGTCCCAGTGCAGAAATAGATTCACCTTTCTTCTGCCAAACCTGCCTGAGGGGGCACTTCAAACCCCCAAGACAACACCACAGAGTCCGCAGCCACGTAGCAAAGAGAGGGCCCATAGTTCACAGGAGGCAAGCAGCCAGAGTGACCTGGCCAGGCTACAAGCAAACGGGCCGAAACAAGGGGAGCAGCAACTTCCCTGGGTGACCCCGTAGGGACTGCAAGTTGGGGTCATCACAAAACACAGAAGGGCTAAGGAAGGCGAGTCAGTAGCCACCCTCACAAGTCAGCCTGAAGGACACCTGGTTCATCTCAGCTACGCCCGGGTTACTCACCCTGCCATCAACAGTGAGTAAAACCCCTGAAAAACATCCTGCTTGTGTTGAGTTATTCTGCGCATTGTGGTTCCACACACCTACACAGGGCCCTGGGGCTTGCCTCACTCTCGGGAGGCCACTACATCCGACTTCACCCACCATCAGCCCCAGGTACCCCCTTAATCTGCAGTGGCGGTCCCCAATGACCACAAAACCGAGAGTGGCATCACAACAATCCCAGAATAAGGTTCCCTACCTGTGACCAGACTGTTCCATCCACGTGGAGTCACTGAAGGTAATGCACCGACACAACGACACCTGTGGGGCTTCACAATAATACCAGCCCACAGTTGTCTGCTTTACTTTGGCTGGTTATCAAAATGGGGGCAACCCATGTTTTTTCTTTTTTAATTATTTAAAATAAATAACTTTAAAAAAATGGCGTGGGGTCTCATCTATTTTTGATAACCAGCCCAGGTAAAGTTGATAGCTGAGGGTTCCAGCCCACTGGTTCCAGTCCAGTCTGCTTTACCTCTTCTAGTTATCAAAAATGGGTGGGATCCCACGTTATTTTTATTTTTTTTCTTTATTGTTCACAGTAGTATACAGGCATCCTCCACATGAAATAAAGCTTGTTGATTGGCTGTGCTGCAGCCATTCAACAAACTTTATTAGCATACAAACAGCACCCGAACTACAAACTCAGACACAGACTTTTTTTCAAACTTCTGTGTCCGAATTTGAGTCCTGGACACCCAGTAGCCGATACGAACCCCAAACTTGACAGTTTGGTTTTGCTCATCATTACTCAAGAGCTTCAAAGCCAGAAATTGCAAAATACAATACACTTTTACCTGTTCCCTTTTTTACATGTAACTGTACATGAATTACAAAATTAAGTTCTGAGATTTTTGCTCTTCCTTTACATGTATAAGTCTGTAAGAAAAAGAAAGAACATTATTCTATATGGAGGACTATGGGATGTGCATTATTTTATATAGAGAACTTTGGGGTGGTATGTATTTTTCTATATGGAGGGCTAAGGGGGGCACATTATACTATAGGAAGGCTATATGGAGGCATTTATACTATTTGGAGGGCAAAGAGGAAGCCAATATACATTTTGAGGGGCAATTTGAGGGCCATTATGCTGTGTGCAAGCAATTATACAGTGTGAAGGCTTGTGTAGGTCCATTATACTGTTTTGGGTGTTAGTGTGGGCCATTATGCAGTGTGAAGAGGTGTGGGGGTTATTATTCTGTAAGTAATCCCATCATACTTCATGGAGGGCTGTGTGGGAGTCAAAGTTCATAATAAGGGTGGTGAGGATCCCCAGGGGCCAGCGGTAGGTTTGCTCAGTGGTCATCATCTCCCAGTTCCTTAGACTCAGGGTTTCCCTTCTGCTATTCACTTGGTACTCCCCCGTAACTGATTTGACATGGAAAGAGCTCACTGAATTTGAGCATGGTTCTCTTATAGGATGTCACCCGTGTATCAAGTTAGTTTGTGACATTTCTTCCCTCCTTAAAGATCCTTGATCATACAGTCATATGAAAAAGTTTGGGCACCCCTATTAATGGAGCCCCCCAGCCTAACAATATCAGCCAACAGCCGCCCAGAATTGCCGCATACATTATATGCGACAGTTCTGGGACTGTACCCGGCTCTTCCCGATTTACCCTGGTGCGTTGGTAAATCGGGGTAATAAGGAGTTATTCACAGCCCATAGCTGCCAATAAGTCCTAGATTAATCATGTCAGGCGTCTATGAGACACCCTCCATGATTAATCTGTAAATTACAGTAAATAAACACACACACCCAAAAAAATCCTTTATTAGAAATAAAAAACACAAACATATACCCTGGTTCACCACTTTAATCAGCCCCAAAAAGCCCTCCATGTCCGGCGTAATCCAGGATGCTCCAGCGTCGCTTCCAGCGCAGCTGCATGGAGGTGACCGGAGCTGCAGAATACACAGCCGCTCCGGTCACCTCCACGCAGGCAATGAACACAGCCGCGCGATCAGCTGCTGTCACTGAGGTTACCCGCGGCCACCGCTGGATCCAGTGACAGCGGGTAACCTCAGTGACAGCAGCTGATCGCTCGGCTGTGTTCATTAGCTGTGTGGAGGTGACCGGAGCGGCTGTGTGTGCTGCAGCTCCGGTCACCTCCATGCAGCTGCGCTGGAAGCGACGCTGGAGCATCCTGGATTACGCCGGACATGGAGGGCTTTTTGGGGCTGATTAAAGTGGTGAACCAGGGTATATGTTTGTGTTTTTTATTTCTAATAAAGGATTTTTTCGGGTGTGTGTGTTTATTTACTGTAATTTACAGATTAATCATGGAGGGTGTCTCATAGACGCCTGACATGATTAATCTAGGACTTATTGGCAGCTATGGGCTGCCAATAACTCCTTATTACCCCGATTTACCAACGCACCAGGGTAAATCGGGAAGAGCCGGGTACAGTCCCAGAACTGTCGCATATAATGTATGCGGCAATTCTGGGCGGCTGTTGGCTGATATTGTTAGGCTGGGGGGCTCCCCATAACGTGGAGCTCCCCATCTTGAGAATACCAGCCTTCAGCCGTATGGCTTTATCTGGTTGGTATTAAAATTGGGGGGAACCGCACGCCGTTTTTTTAATTATTTAATTATTTATTTCACTACACAGTATAGACACGCCCACCGGCTGCTGTGATTGGGTGCAGTGTGACACCTGTCACTCAGCGTGGGGGGCGTGTCTCACTGTAACCAATCACAGGCGCCGGTGGGCGTGGAAAGCAGAGAATACGAGATTGTTTAATGGGCGGCCGGCTTTTTCAAAACATTAAAAGACGCCGGAGCAGTGTGAACGCCGTGCAGCGCCGGGGATCGGGGATTGGTGAGTATGAGAGAGGGCTGCTAACTTCAGTAACTTAGGAGATTAGCGGTCACCGGTGAGTCCTTCACTGGTGACCGCTAATCAGGGCGCGACACAGACAGAGCCGCAGCATGACAATGAAGTCGGGTGAAGTTCACCCGAGTTCATTCTGACAGTGCGGCTCTGTCTGTGTCTGCTGTCATCTGCCATTCAGCTCTGCTACATGGCTGTCTGTGTCTGCTGTTAGCGGCCATGTAGCAGAGCTGAATGGCAGATGACATAGTAAAAACGCATCTCTACACATTACACACGCTTGGCAAGTCAATAAATAAAAAAAAAAAAAAAGGTGCCCAATGCATACGTCACAGAACACATGATCTAAAGGATCGCACATAAAATTGACCAATTTAACATAGACTACTAACGCAAGTGTGACAGCAAATGAACGACCAACGTGCAATCTCATAAGATCCCGTATGCAACCTGGGCGTGTCACATCGCAAATGCGATTGTACAACTAATTGCAACGTGTAAAGTGGGCTTAATGCAGGCTCATCTATAGCTAGGAGGGCTGCTGGAACATGCTTGAACGTTGATTGTTTGATTCCAAGTAGGGTGAAATAAAAAAAAAAAAAATTTAGATACATTTGTATTTTTTTCTCATTTCTTTATAGTAGTTTTATGGGAACAAAAGAATCTGACTTTTTCTTCAGCTACATGGAGATGCAGTATAAATCTACCTGTGTAATTGAGTAATCTGCTTCTGGCCTTTCAGCCTGCAAGACACGTCAAGATTACGAAATCCTCCTATGCCTCTCGGTTCAGGTAGTGGCTTAATGGTAGAGCTGCTGCTTATGGACATGTGTGATGCCCTGGACTAGCCAGGTAGTCACCGGTAGACCCCTGCACAAACACCCTTCTCCTAATAAGGTGACAGCAGCCAACCTAAAACCCTTGTCACCTCTCTCAGTGTTCAATGGTCACACTAGGGGGCAGAGCCAGGCGGTTGGCCACGCCCACCTAGGGGTCCAGAGGGCCTGAGACAGGAAACAAACAATCAGTACAGTCAGTTTGGTGCTGGAGTTCAAGTTCAAGTGCAGAAGGCCTGAGGCGTCAGGTCTGCAGCGGCAACACTGACCTGTGCCGGGGTCGTAGCCATGGTACCGTGGCAAGGAGGCAGATGGTGGTTGCCGCCTGCAGGAGCCGGGAAGACGGCTGGTGGAACCGTAAGGGACCGGGACAGGGTAGTGGCCCGCCGATACCGAACCAGGGAGCCAACTGGAAACCGGAGCATCAGGAGGGGTAATCAGACCCAGAACGGGATCCAGAAGCCACTGGACCACGTCAAATTCACTGATTGAGGTCTGGACCTTAGGTCCTTTCCCGTCCCAAGACCCAAAAGACGGCAACAGCCCACCGAGGGGGATAGAAAGCCACCGTACAAGCAGAGAGATCCCACGGGCCAGCGCTTGCAGGCAAACGGGTTCCCAGACACACATAAAGCCAGGGAGTGGACTACCGTTGCTGAAGCAGAGGAAGTCAAGTTCTACCACAGAGGTGCAGGAGAAAGGCGGGAGCCACCAACCTGAGAAAGGGGCAAAGCGCAGCCGGCTGCGGGCACCGACCACCATCCTTTTTGGTTTACCAGAGACTCCGGTGTATCTGTCATAGTGAGTACAACAGTGCCCTCGGGCCGCGCACCGCACCGCACCACACTGCCCGCACCTCGCAACCACCGGGACCCGGGACCATCACCCCCTGCCCACGGAGGGATCAACACCAGGCTGCATAACACCGTCACTGGGAGCCTAGTTAACGGCAGCGGTGGTGTCCACATTCACCACAACCCGTGGGTGGCGTCACGAACTTACACCCCTAAACTCCACGGCCTTCCCCACCGAAATCCCTACATGTAGCGCCAGCTTCCCTTCAGAGCGATGTGACCCCTGGGTCCAGGAGGATCTCGAGCCACCCACCGACGAGCACAGATCCGAGCAGCTCGGCAGCCGGCCGAGCCCCGGGGCGGTACACATGGAGTTCATGATTTTGAGTCTTTTCTGTTCTGGTAAACCAAAGCAGATCAGAGTTTAATTCATGCACTTCACTGAACTGTACTTAGTTAATTTTTTCACTGCTCTATTATTCTCTATTACACAGCGGGACTGTGGGAGAGAGATCTCAAATCTGGACAATCCCACTGAATCCAGGATCTTTGGGAGGTAAGGTAATATCTCATCAATAGTGACATAACATCAAATGGACTAAAGTTCAGCAGTGAGTGAGATCAATTAAAAATGAAAGTCCATATACTACAGTTTTTCCATTTTCTCTTACATTCTCTTTAAAATGAAAAGACACAATGCAGCAGAACGCACCTGGTACTGCCGGACTTTGTGATCTGTCCTGCAATGATGATGTGCCTACTACCAGCACGTTACAGAAGACTTCAATCATAGGTCTCAGTGGTTGGAATAATGGCTATAGAGGTCACATGCGAGGGAGTACAAGTTACAGTGTTTTGTTATTTTATTGCATCTCCTGCTTTATGGCTACATTTTAGAAATCCTCAACATACCCCTTAAAGGGGATTTCCCACTAACAAAGTTATTTTAAAGGACTTCTTAATTATTAGATCTTGGAATAATAATAAGTTCCACAATTGGATTTATAAAAAAAAATTCCTGTTCTGAGATAATCCCATATATGTGCCCATGCTATGTACTGTGTAATTGCCGTGTCTGACCGTACACTGTCTCCTTCACTATCCAGTCACTATACTGCACCTCAGTCTTACATTCCTCTCCTCAGCATACTGTGCCCTCCATACTGTGTCCTCACACTGGCCACCATGCTGCACCTTCTCTATACTGCCTTCCTCTTTCCCTATCCAGTCACTACACTTTACCTCCATATCACATTCCCCCAGCTCAGCATACTGTGACCTCTGATTCACAGAATCCTCTGATTGGTGGCAGTCACTAGCAGACATATCCGCACATAGAGCACACTAACACCGATGTATATACACATCACAAGAGAGGCTGGGGACATACACATTACTGGGGGGCATAAATATTACTGAAGAAAGGGGTATATAGCAATGGAGGGCATACAGCTCTAGAGGGGGGCAGTGGCTCTGAGGTGGGGGGACAAACAGCTCTGAGGTGGGGGGTGACATGCAGCTCTGGGGGTATACAGCTCTGGGGTGGAAGGGACATACAACTCTGGGGGTATAGTATTATGCAGCCCCCATATTCCTCCATATAGTGTTATGAAGCTCCCATAGTCCTCCATATAGTATTATGTAGCCCCCATGTAGCATTATGCAGCCCTCATATTGCACTATGCAGCCCCCATATGGCATTATGCAGCCCCGATATGGCATTATGCAGCCCCCATATGGCACTATTCAGCCCCCATATGGCACTATGCAGCCCCCATATGGCACTATGCAGCCCCCATATGGCACTATGCAGCCCCCATATTACAATAAGCAGTCCCCATATAGTACAATGCAGACCCATATAGCAGTAGGCACCCTCATGTAGTATACAGCCCCAATATAGCCCAATGCAGATCCATGTAGCATTAGGCACCCTCATGTAGTACCCAGCCCCTATATAGCACAGTGCAGAGCCATATAGCATTAGGCATCCTCACATAGTACACAGCCCCTATATAGCACAGTGGAGAACCAGATAGCATTAGGCATCCTCACATAGTACACAGCCCTTATATAGCACAGAGCAGACCAGATAATATTAAGCACCTTCACATAGTACAAAGCCCCTATATAGCACAGTGCAGAGCCAGATAGCATTAAGCACCCTCATGTACTATACAGCCAGTATATAGCACAGTGCAGACCCAGATAGTGTTAGGCATCCTCACGTAGTACACAGCCCCATATAGCACAGTGCGGAGCCAGATAGTATTAGGCATCCTCATGTAGTATACAGCCAGTATATAGCACGGTGCAGAGCCAGATAGCATTAGGCACCCTCATGTAGTATACAGCCAGTATATAGCACAGTGCAGACCCAGATAGCATTAGGCATCCTCACGTAGTACACAGCCCCTATATAGCACAGTGCAGAGCCAGATAGTATTAGGCATCCTCATGTAGTATACAGCCAGTATATAGCACGGTGCAGAGCCAGATAGCATTAGGCACCCTCATGTAGTATACAGCCAGTATATAGCACAGTGCAGACCCAGATAGCATTAGGCATCCTCACGCAGTATACAACCCCTACATAGCACAGTGCACAGCCAGATAGCATTAGGCATCCTCACGAAGTATACAGCCCGAATATAGCACAATGCAGACCCAGATAGCATTAGGCATCCTAACGTAGTGTACAGCCCGTATATAGCACAGTGCAGGGAGCAAGATAGCATTAGGCATCCTCATGTAGTGTACAGCCGCCATATCATTTAATGCACCCCCATGGTCATATGGCAACAGTGATTGTACATACTCACTTCTCCTCGTTCCCCTGTTGCTCCAGTCTCCTTGGCGTGTCCATTGCTGTCGTTCGCTCTGACCTTTCAGCAGGCGTGCAGTGATGACGTCACCGTGCTCCGCTGCAGATACAGACACAGCGGGGAGAATCATGAGAGAGAGCGTGCCTCTCTATCTCATCATTGCTCTAAATTGTATCGGCAACTGCGATGCCGATACAATTGAAAGTGCGATCCTCGGCGGGGGGAGGCCAGTGACAGCATGGGCACTGGGCCCCCTGACTAGCGGTACCCACTCCTGCCACCGGGAGTGGGCCCACCCGGCAGCTCAGGGCCCCGGCATTTGACCGGGTTTACTGTGATACAGACACCAGATGTTATACAATATACACATTATTATATGCCATCTGATGTGTGTACACAGTATATCACACTACTTAGTACACTGGATGTGGTATACCATGTACATAGTATATCACACTGCTCTGTACACTGGATGAGGTATACCATGTACACAGTATATCACACTGCTCTGTACACTGGATGTGGTATACCATGTATACAGTATATCACACTGCTCTGTACACTGGATGTGGTATACCATGTACACAGTATATCACACTACTCGGTACACTGGATGTGGTATACCATATACACAGATATACAATGTCCTGCACTGATCACACATGGACCTACAGGACCTCACATATTCTATATGTAATATGGGCCATATAGTGTAATGTTGTAATGTGTGCTGCAGGCTCAGATGTGATCAGTGCAGGATCTGTGTAGTGATGTCTGTGCTCTCTGCTGGAGCTCAGTGTGAGTTATTGCAGGGGAGGGATGAGACTGATGACCTGGCACTGACAGCCCGACCTGATCTGCAGAAATCCACACTCCTGCAATAACTCACACTGATCCCCGGCAGAGCTGCCGCTGACACTATGGAATCCCGTCCTGCTCCCTCCTCACTGCAGCCTACTGCCCGGCACCATGATGGATGACGTCATACTCACAGTGATCCACTGAAGCCTCCACTCCGGTCCTCCCATAAGCTCCTCTACGGCACGAAGAAGCAGCAGCAGGCGCGTGGTGATGTCATCCTTGCAGACGTAGCCCACACAACGTGCAGTGGGCGTGTCTGCAGCACCTTGACGGCCAGATTGAAATTCTTTAAAGGTACAGTGTGGTCCTGAACCTTAATAAAATGGCGCCCACACTGATGGTGGTGGGGGCCCCCTCAGAAGCTCTTGTGGTGGGGGCCCCGGGGCTGGGGCTCCGCCTGCCCCGCCTATAATCCGGCCCTGATCTTAAGTCATATAGCAGGGCTCATTTAAAGGGTCGATATTGACTTCTGGATTGCTATTTCC
This sequence comes from Anomaloglossus baeobatrachus, assembly GCF_048569485.1. Lineage (NCBI taxonomy): Eukaryota > Metazoa > Chordata > Amphibia > Anura > Aromobatidae > Anomaloglossus > Anomaloglossus baeobatrachus. The sequence continues at coordinate 397,188,890 of NC_134358.1, forward strand.
AATAGGAGGCACTAGAGTTCAAGTCTTCTTCCTCTCTGAAGAGGCAATTTGCAAACTAAGGGAAAAATGCATGTGCAAATAAAGTAATGCTTGAAGCCATAACACATCTTCTGAAATTTACAGTTATATATTTAGAAAAACCTTGTCCTGAAGAAACAGTATCAAACCAATTGGTGCCACAACTTCTGTCGAAATGAATGTGATGTGTATAGAAATGTTCCAGAGCAATGAAAAGGTTAAGTATTGAGTTCACACTGTGATGTCCAGTGAATGTCTGGTACACAGCGCAGTGTCTGATGTCTACCTGCACTGTGCTAGTGAGCTGAAAAGCATATTTCACAGTTTGATACTGGAGCACAAACAAGCTGAAACAATGGTTTGCAATATATCCTGTAGCCAAGCACTCATTGAACTACAAACTTTACAAAATGTTGTCACAACAGGAGCAATAAGGAATTGTACACATCAAACAGACAAAGTAAATTTAAAAAGTCTGCACACCCCTATTAAAATGCCAAGTTTTAGTCATAGCAAAAATCATATCCAGAACTTTTTCCACCATTAATGTCACCAATAATTATGTACAATTCAATTGAAAAACATACTAAAATCTTTTCGGTGAAAACAAAAAATAAAGAACTAAAACAAAGCAGTTGCATAAATATTCATACCCTTAAACTTAGGGGCACTTTGCACGCTACGACATCGCAGGTGCGATGCCGGAGGGGTCATGTCGAAAGTGGCGCACTTCCGGCGTCGCACTCAACATCGTAGTGTGTAAAGCCTAGATGATACGATTAACGAGCGCAAAATCGTCGTAATCGTATCATCGGTGTAGTGTCTGGGAATTTCATAATTACGCGACTGCGACAGGTACGATGTTGTTCCTCGTTCCTGCGGCAGCACACATCGCTGTGTGTGAAGCCGCAGGAGCGAGGAACATCTCCTACCTGCGTCCTGCAGCTCACGCCGGCTATACGGAAGGACAGAGGTGGGCGGGATGTTTACGTCCCGCTCATCTCCGCCCCTCCGCTTCTATTGGCCGCCTGCCGTGTGACGTCGCTATGACGCCGCATGACCCGCCCCCTTAATAAGGAGGCGGGTCGCTGGCCAGATCGACGTCGCAAGGCAGGTGAGTCCATGTGAAGCTGCCGTAGCAATAATGTTCGCTACGGCTGCTATCACAAGATATCGCTGCTGCGACGGGGGCGGGGACTATCGTGCTTGGCATCGCAAGCATCAGCTTGCAATGTCGTTGTGTGCAAAGTGCCCCTAATAGTTTGTTGAAGTTTCAATTTATTACAACATTCAGTCTTTTGGGATGAGTCTATCAGGACCGTACATCTTGAATTGGCAATCTTTGCCCGCTCTTACTAGAAGTAGTAAATTAAAATCTTTCATATTGCAGGGACATCCATTTGTATAGCCTTTTTCAGGTCATCCGCCGATTTTCAATTGCATTTAAGTCGGGGCTCTGACTGGACCGAATACTCCAGAACTTTGATTTTTTTTCTGGCAAAGCCATTATTTTGTTGATTTGGAGGTATGCTTGGGGTCATTGCCATGCTGAAAGGTGAAATTCAGCTTCCTGCAGCACACAACCAGTACTTTCCAGAAAGATCTACAGCTCCTTTATTGTTGCTAAATGCCTCTTGTCAGCCTCCTTTACCCATTTTCTTCTTGCCTTTTCAAAAACCTTTGAGATGTGCTTGGAAAATCGCATGCGGCCCCTGAGGCTGCTTGATGTGGCTCGAGTGCCCGTAGACCCAGTGATGATCGCGTTACTATGCAGGGGGCCGGAGCCGGCAGGACTTTACTACACTTGCGTCATTTGCGGCGCAGAGCACGTACAGGAGCTTGCTGCACTATACCAATGTCAGGCAGGTAACATCGCTGTATGAAGTCACCTGTTCACCTGTGATTGGTAGAGTGCATGCTGCGCCGCAAATTAATCAAGTGTAGTAAAGTCCTGCTGGCACAGACCCCTGCACTGGCCGCAATCATCACAGGGTCTACGGGTCTGCAGGCCCCAACAAGCAGTTTGGTTTTTTTGTGTACGTCAAGAACTGCATAATAGGGAACTAGTTTGAGGACTGGATACATTACTACTGGGGCACAATGCTACAAGGATGGGCACAATGCTACAAGGATGGGCACAATGCTACAAAGATGGGCACAATGCTACAAGGATGGATACAATGCTACAAGGATGGACATAATGCTGCAGGATGGGCACAATGCTACAATGATGGGCACAATGCTACAAGGATGGGCACCATGCACTTTTTGGTTTCACATTCCCTTTTGGCATATTTCTCTCGCACGCGGTTTTTACACACTATCATCATTTGTAACAAAAAATTTTTTTTATATATATATTTTTTTCACTTTTTTCACTTTTTATACACGTGTATGTCATATGTGTGTGCACAATTATTTTTTTGGTTGTCTGCTATCTGCCCGAAATGATTCGGACGGCTACCAGCTTCCTCTTATCACTTTGGTATATATATTTTTATATGGATGTCTGATATGTATATGGTTAAATGTGGTATGATTGGTTTATAATTTATGATATATAAGTAGTTTTAGTAATTATATATACTTTTTCTGTGTGATCTTTGGTCATTTCGGCTATGTATTCATGGGCAGGAAAAGCATTTTTTCAGCTATACTACTAGAGTATGGGGATACTGTGATTACTATTGTCATGGATTCTTTTGAGTTTCTTTGAATGAATCTCTTAGTATATTGTTACGTTTCTGAACGCTTTCCATCTGCAAAGCCTATTATGGTGATGATATACGTCACAGCATGGAGATTCCGGATATGACGAATCGGACTTTACCGAGTGTTTATAGAATTCACCTTGGTGATGGTGCGCGTCACGGCATTGGCTTCCGGATATGACGTGCCGGTTCTCACAAGGTTGTTTTCAAGACTCACCATGACAACCGCATGACTCAGGAGGGGGATATACCGGAAATGACGCTATGGACATTGTTTGGATAATTGCACGCATGCTGTTTCTTCGGATATAGCTGCCTATAAATAGGCACCCTGGGATTCTTGATCTATCACTCCTGGACGAAGCACACGAGCTGCGAAACGCGCGTCAGTGTTGGTGGGGGTTACCACACTGATACCACCTGCTTTATTCGGTAATATGATGTCATGATGCTTGTTTTATAAGTTTTTTACCACATAGCCTCTTTACTATTGTTATATTACTCTTTATGTATGATACACTTGTATCCTTCTTTGGCTATGTGATTCACTGACAAACATGCATAGATATAAAACCGATATACTGTTTATTTATTTATGTGGTATATGGTGGTGCCATTAGTTACCATTGGTGTTGTACCCCCATGTGTTTAATTTTCATCCGTCACCTGGGCGGTTCCATTCTTTTGATGTGATTTTAAATCTATTTTGTGAATAAAGTTTACCCCTTTTAATTTGATTCTTTGCTTGTTTAATCATTGGTGGTCAAGGATGGGCACAATGCTACAGGATAGGCACAATATTACAAAGATGGGCACAATGCTACTAGGATGAACACAATGCTGCAGGATGGACACAATGCTGCAGGATGGGCACTATGCTGCAGGATGGGCACAATGCTACAAGGGTGGACACAATGCTGCAGGATGGGCACAATGCTACAGGATAGGCACAATACTACAAAGATGGGCACAATGCTACTAGGATGGACACAATGCTGCAGGATGGGCACTATGCTGCAGGATGGGCATAATGCTAAAAGGATGGGCACAATGCTACAAGGATGGGCACAATGCTACAGGATGGGCACAAAGCTACTGGACACAAGGATGGTGGACATTACTACAGAGGACAAGGATGGGCACAATGCTACAAGGATGGGCACAATACTACAAGGATGGGCTCAATGCTACAAGGTTGGGCACAATGCTACAAGGATAGGCACAATGCTACAAGGATGGGCACAATGCTACAACAATGGGCACAATGCTACAAGGATGAATACAATGCTACAAGGATGGACACAATGCTGCAGGATGGGCACAATGTTACAAGGATAGACACAATGCTGCAGGATGGTCCCAATGTTACAATGATGGGCACAATGCTACAAGGATGGGAACAATGCTATAGGATGGGCACAAAGCTACTGGGCACAAGGATGGTGGACATTACTACAGGGGACAAGGATGGGCACAATGCAACAAGGATGGGCACAATACTACAAGGATGGGCACAATGCTGCAAGGATGGGCACAATGCTACAAGGATGGGCACACTACTACAAGGATAGGCACAATGCTGCAGGATGGGCACAATGCTACTTAGCACAAGGATGGTGGACATTACTAAGGGTGACAAGGATGGGCACAATGCTACAAGGATGGGCACAATCCTACAATGATGGGCACAATGCTACACAGATGGGCACAATGCTACAAGGATGGGCACTATGCTACTGGGCACAAGGATGGTGGACATTACTACAGGGGACAAGGATGGGCACAATGCTACAAGGATGGGCACAATCCTACAACGATGGGCACAATGCTACCAGGATGGGCACAATGCTACTGGGCACAAGGATGGTGGACATTACTACAGGGGACCAGGATGGGCACAATGCTACAAGGAGGGGCACAAAACTACAAGGATGGGCACAATGATACAAGGATGGGCACAATGCTACAGGATGGGCACAAAGCTACTGGGCACAAGGATGGTGGACATTACTACAGGGGACAAGGATGGGCACAATGCTACAAGAATGGGCACAATGCTACAAGGATTGGCACAATACTACAAGGATGGGCACAATGCTACAGGATAAGCACAATGCTACTTAGCACAAGGATGGTGGACATTACTACAGGGAACAAGGATGTGCACAATGCTACAAGGATGGGCCCAATCCTACAAGGATGGGCACAATGCTGCAAGGATGGGCACAATGCTACAAGGATGGGCACAATTCTACAGTATGGGCACAATGCTACAAGGATGGGCACAGTGCTACTGGGCACAAGGATGATGGACATTATTACAGGGGACAAGGATGGGCACAATGCTACAAGGAGGGGCACAAAACTAAAATGATGGGCACAATGCTACAAGGATGGGCACAATGCTATAGGATGGGAACAAAGCTACTGGGCACAAGGATGGTGGACATTACTACAGGGGACAAGGATGGGCACAATGCTACAAGGATGGGCACAATACTAGAAGGATGGGCACAATGCTACAAGGATGGGCACAATGCTACAAGGATCGGCACAATACTACAAGGATGCGCACAATGCTACAAGGATGGACACAATGCTACAGGATGAGTACAAAGCTACTGGGCACAAGGATGGTGGACATTACTACAGGGAACAAGGATGGGCACAATGCTACAAGGATGGGCACAATACTACAAGGATGGGCACAATGCTACAAGGATGGGCACAATACTACAAAGATGGACACAATGCTACAGGATGGGCACAATGCTACAAGGATGGGCACAATGCTACTTAGCACAAGGATGGTGGACATTACTACAGGGGATAAGGATGGGCACAATGCTACAAGGATGAGCACAATACTACAAGGATGGGCACAATGCTACAAGGATGGGAACAATGCTACAAGGATGGGCACAATACTACAAGGATGCACACAATGCTACAAGGATGGACACAATGCTACAGGATGGGCACAAAGCTACTGGGCACAAGGATGGTGGACATTACTATAGGGGACAAGGATGGGGACAATGCTACAAGGATGGGCACAATACTACAAGGATGGTCACAATGCTACAAGGATGGGCACAATGCTACAAGGATGGGCACAATACTACAAGGATGGGCACAATGCTACTTAGCACAAGGATGGTGTACATTACTACAGGGGACAAGGATGGGCACAATGCTATAAGGATGGGCGCAAACCTACAAGGATTGGCACAATGCTACAAGCATTGGCACAATGCTACAAGGATGGGCACAATACTACAAGGATGGTCACAATGCTACAAGGATGGGCACAATACTACAAGGATGGTCATAATGCTACAAGGATGGGCACAATGCTACAAGGATGGGCACAATGCTACTTAGCACAAGGATGGTGTACATTACTACAGGGGACAAGGATGGGCACAATGCTATAAGGATGGGCACAAACCTACAAGGATTGGCACAATGCTACAAGGATGGGCACAAAGCTACAAGGATGGGCACAACTCTACAGGAGGGGCACAGTGCTACAAGGATGGGCGCAATGCTACTGGGCACAAGGATGGTTGAAATTACTACACGGGACAAGGATGGGCACAATGCTACAAGGAGGGGCACAAAACTACAAGGATGGGCACAATGCTACAAGGATGGGCACAATGCTACAAGGATGGGCACAATGCTACAGGATGCACATAATGCTACAAGGATGGGCACATTACTACAAGGCACAAGGATGGGCACATTATTACTGGGCACAAGAAAGAGATAAAAAATATTTTTACCATTAAAAATGCTTTTTTTTACATATAAACGTAACAAAAAAGTTCAGGTTTGTTTTAATAAACAAGCAAAAACTGTTCACAAAAAGTAATCCAAAAGGTGTATAGAAAAAAATATATGGAATCACCAAAATATCACTTGGCCCTGCAAAGAATGCAGCCCCCAAATAATTTTTTTTCAATGTGCGGCCCATACACCCAGACAAGTTTGAGACTTCTGCTATATCTAATACCTTGGAAAAAATGTTTGTACCTTTTTCCTGACTAATAAGTTTTAACAAAAAAATACAGTTTGACTCTGAAATGCTAAAGCATGAGAACCATGCATGTAAGAATATAGACATGCTTAAGGAAATCTAGGAAAAATTGAGATATTTAGCAAAAAAATGGCCATTTCTATATCTGCCCAGTAGTCACATCAAGACTTTTCTCATATACTGGTACCTACTGTAATGTCTCTCTGGGTTAAATCCTCTATGTGTATGGACGACTAAGAACCTGCCACAGTTGATTTTATTCTCTAGTAACAGGTTCCTACTTGTCCATGCATATGAAGGTTTTTAACCCAGAGAGAGGCGTTAGAGTAGGTACCAAGTATACGAGATATGCCTTGCCATAGCTACTGGGCAGATATAGAAATTGCCATTTTTTTAATGCTATATATCTCAATTTTTTCTTAGATTTCCTTTAGCAATAATGAATGTCTATATTCTTCTTGCATTCATGGTTTACATGCTTAAGCATTTCAGAGTTCAACTGTATTGTTTGTTTTTTTTCAGTTTTTTACCTGTTCAGATTGCATGTTGGATGTGCCATCAGTTTTTTGTCTAATAAGTTTTAACAATAATATATTTTTGCTGTGTTGTAAGCTGTTTACAGACCATGACTTTTGCTGAAAAACGCAACTAGGAAAATGTTAGGAAAATCCTGCTTGACCAGCTAAACGTTATATAAAGTTAATCAGAATCCCTTTCAATGATGGCAGCTGTAACCTGACTACAATTTAACAATGTGAGAGGGTGTTATCACTTATAAAATCACATTTAGTTTTGTTAGTTTTATTTTCCCTCTCAAAATGATTTCAGTTTCATTCTCAATGGATGTCTACAGATTATAGGCGACATTAAAGGTGGAAAATATTCTGAAAAAAATCTTAGTATGATTTTTTTACATGAGAAAAACAGAGAATTTAACATTAGTGAGTAGATTTTTTGCATCCACCGGATTGTTTTGTATAAGGAACACACCGTTACTATGTAAATGATGTAAGAAATGTCAATTACTTAGTACATTCTCAAGTCAACAACCAACTCTGCATCTATAAATTAGAGTGACATATGCCAAAATGAGCTGCCATTTACGCAATTCCCTAATATATTATTTAGCATAGGAATAACCGAAGTATAGTGATAATAAAAAGTACAATATATAGTTCATGAATATAGAAATTGCCTAAAGTGGTTGTCCGGTCAGGGTTTTCCATAGAATAGGTCATCAATAAAGGATCGTTGGGGGCCTAAGATGCAGAAGCTTCAGGATTGGCCACTTCTGGGTAGTACAGATTAATAACACTGATATGCAAAATTTGGATTTATGAACATTTTTCAAATCCAATTACTGATTCTTATGTTTTCTTGCTCCCTGATTTAAAAAAAATACTTCTATTTTTAATCATCACATATGGATTTTGCACAAAAATCGCAAGAAACTACATTCAAGAAATATGAACGAGAAAAATCTTTATTGTAGCCAAAAATGTGCACAATATTATATATAAAAATTTATTGAACATTCATTCTGTAACTTTATTGGAAATTACAGTATTTTTCAGAATATAAGACACAGTTTTTTTTAAAAAGAAAAACTTGTTAAAAAATGTGCGTTTTATAGTCCACAGGCAGCTCTTTGTGATGGAAAAGAATGCAGACACTGCCTCCTTCCCATCACAGAGAGCTGTCCTCTGTCCCCGTGCCATGCACTGATCTATGTGATCGGTGCAGAGCCGGAGAGGAAGCTTACCAGGATCTGAACTGAGGCTCCAGAAGCTGTGCAGCTGAAGGACTTTCTGAACTAGGAATTTAAGGACCTTTCACATCATGTGACTGATTATGTACCTAATCACATAACTGGAAACATGCTTGAGTTAGACATTTGAAGGTCCTGCAGCTGATCACGTCCTCTCCAGCTTTGTACTAATCAGCAAGATGCGGTACTGTATAGTGTGTATGTAAGTAAATGTGTCTGTTGCAGGGCTGTGTGCATTTATATGTGCATGTCGTGTGCATATAGTGTGCATGTAGCAGAGTTGTGTGTGACTATATGTGCATGTAGTGTGCATGTAGTGTGCATGTCTATATATGCATATAGCAGAGCCATGTAGGTCTATGGGCATGTAGCAGAGCTGTTTATGTCTATGGGCATGTAACATAGCTGTATGTTCATAATGTATACACTGCCAAAAGACACTAACAAAAGATTTATTACCGCCCTATTCTACCCTAGTACATTAAAATTAGTGATAATGACTCCTCCCCTTTACACCGACAGTGAAGTTTTCATTATTAGGAAAAATGTTTTTCATATTTTCTTTTGTCTAAACCTGGGGTGCAACTTATGTTAAAAAGTGTCTTTTAGTCCAAAAAATATGGTAATTCTTGCACCTTTTTGCTTTCTCTTTAAAGCTTCTCTTGATTCCTTTTCTCTTATAGAAGGCCTGCAGATGTTCTCTGTGAAGCATCCAGCAGTAGTCCCCATGATGTTCACGTTCCATCTACCTTGGTATCATTGTTCCATCTACTTGATATCCTGATGAAATTTTACTCCTTGCTTTTTGCTAACAGCACCAAGATTTTCATTAAAGTAGTCTAAATAGGAATTTAAAAAATGGAGCAAGTATCTAGTACTATATAAAGCATAAATACTCGCTTCATTCTTATTTAGGATCTCTATACATAACGGCAGTATGTTCATGCATGCAGCTTTTGGTACTCAGTGAAAGCTTGTGCACAGTATACAATTAATTATAGGAATGTAAAAAATGTAACTTCAAATTCATCAGACAACTGAAGGCTTTGAAACGTTTCCGCATGTTCTCCACGATGGGCTTACATTTTGGATCTTTCTTGTTACCTAGAAATTCCTTCACAACTTTTTTAAAAGAATCCCAAGCCCTTTTCTCAACAACTTTCATTTTTGTTTCAAACACATCGTCTTTCATTAGCTTACGAATATCTGGACCCACAAAAATGAGTTGCTTCAGTTTTGCTTTGGACAGTGACTGACACGTGGTACACAGTCACGTAAAAGTCTCTTCTTCCTTCGGTACAGCTTTCACAAACTGCTTCATCAGTCTACGCTTAATATGGAGTGCTGGCATAAGAACGTTAGTGGGATCAACTAAACTTTCCACAAATATGTTTTTAGTCCAGGTTGCAAAGATGTTCTCAATGGCCAATTTTTTGGCTCCATTGATGAGTTCTATGCCAGCTGTCCTAGTCACACAAAAAGCATGAGTACTTTGTGTATCTTCTTTGCTGCCCAAGGAGCATAGAGAGAACTTTCAGATCACCACATATTGACCATCCTTGCTCCTCATAGATAAGTTTCTTGCAAATAATATCTAAATTCTCATAGGTTTTCCTCAAATGCACAGAATGCCCTACAGGCCCTGAAGCACACATGCTGCCATTGTGCAGTAGCATACCTTTCAGACTTTTTCTGGATAAATCAATAGGGAATCTCCACTTCCTTACATTGTACTCAATGTTACATTTTTTTCTTCAGCCCGGAGACATCACTGCAATACACTAGAGCACTGTCTTGAGAAAAGTATGGAAGGAATTCCTCTTCCCTGCTTCTGCACCATGAAAATCATGTACCAGGAGCTAGCAGGTTCTTTTCCTTTAATCCAGAGCTGAAAAGTTCTGCAGAATGTTTAGGAAGGTCCAAGTGCCAGACTAAATCATTTAATTCAAACTGTAAAAAAAACCTGTGGCTTGTTGGGACTAGCATGAAAGTGTTCACCAGATTCCTGCTCTCCATATTCTGAATCAGGTGAATTGTCAGGTCTCTCCAGAGGTGAAGGGACAGGTATTACTGGACCATGAGGCACAAGACAAATCGCTAACAAGAGGTTTACTATTTATATAATTTCTTTCTTATTTTTAAAACTGAATCCTTCCATGCTGCACGTACAAAAGTAGCAGTCATCACTATGATTTTGCAGTTCCCTCCAGATCATAGGCACACCAAAATGAAAGCCTATGGAGCTTGTGTTTGTGAAAAAACTGTATTTTCACTCGTCATGCTCTATCTCTAATTTTCAGTTTTCTCTGAGCTAATGGATGGGGATTAACACCCATACACAGTAGAAAATGACAGGAGAAATTTCTCTTCTCCAGTCTCAATGCAGTACATGTGCTTAATCAGCAGCATCATGGAGGATATTATGCAGCAGCATGGAGGACACTTTACGATAGCATTGAGCAGTGTAGCTGTATATACTGCTCTGTAGTGATAGAAATACTTACTAATTACTTTTTTCAGAGTGAATAGTGGGTTCAGGAGGCAGTAGGGAGGAAAAGATGTGGCTTATAAGTGAAAAAAGTATTTTTCTCTAATTAGATACGTAGTTTAAAGTTTCTTATATCTGCCTTTATTATTGATTAATAAAAAGTTTTTGGAAATTACAGTAACCATTTTAAAGAGATTGTCTGCTTTAGAAAATCTACTTTCAAATACCCTAGTAAATGAATTGACTATGATTAGAAAAACAAAACTACTTTCAGCAACAGCACCATCCTGTTCATGGGGTGTAGCTTGTATTACTGCTAAGCCTAAGGGACAGCCCGGACTGCCAACCCAAAAGGGGCTTAAGGGAGGACAGCAAGACTAAGGAGGGATGCTAGGCCTGTTGGAATAACAAGGGGTTAAGCTGAGAATGCACTTTTTGCGGGAAAATAGTAGGGTGGGGTTATAAAGGTTACTGGGTTGTGGGGCCCTGTGATTGGTCAGGGGGTAGTATATAGGGCAGGGATTTGGGATTGGGGTGGTCATTCGGTACCTGGCAGACATCTAGGAATCATCCCGGCCGCCCTATTTTTGGGACTGTTGGAGAGATGAAGAGGTGTTGATTTTGTCGCAGCTAGAGGAAAGGAGGGGGTATTTGAAGTTGGTGGATTGCACAAAAGAGCAAGGGGAGAACCCAGTGCAGGAATGGGTTACCCCTGGTGGTGCAATGGTATGGTTGTTTAATGTAGGTCCTTGCTGGGTTGGGTCTCAGCAGGACATTGGTTGGGCCACACACGGCTGGGTGTCCTTGAGCCGCTGTGCTGCGACTGAGGGCACATGGTGGAGCTGGTGTTGCAATCAATTACAACGGGAACCTTCACTTACCCTCTCTCCTTTTCTGATGGTTTCGTTATTATTGTGTTATTACTATATTGATGCGTGAAAATGTTATTGATTGTTGTTAATTAATAAATGGGGCTGCTGTGGCCTTTTACATCCAATGTCACACAGTCTTTGTGTCTTACTTTTAGGTTAATAAGTCGGGAAAAGGGGTTTTGGGTTGTGGTCAGTACGGTAAAGTAAGGCCCTCAGTCAGACTTTCCTGAGTCATGGAATGATTGGGGTAGGACTGTAATATCACATGGGATCCATGGACAAGTGAGGCAATGTTTCAGGAAGAAGCCACCATGTTTGTCTAATCCTGAAAAATCCTCTGAAGAACTCTTTCATCAGCTGGAAGCTAAATATATCATCTCTCTTACAAATTAAAGCTAATTGTTTGGGATCTTGACATTTCCTGATCCCAAAACATTTTTGTAGACAAATACTAAAATGGAATGGCGTGTCACTCGCAACCTCATTTTCCTTGTGTTACATATACAAATAAAGCTCATGTCAAGCTCAAATGACTGACAGAAAGTTGTCAAGCGGCCAAGAAGAGTAAATGTTATTTACAATGAGTATACAGTTACAAAAGTAGGAATGTGGTGTTGTATCACATGAGTTCAAAATTGGCCTTTAAAAGATATTGTGAGTTCTGTGAAAATCATCTTCTATAGACGTTAGTCATTTTTTTCTATGATAAAAAAAATAGTTTTAAGTGTATAATACATCTCACTCACAGTCTATTAAAGTGGAAAAAAGCATTTTGAAGCTGTAAAACTTACACCCAGCGGTGTCCACTTTAGATAAAAAAAATTTCATTGATTGGATGGAATACAGGTCTCATTTTTGCCCATCGATTCCCCTGGTGACCTTCTCTGAGCATCAAAGCCAAGAACGAACCCAAACTGACCCCTGGCTTTATGTGCATTATTATAGTGAGAGACAGGAGCTACTTACAGTCCAAGCTATTGTCTCCATGGATGTATAATAAAGAATTCTAGAACTGCTCCTGCCGAGAACACTTTATGCACGTTCTCTTCTCTCTTTATGAAAAAATAAAAATCATAAAACTATTTTTCTTCCTACAGTTCCTAGCCTTTTGTGAACAATTCGGCACCTTTACAATAAAGTCCCACACCTGCTCTATTATTATTTATTTAATTTTTATTTTAATTGTTTCAGGACATTTATGCTATAGTTAAAAAGTATTCAAGAGTTTTTTGTATAAGCACGGTTATTACAAGGACATAACACCTAAAAGCCTTTCTTTCCTTTGCTGTCTAGCTGAATGCAATTTATTTTCCTTTATATCAGACAGGAGAGGCTGATTGACTAGCAATACAGAAAACAGTCCAGTGAATATTACTGTATCGCATCTCCAGTTTAGAGAACCACCAAAATATTTTCATATTTTTGTTTGCCCAAATTAGCAACTTTATTCATAAGTATCACATCTATTAGCCAGAGGCAGCGGGTTTAGTTGTTCTTTAATTAAGTAAATTGTAATTAGAAAACAAAGACTAGTTTGATTTCCATTCCAATAACAAACTTGCATATGTAACACACAGTATAGATAGGGTTAAATGACTGAAACAGCTGCTATTGTGATATAAAGTGTGATATAGCTATGATTGTACTTAGCAAATATTTGATAGATAGAGAAATACAGAAATTAAGTTATTTCTCCCAGAAAAGCATTTAATTACACATGTTTTACCATACACATGTTTATTTCCTTTATGTGTATTGGAGCACCACAAAAAAAAAAAAAAACAGAAACAAAGGGAAATTGGACAAAATTTCACACGAAACATCAAAAACGGGCAGGACAAAATTGTTGTCACTTTTCCAAAATTGTGGTTAAACAACCTTACTACAAGCATGTGATGCTCGTTCAATTTTTTTTTGTGGCAAGTAAAAGGTGTGGGCAATATGAAAGTCACACCTAAAACTGGTTAAAAAGGGGAGAAGTTGATTAAATCTTTCACTCGGTGTCTGAGTTTGCAACACTAAGCATGAAGAACAGAAAGAGTAGAGAACTCTCTAAAGGACTTGAGAGCCAAATTATTAAAAAATATTAATAATCTCAAGATTACAAGTCTATCTCCAGAGTTTTGATGTTCCTTCATCCATGTGTGCAACATAATCAACAAGTTAACAAACCCAGGGCACTGTAGCTAATCTCTGTGGATATGGAGAAAAATTGATGAAAGGTTGCAACGCAGGATAGTCTGGATTGTGAATAAGCAGCCCCAATCAAGATGCAAATAAACTCAAGCTGTCCTATAGGATTAGGCTTCATCGAACTATCTGTTGACATTTGAATGAAACTAAATGCAGTGGCAGTGTCTTGACTTTGCACAAGACATCATGAAATCTGAAGATTACCAAAGGATTTTGGGTCGCAATATAGTGCCCAGTATCAGAAAGCTGGGTTTGTATCCTAGGTCATGAATCTTCCAGCAGGACAATAACCACAAACATAATTCAAGAAGCCTCCAGAAATGGATGGAAACAAAGTGCTGGAGAGTTCTGAAGTGGCCATCAATGAATCCAGATCTAAATCCCATTGTGGAGAGATCTTAAAATTGCTGTTGGGAGAAGACACCCTTCAAATATCAGAGACCTGGAGCAGTTTGCAAAGGAAAAGAGGTCCAAAATTCCAGTTGAGAAGAGTAAGAAGCTTGCTGATGGTTATAGAAGCGATTCATTGCAGTTATTTATTCCAAAGGGTGTGCCACCAAATATTAAGTTGAGGGTGCCAATAATTTTGTCCATTTTGGTCCATTTTTGGAGTTTTGTTTGAAATTGTAGCCATTTTGCCTTTTTTTCCTAGTCTGCCCCAATACACTTACACACACACACAAAGGAAATAAACATGACAATAATTTTATATATATATATATATATATATATATATACACACAGTATATATGAGCGCTACCTCTGAACCTATCAACTTCAAAAGGTGTTAGCAATTTTTAAATAGGACCGATAAAACTGTTACATACTGTACATCTATCTTTTTTCTACAGCTTTCAAAACTATGGATAAATAAGATAAAGCACTGATCAAGGGAGCCGTTAGACTGTGAGCTTCTATGACCAGTGTATCCTCTCTCCTTTGTGTCAGCATTTGTTTTTTTACTTCTTTTCTTGTAATGCATGGCAGTATATGTTGGAGCTATTGGACTAGATATTTTTTTGGGAGGAGATATTTTTTCACACATCCTGTCACGTCTCTAAAAACCACATTAGGGCTCATGCGCACGTAATTGCAGAATATTTTGCAGCGATTTGACAGCACATGTGCGCGTCAAATCGCTGCAGAAACACTGCATAATGGATGCAGTTTTTCTGTACAGAAAAAGTCGATTTCATGCACTATGGCTGCTGCCCCCACCATAGACAGAGTGGGAGATGCATCCAAAGCGCACATAATAATTGACATGCTCATTTTATGAACGCACGGATTTGGGTCAAAACTTTAGCATCCAAATCACTGCGTTTATTAAAGCATCGTGCACATGGATTAGGCACAATCTTCAGAGATTGTGCAGGGAACACAGGACGTATGCATTTACACTGCAGTGCAATACACAGCGTAAATGCATGCAATTAAGCAACATGCGCATGAGCCCTAACACAACCTTTCTACCTCTTGCAATAGTTTTCTCTAGCGAACAATAGCGGGCAATTAAATGCACAGTAAGGCTACATTCACACGATTGTATGTGTGGTCCGATTATTGTCCATTGACAACACTTGGACTAATATTATTCAAAATGGCTGTTCAGATGTGCATTTATTTACACAGAACAAATGTTCGCGTGAAAAAAAATGGCAGCATACACCAATTATATGCAAGATGAGATCCTCCTATTTAAGACTATGGGTGTGTGCAAGAGAAATCAGGTCTCATATAGATCAACCATAAAACATCATCTGATCTTTAGGAATACGTTGCAATTCTTTAAAATAGGAAATTGTATTTGGTTTTGTACATTTTATTCAATGGTGATGTATGAAAACAGATGAAAATACAGATGACAATACAGATGAAAAATCATCCGTTTTTTTCGTGATAAGAATCTCAAAATATTTTTATGCGCTAAATTTAAATTTAAGTTGGATTTTTAATTTGCCATTTGAGTGTTAAATGTGGAATATTTATCCAATCCAATGTATCTGTTATTTATACATATGATTTTATATAAATATACAGTATATATATATATTTTTTTATATATATATATATATATATATATATATGTATATATATATATATATATATATATATATATATATATGACGCATATGTTGTGCATCCATTGAGTATTTGAATAACCAGAATGATGGGCGGAAATAGTCTGCTTTTTAAATTGCTTTTTTTTTGTTGTTTATTTTTCATTAATTTACTGTAAAAACTCTGAAAGAATGTCATGCTGCAGATTTGAAAAAAAAAATATTTTTAAAGTTCAAATCTGCAAGGAAAAAATACACAACGTGCGCATAAGATTACAGGAACCTCATTCACTTTGCAGACACTATAAAACTATTTTCTCTGTAGCAGAAAAAATGCACAGGAAAAAAAGCCACAAAAATGCAGTGATTAAACAAGCCTAAAAAGTTTTAGAATGCCAATATTAGATGAAAGTAATAACAGCTAGAATTCCTCTATTAACCATTTGATTATTTGAATGAAGGATGCGAAGACTTAACACTTGCCATTGATACGGATTAATACATAGGTTACTGTATCATATCTAATACTGATGCTCAGGCAGCCAGTCGTCGCTGCAGAGCAGTAAGCATAAAGCAAACACATCTCCCAAAAAGTTATTTGCTCACACAATACATATTTCATCCAAAAAACCCCACTGCTTCCAAAAGCTGAATTTAAACAATGTAAATCTTACCTTGGTGTTCAAAGCATAGCTACTGAGCGGGAGAGTGAGAGGAAGAAGAAAGGGAAAAATGCTATTTACACAAATAACAGTAACCCAGATACATCCAGCAGGATGGAAGAAATAGGTCCTCGCAGTGCAATCATGTCTCTCTAGATGTAGAAAAGTATTTTACCACCCTTTGCAACAAATCGGAATGAGCCCATGGACTCCGGTGTGCTGCAGCTGAGGAATTTCATGTCAAAGTCAACTTCTCAGGCAGTCTCCAGGGATCTGCGCTCTGCACATTCTCATGAAGGGTGTGAAAATCAGATTTTCTAAAATGGATCAGTAATTCTCAATGAAGGGGACAAGGATCGATAAATCATTGCTAAGTAGATTGTGAAGGAAAAAATTATTCTTGCGGTGACAGCGCATTAGGGCATTGCAAACAATCTCAATAAACTAAAGACATCCCATTTCTTGCAGAGATTTTTCAAATGTGTTTTTCTTTTAATAATCTATGGTCATGCCCTGGCTTTTGGCTCAGTACGTTCTATGGATGCCACTGAATTATTCGTAATATGTATCATATGAATACTGACATACATTAAACATAGCTGAAATTCGTCTTTGACATACAGGGTTAAACTGGAAGAGGTAATAAAAATGTAAACGCAAAACTTTGGGATATAAAATCCAAAGTGGGGATGCAAGAAGTCTTTTGTAGGAGGGGATGCCTTCTTATCTTTCTAGCAGCAAGGCACCAGAACATTGTATGTTGAACTTGTAGGACCACTTTACTTCAAAGCTGTTTTAGTAACCTTACCGATATCAAGGACTTGTCTTTTGAGCAATTGCCTATTTTTTCTGGGGGGGGGGGTTGGTCTTAGATTACAAAATACCTTATAGTTATTTTGCACATGATGAACTTATGTCTACACTGTATGCAGAATTATTAGGCAAATGAGTATTTTGATCACATGATACTTTTTATACATGTTGTCCTACTCCAAGCTGTATAGGCTTGAGAGCCAACTACCAATTAAGTAAATCAGGTGATGTGCATCTCTGTAATGAGGAGGGGTGTGCTGTAATGACATCAACACCCTATATAAGGTGTGCTTAATTATTAGGCAACTTCCTTTCCTTTGGCAAAATGGGTCAGAAGAGAGATTTGACAGGTTCTGAAAAGTCTAAAATTGTGAGATGTCTTCCAAATGGATGCAGCAGTCTTGAAATTGACAAACCTTTGAACCATGCTTAGCGAACAATCAAGCATTTCATGGCAAATAGCCAACAGGGTCGCAAGAAGTATGTTGGGCAAAAAAGGTGCAAAATAACTGCTCATGAATTGAGGAAAATCAAGCGTGAAGCTGCCAAGATGCCATTTGCCACCAGTTTGGCCATATTTCAGAGCTGCAAAGTTACTGGAGTATCAAAAAACACAAGGTGTGCCATACTCAGGGACATGGCCAAGGTAAGGAAGGCTGAAAAACGACCACCTTTGAACAAGAAACATAAGATAAAATGTCAAGACTGGGCCAAGAAATATCTTAAGACTGATTTTTTAAAGGTTTTATGGACTGATGAAATGAGAGTGACTCTTGATGAGCCAGATGGATGAGCCAGAGGCTGGATCAGTAAAGGGCAGAGAGCTCCACTCCGACTCAGACACCAGCAAGGTGGAGGGGAGGTGAGGTACTGGTATGGGCTGGTATCATCAAAGATAAACTTGTGGGACCTTTTCAGGTTGAAGATGGAGTGAAGCTCAACTCCCAGACCTACTGCCAGTTTCTGGAAGACAACTTCTTCAAGCAGTGGTACAGGAAGGAGTCGGTATCATTAAAAAAAACATGACTTTCATGCAGGACAATGCTCCATCACATGCATCCAACTACACCACAGCGTGGCTGGCCAGTAAAGGTCTAAAAGATGAAAAAATTATAACATGGCCCCCTTGTTCACCTGATCTGAACCCCATAGAGAACCTATGGTCCCTCATAAAATGTGAAATCTACAAGGAGGGAAAACCGTACACCTCTCGGAACAGTGTCTGGGAGGCTGTGGTGGCTGCTGCATGCAATGTTGATTGTAAGCAGATCAAGCAACTGACAGAATCTATGGATGCTAGGCTGTTGAGTGTCATCATAAAGAAAGGTGGCTATATTGGTCACTAATTTTTTGGGGTTTTGTTTTTGCATGTCAGAAATGTTTAGTTCTAAATTTTGTGCAGTTATATTGGTTCACCTGGTGAAAATAAACAAGTGAGATGGGCATATATTTGGTTTTTATTAAGTTGCCTAATAATTCTGCACAGTAATAGTTAGTTACCTGCAAAAACAGATATCGTCCTAAGATAGCCAAATCTAAAAAAAAAAAACACTCCAACTTCCAAAATATTAAGCTTTGACATTTATGAGTCTTTTGGGTTGATTGAAAACATAGTTGTTGATCAATAATAAAAAAAACCCTCTAAAATACAAATTGCCTAATAATTCTGCACACAGTGTATAATTTTGTAATATATTGGATTATCCATATAATTTAAAGCACTATTCTCGGTCCTCTCACTTTCTACATCAAGAGAGGAGACGCTCTACTGACATTATATCTGTAGGCACCTTACCAAGTCTATAGCATGGCTGGCACACATACTTCACCTGTCCCAAAAATTAGATTAGGATCCTGTTGGGCTTGTGCGATACCTGCCATTACATGGCAAAATAATAGAGATCATTGGTTTGCACTGGGGTATGATAGGAGGTGCTATTATCCAAATACATTGCAAAGATGGCTCAACTCCCCATGGAAAAAGGAGAATGTTGGCACATGACATCTCTTTCACACAGATTTGTTCAGTAACCCGCCTGAGAAACACTTAATAATGCTAAAATGAATTAAGAAATGCACAGCAATGTCAAAACGACTAGCTGTGCATATGTTCAGTCTTTTTGAGCTTCTTTTACTTGTTTCAGGCTTTGAAAGGCTTGAAGGGACTAAACAAAGTGAACTGAAGTTTCTTCAGGTGGCTTCGGTTTTGGAAAAACAACCAAAAAGATGACAAAGAAGAGCCTTCATAAAAAACACTGCCATCTAAAAAAAAGTATTATGCACATACGGTTAGAGGGGCTGGATGGCCCTTTTAAATATGGTGGGGGAGCATAGATGCAATACATTTACAATGGTTTGGGTCCAGGAAATTGTGCTTTACATATGAAAAAACATAATGTGGATCATAGTATGGAGTGATTGACAATTCAGCTTTCAGGTCACACCACGCTGTGTCAGGAGATCCCTGCATAGACATAGACACAGCACATTTGTGATTTTGTGTGTAATTTTATGAAGATTCTTACAGTCTGTGATAGCATTGTAGTATAATTGCCTGTCATGTTTTGTGCAACTGACTAACATTGAATACAAAATAAATCCCTCATCAAGAAATAAAGTAACCACTGGACGTAGATAGAGGGCACCTGCCCTTTCTGGAATGTGACTGGCTGCGGCATTCACATGCCTGTCCAGACTTCAAAAAGGAAGCATTGACACTGGAAAGGGGTTGGAAGTAAGAATAATTTGTTTTAATATTTTAAAGCATTCTAAATGTGTTAAAAAATCAGGGGTGAACAGTAACAACTTGTTTAACCCCTTAACAACCTCCTTTTAATGGCGGTCGTTGAGGAGCCTTATTCCTCAGTGCCGCTATTTGACGATGCTGAGTAATAAGTATATACCGGGGCCCCGCTCATGGAAATCCCGCTGGTGTCAGCTGTACATGACAATTGGAACCCACGGCATCGGTCCTGATTGGTTTTGAAACTCATCAGACTGATTAACCCCTTAAATACCATTGTTAATCACAACAGCGGTATTTAAGTGGTTAAATAGGTGTTAAAAAATTTTAAAGCACCCCTAAGGCAGGATTGGCTCTCTACGATGATAATCGCGGGTGCCAATCATTGCCATAGTACCGTACAGTCAGCTGATGACCCCACACTATAATGGCCTGTAAAATCCAGCTATAAGCTAGGTCTTACAGGCTGTCAGTGAGTCACTAATACTGATCTCATGTGCAGCTGTACACTAGCCAGCAGTTCATGAAATCAGTTATCAAAGTGAAAAAAAAAATCATGTCCCACAATGGGATTAAGTGAAAAAATAAAAAAGTTACATAAAATGTGTAAAAAAAAGTAAAAAAAAGCACACACAATTAAAGAAAACCCATTTCACCTCTAAAATAACAGCTTTTATGTTCAAACACAATTAAACAAGGAAACATACTCATAATTGATATCGCTGCTTCTGGAACGACCCGCCCCTGGAAAAGTTGTCACTGATGATGCTTCATTTAAGGGTGGGGACATAGGCTGCGGCAATGGCAACAGTCTTTGCCCCTGATAATGACTTGTTTGACTATTCCGGCATCTGTGGGCATTCTCAAACAAAGCGTCATCATACAGGAAGAAGTAAAAAAAAATAAAGCAGGTTCATAAAGTAGTGAGTGAAAAATAGGGAATTTTTAACAAAAGTGTTTTATAAAAAGAGATTACATTATGACATTAAAAAGAGATTTAGGATTAAATTTGTTTGTTTTGTTTTTTTTTAAACCACCCCTTTAAGTAGAAAATATGAGTCTATGGGATGTCATTTAAACAGCTACTAAATGACTAAATAAAATTATTCAAGTAATGCAGCCCCACCCCAAATCTATAATCAATTTATATTATTAAATATCTTTTTTTTCTAGTACATAACATCAAAATTTGAATAGTTTGGTTAGTTTGATTTAAATAAAATATGCTTTTGGATCTGAATATGGCAGTTCAATACTTATTGTAGCTCCACTTAGTATTAGGCTATGTGCGCACGTTGCATTTTTTCATGCGTTTCCGCAGCGTTTTGAACAGCAGCGTTGTAATGCAAAAATGCATGCGTTTTGTTCCAAGCAAAGTCTATGGGAAATAGGCATATTTTGTGCGCACTATGTGTCCAAAAACTCTGCATTTTTGTGACAAAATTTTGTCAAAATCTCTGCGTTTGAAAAAGCAACATGTCAATTGTTTTGAGCGTTTTGGCAGCGTTTTGCCAACATTGAAGTCAATGAGAATTATCAAAACGCATCCTAAATTCAAATCATTTCGTTTTAGTTGCATTTTTAATGCGATCTTCATGTATATTTGTCAACAAAAATGCATCCGTTTTTGGCTGGTAGTGAGCTCAACGGCTTCCCTGATTACATCACATCTTCATATAACGTAGAGTTCCATTTTGCAAAGACATTTTCTAAAGAGATTCTACCTAGTCAACAGAAAGTAATGAATGATAGGTAGAATGAAATGACATCAGTAGATGTCTATTTTTTTATTTTTTTTTTCAATTCTGGAAGCTTTATTTTATCATGACAATGTATTGGAAACGCAACTACCAAAAAGCAAGTTAAACGCATGTGAAAAGCAATCAAAACACACCAAAAACGCAATGAACACTTACTCAAAACGCATGCGTTTTTCCAACGTTTTTGTGGTCAAAACCAAATTTGACATTGGCAAATTCTGCCAGAGGATGCGTTTATTTCTGCAAGGTACAGAACGCAAAGTGCGCACATAGCCTTATTTTCATAGTATATAAGAGGATCCAGGTGATATGACCAAACTACTAAGCATGTGTGACCACTAAGGCGGGCTTTGCACACTACGACATCGCAGGTGCGATGTCGGTGGGGTCAAATTGAAAGTGACGCACATCCGGCATCGCATGCGACATCGTAGTGTGTAAAGCCTAGATGATACGATTAACGAGCACAAAATCGTCGTAATCGTATCATCGGTGCAGCGTCGGCGTAATCCATAATTACGCTGACGCGACGGTCCGATGTTGTTCCTCGCTCCTGCGGCAGCACACATCACTGTGTGTGAAGTCGCAGGAGCGAGGAACATCTCCTACCGGCGTCACCGCGGCTTCCGCAGGATATGCGGAAGGAAGGAGGTGGGCGGGATGTTTACATCCTGCTCATCTCCGCCCCTCCGCCGCTATTGGCCGCCTGCCGTGTGACATCGCTATGACGCCGCACGACCCGCCCCCTTAGGAAGGAGGCGGGTCGCCGGCCAAAGCGACGGTCGCAGGGCAGGTGAGTGCATGTGAAGCTGGCGTAGCGATAGTGTTCGCTACGCCAGCTATCAGACAATATCGTACCTGCGACGGGGGCAGGGACTATCGCGTGTGACATCGCAGCATCGGCTTGCGATGTCGCAACGTGCAAAGCCGCCCTAACACTGGATCATTAGATGGGCATTCTGGGAATAAATAGGTAGAACACTAGGTGGCATCATAACAAGCACAGACAAGCAATATCTACACACAGGAGCATTGGTTGAAATTATTCCAATTTATAAATTGCTACCTCCTTAACACTAAACATATGCAACTTCTACACTATATTATGTGATGAAGCAAAATCTCAGACTTTATACAGATCCCATGGTTTTTTTAAAGCCTATACTAGTGAGTTTTTCTAGAATATCTATTTTTTACTTGACTTTTTGTGAACCTATCAAATGCCAACATATTTCTGTTAGCAGGGAAGAAGTGTTAAAACTCTACCTAGCCGCTACATAGAAAAGTGTGTAATTTCTTTATTCTTGATTTTTTTTTAGAGCTTGAGTATCTATGGACATCTCATTTTTACCTGCAGAACCTCTCTCATACTTCACCTATTATGCTGAATCTGTCCCCTTCTATTATCAGTTACTCATATAAGTCAATATATGATTGATTAAGAATGTTCACATCTACAAATAAAATCAGATATAAACAGTTTGACTATATATATATATATATATATATATATATATATATATATATAATTGCCTTATTCTGTCTGTCTGTCTGTCTGTCTGTCTGTCTGTCATGCTCCGAAATTGTGTCCTTACGGTGACACAAAGCTGATTGGCCGCTGGGCTCGCCATGGCCCCGCCCCCCCACACGGATTGGCCTCTCTCCCCGGCTCTCTGCAGGCCCCGCCCCCCTCACGCAATGCACGCTCGCTCTGGCCCAACTGACACGGAGCCGCGACTCCCAGGTGAGTACACACACACACATCAGATCACACTCACTCTCACACTCACTCTCACACTCACCTCCCACATCACAACATGCTGGGATATCACTTGCTTCTACACCGGCTCCGTCAGGATCCCGGCAGCGCCAGACATAACCTTGCGATGCTGGGATCTTGACGGAGGCCGTGAAAGCTGGTAACCATTATAAACATCGGGTAACTAAGGTCCCTTAGTTACCCGATGTGTATCATAGTTACCAGTGTACACCGGCTCACACTCACTCTCACACACACATCACACACACATCACATCGCATCCACACATCAAGGTCCTGCAGCGGCGGAAAATACAGACACATAACAGCACACACACATAACAGCACACACATACACACACAAATCAGATCACACTCACACACACCTCACACATCACATCGCATCCACATACTCACAACATCCTGGGATATCGCTTGCTTCTCGGCGGCGGTACTGTGCTGTTAGCTTCCAGGACCTGCGGGAGGATCACATGGCCAGAAGCATGTGATACCTCCGGATGTTGTGAGTATAAGCGCGTATGTGCGATATCGTCAGTGTCTGTGTGTGTGAGTGGATGCGATCGGGTGTGTGTGAGTGGATGCGATCGGGTGTGTGTGAGTGGATGCGATCGGGTGTGTGTGAGTGGATGCGATCGGGTGTGTGAGTGTCGGCAGAGGAGCACGGCGTGCTGGAGGAGGCTGGGAGCAGAGAGGCTGATCATGGGGAAGGCTGGGAGGAGAGAGGCTGATGCTGGGGGAGGCTGGGAGGGGGAGGCTGGGACGAGGGAGGCTGATGCTGGTGGAGGCTGATGCTTGGGGAGGCTGATGCTGGGGGAGGCTGGAAGGAGAGAGGCTAATGCTGGTGGAGGCTAATGCTGGTGGAGGCTGATGCTTGGGGAGGCTGATGCTGGGGGAGACTGGGAGGGGAAGGCTGATGCTGAGGGAGGCTGGGAGGAAGGAGGCTGGGAGGAGAGAGGATGATCCTGGGGAAGGCTGGGAACGGGAGGCTGATGCTGAGGGAGGCTGGAAGGAGAGAGGCTGATGCTGGGGGAGGCTGGAAGGAGAGAGGCTGATGCTGGTGGAGGCTGATGCTTGGGGAGGCTGATGCTGGGGGAGACTGGGAGCGGAAGGCTGATGCTGAGGGAGGCTGGGAGGGGGAGGCTGGGAGGAAGGAGGCTGGGAGGAGAGAGGCTGATCCTGGGGAAGGCTGGGAAGGGGAGGCTGATGCTGGGGGAGGCTGGAAGGAGAGAGGCTGATGCATGGGGAGGCTGATGCTGGGGGAGACTGGGAGCGGAAGGCTGATGCTGAGGGAGGCTGGGAGGGGGAGGCTGGGAGGAAGGAGGCTGGGAGGAGAGAGGCTGATCCTGGGGAAGGCTGGGAAGGGGAGGCTGATGCTGAGGGAAGCTGGAAGGAGAGAGGCTGATGCTGGGGGAGGCTGGAAGGAGAGAGGCTGAGGCTGGGAGGAGAGAGACTGATGCTGGGGAAGGCTGATGCTGAGGGAGGCTGGGAGGGGAAAGCTGATGCTGGGGAAGGCTGGGAGGACGGAGGCTGGGAGGAGAGAGGCTGATCCTGGGGAAGGCTGGGAGAGGGAGGCTGATGCTGGAGGAGGCTGGAAGGAGAGAGGCTGATGCTGGCGGAGGCTGATGCTGGGGGAGGCTGGAAGGAGAGAGGCTGATGCTGCTGGAGGCTGATGCTTGGGGAGGCTGGGAGAGGGAGGCTGATGCTGAGGGAGGCTGGGAGGAGGGAGGCTGGGAGAGGTAGGCTGAGAGAAGAGAGGCTGATGCACACACACACACACACACACACACACACGCGCGCGCACTGCACAACACACCACACACACACACACACACTGGGAACCACAAACAACTGCCCTACACAGACACCCACACATACAGACAACGCTGCACACACACAACACCCAACACACAAACACCGCGGCACACACAAATATACGCACATACCGCACAACACACACATTGCACAAAACATACCTCCCCCCAAAACACACCACACACACACAAACCGCGCAACACACACACACAACGCTACAGACACACAGCGCTCCACAAACAACGCAACACACACAACACACATACAACACCGCTCTCACCCCCCGCCACACCCAGACAACACCCAGAACATGTACAGCGCCTACACAAACACTTGGTAACTACACACAACAACATCTCTATATATATATATATATATAACAAAAATCATACATGAACTACACAATACGTAAATTCTAGAATACCCGATGCGTAGAATCGGGCCACCTTCTAGTATATATATAAAGGTGTAGTCTAATTGTGGTTTGTTTCTTTCATGACATTTGAAAAGACTTCAATTCTATGGATAACTATTGGTGCTAAAGCGAATCTGTCACCTCAAATCACAACACAATTTAAACTAATTAAGCAGTTATAAAGAGGACTTGGCCCCAATAAGGGTCCATTCATAGAGCACATATGTCACTGATACAGTTACTTTGAAAACTTGTTTTTCTCTATGCAGATGATGGGATGGCCAAGGGCCTAATGCATCATTACACCCCATCACTTTGCATTATAAGCAGTTCCCCTGTTTCTAATTGACAGTGCTCAGCATGTACCTACTAAATTTGAAGGAGTCAGTGGTATGTACACAGTAGGAGGGCAGGACCTCTTTCATCAATGTGTAGGGGAGTGCAACCTCCTACTGGGATCTTGCTTTACTGTGATTTTAAGACTTCGTTGTACTGTGGCTTTAAGAGACTGGCTCTCTGCAGAGCACAATGGAATGGGCCACATCTCTCCTGCTGCTGTGTGTTTGTTTGGTCTGCCCAGAGGAAAAGTGCAGGAAGAAGAAGCAGGAAGTGGCACAGAGAGCCTAGAGCCTTCCCGGGACGTACATAGGGACACACACATGAGAATTGGCATCCGGCCTGCTAAAAGATGCGACCTGGATGAGACCAGCTGTCTGGCGAATTGTGGGAAGAAAAGTTCTGTATCGCCCTCCCAGAGTGAAGTGCGCACCACTATACCATCAAGCCTCAGAGCGGACCTCCCTTGCGGACAGTGCCATGAGTGTAAGCCTGGGCGTAGTTGTTAGGGAACCAAATTAGGCCTTCATAGTCAGAGGGCGGTATCCACACGGTCCCTTTAGGAAAGATCAGTTAGGATAGAGGACAGAGAAAGATTGTTTAACATTGGATATATGCAAATTGCTGTACTGCTGTTAAAACCATAGTGTATGCTGTGCTAGTTGAGGTGACCTGGGCAGTCACTTCAGCTACAGAGTATACTTTTGCACTGGGGATTGTGTTCCCGCCTTCACTCCTCCCCCCTCCCCACCCCCGCTGCTCGGCAGCTTACGTTTCTTATTCTCAGTAAATAAACATTCTCCCTGGTTTATCTGTCAATCCATCTGATCCTGTAAATTGCTCCTTGGTTCATTGCTTCAAATGCTTCTGATCCTGTAAATTGCTCCCTGGTTCATTGCTTCAAATGCTTCCTGTCCACGGCCACTGCTCGCTACACTGATCAATCTGGAAGTCTAGTGAGCGGCTTCAGAGAGATGGTAAGGATCAGCTACATGCTCCTCATCACTGCAGACATTGACCTATTCTGTGATTCAGTGAAGACAGGAGGAGCACATAACTTATCCTCCCCACACTCTCCTCCTCTCTGGAGTCATTACCCTTCCAGATATATCAGTGTAGTGAATGATGGACGCTAACAGGAGGCAATAATAAGTCAGTTTGTAAGCATCAGGAGAACCACTCATAATGTAACTTAAGGGAGCGTAATGGTCCAGTGAGCACTTGACCACGCCAAAGGTTCACCATTGCCCCATCATTTGTATATGAAATAAAACAAAGATTAAATGTCACTATAACAATAAAATATCTACTGCAATTATCACTATATGGGGTAAAGCTGGGTTCACACGTAGTGACAGTGACAACGACGTTGCTGTTACGTCACCATTTTCTGTGACGCAACAGCGACCTTGTAAGTCGCTGTTATGATCGCTGCTTAGCTGTCAAACACAACAGACGCAGCAGCGATCATAATGACACGCGTCGCTGTGCTACATGTGCAGAGAGCAGGGAGCCGCGCACATTGCTTAGCACTGGCTCCCTGCACTCCTAGCTACAGTACACATCGGGTTAATTACCCAATGTGTACTGCAGCTACATGTGCACAGAGCAGGAGCTGGCACTAGCAGCAAGAGCAGTGGACGCTGGTAACGAAGGTAAATATCGGGTAACCAGGGAAAGGTCTTCCCTTGGTTACCCGATGTTTACCCTGGTCACAGCTTACCGCAGCTGCCAGATGCCGGCTCCTGCTCCCTGCTCGCTTCATTTCGTCGCTCTCTCACTGTAACACACAGCGATGTGTGCTTCACAGCGGGAGAGCGACGACCAAAAAATGAAGCTGAACATTCAGCAACGACCGGCGACCTCACAGCAGGGGCCAGGTCGTTGCTGGATGTCACACACAGCGACAGCGACGGGACGTCGCTGCAACGTCACAGAAAATGGTGATATAGCAGCGACATCGTTGTCGTCGTCGCTGTGTGTGACACCACCCTAAGTCACCTATATAACAGTTTAGTTAAGTGTAATTTGTGTTTTGGCGATGAAAGACTTCCCTTTAACCCCAGTAGTTATGGAAAAAGGATAAAGTTTTTCACTTTTATGTCAACACAGATAAATGAGGCTATATGCAAAAGAAAAATCCGTCATTTTAGTTTTCAACTGTTAGTCTCTGTTAGTCTACAAAATAATGTTTGTGAAAAATATAAAATATGTATTTTTTATTAAAAAAAAATTGTTATTAAATAAAGTGTATTTACAATAATTTCTATAATTCTGTTATTTTTAAAAACATATTTTTTTTTATTTTCTTAATTACATAATAATTTTTTTAGAACCAAAAAGGAGTTTTTGATGTTCATTTTTATTTCTGTTTAGCCAATAATGTGCAGCTATGTTCCTGTGCTATTGGAAACCTTAATCTCTTTGAGACAGATATAAATATAAGCCCAAATTTGAAAAGGGATGAAAGTATACAATTATTATATGTCTTTTATTATTTACAATGCTTCCAAATAGTCATAGTAAAAATTTATATCAATTATTTGTCTAAAGAACATTTGAGATTATAATGTATAAAGCAATAGGAAATATTGAGGTAAACATTTCTTAGGAGCATGGTGTTTAATATATGGTAAAAAGTGCTGAAGGATGAAAAGCTTCCAAGTAAAACAAGCAGCGTCTTCCAAATGTAAATGACTTCTAAACAGAAATTACCTTTATGTGCACATTTCCTGTGCTGCGGTGAAACTGACGAGGAGCGTCAGACAGAATGAAACACATTGCACATGTTGCAGCTGAAATGAAACACTGAGAATGTTTTAAATGTTTTCAACACATCAGCATGGAGCATCGACCTAGTTGGAATCACTTAGATCTAAAATAAATGCACAGATTGTTTTCACAGCGTGTTTCTCTTCCCCAAACCGCAACAGGCATGCTTGTGTCTGCTTCTAGGAAAGGATTTCAGCCCCCTGCCTTGGTCTTCTGTGGCCCATGACCTGATCAATACCAGGGGTGACGAGGCAAAGGAAGCCAAGAGAAGAGTATGAAGATGAGGAGAGTGACAGAATTAGCTTACACAATTTGTACTCTGTCTCTCTCACCTTGACTATATCTGGACTTAAAATGCAGAATTTAGCGAAACACTCTGACAACTTAGAGCTATATAGTGTAAAATATGATGATTGCTACCTATGCATCTTGACTTGCAAAAGCAGATCTGCCACCGGCTTTGACAATACAAGCATTGCATACACTATTAAACAAATCTTTTAGATATGATAAGTATGCAGCTTTTATTTGAAAATACACTACCACAGAGGGGACACCTCCTGCAACTCACCTAAGTCTGTACCCTAAGCTCCCTGACATTCCTATACGGGTCCTTCCCCCATCGTCATCACATGCCTATGCCCTTGCTTGCCCTGAACTCACCCTGGCTAGTGAGAAGGCCAGCAAGTACACTAGTCACACCCCTACAATAATACAACACAAGGTAAGTGAGACAGAGGTAAAAATACACAAAAAGGAAAACACTCCAAGTGTCTTCAATGCAGCAAAACAGCACGGCTGTAATAGTCATGACTCCTGAGTTTCTTCCAGAGACTAGCTCCTTCTAAAGTGGTTAGCTTAAGAATGAGATCCTATAAGCGGCATCAGATGATAAGACACGTGAATTTTTGAAGTGAAGGATAGTGGTCACAAAAGAGCTGCACTTGAGATTAAGGCTGCACAGAACAGCCAGAGAGAAGAGTCTTTATTTAAAATAAATTAGATACATTTAAATACCAGTTGTAGACCTGCAAACAATAACGTGTTGTGACCTTCTGGTCCCAGACTCGCCAGAAGTCTCCTCAGGACATAGTCAGACTCATGACATCAAAAAGATACAGCTGTCTGTCAGGCTGGGTAGGTGGGTGGAGACTGAATGCATTTAGAGATATGAAATGCTTCATTCCATAGATGAATCAGGATTATACATGGGAGTCTAAGGAGAAAAATCTCTCCTTGTAGGGTGTGTTGCTAAGATGATGTAAGGAAACATATAGGCCATGCAAAGCTTCTCTTGGAAACTAAATATGCAAATAGCTTCTTCAGAGAGGAAGAGAACTTGAACTCTAACACCACCGATTTGATGTAGAAATTTAAAGGACTTTCTGGTCTGCCCTCCTACCCTACGTCATGTGGCAAAGCTTGTGAAAAGATCAATATTGACTTTTAATATTCAATGGTTGGAGATGGTGTACAAGTTCTCTTGCCCTGCATATTTAATTTCCCAGAAATGTTCTTTCTTAGATCCTGCTTTGCACAGAGGGGAAAACACACAGAAACAAGTATCTTCAAATGGAGAATCTAAACTGACTTCTTATCCTAAACCATATTAATACATCAATATTGACTTTTAGGATTGCAACTTACAACAGGTGGCACTAGAAAGTCTATGGGGACCCTAACTTTAATGCAATAAAATTGTGTTTGTAAGAGCTAGGGGGCTGCAAAAGGAAGCAGACTTTATGAATATTCATTGCTTCCCCTGCCCACCCTCTGTGACAGTGTCTGT
Organism: Anomaloglossus baeobatrachus; assembly: GCF_048569485.1. Taxonomy (NCBI): domain Eukaryota; kingdom Metazoa; phylum Chordata; class Amphibia; order Anura; family Aromobatidae; genus Anomaloglossus; species Anomaloglossus baeobatrachus. Next base: position 397,219,923 of record NC_134358.1, read on the forward strand.
GATTGGTTTGCACTCATACTGTGCCCCCACACTCTATGGCGGCGTTTGTGATTGGTTACCCTCACACTAGCTGTTTTAGTCCCCAAAGTGGTGTAAAAATAAATAAATAATTGGAAAAAAAGGTGTGCGGCCCCCTGTATTTTGATACCCAGCACAGATAAAGCAGGCAGCTGGAGGCTGCTGTGTATGAAAATACAAGAGACCCTAAGAATATTTTTTTATTATTAATGTTTAAATAAATAATTTTAAAAAAGGCATCCCCCCCACAATTTTGATACCCATCCAAAAAAAGCAGACAGCAGGCTGCAGATTTGGTGCAGTAAGTTTCAGAATTCTAATTGACTTTGCTGACATAATTTTTACATGCAGTTTTGTGACAAAACTATATAAAAAAAACACATCAAAAATGTGTCAAAAAGCGCATAGCATTTTTGGTGTTTTTTATGCCAAGAGATGCAGATTTGGTGCAGAAATTTCTGCAAGCAAATAGCAAACATAGCAGAGAAATGCCACAAAACGGCGTAAAAGACGCATCATGTTTTTGGCATGTTTTTCTGCCAGAAGATGCAGAATTGGTGCAGAAATTTCTACAGCCAAATATTCAACGTGTGCATATAGCCTGAGCTGGTAATTCGGCACTGATTTCAATGAGTTCACCTGAGGTGAGATCATTGAGTTCACCTCCAGTGAGTTCATTCAGTTCACCTCAGCTGAGTTCGCCTGAGGTCACAGCTAGGGTACTGTGGAAACCAACAGGTGTGACCTCAGGTGAACTCACTGACGTCATCACTGTCACAGCTGCAGCTCTGTAAGTGTGTCCCGAAGATCGGTCATGTTTTCTAATGTGATCGTGTACTATGACCTCAGGATGTCAGGATGTATCAAAGCTAGAATCATCATGGAATGTCATGTCTGTTGACCTGCAGGAGTGTTTGGAGAGTTTATGAATTGGAGAAAGAAGGTGTTTTTTTGTTATTTTTTTAAGTAAAGGATTTTTGTCTGTGTTTTGTATTTACATCTGTCTACTTACACGACTAGTAACAGGGGGGTCTCATAGATCAGGGCTTCATCGAAGCTGTGATTTTTTGATAAATCACAGCTGTCATTAACCGCTTATATTACCCTGATTGCCAATGCACCAGGGCAATTGGGATGAGCCGAGTAAAGCCCCAGGATTGGTGCATTTAATAGTTGCTCCAATTCTGGGGCAACATCAGGCTGCTATTTTTAGGCTGGGAAGGGTCCAATAACCATGGGCTTCCACAGCCTGAGAATACCAGCTACCTGTTGTCTCCTTTATCATGGCTGGGTATCAAAATTGAGGGAACCGAACACCATTTTTTTTCACATTATTTATTTAAATAATTTTAAAAAGCCACACTTGGTCCCTCTTATTTTGATACACAGCCAAGATAACCACACAGCTGGAGGCCGCAGCTTGTTGCTTTATCTGTGCTGGTTATTATAACATGGAGGGACCCTGCATCAATTTTTTATTTATTTTTACACCAAAATACATACATAAACAGCGTCTCTGATTGAAAGCAGTCAGACACACTGTCAATCAGGGTGGGGGTGCATCTGACTGCAACCAATCACAGATGCGGGGACTGCTGGTGGGTTTAGGAAGCAGTGAATATGTATGAAGCATAATGAGCGGCCTCGAAAATAGTGTGAGTAGCCCGGAGCAGTGTACAGCCATGCAAGAGGCTCGGTAAGTATAACACAGCTGCTTTCCCCTTTTTTTGTTTATTTTTCCTTTATTTTTTTTTTAATCACCGGAGTTGCCAAACGCAGATCATTACATGGAGTTCCCTGAGAGCTCCGGGCCTAGAGTCGGTGCTCGGGTACTTTTGAACCCGCTCGGATCCAGACTTTTTTTTCACTCCGGGTCTGCCCATCACTGGTTCAAATCAAGGAGCAGCCATGAAGAAGATTTCCCAAGAAAATAGAAACAGCATCACCCAGCTCATCGATAGCCATCTCCGAGCCAAGAAAATTGCCAAACTGCATCATGTGAGTGGATTGACAGTTGGTAGAATACAAAATTAAGTCTGTTCATCCATTCAAAAGCCAAGAGGTAGACGTCCAGACAAAACATTGAAGTCATCAAGTCTACTCATCATAAGGTCTATCACTTCTGAGTGACAAACCCAGAAAGTGGCTCACTTGTTTCATAATAGTGAGGTCATAGATGTCCATGCAAGCACTGTGTACCACATGTTACACAAGTCTGGAATAGTGGACCAAAATATGTGAAGTCTCCACTATTACTGTTATATGAAGCATTGGTTTGAGTTTGCAAAAACATACAAAAAGTGAACGGTTGAAGATTGGAAATGGGTAACTTGAAGCAAGAAAAAAAAAAAATCAAGAAACTAGGCTCTGATGGGTGCATATGGGTCTGAAAGAAACAAGGGAAAAAGCAGCTAACAGATTGAGAAATTGAAGATACTGTCAATTTCGGTGGAGGAAGCCTGATGATAGGAGGTTGTTTCATAGCTAAAGGTGCTGGATACTTGACCAGGATTGATGATGGTCTCAATGCTGACCTATGTGTGAGCATTCTACAAAATGAGTTAATACATACACTCGATTACTATGCGTATAAAAAGAACTACTTATTGTTCCAGCAGGACGACAGTCAAGATCGGAGAATAAATAGTTACATTACAATGAAATAGAGGTGCTGGATTGGACAGTCTCCAGACCTCAACACAATAGAACACTTGTGGGTAGAGTTGAAGAAAAAGCTGTATACATAACCAATTGAGTCAACCAGTATGCACCAACATTGGGAATGTGTAGAAGAGACCTGGGATCAGATTTCAGGTAAGACATGCTTGAATCTAATAGAGAGCATGCCCAGAAGGATTCAGGCAGTGTTAAAAGCCAAAAGTGTATTTACAAAATGCTAACAAAATAATTGAAAAAATAATAATTTGATTTTTAGGAGCAAAACAGTAACAATGCAGTGACGTAACAAGAATCTGCATAAATAATCATATGCTAAATAGTTGCAAGTCAAATTTGTGTATGAGATAGCCAAGATGATTGTCTATAAAATGAAGGTAATATCACATTTGAAACTGTAGTAGATGGTGAGATATGGAGTCTGAAATTCAAAAGTTCAAAACATGGTTAGCCTTTTGCTGATCATCGTATATAAATATCACTAATGTAACTCGATTTGCGACAAAATTAAATTTCAACTTAAATTTACTATCAACTAAAATAAGACATTGATATTGAATTGTGATTCAACAGAAAAGACCCAAAAAAACTAATGAAAGTTATATTATTATAAAAATTATATTATTAATCTTACTTTTATGTTACGGGTTAACAATATTCAAAACATATTCTATAAAACTCTCAAAGTCTTGTCAAAATTTAGCAAATTGTTCTTATGTTCAGTGAGTCATTTACTTCAATCTTACTATTCAAAGGGGGTGTACTAATTTTGTCAGATAAATGTATATATACAGTATATACATACATGACATATATATATATATATATATCCAGACAAATCATTCTCTACTTTTCCACTGTACCAGCTATGGCTATAACCAATATTATACTAGGAGTTTTGTTTTGCAGGATTTAAAGAGTTTTTTGTGGAAGAATGGACCAAAATCACACCTGAGCAATGCATGCGACCTGTTTCTCTATACAGTTGACATCATCACCAACAAAGGCTTTTGTATGAAGTATTACATAAATTTCAGTAAGTGTGTTCAATGCTTTTTTCCTGTGTTACTTCTCATTGTTATACACAATTTAATTATCTCTGGTCTATTTTATTTGCAGGTGTGGATTGGATAGGTTGTTCTAGACATCTGGTGAGAATATCATGTCAATAGTACCTTTAAAGATATTCTTGCTTAGAAAATTCATGATGTTTTCAATTCTTATCTCACCACCTATACTGTATATACATATCGTTAAGTCGATAAATATTTGGACAGTGACAGGTTTTAGAATTTTAGCTTTTTACCAAAACATATTCAATATAAAGTGATATAAGCAATATGAGCTTTAATTTGACAGTATTCACATCCTAAATGGAGTAAGGAATTACAGCTCTTCAATGTTGATGCCTATTTTTCAAGGAATCAAAAGTAATTGGACATTTATCTGAAAAGCTCTTTAATTGGCAGACAGCGTCTGTGATTGGTTGGAATCACAGATGCTGTGTGCAAGTCTTTATCGTGGTATAAAATAAATGAATAAAACTATTGATGTAGAGTTCCCCCATCTATTCACACCAGCACAGATAAAGTCATGGCTACAGGCTGTAACCCCCAGTTGTGCGCTTATCTTGGCTGTTTATCAAAATGGGAGGAATCTCATGCAGCTTTTTTTTTAATTATTTAAATAAACAATTTAAAAAAGATAGCATTGGGTCCCCCCAAATTTTGATGTCCAGCCATGATAAAGCCTGACAGCTGTGGCCTGGTATTCTCAGGCCGGGTAGATTCATGCTTATTGAGCCTCCCCCAGCCTAAAAATACAGCTTGCAGCTGCCCAGGATTATTGTATCCATTAGATGCTACAATCCCAGCACTTTACTCGGCTCTTCCCAATTGCCCTGGTTCGGTGGCAATCAGGTTAATAAGGAGTTAATAGCAGATCACAGCTGCCACTAAGCCCTAGATTAATAATGGAAGGCATCTATAAGACACCCCTCATTACTAATCTGTAAGTGAAAGTAATTACAAACATCGAAAAAATCCTTTATTTTGAAATAGATTACAAAAAAACCTTCCTCTTTCACCCCTTTGTTAACCGCCAAAACACCCAGATCAGACCTAATCCACATGAGGTTCCATGAGAATGCCAGCTCTGCTACTTCTGAACAAACAGTGTGTGGTTATAACCATGTCCGCACACAATAACTTCAGGCAGAGAATGAGCCACAGCGATGAGCGGTGACGTCACTCCAGTTATTTGCGGTCACAGCTGGAGGTTCTCGTGGCCCTCCACCTGTGATCACAGGTAACCTGACCGAAGGGGCCTCAATGAACCCTCGATGAGTTCACAGACCTGTATGTTCTGGTAGAAAACTGCAGGTTTTTTTGCCAAGAGATGCAGATTTGGTGCTAACATTTTTACACCATGTTCCTGAACCCAATCTACACACCCTAGCAAAAAATGCATCCTTACCACATGCGGTATGATGCTGTAGATTTTATTTTTTTTACAGGAGGTGTAAACTGGGTGCAGGAATATGGTGTAAACATTTTAGCACCAAATCTGCATTTCTTGGCAAAAGTGCACAAAAACGGTTTTGATGCTATTTCAGTGCAGTTTTTTTCCAGGAGGTGCATATTTGGTGCTGACTTTTGCTGCAGGCATTTCAGCACCAAATTTGCACCTCTGTTCTGGTAGAAAACTGCAGGGTTTTTTGGCAAAAGATGCAGATTTGGTGCTGACATTTTTACACCACATTCCTGCACCCAATCTACACCTCCTGACAAAAATCATCACTACCACATCATACCACATGCGGTAGTGATGCTTTTTTAACAGGAGGTGTAGATTGGGTGCAGGAATATGGTGTAAAATTTCAGCACCATATCTGCATTGCTTGGCTAAACATACACAGTTTTCTGCCAGGAGATGCAGATCTGTGAACTCAGTGAGAGTTCATTGAGGTTACCTGAAGTCAAGTTACCTGCGGTCACAGGTGGAAGGCCGTGGGAACCTCCAGCTGTGACCACAACTAACCTGAGTGACGTCACCGCTCATTGCTGAGGCTCTGTCTCTGCCTGAAGCTCACAGTGTTCGGTCATGTTCTGTGCCTTCAGTAAAGTAGCAGACCTGGAATCATCATGGGACCACACGTGGATTACATTGGACCTGCAGGGGTGTTCTGTTGGTTAATAAAGTAGTGAAAGAGGGTGTTTTTTATCTTTTATTTCAAATAAAGGATTTTTACTCTTTGTATTTATTTATTTTTCCTTACAGATTAGTAAGACACCTCCCATTACTCATCTAGAGCTTAGTGGCAGCTGTGAGCTGTGGTTAACCCCTGATAACTCTTATTGCCATTGCACCAGGGCACTCAGGAAGAGAGAGGTAAAGTGCTGGTATTGTCGCATCTAATGGATGCGGCAATCCTGGGCTGCTGCAGACTGCTATTTTTAGGCTGGGGGAAGCCAATAAGCACGAGTCTCCCCAGCCTGAGAATACCAGCCCCCAGCTGTTGGGGTTTATCATGGCTGGGTATCAAAATTGGGAGGATGGCACAAAGGTTTTTTTAATTTTTATTTAACTAATTTAAAAAAAGCTGCATGTGGTTCCTCTTATTTTGATACATAGCCCAGATACGTGCATGGCTTGGGGCTGCAGCCTGTAACCGTGGCTTTATCTGTGCTGCTATCAATACAGGGGAACCCTACACCAAATATTTTATTTATTTATTTATCATCAGCATAAGGACACAGACAGCATTTGTGATTCCAAGCAATCATTGACGCTGTCTCAGGGGGTGGGTGTGTGGTCCAATGGCAGCCAATAAGAGGCACCGGTTGAAAGAAAAATCAGTGAAAATAGATGAGGGATAATTATCAGACCCAGAAGTAGTGCTGTAGCCGCAGGTAGGCTCAGTAAGTATGTTCTGCTTTAACTCTTTTTGATTTTCTTTCTTTTACAGCCCCCTACATCATTTTACAACACATCACTTTTGCCTCTCATTGAATTTAATGGGTTCGGCTAGGATTGACAATCACATTGGCTAGGATCAATGATCTGATCGGTGACCTAAGGCAGGCGCAAGGATCCTGAACCAATCTGATCCTTAGCAGGATTGCTCATCTTTAGACTTAATACCTATTTTAATGAGTCTTGAGAACATGCACAAAGATATTGAAATGTTAGCAACTAAAGAAGCCAAAGACTATTTTTGTAAGTGGTTACGGAATAGGGTAGTATCAAGCAGCATCTGAAAGTGGCTTGCTAACTTGCTAATAAAAAAGTCAAAAAATGCATTACAGTTAGTGATGTGCAAATCAATTAGCTGCAAGTGGAATTCATTTCTAAATTTTGGAAAATCGTTGGAAATTCAAACAATTTGCACTTTTTCTTTCACAAACTGGAAAAAGGGAGCTCTACAGTCCCCAAACTAATTACATTGCTGAGTAGGGTAGCAAAAAGCAAGATCAGTTCAAATATGGAGAGAAAAGGGTTGATACACCACGCTGTCATAGAAAAGAGGATCCATGTAGAAGAGATGATTTAATTCGTCTACGCAATTCAAAGACATGGCTTCTTCCTCAGGTATATAATTTGTCCTGAGGAAGAAGCCAGAAGACAAGTAAAATTATTCCTTGTACATGGATCCTCTTTTCTATGGCAGCGCGGTCTATTAACCCTTTTCTCACCAAATTTGAACTGCATCTCCCCGTGGGTTCTGCTGCAGCCGTATTTACACCATTATAGTGGTTGTGACTCTCACAATCACGCCAGGTGAGTCTACCCTTACAGCACCTTTGCTGACAGTGTTTTAGGATTCTATTTGCACTGACTGTCTCTTTCAGCATTTTTAAACAAATCACACGTAGGGGGGAGAGGTCGGTGAATGACGAGCTGTCACCAGAAATTCAGATGTTGATTATTTTAAATTTCTTTTATTCAGGTCGACGCATTTCAGAGAGATCAGTCTCCTTCATCAGGGTATCAAAGTAAAAGGTTGGACATTTAGTCCATGTTCACATGTAGCTTAAATGCTGCATTTTTTTCTTCTGTTTTGTGTTGCACATATATTCTGCTGGGTTTAGCTGTCCAAGCAAAGTGGATGTGATTTAATGAAAAGACGCAGATGAACTCTGCTGTTTTAGTGCTTTTTTTTCTCTAGATGCTTCTTTGTGGAGCTTAAAAAAACACATGAAGAAAACTGCTGTTACTTTTTTCAGTGCAGAATCAAAGCTTTTCTGTAATTTAAAAACACTTAAAAATGCAGATTCACATCTGCACAAATCAGAGAAGATTGTTTTAGTGTAATTTAGTGCAGACACCTGCAGAAAGGAAAAAACACAGGATTTATGCAGCGTGTGAACACTGCCTTATAGACACAAAAAAGCAACATGGCATATAGTGAAGCTTATACAAATATGAAAAAGTTCTGGTTGCTATGAATGAACCAATACTCTGGTCGTCTGCTGAATGCTTCTTACTGCCAAATGGGTGTGGCTTGGGGTGTAGCTAGGGGCGTGCATAACATTTGTTCCTCTTTCTGTTCTTCAAAAGTTGGGAGGTATGCTCTGTATATATATATGTGTGCTATGTGTGTGTATACGTATGTATGTGTTTGTGTATGTATGTGCTCGCTGTATACATGTGTGTGTTCTATGTGTGTGTATACATATATGTCTGTGTGTGCTCGGTGTATATGCAGCACCCCTGAGACTGGTCACTACAGGGTATTGTATTTTATGTATTTTATAATGTCCAACCATCCTGGGCTGCAAGAGGTTAAAGTCTGGTAAGTTTCATTTTTACATCACATAGCCTTGCAAACAGACATCAGGTGCCTCACACAGAGACAAGGGGCTTTCCCGGTGACCATCATAATGGACTGGAACATTCCTCAGGTGGGGGCATGAGCAGGAGTGAGTTACAAGGCAGACAATTTAGTTTCACTTTACCTCAGAGCGGCCAGACAGAGTGGACACACAGTGAGCAGCTCCCTGACGGAGCTCCCTCAGGGAGGCAGAGCAGAGGAACAACAAGGTCCAGACCGGTTCATACACCCATCCCTCACCTTGGACCGGGCGGGTGTATGGCTGAGGGCCCCTAATCTGAGAGAGCAGATCCAGGTGGGTACTGCCAGTTAGGAGGTTCTCGGTCCATTAGCCAGCAGAGACTTGGAATGGGAGAGGTGGCCAACCGGGGAAGAAGTTGAGAGCCTAGGACCAGTAGTCATGCGGCATGGAGGAGAAGAGGGTTACTGAGTGGAGGATTTCGTTGCCCCCCTGGAACCAACGCAGCTTTGGGTGGCAGAGTAGCGGGTCCTAAGCGCTCCAGGGACAAGGAGGGGACTGCCACATGAGAACGCAAAAAGAGAAAGCCCACAGACTACCCTACCAGACTTTGACCTCTGACCTGCTTGGGATCAACCAGAGCCCATCACAGTAAGGACTAGCATCCTGCGTGCGACACAAAGACCTGTGAGTAAAAGATCTGAAACCCTCAACTCAGTGACTCTGACTCTGTTTGTCATCGCCTTGCTCTTTCCCCGTTCTCCCTCCCGGGGGCCTCTCTGCCTGTGGGGAGCGATATCATCCCGGCTGCACCCACACATCTTCCCTGACGAGGTACCATGCAGCGGCGGCCTTATCCCTAGCCGCATACCACAGGTTACATAGTCGACATCATCCGTTCCACTCCTGAAGGAGGAAAGGTCCAAGGAAGAGTCCGCAGCAGAGGAGCCAGGGACCCCAGTCGCCACCATAACCGGTGACATCATCACCAGTAACAATTCTTGCTTTCCCCTTTTATTGTGCACCATGGGGCCACAGAACCTGGCCATGCCACGACGTCTGCAAACCACTGGCCCGGCGACGGGTATACAAGGTATGGATTGAAGCTCCTATCTTCGGTCCCGTGGGGTGTCACATATACATGCATGTGTGCTATGTAAGTGTAAACATATGTCTGTGTTTGTTTGAGTGTATGCGCTCGGTATATACATGCATGTGTGTGCATACATATGTGTGTGTTTGTGTGTGTGTATGTGCTCTGTATAAATGTGTCTGTGCTATATGGGTATATACATATGTGGCGCCCATGAGGCTCTGGTCGCCACAGGGTACTGCATCTCAGTTAAGGTGCGGTATCCATCTCAGGTAAAGGGGGGGTTAATCACCGGTGTTCCACATTCCAACTTTACATACAGCTTAGGAGCCTTCTCACAGGGGGGGTTGGCTCAGGGTAGATAGGGGGTGGCCATCACGATACATGGGACTTCCCCAGTCACTGAAGCCAGTCACCTGGGGGGTGGGTTCCACTTGGGGGTAGAAGTAGGCACAACACACTTACACAAGACAGTTGAGCCGGGACCATAGCTCTGACAAGACCCCTCTGGAACTCTTGGACTTCACTAGACCCGGGGCTTGGAGCGGGAGCTCAGTCTGGGTTCTTAACCGCTGAGGGGACATCCTAGGAAAAGGACACTCTCTCTCTTTCTCTCTTCAAACACTGGTGGTGGCCCCTTTACTTGCTTGGGATTGACCGGAGCCCACGACGGCAGAGACCAGCACCTGGGTGCAGCTTTAAATCAGTGAGTAAAAGAACCTGGAACCGCAGTTGCCAACTCAGACTCTGAATAACGACTCACTCTGGCGCTTCCAAGGGACTGCCAACCCCCGTAATCTGACCCGGGGCCCACTCGGCCTGTGGGGAGCAATACCATCCTGGCTGCCATAACACCCGCCCCAGTGAGGAATTCTGCAGCGGCGGCTACTCCCTGGCTGCATACCACAGGTGGTGTCACAACAAACTTTCCCAATCACCCCGCTTTCCCTTCATTTACTGCATGCCTTGGGGCAGCAGAACCGGGCAAGGCCACCCGTGACATCGAATGACCCGGCCTGCAATGGCCCCGCAATGAGTAGGTTAAACACTTGCCCCGTGGGGCGCTGCACATATGTGCGTGTGTATGTGCTCGATGTATACATGCATGTGTGCTATGTGTGTGCATACATATGTATGTGCTTGTGTACGTATGTGCTCTGTATACATATGTGTGTGTACTATATGTGTGTATACATATGTGTGTAACATACAGTTTTTGTGTCAAACACTCTGTGTATGTAGCATCCACATTTAGGAATCCCTGCAGTCTAGACGAGAATTCATAGGTGTAAACAGGTCAGCAACCGCCAAACAAATGAATAAAATTCTGCTCATTCATCTGGTGATTGGATTGGTTATGGTGGAATAAAGTCATTGTTCTCAGCAGCACACCACCCGATGTAACCTGCAGAAGTGCTGATAAAAACATGATACTGCATGGGGATAAATTGATCTATTAGTTATTTTGTAGTTCCCACCAGTCTTCCTCATCTTATGTAGAAAGGCTGGGAATCAAGCACCAAAGGATTTGAATATTGTCGATTGCGCTCATTTACCATTCTGAACTCAGCCAATGTAAATGCAACCTAAATGTTTGAGTGTGATAGTAGAATATGTGAGCATTTAGGACCCCACTTTAAAGTTATGTCCAGGGCCCCACTATTTCTAAAACCGGCCCTGCGTACCTTGTATACAGCAAAATAACTGAGGTCAGTTTTAGGGTCATTCTGAATAAGCCTTTGCGATTAGCAATTTTAACAGAATAGCGGAAGCCAAAACTAGATGAGGGGAAGAACTGCGGCTCTGTGTAAAATTCCTTTGTGCTTTTGTTTAAGAACTTAGAAGAAAGGATCCAAGTTGTCCTTGACAAACAAACATTAAACATGAAAATAAAAGTTGTTTGCCAGTTTTGCTGACAGCAAGTGAAATGTATTCTTCATGACCTTCCTTGTGAACACTTAAAGATTATGGTAACGGTTGACACCACAGAAAGGATTGTGGATAGAGAAGGAAGGCTCATTTTCCGTGTAGCTTAAACAATGTTTCTTACAGCTTTTTATACACTTTAAATTTTATTTATATAGGGGTGTTTTTTTTATTATTTTTAATTGTATCATTGTGTAAAAAGATAAAATGCTATTTATGCTATTGTTGGGTAAGTAGCATTGCAGAGAAGCATAGAATTCAGCTCTATTGACCCTATAGAATATTACATTTAAAAACTCTCCACTCAATCCATATTGTCAATAAAAATGGCTTATTTTATAATATGGAAAAATTGATGAGGATGCCCTCTTCACAAAGAACACCTCTCAGGAGCTTGAGAGGTACCAAATAATTAAACTTCTTTATATTATAGTAAAAGATTTTATAAAATACACCTCATTGGCCCCTTAAGGAATTCTCATGGCTGTGAAAGTCAACTATGGAATTTTGTAAACAAAGTTGTAAATGCGACAAAGTCAGATTCCTGGGTACAGCATCAATTTTCCTAATTTTTCCCTACCTAGCACCACCTTCCTTGAGTTGATTGATATCTGCTAAACAATCACATGGTGCTTGGCAGGAAACATGGAGAATCAATGCAGTTGATTTACTTGGCCACTCATCGTGTATTGGCAATCTTTATTTACATCAAGGTTCAAACTTAGTTTGCTCAGCAATGGGATATCTATTTGTTGTCAGTAGAGATGAGCGAACTCAAAGTTTGGTGTTCTGTGTTTGTACTGAACACAGACTTTAGAAAAAAAATTTAGCATAAAAATATCAGCCTCCAGCTGCCTGGAATTAGGCATCCATTAGCTGCGACAAGCATGGTGCTTTACTGGCTCTTTCTGTTGCCCTGGTGCAGTGGCAATCAGGGTACTATCCCCACAGCTGGGGGCTGGTATTCTCAGGCTGGGGAGACCCAGCCTAAAAATATCAACCTCCAGCCGCCCGAAATTGTCACATCCATTAGATGCGACAAGGTCTGAACTTTACTCAGCACTTCCTGACTGCCCTAGTGCTGTTACAATCGGGGTAATAGCAGGGGTTAATAACAGCCCACAGCTGTTACTAAATCCTAGATTAGTGATGGCAGGCATCTATGACACCCGCATCACTAATCTATAAGTGAAAGTAAATAAACACAGACACTGAAAAAATCTTTTATTTGGAATAAATGACAAAAAACACCCTCTCTCACCCCTTTATTACCCCCAAACACACCTGCAGGTCCGACGTAATCCACATGAGATCCCAGAATGATTCAGCTACATACAGTAGCTATTCTGCTACATCTGAATATCACAGTGAGTGCCATAGAACATGACTGCCCGCTGTAAGTGCAGACGACAATGACTAAGCTGCAATGAGCGATGACATCACTCAGGTTATTTGTGGTCACAGCTGGGGATTCTCACGGTCCTCCACCTGTGACAACAGCTAACCTGAAGTCAGGTGACCTCAGTAAAGTCAGTGACCTCACCTCAGGTGAGACCTGCATCTCCTGGCATAAAACTGCGGGGTTTTTTTGCCAAGAGATGTAGATTTGATGCTGAAACTGTTACACCATATTCCTGCACCCAATCTACACCTCCTGGCAAACACCTGTGTTTTTTTTACGCATTTTGTTCCCACTGTTTTATCCACAATTTTTGCCACGGTATACTGCCAGGAGGTGCACATTTGGTGCTAAAGTCGTCTGTACCAGATTTTATTACCAAATGTGCACATCCTGGCAGTAAAAAAGATTTTTGGACCAAGGGATGCCAATTTGGTGCTGAAATTTTTACACCATATTCCTGCACCCAATCTACACCTCCTTGCAAAAAAAAAAAAAAAAAAAAGCATCCCTACTGCATCATACCATTTGCAGTAGTTGGGGTTTTTTTGTTAGTTTTTTTTGCCAGAACGTGTAGATTAGGTGCTGGAATATGGCGTAAAAATGTCAGCACAAAATTTGCATCTCTTGGCCGAAAATTGCAAAAAAACTTTTTTCTTCTGCCAGGAAGTGCAAATTTGGTGCAGACAATTTCACCACAAAATGTGCACCTCCTGGCAGAAAACTGCAGTAAAAAATATGTAAAAACCACATATTTTTGCCAGGAGGTGTAGATTGGGTACAGGAATATGGAGAAAAAATTGAATCCCTAAATTTGAATCCCGTGGCCCAAAAATGCAAAAAAAAAAAACCCACATTTTTTTCTGCCAGGAGGTGCAAATGTGGTGCTGAAATCTGGTGCAGACCATTTAAGCATCAAATGTACACCTCCTAGCAGAATAACTCAGCAAAAATCGCGGCAAAAAGCTACGGCAAAAAAACATGGCAAAAACCAAGGCAAAAAATGCATAAAAAAAACGCTGAGTTCACAGATCTGCACGTCCTGGCAGAAAAGTGGCATTGTCAGCGCTAAACATATTCGTCGCCATGTCGAAACTGTGCAGAAGGGTGCATAGGTCCTTGATCTGAGACCACTCCATCAGGGTGATCTGCCCCACCTCTGCATCTCGTTGGCCCAGGCTATACGTCATGACATATTGCACCAGGGCTCGGCGGTGCTGCCACAGTCACTGTAACATGTGGAGAGTTGAATTCCAGCGTGCCGCCACATCGCATTTCAGGCGATGAACCGGCAGGCCGAAAGACTTCTGGAGCGATGCAAGTCGCTCAGCTGCGGCGGTTGAACGGCGGAAGTGAGCAGACAGTTTTCGTGCCCTGGTCAGAAGGCCATCTAGGCCGGGATAGTGTGTTAAAAATTGCTGGACAACAAGGTTCAACACGTGAGCCATGCAAGGCACGTGTGTCACCTTGCCCAGGCGGAGGGCCGCACCCAGGTTTGCAGCATTGTCGCACACGGCCTTACCAGGCTGCAGGTTGAGTGGAGACAACCATTTATTAAACTCAGTCTCCAGAGCTGCCCACAACTCAGCCGCTGTGTGACTCCTATTTCCAAGACATGTCAAGCTAAAGACCGCCTGATGCCGTTGCGCTCTGCTGCCAGCATAGTAATGAGGGGTGTGTGATTCCTTCTGCGCAGTGAGAACGCTGGTGGCCTGACCAGGCAGGCTTGGGGCGGAGGTGGAGGACCCAGATGAGGTGGAAGAGGCAGAAGCAGTGGCGGAACTTGGACAGACAGAGGATTGACACACAAGTCGTGGGGACGGCAAGACTTGTGCAGCAAACCCTTCACCATCTATCACCATAGTTACCCAGTGCCTAGTCAGTGACATGTAATGTCCCTGTCCATGCTTACTGGTCCACGTAGCGGTGGTGAAATGCACCCGTTGACACACAGAGTTTCTCAAGGAAGCGGTGATGTTGTGTGCGACATGCTGGTGTAGCGCGGGCACACCTTTCTTAGAGAAGTAGTGGCGACTGGGCATCTGGTACTGGGGCACAGCGACAGACATAAGGTCTCTAAAATCCTGTGTGTCCACCAGGCAGAAAGGCAGCATTTCAGTAGCCAAGAGCTTACAGAGGGATAAAGGCAACCTCTTAGCTTTGTCATGGGTCGCAGGAAATGGCCTTTTATTTGTCCACATCTGAGGGACAGAGATCTGGCTGCTGTGTGTAGACGGTGTTGAGTAGGGTGTCCCTGGAAAAATGCAGCTTTGTGAGGAAAGTGCAGGCGTAGACATGATGTTGCCTTCATCCATTGTTGGAGCTATCGATGTCTGAGAGAGCTGTACACACGTACTTGTTTCCCCTTCCAAACCAACTGACGACCTACCAAGCAAAGTGCCTGTTGCGGTTACAGTGGTGGAAGTTGTGCGTGGAAAACCAGGTGTGACAGCTGTCCCCACAGTTCTAGAAGATGAAGAGCGCGCGGATGCACTGGAAGGGGCAGGCGGTGGATGGTTCGCTCCGCTAGGCCGCATTGCAGCACGGTGAGCTTCCCACTGGGACATATGATATTTATTCATGTGACGATTCATGGAAGAAGTTGTCAAACTGCTGAGGTTTTGCCCTCTACTCACAGAATCACGACAAATTTTACAGATCACATAATTTGGCCGATCTTTTGCTATGTCAAAAAAGGACCAGGCTAGGCAAGGCTTAGAGGGCATGCAACCTGCTGAGCCCCCCCGACTAGTGCTCAGAGGCACAGTGGTGGCTGAGGATGCAGTTGTAGACATACTACCAGTGCTCCGACTCTGTCCAGGAAGGCGCAAGGTAACTTCGTCGTCGGTTGCATCCTCCTCCACCGCCTCTGTTGACCTCCTCGAGTGCCTGACTGTGGGTTGACAGTAGGTGGGATCTAGAACTTCCTCATCAATTGTTGTGTTTGCACTCCCCTCACCCTCAGACCGAGCCTCTTCTTGCCCTGACCGAATATTTAAGTTATCATCCCAATCTGGTATCTGCGTCTCATCGTCATCAGTATGTTCCTCATTGTCTATAACAACAGGTGTTACAGTTTGTGAAAAAGGGTCAACATTATGCTCAGAAACTTGGTCCTCACGGCCTGAATCAGAGTCACAAAGGTTCTGGGCATCACTGCAGACCATTTCCTGGTCTGTACTCACTGTAGCTTGGGAGCAGACTTCTGATTCCCAGGCTATAGTGTGACTGAACAGCTCTGCAGACTCAGCCATCTCAGTTCCACCATACTGTGCAGGGCGGATGGAGACTTCAGAGCTGGGAGAATGCAAGTGTGATTGGGCTGACAACTCAGAGGACTGGTGTTTTTTGGATGCGGTAGTTGAGGTGGCGGAGAGGGCACTTGTTGGACCACTTGAGATCAATTCAAGCATTTTCCTTTTTTGGCCATCATCTACCTTTGTTCCAGTTGTTCATGTCCGTAAAAAAGGGAGCACATCGGATTGTCCATGGTAAGTAGTAGACATCTTACTTTTGCTGGAAGATGGTCTATCTTCAGCAGATGTTAATGGAGCTTTGCCACCTTCCCCACGGACAAACCCTTTTTTTCCTTTTCCAACACGCCTCTTCCCCTTTCCACCAGCATCTGTCATTTTGCCACTCATTTTGATTGCGACAAGATTGTGCACTTAAAATGTGGTAGTAAAAATTGAGAGGTGGTGTAGATTTCAGCGGTGGTCTAGCTTTATTAACAGCAGAATAAACAACAATAATTATCCCTGACAATGCAACTACGGCCCTTAAACTGGCAGCATAGTTTGCTAGTATAATGGCTTAGTAACAATGAGTTTGAGTGTGCAATGCAGGCAGACATGCTGCAAATATCTTTGCACTAGTGGGACAATACAGAAGTCCAACAGCCACGTTTAGGATGCCACTAAGTTTCCTCAGTGTTTGCTAGTATAATGGCTTAGTAACAATGAGTTTGAGTGTGCAATGCAGGCAGATGTGCTGCAAATATCTTTGCACTAGTGGGACAATACAGAAGTCCAACAGCTACTTTTAGGATGCCACTAAGTTTCCTCAGTGTTTGCTAGTATAATGGCTTAGTAACAATGAGTTTGAATGTGCAATGCAGGCAGATGTGCTGCAAATATCTTTGCACTAGTGGGACAATACAGAAGTCCAACAGCCACTTTTAGGATGCCACTAAGTTTCCTCAGTGTTTGCTAGTATAATGGCTTAGTAAGAATGAGTTTGAGTGTGCAATGCAGGCAGACGTGCTGCAAATATCTTTGCACTAGTGGGACAATACAGAACTCCAACAGCCACATTTAGGATGCCACTAAGTTTCCTCAGTGTTTGCTAGTATAATGGCTTAATAACAATAAGTTTGAGTGTGCAATGCAGGCAGACATGCTGCAAATATCTTTGCACTAGTAGGACAATACAGAAGTCCAACGGCCACAATTAGGATGCGACTAAGTTTCCTCAGTGTTTGCAAGTATAATGGCTTAGTAACAATGAGTTTGAGTGTGCAATGCAGGCAGATGTGCTGCAAATATCTTTGCACTAGTGGGACAATACAGAAGTCCAACAGCCACGTTTAGGATGCCACTAAGTTTCCTCAGTGTTTGCTAGTATAATGGCTTAGTAACAATGAGTTTGAGTGTGCAATGCAGGCAGACGTGCTGCAAATATCTTTGCACTAGTGGGACAATACAGAAGTCCAACAGCCACGTTTAGGATGCCACTAAGTTTCCTCAGTGTTTGCTAGTATAATGGCTTAGTAACAATAAGTTTGAGTGTGCAATGCAGGCAGACGTGCTGCAAATATCTTTGCACTAGTGGGACAATACAGAAGTCCAACAGCAACTTTTAGGATGCCACTAAGTTTCCTCATTGTTTGCTAGTATAATGGCTTAGTAACAATGAGTTTGAGTGTGCAATGCAGGCAGACGTGCTGCAAATATCTTTGCACTAGTGGGACAATACAGAAGTTCAACAGCCACGTTTAGGATGCCACTAAGTTTCCTCAGTGTTTGCTAGTATAATGGCTTAGTAACAATGAGTTTGAGTGTGCAATGCAGGCAGACGTGCTGCAAATATCTTTGCACTAGTGGACAATACAGAAGTCCAACAGCCACGTTTAGGATGCCACTATGTTTCCTCAGTGTTTGCTAGTATAATGGCTTAGTAACAATGAGTTTGAGTGTGCAATGCAGGCAGACGTGCTGCAAATATCTTTGCACTAGTGGGACAATACAGAAGTCCAACAGCCACGTTCAGGATACCACTAAGTTTCCTCAGTGTTTGCTAGTATAATGACTTAGTAACAATGAGTTTGAGTGTGCAAAGAGCAGGAGGGTACAGTGGCAGGGTTGTGGGTCTGGGTAGAGGAAAGGAAGCCTGCCTTTCTATCCCTCCTAATGGGGAAATGCAGCGAGGAAATCTCTGACCTTAGCTACACAGACGCTGTCATCTTGTGTAGCTGTTAAAATCTGTTTTCACGGCCCTGACTGTCACCTATGGTTTTGACCCTGCCGGTATTAGCCCTGATGAAGGGCTGAAAGAAACTTTTATCCCTATTCTGTATAGCGCTGTGTATAGAGCGTACACAGCAGTATCGGAGACAGGAGCTATGCCAGCGGTGACTGACACCAAGACGCAGAAGGCAGATAATGGCATGCTGGAGGAAAATGTCCGTTTTTATAATGCAGGGACATGTGACATGGACATCCTATCACACATGCCGTTGCTTCTCTGGCTAAAAGTCCACTTAGCTGTGTGTGTGTCTGGGATTGGCTGACATGCTGGCCCGCCCCAATACACGCGCGCGCTTAGGGAAGGAAGACAAGGAAAAAAAAAAAAAATAGCGATCGCCATTATCCAAACAGCAGTGATCTGAATGCGCTGTTCCCGCACACTATACACTGAAATTTCATAATAGTGTGAGTCACAGAGTGACTTACACTATTACAGCGGAAAGCCAGCTAGTAATTAGCTTGTCTTTTTGCTGCTAGAACCGTTCTCGAACGTATCTAGAACTATCGAGCTTTAGCAAAAAGCTCGAGTTCTAGTTCGATCTAGAACAGCCCCCAAAATCACTTGAGCCGCGAACTGGAGAACCTCGAACCGCGAAACGCGCTCAACTCTAGTGAAGGACTGTGGGACCCTCCAGCTGTGATCGCAAATAACCTGAGTGACATCACCGCAGTTACTTTCTTTGGCCTTTCACTGTGACTTGGATGTAGCAGGGCTGAATCAGCGTGGGATCTCATTTGGATAACTTTGGACCTGCAGGTGTGTGTGGGGGGTGTTAATAAAGTGGTGAAAGAGGGTGGGTTTTTGTACTTTATTCCAAATAAAGGATTTTTTTTTGTGTTTGTGCTTGTTTACTTTCATTTACAGATTAGTGATGCGGATGTCATAGACACTGCCATCACTAATCTAGGGTTTAGTAGCAGCTGTGGGCTGCTATTAACCCCTCATTACCCCGATTGCCACCGCACTAGGGAAGTCGGGAAGAGCTAAGTAAGGTACAGTGCTTGTTGCATCTAATGTATGCGACAATTCTGGGTGGCTGAGGCTCATATTTTTAGGCTGGGTCTCCCCAGCATGAGAATACCAGCCCCCAGGTGTGGGACTTTATCTTGGATGGGTATCAAAATTGGGGGGAACCACACATCAGGTTTTTAAATTATTTATTTAAATAAAATTTTTAAAAAAGCTGCACCGGTTCCTTTTCTTTTGACCCACAGCCAAGATAAGCACAGGGCTGGGGCTGTAACTGGGCTTTATCTGTGCTTGAATACGGGGGGGACGCTGCACCAATTGTTTTATTTATTTTTTTATACCATGATGCTGATGGTAGATGCTAGAGTGTATGGGCTCCTTCCAGATATACACTGTTCAAAAAATTAAAGGGAACACTTAACCAACCGAATATAACTCCAAGTTAATCAAGTCTGTGAAATCAAACTATCCACTTAGATAGCAACACTGATTAACAATCAAGTTCACTTGCTGTTGTGTAAGTGGAATAGACATCAGATGGAAATGATTGGCAATTATCAAGACACACTCAATAAAGGAGTGTTTCTGCAGGTGGGGACCACAGACCACATCTCAGTACCGATGCTTTCTGGCTGATGTTTTGGTCACCTTTGATTGTTGGCTGTGCTCTCACACTTCTGGTAGCATGAGATGGACTCTACAACCCACACAAGAGGAACAGATAATGCAGCTCATTCAGGATGGCACATTAATGTGAGCTGTGGCAAGAAGGTTTGCTGTGTCTGTCAGCATAGCAGCCAGAGGATGGAGGCACTACCAGGAGACAGGCCAGTACACCAGGAGACGTGAAGGGGGCTGTAGGAGGGCAACAACCCAGCAGCAGGACCGCTACTTCCACCTTTATGCAAGGACAAACAGAAGGCGCACTGCCAGAGCTCTGCAAAATGATCTCCAGCAGGCCACAAATGTGCATGTGTCTGCACAAATGGTTAGAAACCAACTCCATGAGAATGTCCTGAGGGCCACAGATGGGGGTTGTGCTCACTACCCAACACTGTGTAGAATGCTTGGCATTTGCCACAGAAAACCAGGATTGGCAAATTTGCCACTGGCGCCCTGTGCTCTTCACAGATGAAAGCAGGTTCATAATGAGCACATGTGACAGACGTGAAAGAGTCTGGAGACGCCATGGAGAGCGATCTGCTGCCTGCAACATCCTTCAGCATGACCGATTTGGCAGTGGGTCAGTAATGTTGTGCGGTGGCATTTCTTTGGAGGGCAGCACAGTCCTCCATGTGCTTGCCAGAGGTAGCCTGACCGCCATTAGGTACCAAAATGAGATGCTCTGACCCTTGTGAGACCATATGCTGGTGCGGTTAACTCTGGGTTTCTCCTAATGCAGGACAATCCCAGACCTCATGTGGCGGTAGTGTGTCAGCAGTTCCTGCAAGATGAAGGCATTGAAGCTATGGACTGACTCGCCCGTTCCCCAGACCTGAATCCAATTGAGAGCATCTGGGACATCATGTCTCGCTCCATCCACCAATGTCACGTTGCACCACAGACTGTCCAGGAGTTGGCGTATGCTTTAGTCCATGTCTGGGAGGAAATCCCTCAGGAGACCATCCGTAACCTCATCAGGAGCATGCCCAGGCATTGTAGGGAGGTTATACAGGCACGTGGAGCCACACACAATACTGAGCCTCATTTTGACTTTTTTCCACTTTCATTTTGTCTTGTTTTATCTTGTTTTGATTTTCATTTTGACTTGTTTCCACTTTCATTTTGTGTGTGCCTTCAAATTCAGGCCTCCATTGGTTAAAACATTTGATTTCCATTGATGATTTTTGTGTGTATTCGTTGTCAGCACATTCAACTTTGTACAGAACAAAGTATTCAATGAGAATATTTCATTCATTCTGATCTAGGATGTGTTATCTGAGTGTTCCCTTTAATTTTTTGAGCAGTGTAGAAAAACACAGAGGGAATTTTTGGAACAAAAAACAGGCACCGGAACAGGCACCGGAACCACATAAATACTCAATATATCAGAAACATGTCCGCATATATTAAAAAACTATTTTTATTAAGTGAAAAAGTTTAAAAATCTTTAAAAACATAGCACACAAAAAAAGGCAGTCCAGACATCCCAAAAATAGCCAGGTTACAAAAGGAGATATTCATAGCTAAATCAGCATAAATGATCACAGATAACATATGTACAAGATACCTAGAGCATGCTCAAATAATATTCATTACTATCAATATAATACCTGTACAAGGAAATATAAAGAGATAAATAACCCTAGATCCCTGTAAAAGAGGGGAGCGATCAGGAGCCGGCTGCTACGTTACGTTACCCTGGCTATTTTTGACAGATTGTTCCCTGTGTGCATATTATGCTTTGTATTAGGGAGACCTTTGGGATGCCTGGACTGCCTTTTTTTGTGTTATGTTTTTAAAGATTTTTAAAATTTTGCACTTAATAAAAATTGTTTTTTAATACAGTATGCCATGTTTCTGATATATTGAGTATTTATGTGGTTCCAGTGCCCGTTTAGGCACAAAAATTCCCTGTGTTTTTCTATATAGGCCCTTTGTGTTGTGCACGGAACTGTTCATTATCCTTTTAATATTATATCGCAGTAGTGCAGAACCATTTTCTTTGGTTTTTCTAAGACTCCTTCCAGATATGCCATCATTTCAATATGCCCCCATCACATGATAGGGGCGTGTTCAAAATGCCTTTTGATGTTTCCAGCCACAATAAATATTCTTTTTCTAACTCCATGTGGGCATTGAGCTGTTTATAATAGAAGCGCGGGTCTGGGGGTGAGAACCCCAGATAGGGGGAGTGCAGGGGCCTCCCTTGCATGATTATGGTGGACGAGTGGAAACATCACCACTCCCACTAACTAAACCAGTCATGCCCACTATCCTGGAATGAACCCATACATTCTAGGCTCACGATAGATGTTAGAGTGTATGAGCTCCTTCAGTTATACTGCTTTTCCCGCCCAACGGCTGACCTGGTGCCTGTGATTGGATGTAGTCAGCTGACATGCTGCCACTCAGGGTGGGGGCGCATCTAACTGAAATTAGCTGCCCAGGAAGTGAATGCGAGGCCCGGATGCAGAGTACAGCCATGCCGGAGCCTTGCTAAGTTCACCACTTGCACTCCCATTCCTCTATCCTTTCTACCACCATTTTTAATTTCTGGATTTTGATCCCCATGAACTTATATGGGGCGGATTCGGGACCGGATCCGGATTTGTTGTAAAGAGAGCAAGGATGCACTTCCCTTTTCTTTTGCGAGTGCACCCAGCTCTAATGACACCCTTTACCGATCAGATGAAGTTATTTTAGATTTTGATAGATCAGGCGATAAAAAAATGTGTATTTTTATATTTTTTTTGTTTTATTTTCAATTGGGAAAAAAGTGAGGTGAATTGAACTTTTGTTTTTTTTTTATTTTTTCATATATTTAAAAAAAATCACTTTTTATTGATTTTTCTAGTCCCCTTAAGCTGGGTTTACACACTGAGACTTTCTAGCGATCCAACCTGCGATCTCAACCTAGCCGGGATCGCTACAAAGTCTCTGGTGAGCTGTCAAACAGGCAGACCTGGCCAACGACCTAACAGCGATCCGGACCTGCAGAGCGACTAGCTGGTCGTTGGGGACGTGTCAAAAAAGCAGGTGAACTTCACCCGACTTCATTTAATGCCGCGCGGCTCTGTGTGCCGTGTAAATAAATAAATAATTAAAAAATCCGGCGTGCGGTCCCCCCCTATTTTAATACCAGCCAGATAAAGCCATACGGCTGCAGGCTGGTATTCTCAGGATGGGGAGCCCCACGTTATGGGGAGCCCCCCAGCCTAACAATATCAGCCAGCAGACGCCCAGAATTGCCGCATACATTAGATGCGACAGATCTGGGACTGTACCCGGCTCTTCCCGATTTGCCCTGGTGCGTTGGCAAATCGGGGTAATAAGGAGTTATTGGCAGCCCATAGCTGCCAATAAGTCCAAGATTAATCATGTCAGGCGTCACCCCGAGATACCTTCCATGATTAATCTGTAAATTACAGTTAAAAAACACACACCCGAAAAATCCTTTATTAGAAATAAAAAACACTAACAAATTCCCTCATTACCAATTTATTACCCACAACAAAGCCCTCCATGTCCGGCGTAATCCACGGTCCTCCAGCGTCGCATCCAGCTGTGCTGCATGCAGGTGACAGGAGCAGCAGAAGACACAGCCGCTCCTGTCACCTGCACGCAGCTAATGAAGAGAGCCGTGTGATCGGCTGAGCTGTCACTGAGGTTACCTGGATCCAGCGGTGGCCGCGGGTAACCTCAGTGACAGCTCAGCTGATCGCGCTACTCACCGCCGCTCCAGTCAGCTCCATGCAGCAAATGAGGTGAGTAGCGCGATCAGCTGAGCTGTCACTGAGGTTACCCGCGGCCACCGCTGGATCCACCGCTGGATCCACCGCTGGATCCAGGTAACCTCAGTGACAGCTCAGCCGATCACACGGCTCTGTTCATTAGCTGCGTGGAGCTGACCGGAGCGGCGGTGTCTGCTGCTGCTCCTGTCACCTGCATGCAGCAGAGCTGGATGCGGCGCTGGAGGACCGTGGATTACGCCGGACAAGGAGGGCTTTGTTGTGGGTAATAAATTGGTAATGAGGGAATTTGTTAGTGTTTTTTATTTCTAATAAAGGATTTTTCGGGTGTGTGTTTTTTAACTGTAATTTACAGATTAATCATGGAGGGTGTCTCATAGACGCCTGACATGATTAATCTAGGAGTTATTGGCAGCTATGGGCTGCCAATAACTCCTTATTACCCCGATTTGCCAACGCACCAGGGCAAATCGGGAAGAGCCGGGTACAGTCCCAGAACTGTCGCATATAATGTATGCGGCAATTCTGGGCAGCTGCTGGCTGATATTGTTAGGCTGGGGGGCTCCCCATAACGTGGAGCTCCCCATCCTGAGAATACCAGCCTTTAGCCGTATGGCTTTATCTGGCTGGTATTGAAATTGGGGGGGACCTCACGCCGGATTTTTTAATTATTTATTTATTTATTTTACTGCACAGTATAGACACGCCCACCGGCTGCTGTGATTGGGTGCAGTGACACAGCTGTCACTCAGCGTGTGGGCGTGTCTCACTGCAACCAATCATATTTGCCGGTGGGCGGGGAAAAGCAGGGAATACGAGATTGTTTAATGAGCGGCCGGCTTTTTCAAAAAAGGAAAAGCCGCTGGAGCAGAGTGAACGCCGTGCAGCGCCGGTGATCGGGGATCGGTGAGTATGAGAGAGGGGGGGACACTTCAGTCACTCGGGGGATTAGCGGTCACCGGTGAATCCTTCACCGGTGACCGCTAATCAGGACGCTACACAGACAGAGCCGCGGAGTCGCTGTAAAGTCCCCTTTACACACTGAAACTTGCTAGCGATGCATGCTGCACAGCGGGAAACAAAGGACCTAGGAATGGTCCTGAACGATTTGTAGCGATCACAACTTCACAGCAGGGGCCAGGTTGCTGATAGGTTTCACACACTGCAATGTCGCTGGGGAGGTCGCTGTAACGTCACAAAACCGGTGACGTTACAGCGATGTCGTTTGCGATTAGGGAACTTGAAGCTGCGATCTTCTGATTGCTTGTGCTCTACATCAGCACCGCTCTGTACAGCATAAATGCCATGTTCCTATGAACGCTAGTGCTAAGGCGGCATTCACAGGAAGTATGTCATGACATACATAGGGGTCATCACCTGACTCCTCGCACGTCATGACAACACGTAGGCACCCCATGATCATGTCAGGAGGCCACCAATGGGTGCAAAGCATGACTCGCTTCCCCTGGCACGCATTAAGTCCTGCTGTCAGAGATTGACAGCAGAATTTAACTAGATAACAGGCATGGGTGGATCTCCAATCTACCCACATCTTTTTTAGGCACATGCTAATCAGATCAGCCAACATGTTCAGAGAAACATGTGGATTCACCATATGAGCCCGCATCAAAGGTAGGTACACGACATTGGACATACCAGTACGTCCAAGGTCGTAAAGTTTTCCCACTAACAAAGTTAATTTGATTTTTTTTTCAATAAATAGATCTTGAAATAATAATTTCCAAAATTGGATGTGTTTAAAAAATGTTCCTGTGCTGAGATCATCTTATATATGTTCCCCTGCTCTGTACTGTGTAATGGCCGTGTCTGATCATACAGGAACATGGTCTGATCATACCACATCTCCTGGGCAGGGGAGGATGCAAAAGACAGACTACACAGATATCAGAGAATGGAATCACAGCTCATTCTTTTTGTGAGGTAAAACATTTCCCTGTCTGTTTTCAAAAAATGTTTTACCTCAAAGAAATAACTATTTGCAATCCCATGCTGTAATGTTTGTATTCATTTTTACTCTCTCCTCGTCCCAGGAGCTGTAGTATGATAAAACCATGACACTGTAAGGTGAGAAACAACTATTACACAGTACATAGCAGGGGCACATTTATAAGATTATGTCAGCACAGGAAAAAAAAAATGTAAACACAACCAATAGTGGAACTTATTACTATTCCAAAATCTATTGATTAAAATGAACATTCTTCATGGGAAAACCCTTTTAATTTTTCAGTAGTCTACACACTTACACGTTAAGTATGATATGTCTAAATAGATTTCTTGATAAAATCATTGGTCCCCAAAAAATTGTATCTTCATAAAATTATTATTCATTGGAGTACACTGATACCCCACATGTGGTGAAAAACAACTCTTTGGGCTCACAGCACGGTTCATAAGGGGAAAAGTGCCATTTGACTTTTGGAACCCAAAATTGGCTGGAATTGATAGGATGTCATGTTGTTTTTGCAGATCGCTTGACATGCCTAAACAGTGGAAACCCCCACAAGTGACTCCATTTTAGAAGTTAAACCCCTCAAGCAATTTGTCTAGATGTATGGTGAGCACTTTGAATCCCTATGTGTTTCACAGAATTTTATAACTTTAAGCTGTGAAAATAAAAAATCTAATTTTTCCTACAAAAATGTTGCTTTTGCTTCAATTTTTTTTACAAGGGTAACAGGAAAAATATGTACCATGCAATTTGTTGTACAATTCTTCCTGAGTAAGCTGATACCCCATATGTTGTAGAAAACAACTGTTTGGGTGCCCAGCACGGCTCAGAATGGAATGAATGCCATTTTAGATAGAATAGATTCAAGAATGAAGGAACGCTATTTGACTCTTGGAGTACAAATTTTTGTACAATAGTTTGCAAACTCCATATACAGTTCCGTTAACTGCCAGAAGAGCAGAACTGCCCTCTAGTTACCGAATTTTAGAAATGACACCCCTCTTAGAAATTATTTAAAGGTGTATTGATAATTTTGACTACATGAGTGTTTTTCATATACAAGCAGCAATGGATGTTGCTGAGTCAGAATTGCAAATCGGTCATTTTTGTGCCCAGAACTTTGTAGTTCCCAGTACATTGTAGTGTCCAGTACGTTGTAGTGCCCATACATTGTGCCCAGCTCTTGCTTCTGGAGACAAACACCTCGTAAATTAAGCGCGCTTCCTCACTACAGAAATGCCAACCATGTGGAAACTATATGTGGTTTAGGCACACTGTGGGGCTCAGAATGGAAAAGAGCATTTGGATGTGGGAGCCAGATTTTACTGGATTTCTTTCTGGGGATAACATGAAAGCACTTTTCCCGATCCTTTGCACTGCCAGTAATGTGGAAATCGCCTATATTTCCATTTACAGATTACGGACCAGAGTGGGGACTTTTACATTTTACATTAAATTTTGGATCACATTTATCCTTTGCTCTACGCTGAGTACTTACAGTATATCTGTGTTATCATCTAAATCTCTGTATGATGGGATTTAGAAGATACCACCAAGAAATCCATTCACTATTACTCTGAACTCTGTCTGGCCTCTGTTAAGAATTGTCCTTTTCAGAAGAGCACAAAAGTGTGGTCAACCATGCTTTGATGCACCACTGCCACTGAAAACATGGATATCGTTGGATCATAGCACAGACTAAGTTGAACAATCGTAATGTTTTGTCAAGGGTTCCATCTGATCACATATTTCAGAGATTTACACGGAAACCTATTGTAAGTTTTCAGAGAAGGGTGCAGGATAAATGTGAGCCGTGCCTTACTGCGCCTTACTGCAATCCTTCGGCGGAAGAATAAATAAATCAACAACAGGTCAAGAATTACTTTTATTTATTTTTTATGCCATTTACCATGCGGTAAAAGTGATTAGGCAGCTTTGTTCTTCAAGTTAGTGCGATTACAGCAATACCAGTTTTATATAGTATTTTTACATTTGGCTGCTATTACACACTAAAAAACATTTTTTTACAAAAATAAATTTTGTATGGCCAAATTTTGAAAGTTATAATTATTCTGTATTTCTGATGACAGTCATGATACATAGCTGACACCTGTTGATGATTTTACTACAGTGCTGCATTTGCAGAGCTGTACAGGTACGGTGGATGTTGTGAAGGGGTTAAAGGGAATCTGTCAGCAGAGTTTTGCTTTGTAATCTCAGAGCAGCATAAAATGGGGCAAGAAAGCCTGTTTCCAGTAATGTTACACTTATTAGATTGCTTGGTTTAGTTTTGATAGAATACCCGTTTTGTCTGATGTAGATGTAGAAGAGTGAAGACTTCTGGGCTGTATTAACCTCGCCCACACCCTCTGACTGGCAGCTTCTGTTGTAATTGTCAGCAAACTGCTAATCAGTGGTGGGGCGAGGTTACACGGAGTGGGTTGACTAGGAGGCATGAGATATCTAGCCCTGACTGAATCTCCTTCTGATAAAACACTGATTGCATTGAAACTCCAACAGAGCCTAATCTGTGACACATCACTGGAATCAGGCTCTCATGCTCTATATTATGCTGTTATGAGATTAAACAGCAAAAACCTGATGACAGATTCCCTTTAAATAGTGATTACCAACAAGTATGTGCACTGTCTCCAGGATATATGTGGTGTTCTCAAAAGTAAAATTGTAACATGTAATATTATAGTATATATAAAATTTTTAGTTTATCAATTATGAAAAGAAGAATGGTGACTCAATTCTGCAAAAGGAAAAGAAATATTTCAAAACTGTCAACTAACTTTCTAATAACACAGCAGGAGCAGAGCTAGGGAATACTGGACTACATTTCTACAAGCTGCCATCCTGAACACTGTCCTTTACTTGCCTGTGAACTCTGAACTAATAAAAGATTGATCCGCCCAAACAGCTTGAGGCCTGAAACACACATCCGTGAAAAATCACGTACATGTAATACAGTCCGTTTTTCAGGTCCGTGATCCGCGCTTGTGTCCGTTTTTATGGTATGTGTGGCCTGCGTGTGTATCCCGTATGCTAGCCGTATGTGCGTGTGAAATGTCCGTGTGAAACTTACCTGACATGTGTTTGTGTTTTCCGTGAGAAATGTTGCGTGTGTGATGCAAAATGTCGTTACTACATGTCGTCTGACAGCAGACAGAGTTGCGCGATGAGAATGAACTCGGGTGAACTTCAACCGAATTCATTGTCATGCTGCGTCTCTGTCTGTGTGCCACGTAATGATTAGCGGTCACCCGTGAAGGATTCGCCGGTGACCGCTAATTCCCAGAGTGACGGAAGTGAGCAGCCCTCTCTCATACTCACTAATCCCCGATCACTGGCACAGCGCTGCACAGCATTCACACTGCTCTGGTGGCTTTTATTATTTTGAAAAAGCCGGCCGCTCATTAAACAATCTCGTATTCCCTGCTTTCCCCGCCCACCGGCAAATATGATTTATTGCAGTCTGACACGCCCACACGCTGAGTGACAGCTGTCTAACTGCAACCAATCACAGCCGCTGGTGGGCGTGTCACTATGGAGCATAGAAATAACTAAATAAATTAATAAAAAAAACGGCGTGCGGTCCCCCCCAATTTTAATACCAGCCAGATAAAGCCATACGGCTGCAGGCTGGTATTCTCAGGATGGAGAGCTCCACGTTATGGGGAGCCCCTCAGCTTAACAATATCAGCCAGCAGCCGCCCAGCATTGCCGCATACATTAGATGCGACAGTTCTTTGACTGTACCCGGCTCTTCCCGATTTCCCCTGGTGCGTTGACAATCGGGGTAATAAGGAGTTAATGGCAGCCTATAGCTGCCACTAAATCCTAGATTAATCATGTCAGGCGTCTTCCCGAGATACCTTCCATGATTAATCTGTAAGTTACAGTAAATAAACACATACACCCGAAAAAATCCTTCATTTGCAATAAAAACCACTAACAAATCGCCTCATTCACCACTTTATTCAGCCCGAAAAAGCCCTCCATGTCCGGCGTAATCCACGGAGTTCCAGCATCGTTTCCAGCTCTGCTACATGGAGGTGACAGGAGCTGCAGAAGACACCGCCGCTCCTGACAGCTCCATGCAGCAACTGAAGAGAGTCGCGCGATCAGCGATAATGTCAGTCAGGTAACTCGCGACCACCGCTGGATCATACAACTGTGACAGCAACTCACCTGTGACTTCATCGCTGTCACTCGGGTGACTTGCTGTCACAGTCGTATGATCCAGCGGTGGCCGCGAGTAACCTCAGGGACATCATAATATGATAAGTCCATAAGTCAGGCAGAGAGACAGTGTGTAGTGTGACATAGAAATGGGAAACAGCCCAGAGTGCACATGATCTAAGCTGTGTCCCATTTCTATTTTGCCCTTCACATTGTTTCCCTGCTTGACTTATGTCCTTATCAGCAATCCAATCTTTATTGCTGAAACTTTACCCCCTCTTGTGTCCTTGAAATCTGATGAAGGTCACATTGTTTGACCAAAACATTACATATGTTGGATTGTGGTTCTTATTAAACTGCTCCGCCCTGCTCCTGGCAAGTCTTGATCTTATACCTCCACTCCCCCACCCCAGGGGAGGGCCAAGACAAAAGTGGTTGAACCCACAGATATAGATAAACAGGGAAACCAAAAACTCTATCACACAGCTAGCACACTCGGAGATATAAGACAATACGTGATAAGGAGGCAATAAATAGCATGGAGGAAATAACCTGACGATCAAAGGATTTCCATAGCATACCAAGCAGCAAGCAATAAAGCACCAGCAACTGGAACACAACAGCACATGGACCGGTTTAGCAAAAGCTATAGTCGGCATGGGAAGACAGGCTCCACATCTTAAAAATGTGGGGAGTAACTGTGATATGTCTCCCACAACATGTGATCCAAAAGGTAACCAGCACGCTAGCAGAGATATCCCAATCACTAATGAGCACACAGCGGGTCACCGCCCAAGCCTGACTGTGCAATTCAGAAGCACAAAAGAAGGCATAATGTGGATTGGCAGATTCTGCAATGTGAACAACATCAGATGCCGCCATGACACTTGTTGAGTTTAGAGCCAAACACTGTGAGACAGGTGTTCAGCATAAATGAGAACACCCCAATAGATTTAGCAGAAAACCTTTAGTTTCCTTTCAGAATCAACGTTTTCCGTGGGATATAATAGTACATAATACTCCCACAAATGTGAGCCATTGATTGATAATAAGATTTGTTATTTTGAACACCTGAATAATTAATTTTCCAAACAAATTAAATCAAGACCATGTTTCAAAACTGAATACACCCCAATGAAAGTCTAAGGAGTAGAGATGAGCCAGCCTCTAAAGGCTCGAGTTCGGTTCGGCGAACTATTCGACGAAACTCTCGAACCCCATTGAAAACAATGGGAGGCAAACACAAACACATAAAAACTCATTATAAATGTACACATACAGTTAATAAACTTTGCCATTACACTTACAGGTCCCCGCGATGCGTCCTGCACTCTGTCTCCTGCCGCTTTTCCTTCCGATAATTGCCGCGTCCTCCTAGTAACCAGCACTTCCGTGACATCAAAAAAAGCATGCGACCAGTCACGTGTCTATTATCTCATTGGCTACAGACTGGTCACATGGCTAGACGTCATTGCTAGGTCCTGTCAGTGCATCTCTCCGGTACACGGTGCTCGTTTGTGCGTCCCCGTGTACCAGCGAGATGCTCTGGCACACGGTCGGCTCCCCGTTCTGCTTCTCCATACCGTTATTCACCGGCTGCCACAGTCGGTCAATAACGGAGATCACCATTGCTATAGCAACGCACCTGTCAGGAGTAACGTCACCGCTTACAGCCTGCAGCCTCTGCTACTCACTGAGTGATATAGACTGCACGGGAAGCAGCAGCATCTTCCTCCCATGCAGTGCTGTCTGATGTAGCAGAGCTGCATGAGTTGAAGGAGAAAGAAGACAGAAGACCATGGATCGCGGAGGGATGCGAGGGAGTAATGAACATGGAGTCTCTAAGTGTGTCTGCGTATTTATTTCTATTAAAGTATTTTTTCTCTGTGTGGTGTCTTTTTTTTTAACCCTTTATTGGAGATTCTTAATGGCCGGGTCAAACTTGCCTGACAATAAGAATCTCTGACTTAATACTAGCTAGTATAGCAAAGCTGTATTAACTCATTATTACCCAGCAAGCCACCCGTCACCAGGGCAGCTGGAAGAGTTGGATACAGCGCCAGATGATGACGCTTCTATGAAAGCGCCATTTTCTGGGGCGGCTGCGGACTGCAATTCTCAGCAGAGGGGCCTAGAAAGCTCGGGCTAACCTGTGCTGCGGATTCCAATCCCCAGCTGCCTAGATGTACATAGCTGGACACAAAAATGGGATGAAGCTCATGTTGATCTTTTTTTAATTATTTCATGAAATTCATGAAATAATTAAAAAAAGGGCTTCCTATTTTTTTTTTTGTTCCCAGCTGGGTACAAATAGGCAGCTGGGGTTTGGGGGCAGCCCGTAGCTGCCTGTTGCTAGCATACAAAAACATGGCGAAGCCCACATAATTTTTTTGGGGGCCAAAAAACTCCTGCATACAGTCCTGGATGGAGTATGCTGAGCCTATTTGTACCCGGCTGGGAAATAAAAATATAGGGAAGCCCTTTTTTTTTTTAATTATTTCATGAATTTCATGAAATAATTAAAAAAAAAATGACGTGGGCTTCGCCCAATTTTTGTGTCCAGCCAGGTACAACTAGGCAGCTGGGGATTGAAATCCACAGCTCAGGGTGACCAAGCTTTCTGGACACAACTGCTGCGAATTGCAGTCCGCAGCCGCCCCAGAAAATGCCGCTTTCATAGAAGCACCATCTTCTGGCGCTGTATCCAACTCTTCCAGCTGCCCTGGTGACGGATGGCTTGCTGGGTAATAATGGGGTTAGGGTTAGCTGTATATTATCAACTGGCCCTAAGCCCGAAATTCATGGTGTCACGCCAATATTAGACATGGCCACTATGAATTTCTAGTACAGATAAAAAAAAACACACAGAAAAATATTTTTATTAGAAATAAAACACAACACAATTAGTGACTCCATCTTTATTGAAATAAAAAATCCTCCTCCGCAGTAATCCTGAGTCAAGGGTCCCGCACCATCCAATCCGGATTCAATATCATCTGATTGGTTTGCTGGAAGGCAAAGCGATCAGATGATGTGTCAGGTTCAAGGGCCTGAATCACATGACACAGCAGCTGATTGTATAAACGGCTGTTACACAATCAGCTGATGCATCAGTGCAAAAAAAAACTACACACTTCAGTGCAGACTCCTGTTCGACAGCATCAGCTGATAGTTTACTGGCCGGGCAGTAAAAAGCAGGCCACACCGCTCGACTTATAGTGTCAGCTGATTCCGTCAGGTGACCGCATCAGCTGATCATCGCCAGGTCTGAGAAAGAGAGAGAGAGAAAGAAGAGAGAGAGAAGACAGAGAAAAGATAGAGAAAAGATAGAGAAAAGAGAGAGAGGAGAGAAAGAGAAGAGAGAGAGAAGAGGAGAGAAGAGGAGAGAAGAGAGAGAGGAGAGAGAGAAGAGAGAGAGGAGAGAGGAGAGAGAGCAAGAGATAGAGAGAAAGAGAGGGAAAAAGAGAGACTGAGAAAAAGAGAGAGAAAAAGAGAGAGGAGAGAGAGGGAGAGAGAGAAAGAGAGAAAGAGAGAGAGAGAAAGAGACAGAGAAAAAGAGAAAAGAGAGAGAAAGAGAGAGAGGAGAGAGGAGAGAAGAGGAGAGAAGAGCAGAGAAGAGATAGAGAAGAGAGAGAGGAGAGAGAAGAGAGAGAAGAGAAGAGAAGAGGAGAGAAGAGAGAGGAGAGAGAGGAGAGAGAGAGAGAAGAGAGAGAAAAGAGAGAGGAGAGAGGGAAAAAGAGAACAGGAGAGACTGAGAAAATGAGAGAGAGAAAAAGAGAGAAAAAGAAAGAGAGGAGAGAGAGGGAGGGAGATAGAAAGAGAGAGAAAGAAAGAAAAAAAAAGAGAGAGAGAGAAAAGAGAGAGAAAGAGAGAGATAGGATAGAGAGAGGAGAGAGAGAGGGAAAAAGAGAAAAAGAGAGACTGAGAAAAAGAGAGAGAGAAAGATAGAGAGAGAGGAGAGAGAGAAAGAAAGAGAGAGAAAAAAAGAGAGAGAAAAGAGAGAGAAAGAGAGAGAGGAGAGAGAGGAGAGAGAGAGGGAAAAAGAGAGATTGAGAGAGAGAAAAAGAGAGAAAAAGAGAGAGAGAGAAGAGAGAGGAGAGAGAGAAAGAGAGAGTGAGAGAAAAAAAGAGAGATGAAAGAGAGAAGGAGAGAGAGAGAGGAGAGAGAGAGAGGAGAGAGCGAGGGAGAAAGAGAGAGAAAGAGAAAAAGAGAAAGAGAGAGAGAAAGAGAGAGAAAGAGAGAGAGAAAAAGAGAGACAGAAAGAGATAGAGAGAGACAGAGAGAGAGAAGAGAGAGAGGAGAGAGCAATGCAGCCTCATTCTGTGATCTGCTCCGATTTTAGAGGTGTGTAACGCGGCTCACAGCTTATATCCGGCTCCTCCCCTCAGTGCATAATTAAATTAAATTATAATTATAAATATATAATAACTATAATTTAAAATTAAAAAAAAAATAAATAAAAAAAAAAAAATTAAATTCTTTACCGGGATCGGGTTAGAACTCGTAAAGTTATGCTTACTTAAGCGAGCTCTCTATCCACTGAGCTACTGCCTCTAATGATAAAAACAGGCAGATTTGGTAATCTTGACGTCTGCATTGCAGAGTGAAGTCTCTGGTAACAGCGCAATTCACTTCATTGCTACGTGGAGAGGACACAGCGCGATCGTGTTCTATGGTTCTGCTGCATCTTCATGTAGCAGAGCTGACAGTGTTGTGTGGATTACGTCAGACCTGGATGTGTATTTGGGGATTAATAAACTGGTAAAAGAGGGTGTTTTTTTGTCTTTTATTCCAAATAAAGGATTTTTCACTGTGTGTGTTTATTTACTTTCACTTACAGTTTAATCATGGAAGGTGTCTCGGGGAGACGCCTGTCATGATTTAACTCATTATTACCCCGATTGCCACCGCACCAGGGCAATTCGGGATGAGCTGGGTGGAGTCCCGGGACTGTCGCATCTAATGGATTCGGCAATTCCGGGTGACTGCTGGGTGATATTGTTAGGGTGGTGGGCTCCCAATAACGTGGCGCTCCCCATCCTGACAATACCAGCCTCCAGCCGTGTGGCTTTATCCTGGCTGGTATCAAATATGGGGGGAACCGCATTTTTTTTTTTTTTTATTATTTATCTATTTATTTTACTGCACGATATAGACCTGCCCGCCGGCGGCTGTGATTGATTTGCAGTGAGACAGCTGTCACTCATCGTGGGGGCGTGTCTGACTGCAACCAATCATGGGCGCCGATGTGCGGGGAAAGCATGGAATACCTGATTGAATAATGAAGCGGCAGCCATTTTCTAAAGTGGAAAAGACGTCGCAGATTTGTGATAGCCGTGCAGCGAGATGCCCGTGATCGGTGAGTAGGAAAGAGAGAGGGATTGTGCTGGGGACGCAGGACGCATGCAGATAGCAACGTGTGCACATAGCCTTACTGTGAAAAGCCACGTTTTTGTAGATCGAACCTAACTCGAACCTAACTCGAACTGTCGAGCTTTTAGCAAAAAGCTCGAGTTCGAGCTCGAACACCCCCCAAAATCACTCGAACATGAAATTGGCGAACATCGAATATCGCTCAACTCTACTAAGGAGCAAAGCTAAAGTTTAGAATGTAAAATTCTAATTAAGACAATGAATGTCTAAATATTCATTTAATAGGTGTCTAGTAGTGATGAGCGAGCATGCTTGTTACTACTCGGTACTCGCACGAGTATCACTGTACTCGGGCTACTCGGCGGGGACCGAGTAATCTCGCGATACTCGTGCTGTACTCGTGGTCTTCATCCCTGCATGTTGGCGCTCTTTTGAGAGCCAGCCCTCATGCAGGGATTGGCTGGCAGACCACTGCAATGCCACAGCCCTGTTAGTTGTGGAATTGCAGTGATTGGCCGGCCCGCACAGCGTGACCGAGCCTTTATACCGGCGGGCGAGCTGTGCTCTGCTCACAGCCATCCAGACAGTCAGTGCAGGGAGAGTGTTGCTGCTTCAGGGAAAGGTTTGCGGCCCTTTATAGCTATTTCCGTAGCAGGGCTGCAAACAGTGTGACCAAAAGTCCTTCTCAGGACTATTCTAGTTTTATACAGGCAGGCAGGGTATAGCCAGGTCGGAGTACAGTAGCAGAGTCCTTCTCAGGACTATTGTTGCTATATACAGGCAGGGTATAGCCAGGTCGGAATACAGGCTAGTGACCAGAAGAGTCCTTGTCAGGACTATTGTAGCAGTATACAGGCAGGCAGGCAGGCAGGCAGGGTATATAGCAATTCCTAGTGGTGACCGTATACCAGCCTTCATCATATCTGGGGCTGGTGTACACAGTCTAAAACAGTCCAGATAGTGTCAGACTTCTCATTAATTTTTGCTCCTAAAAACCTGTTAGGTTCTTAATGCGTCCGTGCTTGCATTTAAAAACCGCACGTGTGTGCCTGCCGGTGGCAGCGTACAGGTGCACTTGTGTGCATTTTTACCAAACTATTATATAACGCACAAGTGTAGTGTATAATACACGTCAGTCAGCAGTGGCTGATAGTGTAAGACTTCTCATTAATTTTTGCTCCTAAAAACCTGTTAGGTTCTTAGTGCGTCCGTGCTTGCATTTAAAAACCGCACGTGTGTGCCTGTCGGTGGCAGCGTACAGGTGCACGATTTGCACAAACTTGGATATAACGCACAAGTCTAGTGAATACACGTCAGCACAGCATTGCAAAATGCGCAAGGGCGTTGGCAAGGAACAAGGAAGTGGACGTGATGGTGGTGCAGGCAGAGGCCGAGGTCGTGGGCAAGCTCTAATTTCGCCACAACAAAGGGCCACATCTAGTCGCTCGCACGTCCTGTCCCAAATTCTTGGGGACCGCAGCAGTACACCGCTCTTGAACCAAGACCAGTGTCAACAGGTTGTTAGTTGGAAAGCGGATAATGCTTCCAGTCAGATTGGCACCACCACAAACACTCTGTCTTCCACACGGTCAAGTGTCAGTAGCCGTGATACTGCACCGCACATTTCAGAACCTGATCCTCCTTCCTACCACAAGGCTGAGTACACGTCCTCGGACATTAATGATCCCACACTTGGACACTCGGAAGAGCTGTTCACGTTTCAATTCGCACATTCTGGCCTCTCGCCAGCTCATGTTGAAGTGGGTCATGAGGAGATCGTATGTACAGATGCCCAAATATTTGAGCAGCCACGTTCTCACGAAGTTGGCAACGTGTCTCAACAAGGGGTGGACGATGATGAGACACAATTGTCAGGAAGTCAGGAGGAGGAGCAGGGTGCGGAAGAGGAAGACGACGTGGTGGATGATCCAGTAACTGACCCAACCTGGCAGGAGGATATGCAGAGCGAGGACAGCAGTGCACAGGGGGAGGGAGGCGTAGCATCCCAACAGGCAGTAAGAAGCAGGGTGGTGGCTCCAGGCAGAAGTCAGGCAACCGTTCCCCGGAACAACAACATGACACAAGGTGCCTGTACAAATGTTAGGTCTTCCCGAGTCTGGCAGTTTTTTAAGTTGGCTCCAGATGATTCTAAAAAGGCCATTTGCAACACCTGCCATGCCAGCATCAGCAGGGGTACCAAAACTAGCAGCCTGACCACCACCAGCATGATCAGGCACATGTCAGCCAAGCACCCGACTTTGTGGGAAGTACAACAGAGTCGAGGAGCAGTGCTTGCTGATGTCACTGCTACGTCTTCGCTGGTTGTGCATGCGAGCCAATCCCCTGTCCATGCTGCCTGCGAACAAGCCTCCTCCGGTCCTGCACCTGCAGTTGCCTACGCAAAAATAACACCATCATCAAGCACGTCCTTGTCCCAGCGCAGCGTTCAGTTATCCATTCAGCAAACCTTTGAACGCAGGCACAAATACACTGCCAACGCCCCACATGCCACAGTTCTAAATGCTAACATTTCGCGACTGCTTGCGCTGGAAATGTTGCCTTTTAGGCTGGTGGAGACAGAAGCATTCCGCGACCTGATGGCGGCAGCTGTCCCACGTTACTCGGTCCCCAGCCGCCACTATTTCTCCCGGTGTGCCGTCCCCGCGTTGCATAACCACGTGTCACAAAACATCACACGTGCCCTGAACAATGCTGTTTCACCCAAAGTCCACCTAACCACAGACACGTGGACAAGTGCTTGTGGGCAAGGCCCCTACATCTCGTTGACGGCACACTGGGTTAATATTGTGGAAGCTGGGACCCAGTCTGAGCGAGGGACGGAACACGTCCTTCCCACACCAAGGTTTGCAGGCCCTACCTCAGTCAGGGTTTCACCCACACTCTACAGCTCCGGAATGTCATGCTCTTCAGCCTCCTCCTCCTCCTGCGCATCCTCATCCACTGTACCCTCCACACCAGTCCCAAGCTGGAAGCACTGCAGCACTACCTCGGCGAAGCGGCAACAGGCTGTGCTGAAGCTAATCTGCATAGGTGACAAACCCCACAATGCAGAAGAGGTGTGGACAGCTCTGAAACAGCAGGCAAATCACTGGCTCACACCTCTGAACCTAAAGCCAGGAAAGGTCGTGTGTGACAATGGCCGGAACCTGGTGGCGGCTTTGAGGCGAGGCCAGCTGACACATGTTCCATGCGTGGCCCATGTGCTCAACCTTGTGGTTCAGCGGTTTCTAAAGTCATACCCAGAGCTGTCTGATCTGCTGGTAAACGTTCGCCGCCTGTCTGCACATTTTCGAAAGTCACCTACTGCTTCAGCCGGCCTTGCCGGCTTTCAGCGCCGTTTGCATCTTCCGGCTCACAGACTGGTGTGTGATGTCCCCACGCGTTGGAATTCAACTCTGCACATGTTGGTCAGGATATGTGAGCAGAAGAGGGCAGTTGTTGAGTACCTGCATCACCTAAGCCGTCGGGAAATTTGTCAAACTCCACACATAACACCTGAGGAGTGGAGATGGATGTCCGACCTATGTACCATCCTCCAAAACTTTGAGGACTCCACCAAGATGGTGAGTGGTGATGACGCCATTATTAGCGTCACCATACCGCTACTCTGCCTTCTAAAACGGTCTCTGCTCAAAAACAAACATGATGCATTGCAGGCGGAGCGCGATGAGTTGCAGCAAGAAACAGTAGTGGGTGTGGGTGATAACACACAGCCCAGCCTCGTCTCATCACAACGTGCAGTGGAGGACTATGATGAGGAGGATGAAGACATGGAGCAACTCTCCGGCCAAATTGAGGATATGACATGCACACCAGTCATATCCTCGGTTCAGCGTGGCTGGCCAGAGGACAGGGTAGATGAGGAGGAGAAGGAGGAGGAGGACAGCATGTTCAGTCATCGTGTTGGTGAGGCTACTGAAGTCCTGGCTGTTAAGAGTCTGGCGCACATGGCTGACTTTATGGTAAGCTGCCTGTCTCGTGACCCTCGCGTTAAGAACATCTTGGCCGACAATCATTATTGGTTGGTAACACTGTTAGACCCACGCTACAAGGAGAACTTTATGTCTCTTATTCCCGAGGCGGAGAGGTCAACCAAAATGCAGCAGTTCCGGAAGGCCATAGTCACGGAAGTAGGCAAAGCATTCCCCTCACAAAACGCTAGCGGCATAGGTCAGGAATCAGTGGACAACCAAGGCGTACAGCCGAGAGAGGCACAAGTCCAATCCGCCAGAGGTAGGGGAACAGTCTTTAAGATGTGGGACAGTTTTCTCAGCCCCTCACGTACCACAGCCCTTGAGGTGCGGGGTAGTGCCACAAGAAATCCTAAGTTTGCCCAGATGCTCAAGGAGTACCTGGCAGATCGAACAACTGTACTCCGACATTCCTCTGTGCCTTACAATTATTGGGTATCCAAGGTGGACACGTGGCATGAATTGGCTCTCTAAGCCTCGGAAGTCCTGGCCTGCCCTGCCGCTAGCGTTTTGTCAGAGCGTGTTTTTAGTGCCGCAGGTGGAATCATTACAGATAAACGCACCCGCCTGTCAACTGAAAATGCTGACAGGCTGACTTTGATCAAGATGAACAAGGGTTGGATTGGGCCAGACTTCACCACACCACCAGCAAGTGAGAGCGGAATTTAAAGTTTGTAACGGGAATTTGCCATGTACCTCCACTCACCCAAAGGTACACACTTCTGGACTTTGGATAATCGCTGGACTGCTCCTCCTTCTCCTCATGCGCCACCATGATGACCGTTACAATAGTTAGGCCTTTGTTTCAGGTATACCCCCAGTGGTAAATTTTTTCGCCCATTCTTTGCAGAATGGACATTACAACGACAGGAGACCCGCTCCTTTGCAATGGGAACAATGTTTTGAGGCCCTCATGCACGTCTCTATCCAGGGACAACGTGGAGCCTCCCAATTTTTGGCTGCCCTGCCTAAGGGCTATACTATAATACACCCACTTCCTGACAATGGACACTTAATGTTTTGAGGCCCTCATGCACGTCTCTATCCAGGGACAACGTGGAGCCTCCCAATTTTTGGCTGCCCTGCCTAAGGGCTATACTATAATACACCCACTTCCTGACAATGGACACTTAATGTTTTGAGGCCCTCATGCACGTCTCTATCCAGGGACAACGTGGAGCCTCCCAATTTTTGGCTGCCCTGCCAAAGGGCTATACTACAATAGACCCACTTCCTTACAATGGGCACTTCAGGTTTACAGGCCATCATGCACGTCTCTATCCAGGGACAACGTGGAGCCTCCCAATTTTTGGCTGCCCTGCCTAAGGGCTATACTACAATAGACCCACTTCCTTACAATGGGCACTTCAGGTTTACAGGCCCTCATGCACGTCTGTATGCAGGGGCATTGGTGAACCTCACAATTTTGGACTGCCCTGGCAAAGGAAAATACTACAAAGACTCACTTCCTCAAAATGGGCACATTAGACTCAGAGGCCTTTATGTACGTCTCTTCTCAGGGACATCGGAGTGCCACACAATGTTTTACGTAAAATCTTTCATGTATTAATCTCAAAAAGTAACATACATTAGCTCTATCTCACTATTGGGTATGTGCCCTTAACATTTCCGCCATGAAAATTCATTTTGGTGTCATTTTGGAAGGTTTTCTGGTGAGTCCGTAAAAATGGCGTAAAAGGCGGACAAAATTGTTCACAGCTGTGACTTTTGAGTGATAAATGCTTCAAGGGGTCTTCCCCATGCTGTTGCCATGTCATTTGAGCACTCTTCTGAGACTTTTGTGCCATTTTTAGGGTTTCTACATGCTGCCGGGGGTCATTTCACAAAAATACTCGGGTCTCCCATAGGATAACATTGGGCTCGGTGCTCGGGCCGAGTACACGAGTATCTTGGGATGCTCGGCCCGAGCCTCGAGCACCCGAGCTTTTTAGTACTCGCTCATCACTAGTGTCTAGCAGACAGTTTCCTATAAAAGGGCATTAATTTAGAAATAAAACCCCTTCCCATTTCATTCTGTCAGTAGTGGCACCAAATGGAAGAGAAATGTTACAAGACCTGAGAAAGAAAATGAAATTTTTACACAAAAAAGGTGAAGGCTATAAGACAATCACTACTGAAGATTTTGTAATGAAAATTATATTATTTACCTTACTTTTATGTTATGGGATAAAGAAATATTAAAAAAATATTCTATGAAACTCAGTCTTGTCAAAACTTTGGAAAAGTTCAATGGGATATTGATTAAAATATTACTTCTCAAAGGAGTATACTCATTTATTTGGAATAGTGTATATTTGCATAGCGAGGATAGATGTGTGAGGTCAGTGTTGAAACTGGTGAGCTTCTTTTTTAAGCTTTGTATCATTTGTTGTACTACTCTGAAACCAGAAAAGAGACAATTGCTTCAAATATAAACAATAAGTAGGGAACTTAACACAGCATGCAGCAGATATATAATTCTACATGCTGTATATTCAGATTACGAGTCACCATGTGTAAGCCTAACTAATGTAATAAAGATGTGTCTGAAGAACGATCTGAAATTATTTTATCCTTTTCCTTTTATGTTGTTTTCTCTATTTAACGAGTTTGGGGAGAGACATTTTCCTCTAAGTATGTGCAACTGGGTAGAAGACTTCTTAAATTTTTGATGAAGTCTAGTGTCTGTGTTAGTGAGATTTCAATTGGTTGGCATATGACTTAGTCCACCGAGAATAAGATTTACACTTCAACAGTTTTTTTTCTGCCTTCAATGCACACGTTGATTAAGTATCATATCTATGCGGGTTTTGTTACACATTTTCTGTGTATCCCTGGAATTTGTGCTCTGACCTCAAACATCCACAAATGCACTCCACAAATTTCAAGTCTGTTTAAAGTAGAGGATTAAAGGGAATACATTAGGGAGTAAAAACTTAATGTTCAGCATCTCCATCACACTACCTGTTTTGGTTAGTTTTTTCACAAGAATTAACTTTAAAAGCAGTCTTGTTGGTTTTCCCAGAATTCCCCAGGGTGGTGTGTAGGACATATTACCATATCTCCTTGGGAGGAAAAAAAATCAGCTTGGTATTAAACATAATCTAAGAAAAGTTGGAACGAGGCAATGTAAACATTGTACCTAGTCTCGCTTTTTTTTGGTCTTACATCTACGGATAATATAATAGTTCTAGAAGTAAGGAAGAAACATTAAATAGTTATGAGTCGCTTGTCCAATGTCCATAAAATGTATGTTCAAAGATAAAAGAACCCAATCAAGCGGTCATCAGCACTTGGAACTATTAACTACCTACAGCTACCGCTGGAAACTCATTTGTTTTTGTTCTATGTATCGGTCAGCAGCACCCTTACAGCGAATTAAGGTGTAACACAAGCACCATGTTCATCTGTCAAGGTAAGCTTGAGAAAGCCAAATCCTATAATGTCCTGTTACTGGCCAACTTGTCAG
Organism: Anomaloglossus baeobatrachus; assembly: GCF_048569485.1. NCBI lineage: Eukaryota > Metazoa > Chordata > Amphibia > Anura > Aromobatidae > Anomaloglossus > Anomaloglossus baeobatrachus. The sequence continues at coordinate 397,262,728 of NC_134358.1, forward strand.
GCTCTTTTCTATATGAGTTGTTGTAGCCCATTAAATTAGCTGATCTCAGTAGACAAGCTCTCTATATTTTATAACTTCCTTAAAAATAGAGTGTCTGCATAATGGGTTTAACTGTAGACTGTTCTTCCAACTGTTCTGCCAGTAAGTAAATGATAAATCTTGAATTGCTGGAGGTTCAACTGCTATGACCATCACAGATCGAGAGAACAGGGGTCTCAAAGTTCCCTATGTCAATGAAGAATTAGTGAACATGGGCATCCACTGCCATATGGACAGTTGTATTTCCTATGGAAAGTTAAAGGGAATCTGTCAGCAGGCTTTTTGCTATCTCACCTGACAGCAGCATGATGTAGGCAAAGAGATCCTGAATCCAACAGTGTATAATCAAGATTACTGGCTGCAGCCGTTCTCACATAATCAACAAATTGAGTATTAACCATCTAGCTGAGCCTAGAGAGCTGTCCCCGCCGTCCTCAGGCTCTCAATAGAGATTGTGCATGATCTGTGAGGTGTCAATCACAGAAGAAAGCATGTCAAATTTCTATGTACATGCCAGTTAGACCTAGCAATGTTAATCACAGGATCATAGCAAATGGGTAAGAGCCCTGTTCGGCTTGAAACGCGTAAGATGCAATGATTTTAATTATTTGTATTTTTATACACCAATAAAATTTATATTGATTTTATCAAGTCCGTGAATATCCTGGAATTGGAATAATATATCTTCAGGTGCTGGAAGTATACTCTTTTTTGCCTATCATTTACTGGGTTGCTTGCTGTCATTTTGATAAAAATCACTATTTTATCTGCTGCAGATCTACTAGTTCTCTGAATGCTGAGCTCTTTATTACCCTGCCCACAATACTAATTGGCAGCATTCTGTATACACTGTTCATAAGCTGTCAATCAGTAGTGGGGTGGGCTACACCAAGAATATGGAGGATTACATGGCACAATACAGCTAGACCTGTAGTGTAAATCTCATGATGACAAAACATGGAATTTAAACCATTCACCAAAAGCGATTTTCTGTTTTTTACTTTCATTTTTTTCCTCCCCTTCTTCCAAGAGTCATAACTTCTTTATTTTTCATCAACATAGTCGCATAAGGGCTTGATTTTTTGCGGCATGAATTGGAATTTTGAATGAAACCATTAATTTTACCATATAGTACTGCAAAACGGGAAAAAATTCCAAGCGCTGTGAAATTGCAAAAAAAGTGCAATTCCACAATTGTTTTTGTTTTGTTTGTTTACTATGTTCCTTGAATGGTAAAACCAAGCTGGCAGTATGATTCTCCAGGTCAGTATGAGTTCGTAGATGCCAAACATGCATATTTTTTTTTTATTTATTTAATTGGTAGGAAAAAAAAACCACACATTTTTTTTTAAAAAAAAAAGAAAAATTGCACTTTTGGCGCCATTTTGCGAGACCCCTAAAGTTCTTATCTTTCAGGATCTAGGACTGTGTGATGGTTTATTTCTTCCGCCCTGAGGTTATGTTTTTACAAATACCATTTTTTTTGTGTTCGGCTCTTTTTGCCTTTTATTGCAATGTTGCGGAGGCCAAAAAAAGTAATTCTGCTATTCTGATTTTTATTCCATTACGCTGTTTAGCAATCAGATTAATATATTTTATATTTTGATAGATCGGGCATTTTTCAATGCGGCAGTGCCAAATATGTGTATTTTTTATTGTTTTATTTACAGTGGGGCAAAATAGGGGTGATTTTAACATTTAGTTATTTATTTATTTTCATAATTTTTACAACTTTTTTAAAAAAAACCTATTAGTCCCCTTAGGGGACCTGAAGCTGATATAGTCCAATGACTTGTGCTGTATAGAACAGCACAAATGCTTGTGTTCCTATAACTGCTGGTGCATTCAAAGGAACTACATCAGGACCTACACAGGGGTCATCAACTGAACCCGACTGTCATGACAACCCATTGGTACCCTTTGATCACGTGATAGGAGCGGGGAATGATGCGCTCCTATCTGGCGGGAGTTAAATCCAGCTGTCAGAGATTGACAGTGATATTTCAAGGGAACCTGTCACCTCTTTTTTGGCCTATAAGCTGCGGCCACCACCATCGGGCTCTTATATATAGCATTCTAACATGCTGTATACAAGAGTCCAGGCCGGGGGTATAACATAAAAAACACTTTATAATACTTAACTAACGGTCGTTCGGTGGGCCTTATGGGTGTCTCCATTGTCCGGTGCCAGCGCCGCCTCTTTCGGCCATCTTCGTCCTCTTTCTGAAGCCTGGGTGCATAACGCGGCTGCGTCATACACACTCGCCAGTCCCGCACATGCGCACTGCAATACTTTGATCTGCCCTGCTCAGAGCAGATCAAAGTGCGCCTGCTCAGAGTCAGGACCTGAATGCCGGTGAGTGTGGATGACATCGAACACGTCATGCACCGTGGCTAGAGAAGAAGGAGCACAAAGATGGCCAAAAGAGGCGGCGCCGGCACCGGACAACGGAGACGCCCATAAGGCCCACCGCGCGACCGTTAGTTAAGTATTATAAAGTGTTTTCTATGTTATACCCCCGGCCTGGGCTCTTATATACAGCATGTTAGAATGCTATATATAAGAGCCCGATGGTGGTGGCCGCAGCTTATAGGCCAAAAAATTGGTGACAGGTTCCCTTTAACTAGTTAACAGGCACAGGAGCGTCTATGATCAGATCAGCCGATATGTGCCAGGAAAGATGCGGGCTCAGCGTGTGAGACCACATCAAAGGGAGCATCATGGCCTATGACGTATTGGTGAGTTATAGGTCGTGAATGGGCTAATAAAATTAGATCAAGCAGCCCTGTAAGACACATTACTGGACTCAAGGTCTCCAGTTCTACAGTATGCTCTCAAATTAGGTGGCAAAAACCTGGTGACAGATTCCTATAAACTTTCTACACTTTTTAGATATAATGAACTGTAAATAAATGTCAACTTCCCTGAAGTTTATGATTATACACTTTGCTGCTTATTAAAAGCATATCTTTAACACAATAGCAGTATACCCCCTAGTGATATAACATGTAGTCCTGGGGTACACTTACCCAAGGTATTAGGGAACACAGTTTCACCCAAATACCTTTTGGGTAAATTATTATATTTCCTACTTTTGACCAAAATCTAAATACATCTTGATTAATTTGCGTGAACATACTTTAGCATTTAAAGGTACCGTCACACTAAGCGATGCGCCAGCGATCCCACCAGCAACCTGACCTGGCAGGGATCGCTGGAGTGTCACTACACGGGTTGCTGGTGAGCTGTCACACAGGCAGATCTCACCAGCAACCAGTGACCAGCCCCCAGCCAGCAGCAAGGCGTGGAAGCGATGCAGTGCTTGGTAACTAAGGTAAATATCGGGTAACCAACCCGATATTTACCTTGGTTACCAGCGCACACTACTTAGCACTGGCTCCCTGCACTCCTAGCCAGCGTACACATCGGGTTAATTACCCAATGTGTAGTCTGGCTATGTGTGCAGGGAGCAGGGAGCCGGCACTGACAGCGTGAGAGCGGTGGACGCTGGTAACGAAGGTAAATATCGGGTAACCAAGGAAAGGCCTTCTTGGTTACCCAATATTTACATTGGTTACCAGCGTCCGCAGAAGCTGGCTCCCTGCTCACTGCACATTTAGTTGTTGTTCTCTCGCTATCACACACAGCGATGTGTGCTTCACAGCGGGAGAGCAACAACTAAAAAATGGTCCAGGACATTCAGCAACAACCAGCGACCTCACAGCAGGGACCAGGTTGTTGCTGGATGTCACACACAGCAACATCTCTAGCAACATCGCTGTTGCGTCACAAAAGTCATGCTTCAGCAGCGATGTTGCTTAGTGAGACGTGGCCTTTAGAAGGTATCTATTGTGAGAGAATACAAGCCATTTTGTATTGTATAGAAACCATCTTGTCTTATAACTGAATGATGCCATAGGGCTCAGCTAACACTGCTGAGCGGGGAAGTTTCACATTTCTATACACATCCCTGTGGCTCCTATTGGTGCATGGTAATTTCTTTGTTTGGGATACTATATAAACTGATTACCTGATGTAATAACACAGAAATCTCTCAGTACACCACAAGCATGTGTGCTGTATTGATTTCTCCAAATGCTTATAATTTAATTCTTATTCATTTGGAGTTCCAAGGGCATAGAAGGAGTGTATTTCATTCACACTATAATTAGCCAAATTACATCATAGTCCCCATCGTGTATATTTTCCCAGATGTTTAATGATTAAATATTTGTATTTCCCAATTAAAATTGTCTTATTAAAGTATCCACCATAGTATGAATCTCTCTGGTCATACTGAATGCTGAGGTTACAAATATCTATAAGTGACCAGTGCACTCCTTCCATGACAAAGAACAAAGCCAGACGTTTCTTATTTGGGATTTGTTGACGATGACATCACATAAGGCAGAGTAAGCTGAAGATGAGTGCTTTATCTTAACAATACACCACGCTTCACTTCCTCTACCAGAACCATTCCCAAACAAAAAGCGCTCTTTTATTATTATTTCAAAGTTTTAGTACTGTCATTCCTCTTCAATCACATATCCATTTAGTGTCTCTTTGGAGGTACAGAATGGATTTAGCGATATTTGTGTGAATTGCTAAATCTATTTTACAATGGATCCATTATTAAAAATCATACCATTTGTGTGTTTTTTTTATAACTCTGAAACAGGCAGACCGATGAAAATATACGAGCCAAGCTGTAAGATTTTATTATTGGCTCCAGTCCTCATGTAATGCTTCCTGCAAACCTTGTACAGGTTCTAATGCTGCGAACTAGTGACTGTCTTTAAAGAACGCTATTGACAGATTCTTTGCTTGGTAATGTTTTTAGATAAATGATTACCCATGGCTAGCTATATAACACTTAGGAGGCCGGGCATTAAGCTCCCAAATCGGGCATTTTGCTGTTTAAAGAACCTAAAAGTGTCATTTACAATAAGTATCTCTCAACATACATACATAAAGCTGTTATGTTCACGTTTTTCTATGGAAAAGACATATGGATATTGGTTTAGTGTTCAGACAAATGGCAGATCAACTTTGTGCTTTCTTTCAAGTGAAGCTTCCAACCAAAGTATGAGCAATTAGTTAACGGAAAACTCCAATATCACTTTTTTCTTATCAGTGTGCTCAGATCCAGTGAAAACTTGAGATGTATGTTGTATGATGTTGATGGAAACTTCACTGAGTGCATTATGAAAGCGACGGATCCTTAATATGTACCTGAGATTTTAAAGGACCTCTTTATATTAAAGCATCAGTGTGATGGCTGGATGGAGAACTAAAAGTTCCAGTGACTCCTAAGTGAGGGCTGCATTATAAGCACGGAAATGCATATCAATGCATGGTTAAACACAATATCATTGTTTTAAATGTACTAAATGTCTGTTGATAAATGCAAGAAGTCTTGCAAACAAAATGAATGAATTGGGAGACTCTTATGTCACCCACGGATTATGATGAGGTGGGCATTACAGAAACCTGGCTGGATGAGAACCATGACTGGGTGACAAACATACAGGGTTATACTACATTAAGGAAGGACAGGAAAGAGAAAAAAGGTGGTGGGGTGTGTATATTTATCAAATCTAACTTAAGACCTGTACTCAATTACAACATTGGGGGGAGCTGCGACGATGTAGAGCAGTGTTTCTCAACTCCAGTCCTCAAGACCCACCAACAGATCATGTTTTCAGGTTTTCCTCAATATTAGACAGGGGATAATTCCATCACCTGTGCAACATTAAGGAAATCCTGAGAACCTGATTGAGGAAAACCTGAAAACATGATCTGTTGGTCTTGAGGACTGGAGTTGAGAAACACTGATGTAGAGTCAGTATGGGTATTTACATGTACATGGGGAGGGCAATAATCAAAATAATGGGGGAGGGCAATAATCAAGATCTGCTCATTGGAGTTTGCTATAAGCCTCCTAATATAGTGGAAGAAATGCTGCAAGAAGTTAAAAAGGCACCAAATAATTATGGGGTTTTTATTATGGGGGATTTCAACTATCCAGACATTCGGTGGGACATAGAATCTTCTGGTTGTGCTAAAAGCTGTAAGTTCTTTTCTGCTATTCAAGACAATTACCTCTCTCAGATGGTAGATGAACGAACCAGGGAAGCTAATTTGCCGTATCTGGTACTGTCAAATAGACCGGATACAATTTAAGATCTGCAGGTCCGGAAGCACTTGCGATGCAGCAACCATAATATGGTAAGTTTCAATGTAATATTCAATAGCATATTTCAAAGAGCAAGGGCAAGAAACTCTAACTCTAGAAAAGCTGATTTCAACAAATTAATGGCAGAGCTTAATTGTGTAGGCTGATACCATGTCATGGTAATTGGGAATACTGGACACAGTATAATAAGACAAAAACAGACAGCATTCAAAATCTTGAAGGCTAAGAAGACAGAAATAGCATTTTAGGAGTATAAAGATCTCAATGTAAATGTAAAAAAGAAATCAAGCTAGTAAAGTTAGCTACTAAAAAACAATCACAAATTACATTAAAACAAATACCTTAAAATTATAAATAGAACAATACACAAAAGAAAAAATGGATAATATTGGCTGCTTATAACAGCCTTACAATGAAGCTCCAGAAGCAAGGGCTAGGGGAAACTATATGCAGAAGGGGAAGGAATTGGCTAAAAGACAGGAATCAAAGAGTTGTTGTAAATGGTACATTCTCTACATGGGATATGGCCAGCAGTGAGGTACCACAAGTATCTGTCCTAGAACCAATTATTTTTATTCTTTTTATTAATGACCTTGTGGATGGGATTGATAGTAAAGTGTCAGTCTTTGCTGATGATACCAAACTATGTAGGATATTAAAAACTGACCTTGATACTCGTACTACAATATTATAAAATGATCTGAATAAGATGTTTGAATGGGCAGGAAGGATATTCAGAAGTTATATTAAGGATGGCAACTAGATTATTACAAGCGATGGAAGGCCTCCCATATAATGAAAGGTTGGAAAAGTTAGATTTATTAACTTAGAAAAATTACATCTCAGAGGAGATCTCATTTATATGTATAAATAGTTAAATACATGTGTGGTCAATACAAAGGACTGGCACATGACTTATTCCTTCCAAAGACAATACTAAGGACCAGGGGGCACGCATTAAGGATGAAGAAAAATGATTAAGTCAGCTAAATAAGAAAAGGTTCTTTACAGTTAGAGCAGTCAGACTGTGGAATGCCCTACCACAAGAGGTTGTAATGGCAGACACTATAACAGCTTTTAAAAAAGGGCTGGATGATTTCCCCAGTACACACAACATTGAGGGTTATAGATAATTTTGTGTCAAAAATGACAAAAATGTGTAACTAGTGAAAGAAAGCATGAACTTGATTGACCTAGATCTTTTATGAACCTATGTAACTATATTAGAGGACTGTGGTGGCAGCAACTAAAGATCTTGGCAGCAGCAGGGACAGAGATGTGGGGGTGGACACTGAAAATGCAGACAGTAGGAAATTGTTGAAGTGTAGCGGTGGCCTCTGAAGCTGTGTTCAGTTCTCCCCCTGATACAGCAGGGTATAGCAGTGACAAAGCTATGGTGATGGCAGTACCGCCCTGTGATGATGTCTTGTTTTAGTGGGCATGATAGAAGCGGTGGCCTTGGCCATCCCTACAGTACAATGTGGGGCTATTGGATTTTCTGGTCTTAAGGGACCTGAGTGAGTGGTGTTGTGCGGGGCCTATCTTTGCAGTGGCGGCACTGGACCGATGCCTCAACTCACTCAGGTCCCTTCAGCACTAAAAACAAACATGGAGGCAAACAATTATTTTTCTGGTTAACTTTTAGTTCAACAGTTCCAATTTTACAGTTGAGACAGCACTTAGTTCACTTTTAACACACTTTAGATTTATAGCAAAAATGCCTCTCACGCTGGGCACAACATCGTCTACACTTGCTTTATTATAAAGCACATCATTAACCATAAGTTTAACTCCTGTAGGATGACCTTTTCGTTTCTTGGTTCTGGAGGCTCATCAAGGGATGCAGAGACTATAGCGGGAGACATCATGAGGTCGCTGCTGCCAAGCTCCAGTAACTCTCACCAATACGGACAGGAGGAGTACAGGGGCTTGCCCATACTCATAGCGCCAGGCTCTACACTTGCTAAAGATGATGGGCCATTATCTTAAAACGATATACACATTTCTCCTCGTTCTGCACTGCCATTGTTGCAGTTATTTTGTGTCTGTGGGGTGGTGTGGCCTGAAGTCTTGGAGACTCAGCCCTGCAGCACGGGTGCTGTGAAGCACCAGGTCACCTGCCCTGCTTGTGCATTGTTGCTGCAGTCACAATTGCGCATGCTGCCGCACTTCTAAGGTGTCAAAATAGTTAGGACCCACTCACAGCTTCACTGTGACATGGCTAATCAGAATGTTAAACCAAGAACCTAATATTCAGATGCATACATTTTTGCCTAGCGGTATTAGATCAACTTGTGATCTTTGGATGTGCGGTCCATGTTTTTCTCTTCAACTATGTTACACTTCTCCTCTATTGCCTCTGTCCACAGCTTGTCAGATGTTATAGGTCCATACTCCTCCACTCAGCTTGGCATCATAGTCCCACACATCAGAGTCATTAAGTCCCCATTGGCTCGAAGTCAGTGTCCCGCCCACAAGGATTTGTTAACAACCTTTGACCAAAGTACACAAAATATTCAACTTGTCTAATGTATGTCACCATGGCATCCTGTTCTCCTAGGCATATGTTAAACGTCTTCAAGTATGCATTTTTGTGGTAGGGGTCACCCATTCTTGCCATGACTCAGATTCAAGTACCACCTGTACTTGTGTCTGGTAGCTACTTTATGGTTCATGCTGCCACACTGTCAGTATACTACGTTTTGGGATAATTCACACCAATTAACTACAGTCCAAGATATTGAGCAACCTGCATGCCCAATCTAATCACTAATCATTCCCTATCTAACTATTTAAGATGCAGTCAGCCTGTTCTCTGCGACTGTCTCCTCCCCTTGTTAGCTATTCCCAGAGCTTAACTGTTTCCTTTTTACAGTTTAAGGCTATGTGCGCACGTTGCATACTGGCCCTGCAAAAATTTCTGCAGCGATTTGAACAGCACACGTGTGCTTCCAATCGCTGCAGAAACAAAAGCCGATTCCATACGCTCTGCATGTAGCCCCTCCCATAGACAGAGCAGGGACTTCATGCAGAGTGCATGAAAGAAGTGACATGTCACTTCTTAGAACGCGTGCTTCGGGCAGCAGCCGAAGCGCTGCGCTCTAATACGTCACGTGCGTATGTCTCCTGCATAATCTTCATAGATTATGCAGGGGACGCAGGACGCATGCAGTTACGCTGCGGTGCAGATCGTAGCGTAACTGCATGCAATTACGCAACGTGCGCACATAGCCTTATGTTGCTAGACAGATTGAAATATTTACATCAATGCGCACTACCTAGAACTTAGAACTAGATGCCTACACTTTTTCTCTATGCAGCATTAACTTATAGACACAATACACCAGAGGTCTCAAACACGCGGCCTGGTAAAGATGGCGGCCGGTGTAGGGGCCGCAGCCACCAACTTTTTATTTCAGCTGGCCATTTTGCCGGTGCTGTGCACAGTCAAGTTCTCTCTGCAGAACGCAATAAAAGCCGCCCGCCAATCAGAGGCAAGTGTGTATGACCTCAGCTGCTTGCCTGTGATTGGCCAGTGGCTTTTGAGCAGTGAGAACTTGGCTCTGCATGCGCCGGCAGAACGTTCAGCGTTGACAGCGGCTTCGATCGTTACCAGGTCCACGTGCCTGTGTGCCACCGCTGTCGGAACGGGGGACAGGTGAGAAGAATGTTTTGGTGTGTGTGGTGTGTGTTTCTGTTGCTAGCTGAGGCTGCACAGGGTGTGTGTGTGTGTGTATGTGTGTGTGTGTGTGTGTGTGTGTTGCTAGCTGAGATTGCACAGAGTGTGTGTGTGTGTGTGTGTTGCTAGCTGAGGCTGAAGAGAGTGTGTGTATGTGTTGCTAGCTGAGGCTGCACAGGGTGGGTGTGTGTGTGTGTGTGTGTGTGTGCGTATGTTGCTAGCTGAGGCTCAACAGAGTATGTGTGTGTGTGTGTGTCAGGATAGGACATTGCTACAAGAAGGGGTCCTGCATGGGGGCACATTTGTTATGATCTGCTAACCATGGACGATCTCAAAAATCCCTTTAATAAGGAAAAAAACAAAACCTCAAGAGTAGTTGTAAACTGAGCTGACTGCAGTCCCCTGTCTATCAAACAACACTAGAAGTAGCAGTGGGATGTTCCTAACACACCTATACACCTCATCACTGCCTGAGAAACTTGCTACACTTCAAAGATAGAAATGAGGAATCCTAACTTGCCTCGGAGCAGTCCCCAAAGAAATTGCAAGCCCCCAACATGAAACAACGGTGATGTAAGAAAACACAATAAACAGATAGAAAATATAGATCAGCAAAGATGAGGCCTGACTTACTAGATAAAACAAGACAGGAAAGATAACTGATTACGGCCAGCAAAAAACCCTGCAAAAAATACCAATCTTCTGATAATGAAAAATACTAAGATCACACGGACTCTCCCCCGCTATATCAGGTACTCTTGTGCTAGACAATTTAAACAGAACTGCAGATATAATGGGAAGAAACAAAATCACAGAACAAATAATATTCTAAAGTGAAAATAATCCAAACATGAACAGAGAGCAAGCTCCCTTTCTTGCTGGAGGCCTGCACTGCCCACAAAAGCAGAAAGACAGATCCTCACATACAAGACACCAAGCACAGAACCAAATGGAATATGCACAAACACTCTTAAGTGCAAATCCAGCAATTAAGCACAGTAACAGTAAACTTATCTGGAATAGATTCAGGCACCAAATAAATGGGAAAAACAAAAGGGAAAACTCCCAGCCATCTTCAGAAGCAGGCAGGAACATTTAACACTGGCAACCACCAAGCACAAAATGCTCTCCTAAATAAACTAGGCTGATCTGCAATAGGATTTCCTGGATCCCCAATTAATTCCATCACCTGTCTGAATCACAGATTCAAACTCAGCTTCATTATTATTCCTGGCCATCAGAGGGAGCTCCACAACCAGCACCCACTTGAATGACATTCACAACACACATTACTACAAGAAGGGTTCCTGTATGGGGCACATTACTACAAGAAGGGGTGCTGCATGGGGGCACATTACTACAAGAAGGGGTCCTGCATGGGGGCACATTACTAACAGAAGGGGACCTGCATGGGGCACATTACTACAAGAAGAGGACCTGCAAGGGGCACATTACTACTGGATGGAAATAAGGACGAGCACATTACTACAAGGGGACAAGGATGGGCATATTTTTACAGAATGGGGGTCAGGATGGGGCACATTACTACAAGATTTTGGCCAAAATTATGAGGCGGTGCTAATTGTAAAACTGTATTACTTACAAAAAGGGGATAAAATGTAAAAAAAAGTGTGTGTATATGTAGCACCCAGGGATATGGGGTACTCGGTTCTGGACAGAGTCTCTACTGGGAATGTCACGGTGGTGGCCATTACCCGGTTTCGTGCCCTGGTGTTACGCCCGGGTGGTGGATCCTCTGGGCCGTGCACCGGACTCCCCCAGTGAAGCAACACAGAGCTAACCCCTATACAGGGACTGTCCGGTCACCCCACCAGAGGGCCTAGGTGCACGGTTGCCGGAGCACTAAGCGGGATAAGGTCAGAGTCCTTTCCGGAAGCTGGAATTAGGAAGTCCCTGGGGACAAAGAGTTCCTGGTGCCAGGTGTGATGACGGTGCCCGGGTACCGGTGGCAGGTAGGGATGTCAGACGTGAGCAGAGTCCAACCGGTAGAGGAGGCTGAGGACACCAGGTGAAGCCGAGGGTAGAAGGCAGGTTCAGACTGCAGAAGATGGTGGCGTCTCAGCTGACAGTCCCCGTAGGACCACTCGGACAGGTTATGGTCAGGACCAGGTTTGCTTGGTAGAACTGGTTCTGTGGAAGACATAAAGTGAGAACGAGGCACAGCAAAGGGGACCTGAACTCCTAGCTACAGAACTCATAGAACAGGCGACGCCCTAGAGGCAGGAAGCTCCTAATATACCTGACCCTGGCTGATGCAATATCCTGTTTAGGAGTGCTGGGTCTTTAAGAGGAGGTCAGTGACCGCGCGCGCGCCCTAATGCGCATGCGCGATGCCCGGGTGCCGGAGGCCAGAGCAGGGAGCGGTGCCGAGGATGCAGGGGAGACAGAGAGGGTGTCCTGGGTCGCAGAGGAGCGCCGGGAACGGGAGCCCGGGAGCCTGGAGGGTGCCGAGGAGGACGTGTGGCTGGAGGCAGGGGACCCGGGGGCCGGAGCGGTGAGTGGGGAACGGCGTTGGGGCCCGGGGAGCGTGACACCTGGGACCTTTTTGTAATGGGGTTATTTACAGGGGAGATTAGGATAATGTTCACTTTTGACGCCACTTGCGGTGTTGCGGCTAAGTGTAGGGAGCCACCACTGCAGAATGTCTCTACTGGGGCTGATGGTATTGGCAGCTAGTATGATAGTCCCTCCACAAGTGTTCAGTGCAAGTGGTTTACTCACTTTCTGCAGATGATGTTAACTGGTTGCCCAAGGCTGGCTGGTTTCGCCTCCAGGTCCCCTTTGTCCCAGTGACAGTCTGGTTCGCTGGTAGCTTCTTCCCCTGCACCTGTCTCTGGTAAGTAGGTCCCCATGGTATAGAACAACTAGGGGTCCCCGTTCTGTGGTTTGTCCACTTCTTTCCACCTGATGGTAGCGTGAACAGTGTGAGGTTGGATTCTCTGGTCCTGTCCCAAGTTCTCCCTTTGCTACTGAGTCTTCGGATTCTTTAGGGTCAACAAGGTCCTTGATGGTCCCCTTGCTGTACAGGTGTTAACAGGTCGGTTTGAAGCTCTTTCCTGTCCTAGGGTCCTGAACCCCGTCAGTGCGTAGTTCCGGGAGTACTTCACCGTACTCCACCAGCAACCACTTCTCCTGGGTACCAGGTCACTGTTAACCTGAGTCAGGACGTTGTTTCACTTCCACCTTCACTCCTCTACTCCTGTCAACTCACTGACTACTCTCCACAGTCTGCCCCTCCCACCCGGTCAACTAGTGGACTTGAGTGGCTCCACACTCTAGGCGGCCATCCATTGGTCCCACCCTAGCTAAGTAGCATTGTATGGGGAATTCTTGGGGAAAACTAAGATTACCTGGGTTTTTGGTGGTACCAGCACTGGGGTTCTGGGTCCTTAAGGGGTAGACCTTGCATCCTAGTGGGGATGCAGAACCTTGTAGCACCCTGATGGTTTCAGGTGCGCTATATATATATATATATATATATATATATCTGTATATACAAAAAAAGTACACATGTGTTATAGTAAACAGATGAAAAATGTTAAAAAAAAGAGATCCAAGGATGTAAAGAAAGAAAAAATGGTACCGCTAACAATGCCACTTAGTCCTGAAAAGAGTGCGGCCCCTCGAATTATTTTTTTTCTGTGTGCGGCCCATACACCCAGCCGAGTTTGAGACCCCTGCATTACACAGTTCACACTAGTATAATACAATGCGGTCGGTGTCTTCAGGGCAGGAGCATACGGGCACCACCTCCTTACAATTACATGAAGAGACATTCTGATGATATTTTGTCAGTGTGACAACACAATCTTTTTACACATTAGCAATCATATACCCCTTTCCTAGGCACTCTCTTATTTTATATTGGAAAAAAAATGGAATCACAATTATAAAAAAGAATTGAGTGTGACTATGTTTCTAGCAAAAACACTATTGATAGCAAACATTTGTGTAGGTCTATACAAGTACATAAACGGTAATTTTGTCCCACTCTTATTTCAAGGTAATTTGCTTTAACTTTTGTTAAACTACATGGTACAAAAATACTCATTTTACAATGCCTTTATCTCCAAATTATTAAATGAAATTGAAAGTTCAGTTCAAGACTTACACACTGACTGCAGGTAAGTGATAGTTGCCAGCCAAGTTACAGCTTCATAAAGAAAAAAAGCCATCCCCCTTTACATGATCATGTGCAAAGACATACAGTGCAAACCAGAAGTTTACATACACTTTCTAAAAAGACACACATGCATGTTATTCTCACTATCTGACATGAAATCAGAATAAACCTTTCCCATTTTAGTTCAATTAGTAACCAAAATTACAGTTAGGTCCAGAAATATTTGGACAGTGACACAAGTTTTGTTATTTTAGCTGTTTACAAAAACATGTTCAGAAATACAATTATATATATAATATGGGCTGAAAGTGCACACTCCCAGCTGCAATATGAGAGTTTTCACATCCAAATCGGAGAAAGGGGTTAGGAATCATAGCTCTGTAATGCATAGCCTCCTCTTTTTCAAGGGACCAAAAGTAATTGGACAAGGGACTCTAAGGGCTGCAATTAACTCTGAAGGCGTCTCCCTCGTTAACCTGTAATCAATGAAGTAGTTAAAAGGTCTGGGGTTGATTACAGGTGTGTGGTTTTGCATTTGGAAGTTGTTGCTGTGACCAGACAACATGCGGTCTAAGGAACTCTCAATTGAGGTGAAGCAGAACATCCTGAGGCTGAAAAAAAAGAAAAAAATCCATCAGAGAGATAGCAGACATGCTTGGAGTAGCAAAATCAACAGTCGGGTACATTTTGAGAAAAAAGGAATTGACTGGTGAGCTTGGGAACTCAAAAAGGCCTGGGCGTCCACGGATGACAACAGTGGTGGATGATCGCCGCATACTTTCTTTGGTGAAGAAGAACCCGTTCACAACATCAACTGAAGTCCAGAACACTCTCAGTGAAGTAGGTGTATCTGTCTCTAAGTCAACAGTAAAGAGAAGACTCCATGAAAGTAAATACAAAGGGTTCACATCTAGATGCAAACCATTCATCAATTTCAAAAATAGACAGGCCAGAGTTAAATTTGCTGAAAAACACCTCATGAAGCCAGCTCAGTTCTGGAAAAGTATTCTATGGACAGATGAGACAAAGATCAACCTGTACCAGAATGATGGGAAGAAAAAAGTTTGGAGAAGAAAGGGAACAGCACATGATCCAAGGCACACCACATCCTCTGTAAAACATGGTGGAGGCAATGTGATGGCATGGGCATGCATGGCTTTCAATGGCACTGGGTCACTTGTGTTTATTGATGACATAACAGCAGACAAGAGTAGCCGGATGAATTCTGAAGTGTACCGGGATATACTTTCAGCCCAGATTCAGCCAAATGCCGCAAAGTTGATCGGACGGCGCTTCATAGTACAGATGGACAATGACCCCAAGCATACAGCCAAAGCTACCCAGGAGTTTATGAGTGCAAAAAAGTGGAACATTCTGCAATGGCCAAGTCAATCACCAGATCTTAACCCAATTGAGCATGCATTTCACTTGCTCAAATCCAGACTTAAGACGGAAAGACCCACAAACAAGCAAGACCTGAAGGCTGCGGCTGTAAAGGCCTGGCAAAGCATTAAAAAGGAGGAAACCCAGCGTTTGGTGATGTCCATGGGTTCCAGTCTTAAGGCAGTGATTGCCTCCAAAGGATTCGCAACAAAATATTGAAAATAAAAATATTTTGTTTGGGTTTGGTTTATTTGTCCAATTACTTTTGACCTCCTAAAATGTGGAGTGTTTGTAAAGAAATGTGTACAATTCCTACAATTTCTATCAGATATTTTTGTTCAAACCTTCAAATTAAACGTTACAATCTGCACTTGAATTCTGTTGCAGAGATTTCATTTCAAATCCAATGTGGTGGCATGCAGAGCCCAACTCGCGAAAATTGTGTCACTGTCCAAATATTTCTGGACCTAACTGTATTTATATTTGCCAACTGTCAGAATAATGAGAGAGAATGTTTTAAATAATTCTTATTACTTCCTGCAAAGTCAAAAGTTTACATACACTAAGAGTATTATGCCTATGGGACAGCCCATACGATAATGTCATGTCTTTAGAAGCTTCTGATAGGCTTATTGGCAACATCTGAGCTAATTAGAGACACAGCTGTGGATGTATTTTAATGCACATCTGAAACACACTGCTTCTTGGTGTAGCATCATGGAAAAGTCAAAATAAATCAGTCAAGATCTCAGGAAGAGAATTGTGGACTCGCAAAAGTCTGGTTCATCCTTGGGTGCAATTTCCAGATACCTGAAGGTGCCTAGTTCATCTGTACAAACAATTAGACGCAACTACAAACAAGATGGGAATGTCCAGCCATCTTACCGCTCGGGAAGGAGGCGGGCTTGTGTGTACTTGAGAGGAACATGCTTTGGTCAGACATGTGCATATCAACCTAAGACCAAAAGCAAAACAAAATCTGGTTTCAACTGTATGTTTCACATGAGCTGGAAATGGAAGTGCTCGGACTAGTGCTGGGACTAGTGCTGATATCTTCTGATCTGTCACCTTTCTTAATACAAGTACTTTAGGAAAATGCCAATGTTAATGTTTTAAAATACTTTTTTCAAGTAGGCAGCTTCATTAAACCCAATAGCATAGATGTAGAATTTTGAACAGTTTGGCCTCAATTAATCAAGAATTGGACTTAAGTCAAACTCTCCTGATTCAGTAAGAGCCTCCAAATCAATCCGGAGCATTTGACAATTGACATGTGCTTCCATGTGCCTCACCACAAATTATAGAGTAAGATTTCTGGAGAAAGAAATGCCACAACTCTTGGTGAATTAGAGGAGCAGTGGCATCACGTCCCTGTCCTGCCCAAGCTACACCCGGAGTTACAAAATGTTTGCTTTACAGTTTTTTCTCGCATAAAAGCTTTGTCTTTTGACAGATCTTCCAAAAACATTTTTTTTTTGCTGATAGTTGTAAAAATTAATTTAACTAATGCCACTAAGAAATCATGGATATTTTTAATAGCACTGTATGTCATATTTAAAGGTTTTAAAATATTTTATAATAATATAACAAAAAAAACTTGTATTTCTAATATAGCTAGCTAAGAAAGTCATTGTACAGTTGCTCATACACACTCTTCACCCAACAAACTATTCTTGAATTACTTCAATTCAACCACAATCATGTCAAATCTGGCTCTGAGATTAAGTTTTCTGGCTTTGAATTTAATAGCGCAGCCCTAAGGATATAAGATCCACATTGAAACATTCTGCAAAAAAATAGGTAAGAAAAAACGAAGAAGCTAAAATTGTTTCACCTTTGAGACCACTGCTTTTCCAGACCTCGATGATAAATCATCATGAATGACACTAACCAAAATGAGTCTGATATTCTTTTGTATATTTGTCAACATTTTAAAGCATTCTACATCTAACAGAACTTTCTGAGTGTTCCTTGAAAAGATTGAATGGCCTTTCGTTGGTTGATATTTCACATCATTTGATTCCTACCATCCAGCACTTTTGAAAGTTTGTATCTCTCTTGGCCTTAGAAGAATAGATACACTGTTTACAGGCTAGTGGTAATGGCACAGGATTCTTCCATCCACATTCCCTCATGCAATTCTCTAGACTACGCAGACACAAAAGGAATATACTTTACAAATGAACGTATTATTCTATGTGCTCAAAAACTGACCATGAGCTTCATAATAAAAACTGACTGGAGACTTAAAATTTCCTGAGAGATTTCAACAAGTCTTCAACTTCAAACTTTGTTACAAAGTGCCATAAAGCATTGTAAAGATGCATACATTTAAGTGATATACATGGCAATGATCAGAAATGTTGTATTGACATAAAAAAGTAAAAGATAAAATAGAGATTTACTGTTAACACTGGCAGTGGAATAACTAGAGTCCGATGGGCCCCAATGCAAAGTTTGGGCCTACCCCCCCCCCATGTTGGTCAGATGCATGGGCCCTTGTGGCATTCTAAATCCACTTCCTGGTAAATATGTCTGCCATCCTGGTATTGTTCCCCGTCCTGGTACATATGTCCCCATCCTCATTCTGGTTCCTTCCAAGGATATACTGTTCCCCATCCTGGTATATATGTCCCTCATCCTGGGCCTATCCTGGTATGTATATCCTCATCCTGGACCCACCCTTGTATATATGTCCCTCATCCTGGGCCCATCCTGGTATGTAAGTCCTCATCCTGGGCACTTCCTGGTATATATGTCCCTAACTTAGAATATGTCTTCATACTGGGCCCATCCTGGTATAGATGTCCTCATTCTAGACCCATCATATTATATATGTCTTCATCCTGTGCCCATCCTGGTATTTATGTCCCCCATCCTTATATCTGTCCTCATTCTGGGCCCATCGTGGTATATATGTCTCCCATCCAGGTATACAACCCCTGGCAAAAATTATGGAATCACCTGGCTCTGAGGATGTTCATTCAGTTGTTTAATTTTGTTTAAAAAAATCAGATCACAGACATGGCACAAAACTAAAGTAATTTCACATGTCAACTTTCTGGCTTAAAGAAACACTAAAAAAAAATCATGAAAACATAATGTGCTAGCTAGCAACGGTTACTTTTCAAGACCAAACAGATGGAAAAAATTATGGAATCACTCAATTATGAGGAAAAAATTATGGAATCATGAAAAATAAACCACAAAAGAACACTCCAATACATCACTAGTATTTTGTTGCACCACCTCTGGCTTTTATAACAGCTTGCAGTCTCTGAGGCATGGACGTAATGAGTGACAAACAGTACTCTTCATCAATCTGTCTCCAACTTTCTCTGATTGATGTTGCCAGATCAGCTTTGCAGGTTGGAGCCTTGTCATGGATCATTTTCTTCCACCAAAGATTTTTAATTGGATTAAGATCCGGACTATTTGCAGGCCATGACATTGACCATATGTGTCTTCTTTCAAGGAATGTTTCACAGTTTTTGCTCTATGGTAGAATGCATTATCATCTTGATAAATGATTTCATAATCCCCAAACATCCTTTCAATTGATGTAATAAGAAAAGTGTCCAAAATTTCAATATAAACTTGGGCATTTATTGAAGATGTAATGACAGCCATCTCCCCAGTGCCTTTATCTGACATGCAGCCCAATATCATCAATGACTGTGGAAATTTACATGTTCTCTTCAGGTAGTCATCTTTTTATTGTTTAGCTTTTCTGTTTGTAAATTCCATTTCCTTTAGGTGGTTTCTTACAGTTCGGTCACAGACATTGACTCCAGTTTCCTCCTATTCGTTCCTCATTTGTTTTGTTGTGCATTTCCTGTTTTGGAGACATATTGCTTTAAGTTTCCTGTCTTTACGCTTTGATGTCTTTCTTGGTCTGCCAGTATGTTTGCCTTTAACAACCTTTCCATGTTGTTTGTATTTCGTCCAGATTTTAGACACAGCTCACTGTGAACAACCAACATATTTTGCAACATTGCGTGATGATTTACCCTCTTTTAAGAGTTTGATAATCCTCTCCTCTGTTTCAATTGACATCTCTCGTGTTGGAGCCATGATTCATGTCAGTCCACTTGGTGCAACAGCTCTCCAAGGTGTGATCACTCCTTTTTAGATGCAGACTAACAAGCAGATCTTATTTGATGCAGGTGTTAGTTTTGGGAATGAAAATTTTCAGAGTGATTCCATAATGTTTTCCTCATAATTGAGTGGTTCCATAATTTTTCCCCCTGTTTGGTCTTGAAAAGTAACTGCTACTGGCTAGCACATTATGTTTTCATGATTTTTTTTAGTGTTTCTTAAAGCCAGAAGTTGATATTTGAAATGACTTTAGTTTTGAGCCATATCTGTGATCTGCTTTCTTAAACAAAAGTAAACAGCTGAATGAACATCCTCAGAACCAGGTGATTCCATAAATTTTGCCAGGGGTTGTATATGTCCTCATCCTGTTCCAATCCTGGTATTTCTGTACTTACCCTGGGCCCCTTCCTGGTATATACAGTGCCCGTTCTGTCTCTAATGCAAAAAAAAAAATCCACTCACCTCCCTCCAGAAGCAGGCACTGAGGTGGGCAGACTCGGGCGGGCTTCCTGCTCCCTTGGGCCCAGTAATGACCTCTGTGACCACAATCATTACGCTTCTGAACATTGGTGTATATTCCCGGCAGTGCATCCCCCTCTCCCCCTAGTGGAAGCTCAGGCAGAATCCAGTACGTCGTTGTACCTGTTGCTACTATTCTCTCTCCATCATAAAAAATGTTTTGTAATAAAGCCAAAAGATAAATAAGCTTCAATGAATGGGACTTTGAACTCTGCTAAACTTTTCTAATGAATTTGAAATGCGGAAAAAAAATAAACACCGGCTTAATGAATGTGGCCTACACCCCACACAATATATTTTTCAATTTACTAATGCTAGGAAATTTCATTAAAGAGAACTTTTTCACTACATTTTTCATCCTGAACTGGACACATGATGTAATATTGACTGCAGAGTGGAATAAAATGTTTTGTTTTCTCCTTTTTTTATTTTGCCTCTTCGTTGCAGAGACATTAGCAATCAAAGTATTTGACGACACCAAATGATTTTTCTTTTTTACAGTCCAAATGGGTGTTATCAGACGGTTTTCACTGGAGGCATATACTTCTTCACTTTGTATGGCGCTGACAAATTATAAGCAGGCCGCAACACAGCAGAAAAAGAACACACTTCCAGTATAGTTTAGAGCAGTTTTCTCACTGTATGAAATGTAATAATACAGTATTGATCTCCTGGTCTAACCTCATGAATGAGTCAGTGCAGCGGGGAATGGCAGTGCAGCTGAGTTTAGTTAAGTCCCATTACAAACCCTTCTATCAGCTCTCCTCCTCTCATGGCACAGTCACCCTTACTGTCCTTCCCCTTATACTGCCTGTCCAAAGACCAGTATTACACTTAGTTCTGCTGCGCTCAACTTTACTTGCTATGCACTGAGACCAGAGCAGAGTGTCATTATATGTCTCACAGAGGAGTCCAGAACAGACTGCTCCTGTGTGAGATGTAACAACAGCCTGATCTCACTGTAGAGTGAGTAAAAGTTACCCCAGCACAGCAGACATATCTCATACTCTGCTGCCTGCTTATGATTAGCAGGCATAATACAGGACCCTGGTGAATACCATCTGACAACAACCACTTGGACTTAAAAAAAAAGAACATTTTTTTAGGTGCCATATACTTTTATGGCTAAAATCTCCTCAATCTGAAGGCAAAATTTATAAAAAAAAAAATGTGTTGTTTTTTTCCGCTCTACAGCTACATGAGCAGCTTAACATGAAAAATTTGGTGACAGTTCCCCTTCAAAGTGTACTTTGTCATTTCAGGTGACTGTTCAGAAATAAATATTGTGTGAATATGAAGAAAAACACTATTCTGACTATTAAAGTGGGAAAAAGCATGTTAGTCTATTAGGATATATTAACCCCTTAATTACCTTGGATGTACTGGTATATTCTAGGTCATGTCCCTTGCTTTGATGTGGGCTTGCCTGCCGGTCGAGCATTTTTTCCTGCTCTTGTCATCTGATCTGATCATCTAATAGCCGCGGGTTGATCGGAGATCTGCCCGTGTGTGTTAACCAGTTAAATCCCTCTGTCAATCTCTGACATGAGATTTAACACCTGCTGGTGGAGAGTGTGCCATTTCCTGTTCCCTTTCCCGCTCCCATGAAGTGATCATGGAGTGAGGATGAGTTTTCATGACAGGCAGGGATCGGCTGTGTCTGTCAAAACACTTTTCTTTCTCTGTTTTAGGCTGGATTCACACGAACGTATGGCATCCATTGTAAGTGCATTGGCTGCGATATCCTATTGACCTTCAGCTCCCGCTGTGCTGCCCATGTCAGCCGAGTGTAATGCAACTGTGGTCTGATCCTGCAATGGGGTTCATAGCTGCGGAGGAGAGGGAGGGATTAATCTCCCCATCTCTTCCATTGTCAGCTGATAAGATTATCGCACTACACTTGGATATCATCTGAGTGCAGTCCAATGTCTCACTCGCACCTAAACATTTGTATGGGTGCGAGTGACACGGCTCTCACTGACATTCACAGCATGCTGCACTTTTAGTAAACTTAATAAGAAGAGAAAACATCTTTTATTTTCCCTCTAGAATACAGGTCCATAGAAATACACTGCGATGAATAGATGTATCTCTATGTACCTAACTAAGGGTAGCTACATGCCTGAAATGCGTCAGATGTTTTCTATGGAATGCATGCAATAAAGTTTTGTTTTTTTTAATCAAGATGGAATACGATTTAGATGTTTTTATAGAAGAAATTGAGATATTCAGTTTTCTCTATTTTTCCCACTATGTACCTGTATAATCTGCTTCTGGGTTCCCTGAATTCAATACAGCTCAAGTATACCAAATTCTCATACATAGAGCTGCTGCCTATGGACAAAGAGTTTGCAAGTTCCAGCCTTGGGAAGACCAATGAAGAGAATTGTTTATTTAATTTATGTATGTGTGGAAAGAGATGTGTTGTGAATGTTAGTTATGTTTTGGCTGCTGGGAGGCTCCCTCTGGTGGCCAGGAATGGTTTGGACAGAGACCTGGTGTGTTGTGCAGTGGGTGTTTCCTTTGCCTGCTTAATCCTGCTCTACACCACATCTACTCCAGATAAGTGCTTGCTCTTTATTTATTCTCTGGTTCTTTTGCTTATCTGGGTTTGTCATTTGTTGTGGTTGGTTTCAATTTATTTCCTTCCAGGGATTTTCCCCCTCAGTGGATTGTTGAGGAACTCCCTGTAGTTCTGTGTGGAGTATAGCTCCTTTGGGTCCATGTGTTTGTGGCTTGTTGAATTTGTTATAATTCTTGTTTTCTGTTCATTTGTATGACAAGGGCACCTGGTATAGGACGGAGTTCAGATCGAGCGATCTGAGGGCCTTTTTGTACTATCAGGAAGTTGGTATTTTGCAGGGTTTTTCTCTGGCCACTATTAGTCCCTTTCCTGTCCTTTCCTATTTTAGTCAGCGGGGGCCTCACCTTTTGCTAATCCTGTCATCTACCTGTGTATTGTGTTTTTCCTATATCACCGCAGTCTTTGAATGTGGGGGGCTTGCTATTCTTGTCTATTTTCTGAGGCAGAGAGTTATTCATCTTTCCTACCTTTAGGATAGTTAGTTCTTCGGCTGGGTTCGCGGTGCACAGGATGTTAGTTCACCCCTCGGCTACTTCTAGTTGTGATGGTTAGTAAGGGGATAGTGGCCAGATTAGTTGCCAATGCTCTTGTCACCTTTTGCCAATGATTTGTGGTGGTCTTCCATGGTTCCGGATCATAACAGTACATCCGGCCAACAAATTTAAAGGGTACTCTTAAGAAGGAAAAAAAAAAAGTCTGCTGAGAAATATTTTTTTTTTTTTGTGTTTTTCCTCTTCTTCTTTGGGTTCCGTGGAAGATTTCTTTTGTCTAGCATGGATGAATTGGGTGAGCGTGTTGCTCATCTTGATGCTAAGGTTCGTCATATAGAGTCTTGTTAGGGCCAGGTGGACGGGCAGACCCAGGAGGTGGATCCACTGGGCCGAACTCCTTGATGATGGTAAGGGGTCCGGTAGCTGGAGCACTACAGGTAGCAGGACAGTCCGTGCACAAGAGTATAACGGAGAAGTCCCTGGGACCACGGAGTCACTGATGGTAGTCCGGGTGACGGAGCTCAGGTTCGGAAGCCGAGATGATGTCAGGCGGAGTCCGGAACCGTTGGAGCGAGATGACGGGTCACCGCAGGGATCAGAGGTGGTACGAACTGTCAGGATGGCGGATAGACAGCGTTCGTGGTTCGGGATTTCGGCAGGACCGGATGGCAAGGCAGGATCGGCTCTAGAAGAAAGAGAGGTGAGTATCTCACAGGAAGACAAGGAGACCTGACTCCTAGCTTGGGAAACACGAAGAACAGGCCCCGCCCACTTGGACACTAAACCCCTTTATACCCTGTACCTGTGTGCTTCATTTCCTGTCAGTGGGCGCTGGCCCTTTAAGAAAGGGTCAATGACCGCGCGCGCGCCCTAATGCCTATGCGCACGGCCCGGGTGCCAGAAGCCAGAGCAGGAAGCGTTGTGGAGGAAGCAGCAGAGCCAGGCTGGGGCTGAGAAGCCGACGGGCGCCGGGAGCGGGGACCAGGACGCCTGTGAAGCGCAGGCAATGGAGGCTGGAGAGCGGGGATCGGCGGGGACCGGACCGAAGAATCGGGGAACGAGGCAGGGGAGCCGGGGAGCATGGCAGGTGAGCCGGAAAGCAGAGCAGGGGACCCGGGGAGCGTGACAGTACCCCCCCCCCCACGCCCCCCTCCCCGCAACCGGGACAGGAAGGCACGGATCAGAGGAGTACCCACATTCTCCCGGGGCTCCCAGGACCTATCTTCAGGACCATACCCTGCCCAGTCTACCAGGAAGAACTGTCGGCCCCGTACGGTCTTCATGGCCACGATATCCCTTACCGCATAGATGTCGTCATCGGCAATAGGAGGAGGAGCCGAACTGGCAGCAGCGGAGAAGGGACCAAGGACAACCGGCTTGAGCAGGGAGACGTGGCTGGGAGCTGCAGCTTGTAGGAAACCTCATTGATCTTGCTGAGGACTTTAAACGGCCCGATGTAGCGAGGACCCAGCTTGTAGGATGGTAGCTTCAATCGGACGTACTTGGAAGCAAGCCAGACGAGATCTCCAGGAGAGAAACACGGAGGGTCCAGACGTCTCTTGTCTGCGTGTCTCTTCATCCGCAGGGAGGCACGTGCAAGGGACGCCTTAACAGAGTCCCAAATGGTTGTAAAGTCACGGGCTACAGCATCAGCAGCAGGGACATCCGAGGAAGAGGATACAGGCAATGGGACGGAAGGCTAAAGTTCGTAAACGACATGGAAGGGAGAGCTGGAGGAGGACTCACTGACGTGGTGGTTATGGGAGAATTCAGCCCAAGGAAGAAGCGTGGACCAGTCGTCATGATGGGCGTTGACGTAGTGACGTAAGAAGGAGGTCAAGATCTGATTGACCCGTTCCACTTGGCCGTTTGACTGAGGATGGTAGGCTGAAGAAAAGTCCAGAGTCACTCCCAGATGTTTGCAGAGAGCCCTCCAGAAGCGGGAGGTGAACTGAGTTCCTCTGTCGGACACAATGTGTGATGGAAAGCCATGCAAGCGGAAGATGTGATGTATATAGGCGTCCGCGAGTTCCTGGGCAGAGGGCAGTCCTGCCATAGGGACGAAATGAGCCATTTTAGAGAATCGATCCACCACGACCCATATGACTGTGTGTCTGGAGGACAATGGCAAGTCTGTAATAAAGTCCATCGCAATGTGTTGCCACGGAACTGAGGGTATAGGCAGAGGCAAAAGACGGCCATATGGCAGGTGTTTGGGCGTCTTGTTCCTGGCACAAGAGGAGCAGGCAGAGACAAAAGAAGCGACGTCCGTGCGAAGGGATGGCCACCAGTAATGACGTACTATCGCACTCCATGTTCTCTTCTGACCAGCATGACCGGCTGTTTTCGAGGCATGGCCCCAGTGTAACACTTTTTGCCTGTCAGTCTCAGAGACATAGGTCTTCCCGGGCGGTATCTGGGCCAAGGTGACAGGAGCCACCGGAATGATTTTACTAGGACAGATGATGGGTTGGGATGTCTCCTCCTCCTGCTCCATGGGCATGAAAGACCTGGACATGGCATCAGCGCGTACATTCTTGTCCGCGGGTCGGAAATGGAGCTGGAAATCGAATCTGGCAAAGAACAAGAACCACCTGGCTTGCCGTGGGTTCAGTCGCTGAGCAGACCGCAGGTATTCCAGGTTCTTGTGGTCCGTGTAAATAATAACGGGATACACTGCTCCTTCCAGAAGGTAGCGCCATTCCTCCAGAGCCAGTTTGACTGCCAATAGCTCTCGGTCACCGATGGTGTAGTTGCGTTCAGGCGCTGAGAAGCTCTTGGAGAAAAAACCGCAAGTCACCATCTTCCCGGAGGAGGACTTCTGCATGAGCACTGCTCCGGCTCCCGAGGAGGAGGCATCCACCTCCAAGGTGAACTGGCGGTTTAACTTCGGACGGTGGAGTACAGGAGAGGAGGCAAATGCCCGCTTCAGGGAGCCAAACGCGGCATCGGCCGCAGGTGACCAGTCCTTTGGATTAGCCCCCTTCTTGGTCAAGGCGGAGAGAGGAGCAGTCAGAGCAGAGAAGTGAGGGATGAACTGGCGGTAGTAGTTGGCGAATCCCAGAAAGCGTTGGATTGCCTTCAGTCCAGAAGGAGGAGGCCAGTTGAGAATGGAGGAGACCTTCTTTGGATCCATCTGCAGTCCGGTATCGGAGATGATGTAACCCAGGAAGGGGAGAGAAGACTGCTCAAAGACACACTTCTCGTACTTGGCGTACAGACGATTCTCTCTCAGTCTTTGTAGAAGCAGCTGCACGTTCTCTCTGTGGGTCTGGAGGTCCGGAGAGAAGACAAGGATATCATCCAGATACACCACCACACAGACGTAGAGAAGGTCCCGGAAAACATCGTTCACCAATTCTTGAAAGACTGCTGGTGCGTTACACAGGCCGAAGGGCATCACGCAGTATTCATAGTGCCCATCGCGAGTATTAAACGCGGTCTTCCATTCGTCCCCAGAGCGGATGCGGACCAGGTTGTAGGCACCCCGAAGATCCAACTTGGTGAACACACGAGCTCCTCTAAGCCGATCAAACAATTCGGGGATGAGCGGCAGGGGGTATTTATTTTTCACGGTGATTTGGTTCAATCCCCGGTAGTCTATACATGGGCGTAAGTCGCCTTCTTTCTTCTTAACAAAGAAGAAGCCTGCTCCAGCAGGAGAGGAGATCTCCGAATGAATCCCCTTGCCAGGCTCTCTGTGATGTAAGTAGACATGGCCCTTGTCTCGGCTGGAGACAATGGATATATCCGTCCTCGCGGTGGTGTGGTTCCCGGGAGCAGGTCGATGGCACAATCGTAAGGACGATGTGGCGGAAGTACCTCTGACTCCTTTTTATCAAAGACGTCCGCGAAGGACCAATAGGCCGAGGGCAGTCCCGGTAGGGACTCTGGAACCGGAGGTCGTCGGATGGGTTGTATGGTCTTCAGACAGTTCTCATGGCAAGAAGATCCCCATCGGGTGATTTCACCAGTGCCCCAGCTGACTGATGGTTCGTGTGTCCGTAACCAGGGAAGTCCCAGCAGAATTTGATGGGACATGTGTGGGAGGACCTAGAGAGCGATGTTCTCGGTGTGCAGGGCACCGATACGCAGTTCGACCGGCCTGGTGATCCAGGAGATGGTGTCAGAGAGGGGTCTCCCATCCACGGAGGCAATCACGAGGGGTTTGTCGAGTGGAGTAACAGGCACCTGGTACTTGTCCACCGTGGCCTGCTGGATGAAATTGCCTGCTGCCCCAGAATCGAGGTACGCCTCAGCCGTGAACCGCGTCTCTCCCGTTGTCACTTGCACAGTCCACGTAACTGGGTCTGAGAGAGTCCCAGCACCTAGGGTGGCCTCTCCTACCAACCCTAGGCTTTGGAGTTTCCCGGCCTCTCTGGACAGGAGCGTAGCAGGTGTGTGCCCTCTCCGCAGTAGAAGCAGAGGCCCTTGGCGAGCCGCTCTGCTCGGCGTTGTTCAGACTGCCGCACACGGTCGATCTGCATGGGCTCGTGGACGGAGACACCAGATGCCGTTGACTGAAGAACGGCGGGCTTCTGCGGAGGAGAGGAATGCCGTACCGGACGTCTCTCACGGGACACTTCTTTGGATCGCTCCTGAAAGCGAATGTCCACTCGAGTCGCTAGGGTAATCAGGGCATTCAGGGTGGACGGTACGTCACGACCAGCCAGCTCATCTTTAATTCGACCCGAGAGTCCTTCCCAGAAGGCGGCGGTTAGGGCCTCGTTGTTCCACCCGAGTTCCGAAGCCAAGGTGCGAAAACGGATGGCGTATTGACCCACCGTCAGAGTCCTCTGACGTAACCGGAGAAGAGATGAAGCAGACGCGGAGGCGCGTCCGGGCTCGTCAAAGGTGCCACGAAATGCCTGCAGGAACTCCTGGATGTTCGTGGTCACAGGATCCTCCCTTTCCCACAAGGGGTTCATCCACGCCAGTGCCTCACCCTCTAGATGGGACATGATGAAGGCGACCTTGGCTTGGTCGGAGGCAAACAAATGCGGCAGCTGCGTGAAATGGAGGGAGCATTGGTTTATGAATCCCCTGCAGGTCTTGGGATCTCCGGCGTACCGGGGTGGTGAGGCCAAACGAAGTCTGGAAGCATCCGAAGAGGCTGCCACGGGAGCTGGAGCCGTGGATTGTCTAGTGGAAGCCCGAGATGCTGAAGATGTAACCGACGCTTGCAGCGTGTTCAGGCGGGCGTCCACAGAAGACATGAATTGCAGCATGCGGGTCTGAGTCTCACGCTGGCGTGTGAGTTCCTCCTGTAAGGCTGCTAGTGCTTCAGCGGGATCCATGGCCTGTTCTTACTGTTAGGGCCAGGTGGACGGGCAGACCCAGGAGGTGGATCCACTGGGCCGAACTCCTTGATGATGGTAAGGGGTCCGGTAGCTGGAGCACTACAGGTAGCAGGACAGTCCGTGCACAAGAGTATAACGGAGAAGTCCCTGGGACCACGGAGTCACTGATGGTAGTCCGGGTGACGGAGCTCAGGTTCGGAAGCCGAGATGATGTCAGGCGGAGTCCGGAACCGTTGGAGCGAGATGACGGGTCACCGCAGGGATCAGAGGTGGTACGAACTGTCAGGATGGCGGATAGACAGCGTTCGGGGTTCGGGATTTCGGCAGGACCGGATGGCAAGGCAGGATCGGCTCTAGAAGAAAGAGAGGTGAGTATCTCACAGGAAGACAAGGAGACCTGACTCCTAGCTTGGGAAACACGAAGAACAGGCCCCGCCCACTTGGACACTAAACCCCTTTATACCCTGTACCTGTGTGCTTCATTTCCTGTCAGTGGGCGCTGGCCCTTTAAGAAAGGGTCAATGACCGCGCGCGCGCCCTAATGCGCATGCGCGCGGCCCGGGTGCCAGAAGCCAGAGCAGGAAGCATTGTGGAGGAAGCAGCAGAGCCAGGCTGGGGCTGAGAAGCCGACGGGCGCCGGGAGCGGGGACCAGGACGCCTGTGAAGCGCAGGCAATGGAGGCTGGAGAGCGGGGATCGGCGGGGACCGGACCGAAGAACCGGGGAACGAGGCAGGGGAGCCGGGGAGCGTGGCAGGTGAGCCGGGGAGCAGAGCAGGGGACCCGGGGAGCGTGACAAGTCTTATCTTGCACAGACTCCCCTTGCAGAGCCTAAGATTCCTGTTCCTGATTTTTTTTCGGGAGATAGGTCGAGATTTTTGAGCTTCAAAAATAATTGTAAATTATTTTTTGACCTGCGCCCTAAGTCCTCAGGGAATCCCATACAGCAGGTTAAGATTGTCATCTCCTTGCTGCGTGGTGACCCTCAGGACTAGGCCTTCTCTTTAGCGTCTGATGATCCGATTTTCCATGATGTGGACTCCTTTTTTCAGGCCTTGGGATTATTATATGACGAACTCAATATTGTGGACCAAGCAGAAAAGGTCTTGTTGTCCTTAACTCAGGGTTTGGATTCTGCAGAAACGTTTTGCCAGAAATTTCGTAAGTGGGCGGTCCTTACCAAATGGAATGATGATGCACTTGCGGCTCTTTTTCGCAAGGGTATTGCGGATGCTGTGAAGGATGTAATGGTAGGATTTCCTGTCCCTTCTGGTCTTGATGCCTCTATGACCTTGGCCATTCAGATTGATAGGCGTTTATGTGAGCGCAGGAAGATACCTGCTGGTTTTGTGCCTGTGGAACAGCCTTTGGAGCCTATGGAGTGTGATAGGGTCCTTTCTAATGCTAGTCGGCAGGGGTTCAGATGGAAGAATAGACTGTGCTTCTATTGTGGAGACGCTTCTCATAACATCTCTGTCTGCCCTAAACGTGAAAGGAGATTGGCTACTTCTGTTACTGTGGGTTCTTTGCAACCAAAGTTTCTTTTGTCTGTCACATTGATTTGCTCATTGTCTTCCTTTTCTGCATTTGCCTTTGTGGACTCAGGGGCAGTGCTCAATTTGATGGATTTTGGGTTTGCTAGGGATTGTGGTTTTCCCATGGTTCCTTTGCAAACTCCTATTCCTTTAAGGGGCATTGATGCTACCCCTTTGGCAGAACATAAACCCCAATTTTGGACCCAGGTGCCTATGAGATTTGCAGCAGCGCATCAGGAAACTTGCACATTTTTAGTATTGCATAATCTACAGGATACCTTGGTACTGGGATTTCCGTGGTTGCAGACCCATAATCCGGTTCTTGACTGGAGATCCTTGTCGGTAGCTAGTTGGGGTTGTCAAGGTGTGCATCAGGACCTTTCCGTGTCGTCCACGTCTGCTCAGGCAGTTGATGTTCCGGCTTTCTTGTCTGATTTCCGTGATGTATTTAATGACCAGGAATCTGATTCTCTGCCCCCACACCGGGACTGTGACTGTGCCATTGAGTTGGAGCCGGTTGTAAATTTCCCAAGGGGCGGATTTTCAACTTGTCTGTGCCCGAACATGATGCCATGCGGTCATACATCAGAGAATCATTGGAGAAGGGGCACATTCGGCCCTCATCTTCTCCTTTGGGTGCTGGCTTCTTCTTTGTTGCTAAGAAAGATGGTTCGTTGAGGCCCTTTATTGATTACCGTCTTCTTAATAAAATTACGGTCAAATATCAGTACCCTTTGCCTCTGATGTCTGATCTGTTCTCTAGAGTGAAGAGTGCCAAATGGTTTGCAAAACTGGATCTCAAGGGTGCGTATAATCTCATCCGTATTAAGGAGGGTGATGAATGGAAGACGGCTTTTAATACTCCTGAGGGGCATTTTGAGTACCTAGTGATGCCTTTTGGGCTCACTAATGCACCCTCCGTCTTCCAGGCCTTCATGATTGATATTTTTCGGGACCTTATTGGTAAATTTTTGATTGTGTATTTGGATGACATCTTGATTTTTTCTGATGATTGGGACTCTCATGTTGGGCAAGTACGGGATGTTTTTCAGATACTTAAGGATAATGCACTGTACATTAAGGGGTCAAAGTGCCTCTTTGGGGTGCAAAGGATTTCCTTTTTGGGCTTCATCCTGTCTCCCTCCGCTATTGAAATGGACCCGGTTAAGATTCAGGCTATTTACGACTGGGTGCAACCGACCTCTCTAAAATCCCTGCAGCGTTTTTTGGGGTTTGCTAATTTTTACCGTAAATTTATAGCCAATTTTTCTGCCATTGTCAAACCTCTGACAGATTTGACAAAGAAGGGAGCTGATGCTGAGCATTGGACCCCTGAGGCTATTGTGGCCTTCCAGGAGCTTAAAAAGCGATTCACTTCTGCCCCAGTTCTGCAGCAACCTGATGTGTCTCGCCCATTTCAAGTTGAGATCGATGCCTCAGAGATCGGAGCAGGTGCTGTTCTGTCTCAACGAGACGCTACTTCGGGTAAACTTAAGCCCTGTGCCTTTTTCTCTCGGACGTTTGCTCCTTCTGAACGGAATTATGATGTGGGGAACCGGGAATTATTGGCTATGAAGTGGGCATTTGAAGAGTGGAGGCATTGGTTGGAGGGGGCTAGGCATCAAGTTGTGGTGCTTACGGACCACAAGAATCTCATCTATCTGGAATCGGCCAAGAGGTTGAATCCTCAGGAGGCCAGGTGGGCTTTGTTTTTTACCCGGTTTAATTTTGTGGTCTCTTTTTTGCCGGGCACCAAGAATGTTAAGGCCGATGCCCTTTCCAGGAGTTTCTGCGCTGACTCTTTGGAGGTTGTCGAACTGTCTACTATCCTGAATGATGGTGTAGTTTTCTCGGCTATTTCGCCTGATCTGCGGTTGGCACTGGCGGAATTTCAGGGGGATAAACCTGAGAGATGTCCTACAGGGAAACTGTTTGTCCCAGACCAATGGAGAGATCGAGTTGTCTCTGAGGTTCATTGCTCTGTTTGGTGGGTCATCCTGGCATTTTTGGTACTCGGGATCTTGTGAGATGCTCTTTTTAGTGGCCTTCCCTGTCCCGAGATGTCCATCGTTTTGTGCAGTCGTGTGGAGTTTGTTCTAGGTCCAAGCCCTGTTGTTCACGTTCTAGTGGGCTATTATTGCCTTTGCCTGTACCTAAGAAATCTTGGACGCACATCTCTATGGATTTTATTTCAGAGCTTCCCGTCTCTAAGAAAATGACTGTGATTTGGGTGATCTGTGACAGATTCTCCAAGATGGTCCACTTGGTTCCCCTATCTAAGTTGCCGTCTTCATCAGAGTTGGTGCCTTTGTTTTTGCAACATGTTGTTCGTTTGCATGGTATTCCCGAAAACATTGTTTCTGACAGAGGGGTGCAGTTTGTATCCAGGTTTTGGAGGATTTTTTGCTCCAAATTGGGTGTTCAGCTGTCTTTCTCCTCGGCGTTTCATCCTCAGACCAACGGTCAGACTGAAAGGGCTAACCGGACCCTGGAGACCTATTTACGGTGTTTTGTTTCTGCGGATCAGGATGACTGGGTTTCGTTTTTGCCTTTGGCTGAATTTGCCCTTAACAATAGAGCTAGCTCTACCACGTTGGTGTCCCCCTTTTTCTGCAATTTTGGGTATCACCCTAGGTTCCTCTCAGGGCAGCTTGAGGCATCTGACTGTCCGGGGGTGGATTTGGTGGTCAACAGAATGCAGCAGATTTGGGGGCAGGTAGTGGATAAATTGTTTCAGCCCCAAGAAACTGCCCAAAAGTTTGCCAACCGGCGTCGGACTGTTGGTCTCCGGTTTAAAGTAGGGGTCATGGTGTGGTTGTCCTCTAAAAATATTCATATGAAAGTTCCATCTCCTAAATTTAAGCCCAGATTTATTAGACCTTATAAGATTTCGGAGATTATTAATAATGTATCTTTCCGTTTGACTCTGCCTGCGTCATTTAAGATTCACAATGTCTTCCATAAGTCCTTGTTGAAGAAACATGTGGAGCCGGCAGTTCCTGCAGCAGCGCCTCCTGACCCTGTTTTGGTACAAGGGGATCTGGAGTATGAGGTTGAAAAAATTCTGCATTCCCGTCGCAGAAGGCGTCAGCTTCAGTACCTTGTGAAATGGAAGGGTTATGGGCAGGAGAATAACTCTTGGGTTGTGGCTTCTGACATTCATGCGGACAGGTTGGTTAGCGCCTTCCATCATCCTCATCCCGAGCGACCCGGTGGCGTGGGTGAGGGTTCGGTGACCCCTCCTCAAGGGGGGGGGTACTGTTGTGAATGTTAGTTATATTTTGGCTGCTGGGAGGCTCCCTCTGGTGGCCAGGAATGGTTTGGACAGAGACCAGGTGTGTTGTGCAGTGGGTGTTTCCTTTGCTAACTCTCTGCTTATTTAAGTCCTGGTCTGATTGCAGGCTATTGCCGGATGGCAGTTGTTCTTTGTATCTCTAGCCTGCTTAATCCTGCTCTACACCACATCTACTCCAGATAAGTGCTTGCTCTTTATTTATTGTCTGGTTCTTTTGCTTATCTGGGTTTGTCATTTGTTGTGGTTGGTTTCAGTTTATTTCCTTCCAGGGATTTTCCCCCTCAGTGGATTGTTGAGGACTCCCTGCAGTTCTGTGTGGAGTATAGCTCCTTTGGGTCCATGTGTTTGTGGTTTGTTGAATTTGTTATAATTCTTGTTTTCTGTTCATTGGTATGACAAGGGCACCTGGTATAGGACGGAGTTCAGATCGAGCGATCTGAGGGCCTTTTTGTACTATCAGGAAGTTGGTATTTTGCAGGGTTTTTCTCTGGCCACCATCAGTCCCTTTCCTGTCCTTTCCTATTTTAGTCAGCGGGGGCCTCACCTTTTGCTAATCCTGTCATCTACCTGTGTATTGTGTTTTTCCTATATCACCGCAGTCTTTGAATGTGGGGGGCTTGCTATTCTTGCCTATTTTCTGAGGCAGAGAGTTATTCATCTTTCCTACCTTTAGGATAGTTAGTTCTCCGGCTGGGTTCGCGGTGCACAGGATGTTAGTTCACCCCTCGGCTACTTCTAGTTGTGATGGTTAGTAAGGGGATGGCGGCCAGATTAGTTGCCAATGCTCTTGTCACCTTTTGCCAATGATTTGTGGTGGTCTTCCATGGTTCCGGATCATAACAGAGATGCCAGCAACACCCACCAAGAGGAGGACCTATGGAGTCAGCAAAAGAGAGTGAGAGGAAGTCGGAACAAAAGGTCTGGCTGCCAGGGACAGCACGACTTAAGGGCACTTTACACGCTGCGATATCGCTATCGATATCGCTAGCGAGCGTACCCGACCCCGTCGGTTGAGCGTCACGGGCAAATCGCTGCCCATGGTGCACAACATCGCTTACATCCGTCACACGGACTTATCTTCCCTGCAACGTCACACGGCAGCCGTCCAATAGAAGTGGAGAACATGCCGCCCACCTCCTTCCTTCCTCATTGCTTGTAGACGCAGGTAAGGAGATGTTCTTCGTTCCTGCGGTGTCACACATAGCGATGTGTGATGCTACAGGAACGACGAACAACCAGCGGCATGCACCACCAACGATATTATGAAAAGGAGCGACGTGTCAACGATCAACGATTTTTGACGTTTTTGCAATGGTTGATCGTCGCTCCTAGGTGTCACACGCTGTGATGCCGCTAACGACGCCGGATGTGCGTCACAAACGACGTGAACCCGACGATATATCGTTAGCGATATTGCAGCGTGTAAGGCACCCTTTAGCCCTCAAATCAGGACGGTCCTGCTGTGTCAGTGATGGTTCTAGGATGTTTCTAGGGCTTCTTCTCTGTGACCGCCTGCGGTTTTCAGAACATCCTCTAGGCCAGACCTGGGCAAGGGGCAGCCCGCGGGCCACATCCGGCCCGCCTACTGTCTGTGACCGGCCTGCTCGTCTTCAGTCGGTGCAGAGGAGCCGGGCTGCTGCGTGCTGGGCAGGGAGCGATCCTGCAGCTCCGCATAGTGCAGGCAGCGGAATGCAGGAATCTCTCCTCTGTTCCCTGCCAGGCACCTTTCTCTGTGACACACGTGCGCGCTCTGATGTTGTCAGTACGGCGCGCGTGTGTCATTTCAAAAGTTCCTGCCCGGCAGGAGAAGAAGCTGCAGCAGCCGGGGCCTGAAGAGAAGCAGCGGCGGGGGACCGTACAAGAACAGCATCAGCGCAGCCAGGGCCAGTACAAGAGAGAGAAGGAGCAGCTCAGCGAGGGCCCGTACGTAGGTGCCTGAGGATGGGGACGATAAGAAAAGAGAGGTAAGTAGTGACTAATAAGCTGAGGAGGGGACAATGGGGGGGGGGCGGTGACCAATACTGGGGGTGTAGTGGTGTAGTTTTACAGGTGTACCATATGGTGTTGTGTATATAGTGGTGTAGTATATAGTGGTGTAGTATATGGGGTGTAGTGATGTGGTATATTACAGATGTAATATATAGGGGTGTAGTGGTGTACAGTAGTTTATTACAGGTGTAGTGTATATAGGGGTGTAGTGATGTGGTATATTACAGATGTATATAGGGGTGTAGTGGTGTACAGTAGTTTTACAGGTGCAGTGTATATAGGGGTGTAGTGATGTATATTACAGGTGTATATAGGGGTGTAGTGATGTATATTACAGGTGTATATAGGGGTGTAGTGATGTATATTACAGGTGTATATAGGGGTGTAGTCAGTGGTGTAACTAGAGTTTGATGGGCCCTGGTGCAAACTTTGGACCGGGGCCCCCCTCCATGTACACAACACTTAGGGTACGGGATAATGATGCTGACACTTGGCTTTTACCCACAGCACCCAGGTTTCCCATGATCTAAAATCCCTCTATCAGCACCCTGCTTTCCCATGCTCTGTCATACATCTTTCCCTCAGCACCCAGCTTTCCCATATCAGAGCATGGGAAAGCTGGGTGCTGAGAGATGTATAGCAGATCATGGGAAAGCTGGGTGCTGAGAGATGTATAGCAGAGCATGGGAAAGCTGGGTGCTGAGAGATGTACAGCAGATCATGGGAAAGCTGGGTGCTGAGAGATGTATAGCAGATCATGGGAAAGCTGGGTGCTGAGAGATGTATAGCAGAGCATGGGAAAGCTGGGTGCTGAGAGATGTATAGCAGAGCATGGGAAAGCTGGGTGCTGAGAGATGTATAGCAGAGCATGGGAAAGCTGGGTGCTGAGAGATGTATAGCAGAGCATGGGAAAGCTGGGTGCTGAGAGATGTATAGCAGAGCATGGGAAAGCTGGGTGCTGAGAGATGTATAGCAGAGCATGGGAAAGCTGGGTGCTGAGAGATGTATAGCAGAGCATGGGAAAGCTGGGTGCTGAGAGATGTATAGCAGAGCATGGGAAAGCTGGGTGCTGAGAGATGTATAGCAGAGCATGGGAAAGAGCCCTTTTCCCTCAGCACAAAACATTCCCATCCCATACTTGTATCTTTTTCCTCCCTCATATATAGTTCTCCAAATACTATAATGGCCCCCACATAGCCTTCCATATAGTATAAAGGGTCCCACATAACCCTTTATATATTAGAATGCACCCCCATAGTCCTCCATGTATTATAATGCATTTCCCATAGTTCTCCATATGTTATACTGCACCACAGTCCCCCATGTTTTATAATGCACCCCCACAGACCATGTGTAAGGTAGCCTCCATAGTCCTCCATATATTATAATGTAGCCCCCATAGTCCTATATGTATTATAATGCAGCCCCATAGACCTCCATGTATAATGCGCTGCTATAGTCTATGTATAAGGTGTCCTTCATGTTTATTATGCAGTCCCATAGACCTCCATGTATCATGCAGCCAGCACCCCCAGGCCTCCATGTATTATGCAGCCAGTCCCACCAGGGCCTCCATGTGTCATGCAGCCAGCCCCACCAGGTGTCATGCAGCCAGCCCCACCAGGGCCTCCATGTGTAATGCAGCCAGCTTCCCACGGGCCTATAGGTGTCATGCAGCCAGCCCCCCCAGGGCCTCTATGCGTCATGCAGACAGCCCCCCCAGGGCCTCTATGCGTCATGCAGACAGCCCCCCCAGGGCCTCTATGCGTCATGCAGCCAGCCCCCCCAGGGCCTCTATGCGTCATGCAGCCAGCCCCTCCAGGATCTCCATGTGTCATGCAGCCAGCCCCCCCAGGGCCTCCATGTGTCATGCAGCCATCCCCCCAGGGCCTCCATGTGTCATGCAGCCAGCCCCCCCCAGGGCCTCCATGTGTCATGCAGCCAGCTTCCCCAGGACCTCCATGTGTCATGCAGCCAGCCCCCCCAGGGCCTCCATGTGTCATGCAGCCAGCCCCCCCAGGGCCTCCCTGTGTCATGCAGCCAGCCCCCAGGGCCTCCATGTGTCATTTAATCAACCAGATACCAAAATTACTCATGCCACTTGTAACAAGTAATACAACAAAGATTTTGTCCCCAAATCAGGCAACAAATGAGTGGTTCATGTTTAAAATATAATTTTTATTACATACTTTAAAAAACACATTACAACCATTAAAAAAATGCAGCCAGCCCCCCCCAGGGCCTCCATGTGTCATGCAGCCAGCCCCCAGGGCTTCTATGTGTAATGCAGCCTGCCAGCCAGCCCCACCAGGGCCTCCATGTATCATGCAGGCAGCTTCCCCGGGCCTATATGTGTCATGCAGCCAGCAAAATAAAAAAACAAGTACCTCTCAGCTCCTTCTGACCCCTGCGACTGCGGTAGTTATGCCCCTGCCCCCATATGTCACACACCCTGCTCCCTATACAGCCTGCACCCCCATATCACACACACACCCTGACCCACATATCTCACCCTGCCTGTACCCCAACTTACCCCTCTCAAACACTCTGCACCCTTCACATGCTTCTGTCACAGTCTGCAGCCCTCATATCCCACTCACCCTGCAGCCCCTCCCCTCATGTCCCCTCTTTTCTCATTACCACTCATGTGTTAGAAGTATCTTCTCCTGCTTTCTCCCCGGCCTCCTGTGTCTCCTCCCACAGTCACATGGGTGTGACATCATCGCAGGTCCTGGTAGGGATGGTTTCCGTCTGCCGTGCAGGAGCACATCTCCTCTGCAGCAGGTCAGGAACGCCTGGTGGCCTCTCCAGGTCAGGGGCCCCTCTGCCCCCTGCAGACACTGGCCCCCCTGACTCACAGGCCGGCCCCCTAACGGTCGCGCAGTCGGCCACTACACAGCGGCACTACACATAGGGGCCCGGCAGCCGGCTCTGCAGAGCGGCTGCCGGGCCCCTATAACCCTGCGGGCCCGGTCGCGGTGGCGACCTCTGCGACCGCGATCGTTACGCCCCTGGGTGTAGTGATGTATATAGTGGTGTAGTGATGTAGTATATTACAGGTGTATATAGGGGTGTAGTGATGTAGTATATTACAGGTGTATATAGGGGTGTAGTGATGTATATTACAGGTGTATATAGGTGTGTAGTGATGTGGTATATTACAGACGTAGTATATAAGGGTGTAGTGGTGTACAGTAGTTTATTACAGGTGTAGTATATAGGAGTGTATTGATGTAGTATATTACAGGTGTATATAGGTGTGTAGTGATGTAGTATATTAGAGGTGTAGTATATAGGGGTGTAGTGGTGTACAGTAGTTTATTACAGGTGTAGTATATAGGGGTGTAGTGATGTAGTATATTACAGGTGTATAGGGGGATGTAGTGATGTAGTATATTACAGGTGTAGATAGGGGTGTAGTGATGTAGTATATTACAGGTGTAGATAGGGGTGTAGTGATGTAGTATATTACAGGTGTATATGTACCACCCCGCAGCCTCGGCTGCAACTGCCGAGACGCTCGGATTCCGTGCTCGTACTGCGGGCGGTGGCTCGAGCATCTCAAGGACCCGGGGGTCACGTCGCTCTGCAAGGGGGGGTTGGCGCTATGCGCGGGGGAATGCGGGTGTTTGGTTTTGGGATGATTGTTCGTGACGCCACCCACGGGTTGTGGTGATGGTGGACACCACCGCTGTGTTGAAAGTACGGGGACTCCCAGGAACGGTGTAGTGGCGCAGCTAGGTGTTGACCCCTCCGTGGGTAGGGGATGTTGGTCCCGGGGGCCCGGTTGGGCAAGGGCCGGGGTGCGGCGCAGGGCTGCGGTGCGGCGCGGTGCCGGATGGCATTGGTGTACTCACGATTAAACCACACAGAGTCACTGGTAAACCAAATGGAGGGGTGAACGGCGCCCGCAGCCGGCTGCAGCTTCCTAGTCGGGTTGGCAATGTCCGCCTTTCTCCTGCACCTGTGTTTGTAGTGTGACCACTGTGCCTGGGCACTGGTAGTCCGCTACCCGGCGTGTATGTGTCGTAGGAGCCCCTTTTGCCCGCAGACACTGGCCCTTGTATCTCTGGCCTCTGGCGGTGGCTCTTATCCGGACGGGTTGGGCTGTTGCCTTCAATCGGGACTTTGGTGGGAATGAACCCCTGAGGTCCAGACCGCAATCAGTTAATCTGACTGTGGTGGTGGTGTATAGCCTAGGTCAGCGTCTGAGTACCCTGCCTGGAGCTCCGGTATCCTGTTAGCTCCCGGTTCAGTTACGGCGGGCCACTATCCTGTCCCGGTCCCTTACGGTTCTGCTGGTTGTATTCCCGGTCTCCTGCAGGCGGCCACTGCCGTCTGCCTGCCTGACTGTTTGGGGGGGGGGGGTCCTAGGCTCCATCCCAGGCCTTGCGCAGAACCGTACTACACTCCTCTCCACTCTACTGTACTGCACTCAACTGTCTACTGTGTTCCTGCCTCAGGCCAGCAGACTCCTTGAGGGGGCGTGTCTTTCTGCCTGACTCCGCCCACCTGGTGTGCCTGTCTGACTCTGAGGG
This sequence comes from Anomaloglossus baeobatrachus, assembly GCF_048569485.1. Taxonomy (NCBI): domain Eukaryota; kingdom Metazoa; phylum Chordata; class Amphibia; order Anura; family Aromobatidae; genus Anomaloglossus; species Anomaloglossus baeobatrachus. Next base: position 397,302,517 of record NC_134358.1, read on the forward strand.
AGGCAATCGGGTCTTTGTGGTTGACTGGTAGTACCTTTCTAGTGTGGGGGGTGTATGTGAGTGTAATAATCTGTGACCCCTGGGGTCCAGGGCGTCACATATATAGGGGTGTAGTGATGTGGTATATTATAGATGTAGTATATAGGGGTGTAGAGGTGTACAGTAGTTTATTACAGGTCTAGTATATAGGGGTGTAGTGATGTAGTATATTACAGGTGTATATAGGGGTGTAGTGATGTAGTATATTACAGGTGTATACAGGGGTGTAGTGATGTTGTATATTACAAGTGTATATAGGGGTGTAGTGATGTATATTACAGGTGTATATAGGTGTGTAGTGATGTGGTATATTACAGATGTAGTATATAGGGGTGTAGTGGTGTACAGTAGTTTATTACAGGTGTAGTATATAGGGGTGTAGTGATGTAGTATATTACAGGTGTACATAGGGGTGTAGTGATGTAGTATATTACAGGTGTATACAGGGGTGTAGTGATGTTGTATATTACAGGTGTATATAGGGGTGTAGTGATGTATATTACAGGTGTATATAGGTGTGTAGTGATGTGGTATATTACAGATGTAGTATGTAGGGGTGTAGTGGTGTACAGTAGTTTATTACAGGTGTAGTATATAGGAGTGTAGTGATGTATATTACAGGTGTATATAGGTGTGTAGTGATGTAGTATATTACAGGTGTATATAGGGGTGTAGTGATGTAGTATATTACAGCTGTATATAGGGGTGTAGTGATGTAGTATATTACAGGTGTATATAGGGGTGTAGTGATGTAGTATTTTACAGGTGTATATAGGGGTGTAGTGATGTAGTATATTACAGGTGTATATAGGGGTGTAGTGATGTATATTACAGGTGTAGTATATAGGGGTGTAGTGGTGTAGTTTATTACAGGTGTATTATATGGGGTGTAGTATATAGGGGTGTAGTAATGTATATTACAGGTGTAGTATATAGGGGTGTAGTGATGTATATTACAGGTGTAGTATATAGGGGTGTAGTGATGAGTGATGTAGTATATTACAGGGGTAGTATATGGAGGGGGTGTAGTTTATTACAGGTGTAGTATATGGGAGGTGTAGTGATGTAGTATATTACAGGTGTAGTATATGGAGGGGGTGTAGTAATATAGTATATTGGGTAGAACTGAGTTAATTATATTAGTCCGGCCCTCTAAAACCATCCCAATTTCTCATGCGGCCTCATGGGAAAATTAATTGCCCACCCCTGCTCTAGGCTGTTTGTTTCTTCCTTGGTTTTCAGACTTTCCTGTTACCTGTTTCCTGTTTTATCTGCTACCTGCCTGATTCTGATATCTGTCTGCACTGTCCAGTGACTCTGCTACCTGTCTGCACTCTCCAGTGACTCTGCTACCTGTCCACACTCTCTAGTTACTCTGCTACTTATCTGCACTCTCCAGTGAATCTGCAACCTGTCTGCACTCTGTAGTAACTCTGCTATCTGTCTGGACTCTCCAGTGACTTTGCTGTCTGCAATCTCCAGTGACTCTACTACTTGTCTGCACTCTCCAGTGACTCTGCAACCTGTCTGCACTATCTAGTGACTCTGCAAACTGCACAGTCCAGTGACTCTGCTTTTTTCTGCACTCTCCAGTGACTCTGCTCCCTGTCTGCACTCTCCGGTAACTCTGCTACCTGTCTGCCACTCTCCAGTGACTCTCTCCAGTGACTCTGCTACCTGTCTGCACTCTCCAGTGATTCTGCTATCTATCTATGCTCTCCAGTGATTCTGCTACCTGTCTGCACTCTCCAGTGACTCTGCTCCCTGTCTGCATTCTCTGGTAACTCTGCTACCTGTCTGCCACTCTCCAGTGACTCTTTCCAGTGACTCTGCTACCTGTCTGCACTCTCCAGTGACTCTGCTACCTGTCCACACTCTCTAGTTACTCTGCTACTTATCTGCACTTTCCAGTGAATCTGCAACCTGTCTGCACTCTGTAGTAACTCTGCTATCTGTCTGCAATCTCCAGTGACTCTACTACTTGTCTGCACTCTCCAGTGACTGTGCAACCTGTCTGCACTCTATAGTGACTCTGCAAACTGTCTGCACAGTCCAGTGACTCTGCTTTTTTCTGCACTCTCCAGTGACTCTGCTACCTGTCTGCCACTCTCCAGTGACTCTCTCCAGTGACTCTGCTACCTGTCTGCACTCTCCAGTGATTCTGCTATCTATCTATGCTCTCCAGTGATTCTGCTACCTGTCTGCACTCTCCAGTGATTCTGCTACCTGTCTGCACTCTCTGGTAACTCTGCTACCTGTCTGCCACTCTCCAGTGACTCTTTCCAGTGACTCTACTACCTGTCTGCACTCTCCAGTGATTCTGCTATCTATCTATGCTCTCCAGTAATTCTGCTACCTATCTGCACTCTCCAGTGACTCTCATGCCTATCTGCACTTTCCAGTGACTCTGCTACCTGTCTGCCACTCTCCAGTGAGTCTCTCCAGTGACTCTGCTACCTGTCTGCACTCTCCAGTGATTCTGCTATTTGTCTGCACTATTCAGTGATTCTGCTATATGTTTGTGCTCTTCAGTGACTCTGCTACCTGTCTGCACCCTTCAGTGACTCTGCTACCTATCTGCCCTCTCCAGTGACTCTGCTACCTATCTGCACTTTCCAGTGACTCTTCTACCTGTCTGTGTCCTGTGTGCAACACTAAACTGCTGCACCAAGTTCACCCGGACTTTGGGCTTGGCGGATCCACCATATCTAGTGAGCACCCTAGTAGTAAAACACTTATATGTCAATAGAAATAGAAATCAGAAAAATAGACTGACTGGAACACCTGTGTGTGTGTGTGTGTGTGTGTGTGTGTGTGTGTGTGTGTGTGTGTGTGTGTGTATGTGTGTGTGTGTGTGTGTGTGTGTGTGTATGTGTGTGTGTGTGAATTAGGTGCTAGCCTAAAAATACATGACTATAATACAGATAATAAGCTGCACACTAACCACTATAAAAATATATGAAAAATGGTAATTAGAGATGAGCGAACCGGTCCCGGTTCGGCTCGAGGTCGGTTCGCCGAACGGAGGTCCCGTTCGAGTTCGGTTCGTCGAACGTTCGACGAACCGAACTCGAGCCAATAGGAAACAATGGCAGGCAATCACAAACACAGAAAAACACCTAGAAAACACCCTCAAAGGTGTCCAAAAGGTGACAAACAACTCACAACACAACACAAACACATGGGAAAGTGACAAGGACATATACTCATGCGAAAACAAAACAGCTGGACAAGGAAAAAGAGGAGGACACACAGATATAGGCATGGCACGCCCTTCTAAAGTCATGTAAAACACCGCAAGGTGACTCCAAGCGGAGTCTCCCTTTTTTCCAAAAATTGGGCCCCACACACACCCACCCCTTCAGTGGCAGCAGTTGTGCCCCAGTTGTACACTTCACAGCTAGATTTGCATCAAGCACATTCAAAAATACGCCATAATTAACCGTCCCCAGGATGACACCGGGGTAGGTAGATAAAGTCTTTGCTGACCCATGACTTGTTCATCTTGGCTTCTTTTAAAAACAATGTAAGCAAGGGTTACTCCAAGCGGAGTCTCCCTTTTTTCCAAAAATTGGGCCCCACACACACCCACCCCTTCAGTGGCAGCAGTTGTGCCCCAGTTGTACACTTCACAGCTAGATTTGCATCAAGCACATTCAAAAATACGCCATAATTAACCGTCCCCAGGATGACACCGGGGTAGGTAGATAAAGTCTTTGCTGACCCATGACTTGTTCATCTTGGCTTCTTTTAAAAACAATGTAAGCAAGGGTTACTCCAAGCGGAGTCTCCCTTTTTTCCAAAAATTGGGCCCCACACACACCCACCCCTTCAGTGGCAGCAGTTGTGCCCCAGTTGTACACTTCACAGCTAGATTTGCATCAAGCACATTCAAAAATACGCCATAATTAACCGTCCCCAGGATGACACCGGGGTAGGTAGATAAAGTCTTTGCTGACCCATGACTTGTTCATCTTGGCTTCTTTTAAAAACAATGTAAGCAAGGGTTACTCCAAGCGGAGTCTCCCTTTTTTTCCAAAAATTGGGCCCCACACACACCCACCCCTTCAGTGGCAGCAGTTGTGCCCCAGTTGTACACTTCACAGCTAGATTTGCATCAAGCACATTCAAAAATACGCCATAATTAACCGTCCCCAGGATGACACCGGAGTAGGTAGCAAAGTCTTTCCTGATCCCAGCTCTGTTCATCTTGGCTTCTTTTAAAAACAATGTAAGCAAGGGTTACTCCAAGCGGAGTCTCCCTTTTTTCCAAAAATTGGGCCCCACACACACCCACCCCTTCAGTGGCAGCAGTTGTGCCCCAGTTGTACACTTCACAGCTAGATTTGCATCAAGCACATTCAAAAATACGCCATAATTAACCGTCCCCAGGATGACACCGGGGTAGGTAGATAATGTCTTTGCTGAACCATGACTTGTTCATCTTGGCTTCTTTTAAAAACAATGTAAGCAAGGGTTACTCCAAGCGGAGTCTCCCTTTTTTCCAAAAATTGGGCCCCACACACACCCACCCCTTCAGTGGCAGCAGTTGTGCAACAGTTGTACACTTCACAGCTAGATTTGCATCAAGCACATTCAAAAATACGCCATTCTTATCCGTCCCCAGGATGACACCGGGGTAGGTAGCAAAGTCTTTCCTGATCCCAGCTCTGTTCATCTTGCCTTCTTTTAAAAACAATGTAAGCAAGGGTTACTCCAAGCGGAGTCTCCCTTTTTTCCAAAAATTGGGCCCCACACACACCCACCCCTTCAGTGGCAGCAGTTGTGCCCCAGTTGTACACTTCACAGCTAGATTTGCATCAAGCACATTCAAAAATACGCCATTCTTATCCGTCCCCAGGATGACACCAGGGTAGGTAGCAAAGTCTTTCCTGATCCCAGCTCTGTTCATCTTGGCTTCTTTTAAAAACACATCAAGCAAGGGTTACTCCAAGCGGAGTCTCCATTTTTTCCAAAAATTGGGCCCCACACACACCCACCCCTTCAGTGGCAGCAGTTGTGCCCCAGTTGTACACTTCACAGCTAGATTTGCATCAAGCACATTCAAAAATACGCCATAATTAACCGTGCCCAGGATGACACCGGAGTAGGTAGCAAAGTCTTTCCTGATCCCAGCTCTGTTCATCTTGGCTTCTTTTAAAAACAATGTAAGCAAGGGTTACTCCAAGCGGAGTCTCCCTTTTTTCCAAAAATTGGGCCCCACACACACCCACCCCTTCAGTGGCAGCAGTTGTGCCCCAGTTGTACACTTCACAGCTAGATTTGCATCAAGCACATTCAAAAATACGCCATAATTAACCGTCCCCAGGATGACACCGGAGTAGGTAGCAAAGTCTTTCCTGATCCCAGCTCTGTTCATCTTGGCTTCTTTTAAAAACAATGTAAGCAAGGGTTACTCCAAGCGGAGTCTCCCTTTTTTCCAAAAATTGGGCCCCACACACACCTACCCCTTCAGTGGCAGCAGTTGTGCCCCAGTTGTACACTTCACAGCTAGATTTGCATCAAGCACATTCAAAAATACGCCATTCTTATCCGTCCCCAGGATGACACCGGGGTAGGTAGCAAAGTCTTTCCTGATCCCAGCTCTGTTCATCTTGGCTTCTTTTAAAAACAATGTAAGCAAGGGTTACTCCAAGCGGAGTCTCCCTTTTTTCCAAAAATTGGGCCCCACACACACCCACCCCTTCAGTGGCAGCAGTTGTGCCCCAGTTGTACACTTCACAGCTAGATTTGCATCAAGCACATTCAAAAATACGCCATTCTTATCCGTCCCCAGGATGACACCGGGGTAGGTAGCAAAGTCTTTCCTGATCCCAGCTCTGTTCATCTTGGCTTCTTTTAAAAACACATCAAGCAAGGGTTACTCCAAGCGGAGTCTCCATTTTTTCCAAAAATTGGTCCCCACACACACCCACCCCTTCAGTGGCAGCAGTTGTGCCCCAGTTGTACACTTCACAGCTAGATTTGCATCAAGCACATTCAAAAATACGCCATAATTAACCGTCCCCAGGATGACACCGGAGTAGGTAGCAAAGTCTTTCCTGATCCCAGCTCTGTTCATCTTGGCTTCTTTAAAAACAATGTAAGCAAGGGTTACTCCAAGCGGAGTCTCCCTTTTTTCCAAAAATTGGGCCCCACACACACCCACCCCTTCAGTGGCAGCAGTTGTGCCCCAGTTGTACACTTCACAGCTAGATTTGCATCAAGCACATTCAAAAATACGCCATAATTAACCGTCCCCAGGATGACACCGGAGTAGGTAGCAAAGTCTTTCCTGATCCCAGCTCTGTTCATCTTGGCTTCTTTTAAAAACAATGTAAGCAAGGGTTACTCCAAGCGGAGTCTCCCTTTTTTCCAAAAATTGGGCCCCACACACACCCACCCCTTCAGTGGCAGCAGTTGTGCCCCAGTTGTACACTTCACAGCTAGATTTGCATCAAGCACATTCAAAAATACGCCATAATTAACCGTCCCCAGGATGACACCGGAGTAGGTAGCAAAGTCTTTCCTGATCCCAGCTCTGTTCATCTTGGCTTCTTTTAAAAACAATGTAAGCAAGGGTTACTCCAAGCGGAGTCTCCCTTTTTTCCAAAAATTGGGCCCCACACACACCCACCCCTTCAGTGGCAGCAGTTGTGCCCCAGTTGTACACTTCACAGCTAGATTTGCATCAAGCACATTCAAAAATACGCCATAATTAACCGTCCCCAGGATGACACCGGGGTAGGTAGATAAAGTCTTTGCTGACCCATGACTTGTTCATCTTGGCTTCTTTTAAAAACAATGTAAGCAAGGGTTACTCCAAGCGGAGTCTCCCTTTTTTTCCAAAAATTGGGCCCCACACACACCCACCCCTTCAGTGGCAGCAGTTGTGCCCCAGTTGTACACTTCACAGCTAGATTTGCATCAAGCACATTCAAAAATACGCCATAATTAACCGTCCCCAGGATGACACCGGAGTAGGTAGCAAAGTCTTTCCTGATCCCAGCTCTGTTCATCTTGGCTTCTTTTAAAAACAATGTAAGCAAGGGTTACTCCAAGCGGAGTCTCCCTTTTTTCCAAAAATTGGGCCCCACACACACCCACCCCTTCAGTGGCAGCAGTTGTGCCCCAGTTGTACACTTCACAGCTAGATTTGCATCAAGCACATTCAAAAATACGCCATTCTTATCCGTCCCCAGGATGACACCGGGGTAGGTAGCAAAGTCTTTCCTGATCCCAGCTCTGTTCATCTTGGCTTCTTTTAAAAACAATGTAAGCAAGGGTTACTCCAAGCGGAGTCTCCCTTTTTTCCAAAAATTGGGCCCCACACACACCCACCCCTTCAGTGGCAGCAGTTGTGCCCCAGTTGTACACTTCACAGCTAGATTTGCATCAAGCACATTCAAAAATACGCCATAATTAACCGTCCCCAGGATGACACCGGAGTAGGTAGCAAAGTCTTTCCTGATCCCAGCTCTGTTCATCTTGGCTTCTTTTAAAAACAATGTAAGCAAGGGTTACTCCAAGCGGAGTCTCCCTTTTTTCCAAAAATTGGGCCCCACACACACCCACCCCTTCAGTGGCAGCAGTTGTGCCCCAGTTGTACACTTCACAGCTAGATTTGCATCAAGCACATTCAAAAATACGCCATAATTAACCGTCCCCAGGATGACACCGGAGTAGGTAGCAAAGTCTTTCCTGATCCCAGCTCTGTTCATCTTGGCTTCTTTTAAAAACAATGTAAGCAAGGGTTACTCCAAGCGGAGTCTCCCTTTTTTCCAAAAATTGGGCCCCACACACACCCACCCCTTCAGTGGCAGCAGTTGTGCCCCAGTTGTACACTTCACAGCTAGATTTGCATCAAGCACATTCAAAAATACGCCATTCTTATCCGTCCCCAGGATGACACCGGGGTAGATAGCAAAGTCTTTCCTGATCCCAGCTCTGTTCATCTTGGCTTCTTTTAAAAACAATGTAAGCAAGGGTTACTCCAAGCGGAGTCTTCCTTTTTTCCAAAAATTGGGCCCCACACACACCCACCCCTTCAGTGGCAGCAGTTGTGCCCCAGTTGTACACTTCACAGCTAGATTTGCATCAAGCACATTCAAAAATACGCCATTCTTATCCGTCCCCAGGATGACACCGGGGTAGGTAGCAAAGTTTTTGCTGACCCATGACTTGTTCATCTTGGCTTCTTTTAAAAACAATGTAAGCAAGAGTTACTCCAAGCGGAGTCTCCCTTTTTTCCAAAAATTGGGCCCCACACACACCCACCCATTCAGTGGCAGCACTTGTGCCCTAGTTGTACACTTCACAGCTAGATTTGCATCAAGCACATTCAAAAATACGCCATAATTAACCGTCCCCAGGATGACACAGGAGTAGGTAGCAAAGTCTTTCCTGATCCCAGCTCTGTTCATCTTGGCTTCTTTTAAAAACAATGTAAGCAAGGGTTACTCCAAGCGGAGTCTCCCTTTTTTCCAAAAATTGGGCCCCACACACACCCACCCCTTCAGTGGCAGCAGTTGTGCCCCAGTTGTACACTTCACAGCTAGATTTGCATCAAGCACATTCAAAAATACGCCATAATTAACCGTCCCCAGGATGACACCGGGGTAGGTAGATAAAGTCTTTGCTGACCCATGACTTGTTCATCTTGGCTTCTTTTAAAAACAATGTAAGCAAGGGTTACTCCAAGCGGAGTCTCCCTTTTTTTCCAAAAATTGGGCCCCACACACACCCACCCCTTCAGTGGCAGCAGTTGTGCCCCAGTTGTACACTTCACAGCTAGATTTGCATCAAGCACATTCAAAAATACGCCATAATTAACCGTCCCCAGGATGACACCGGAGTAGGTAGCAAAGTCTTTCCTGATCCCAGCTCTGTTCATCTTGGCTTCTTTTAAAAACAATGTAAGCAAGGGTTACTCCAAGCGGAGTCTCCCTTTTTTCCAAAAATTGGGCCCCACACACACCCACCCCTTCAGTGACAGCAGTTGTGCCCCAGTTGTACACTTCACAGCTAGATTTGCATCAAGCACATTCAAAAATACGCCATAATTAACCGTCCCCAGGATGACACCGGAGTAGGTAGCAAAGTCTTTCCTGATCCCAGCTCTGTTCATCTTGGCTTCTTTTAAAAACAATGTAAGCAAGGGTTACTCCAAGCGGAGTCTCCCTTTTTTCCAAAAATTGGGCCCCACACACACCCACCCCTTCAGTGGCAGCAGTTGTGCAACAGTTGTACACTTCACAGCTAGATTTGCATCAAGCACATTCAAAAATACGCCATTCTTATCCGTCCCCAGGATGACACCGGGGTAGGTAGCAAAGTCTTTCCTGATCCCAGCTCTGTTCATCTTGGCTTCTTTTAAAAACAATGTAAGCAAGGGTTACTCCAAGCGGAGTCTCCCTTTTTTCCAAAAATTGGGCCCCACACACACCCACCCCTTCAGTGGCAGCAGTTGTGCCCCAGTTGTACACTTCACAGCTAGATTTGCATCAAGCACATTCAAAAATACGCCATTCTTATCCGTCCCCAGGATGACACCGGGGTAGGTAGCAAAGTCTTTCCTGATCCCAGCTCTGTTCATCTTGGCTTCTTTTAAAAACACATCAAGCAAGGGTTACTCCAAGCGGAGTCTCCATTTTTTCCAAAAATTGGGCCCCACACACACCCACCCCTTCAGTGGCAGCAGTTCTGCCCCAGTTGTACACTTCACAGCTAGATTTGCATCAAGCACATTCAAAAATACGCCATAATTAACCGTGCCCAGGATGACACCGGAGTAGGTAGCAAAGTCTTTCCTGATCCCAGCTCTGTTCATCTTGGCTTCTTTTAAAAACAATGTAAGCAAGGGTTACTCCAAGCGGAGTCTCCCTTTTTTCCAAAAATTGGGCCCCACACACACCCACCCCTTCAGTGGCAGCAGTTGTGCCCCAGTTGTACACTTCACAGCTAGATTTGCATCAAGCACATTCAAAAATACGCCATAATTAACCGTCCCCAGGATGACACCGGAGTAGGTAGCAAAGTCTTTCCTGATCCCAGCTCTGTTCATCTTGGCTTCTTTTAAAAACAATGTAAGCAAGGGTTACTCCAAGCGGAGTCTCCCTTTTTTCCAAAAATTGGGCCCCACACACACCCACCCCTTCAGTGGCAGCAGTTGTGCAACAGTTGTACACTTCACAGCTAGATTTGCATCAAGCACATTCAAAAATACGCCATTCTTATCCGTCCCCAGGATGACACCGGGGTAGGTAGCAAAGTCTTTCCTGATCCCAGCTCTGTTCATCTTGGCTTCTTTTAAAAACAATGTAAGCAAGGGTTACTCCAAGCGGAGTCTCCCTTTTTTCCAAAAATTGGGCCCCACACACACCCACCCCTTCAGTGGCAGCAGTTGTGCCCCAGTTGTACACTTCACAGCTAGATTTGCATCAAGCACATTCAAAAATACGCCATTCTTATCCGTCCCCAGGATGACACCGGGGTAGGTAGCAAAGTCTTTCCTGATCCCAGCTCTGTTCATCTTGGCTTCTTTTAAAAACACATCAAGCAAGGGTTACTCCAAGCGGAGTCTCCATTTTTTCCAAAAATTGGGCCCCACACACACCCACCCCTTCAGTGGCAGCAGTTCTGCCCCAGTTGTACACTTCACAGCTAGATTTGCATCAAGCACATTCAAAAATACGCCATAATTAACCGTGCGCAGGATGACACCGGAGTAGGTAGCAAAGTCTTTCCTGATCCCAGCTCTGTTCATCTTGGCTTCTTTTAAAAACAATGTAAGCAAGGGTTACTCCAAGCGGAGTCTCCCTTTTTTCCAAAAATTGGGCCCCACACACACCCACCCCTTCAGTGGCAGCAGTTGTGCCCCAGTTGTACACTTCACAGCTAGATTTGCATCAAGCACATTCAAAAATACGCCATACTTAACCGTCCCCAGGATGACACCGGAGTAGGTAGCAAAGTCTTTCCTGATCCCAGCTCTGTTCATCTTGGCTTCTTTTAAAAACAATGTAAGCAAGGGTTACTCCAAGCGGAGTCTCCCTTTTATCCAAAAATTGGGCCCCACACACACCTACCCCTTCAGTGGCAGCAGTTGTGCCCCAGTTGTACACTTCACAGCTAGATTTGCATCAAGCACATTCAAAAATACGCCATTCTTATCCGTCCCCAGGATGACACCGGGGTAGGTAGCAAAGTCTTTCCTGATCCCAGCTCTGTTCATCTTGGCTTCTTTTAAAAACAATGTAAGCAAGGGTTACTCCAAGCGGAGTCTCCCTTTTTTCCAAAAATTGGGCCCCACACACACCCACCCCTTCAGTGGCAGCAGTTGTGCCCCAGTTGTACACTTCACAGCTAGATTTGCATCAAGCACATTCAAAAATACGCCATTCTTATCCGTCCCCAGGATGACACCGGGGTAGGTAGCAAAGTCTTTCCTGATCCCAGCTCTGTTCATCTTGGCTTCTTTTAAAAACACATCAAGCAAGGGTTACTCCAAGCGGAGTCTCCATTTTTTCCAAAAATTGGTCCCCACACACACCCACCCCTTCAGTGGCAGCAGTTGTGCCCCAGTTGTACACTTCACAGCTAGATTTGCATCAAGCACATTCAAAAATACGCCATAATTAACCGTCCCCAGGATGACACCGGAGTAGGTAGCAAAGTCTTTCCTGATTCCAGCTCTGTTCATCTTGGCTTCTTTTAAAAACAATGTAAGCAAGGGTTACTCCAAGCGGAGTCTCCCTTTTTTCCAAAAATTGGGCCCCACACACACCCACCCCTTCAGTGGCAGCAGTTGTGCCCCAGTTGTACACTTCACAGCTAGATTTGCATCAAGCACATTCAAAAATACGCCATAATTAACCGTCCCCAGGATGACACCGGAGTAGGTAGCAAAGTCTTTCCTGATCCCAGCTCTGTTCATCTTGGCTTCTTTTAAAAACAATGTAAGCAAGGGTTACTCCAAGCGGAGTCTCCCTTTTTTCCAAAAATTGGGCCCCACACACACCCACCCCTTCAGTGGCAGCAGTTGTGCCCCAGTTGTACACTTCACAGCTAGATTTGCATCAAGCACATTCAAAAATACGCCATTCTTATCCATCCCCAGGATGACACCGGGGTAGATAGCAAAGTCTTTCCTGATCCCAGCTCTGTTCATCTTGGCTTCTTTTAAAAACAATGTAAGCAAGGGTTACTCCAAGCGGAGTCTTCCTTTTTTCCAAAAATTGGGCCCCACACACACCCACCCCTTCAGTGGCAGCAGTTGTGCCCCAGTTGTACACTTCACAGCTAGATTTGCATCAAGCACATTCAAAAACACGCCATTCTTATCCGTCCCCAGGATGACACCGGGGTAGGTAGCAAAGTCTTTCCTGATCCCAGCTCTGTTCATCTTGGCTTCTTTTAAAAACAATGTAAGCAAGGGTTACTCCAAGCGGAGTCTCCCTTTTTTCCAAAAATTGGGCCCCACACACACCCACCCCTTCAGTGGCAGCAGTTGTGCCCCAGTTGTACACTTCACAGCTAGATTTGCATCAAGCACATTCAAAAATACGCCATTCTTATCCGTCCCCAGGATGACACCGGGGTAGGTAGCAAAGTCTTTCCTGATCCCAGCTCTGTTCATCTTGGCTTCTTTTAAAAACAATGTAAGCAAGGGTTACTCCAAGCGGAGTCTCCCTTTTTTCAAAAAATTGGGCCCCACACACACCCACCCCTTCAGTGGCAGCAGTTGTGCCCCAGTTGTACACTTCACAGCTAGATTTGCATCAAGCACATTCAAAAATACGCCATAATTAACCGTCCCCAGGATGACACCGGAGTAGGTAGCAAAGTCTTTCCTGATCCCAGCTCTGTTCATCTTGGCTTCTTTTAAAAACAATGTAAGCAAGGGTTACTCCAAGCGGAGTCTCCCTTTTTTCCAAAAATTGGGCCCCACACACACCCACCCCTTCAGTGGCAGCAGTTGTGCCCCAGTTGTACACTTCACAGCTAGATTTGCATCAAGCACATTCAAAAATATGCCATTCTTATCCGTCCCCAGGATGACATAGGGGTAGATAGCAAAGTCTTTCCTGATCCCAGCTCTGTTCATCTTGGCTTCTTTTAAAAACAATGTAAGCAAGGGTTACTCCAAGCGGAGTCTTCCTTTTTTCCAAAAATTGGGCCCCACACACACCCACCCCTTCAGTGGCAGCAGTTGTGCCCCAGTTGTACACTTCACAGCTAGATTTGCATCAAGCACATTCAAAAATACGCCATTCTTATCCGTCCCCAGGATGACACCGGGGTAGGTAGCAAAGTCTTTCCTGATCCCAGCTCTGTTCATCTTGGCTTCTTTTAAAAACAATGTAAGCAAGGGTTACTCCAAGCGGAGTCTCCCTTTTTTCCAAAAATTGGGCCCCAAACACACCCACCCCTTCAGTGGCAGCAGTTGTGCCCCAGTTGTACACTTCACAGCTAGATTTGCATCAAGCACATTCAAAAATACGCCATAATTAACCGTCCCCAGGATGACACCGGAGTAGGTAGCAAAGTCTTTCCTGATCCCAGCTCTGTTCATCTTGGCTTCTTTTAAAAACAATGTAAGCAAGGGTTACTCCAAGCGGAGTCTCCCTTTTTTCCAAAAATTGGGCCCCACACACACCCACCCCTTCAGTGGCAGCAGTTGTGCCCCAGTTGTACACTTCACAGCTAGATTTGCATCAAGCACATTCAAAAATACGCCATTCTTATCCGTCCCCAGGATGACACCGGGGTAGGTAGCAAAGTCTTTCCTTATCCCAGCTCTGTTCATCTTGGCTTCTTTTAAAAACAATGTAAGCAAGGGTTACTCCAAGCGGAGTCTCCCTTTTTTCCAAAAATTGGGCCCCACACACACCCACCCCTTCAGTGGCAGCAGTTGTGCCCCAGTTGTACACTTCACAGCTAGATTTGCATCAAGCACATTCAAAAATACGCCATTCTTATCCGTCCCCAGCATGACACCGGGGTAGGTAGCAAAGTCTTTCCTGATCCCAGCTCTGTTCATCTTGGCTTCTTTTAAAAACAATGTAAGCAAGGGTTACTCCAAGCGGAGTCTCCCTTTTTTTCCAAAAATTGGGCCCCACACACACCCACCCCTTCAGTGGCAGCAGTTGTGCCCCAGTTGTACACTTCACAGCTAGATTTGCATCAAGCACATTCAAAAATACGCCATAATTAACCGTCCCCAGGATGACACCGGAGTAGGTAGCAAAGTCTTTCCTGATCCCAGCTCTGTTCATCTTGGCTTCTTTTAAAAACAATGTAAGCAAGGGTTACTCCAAGCGGAGTCTCCCTTTTTTCCAAAAATTGGGCCCCACACACACCCACCCCTTCAGTGGCAGCAGTTGTGCCCCAGTTGTACACTTCACAGCTAGATTTGCATCAAGCACATTCAAAAATACGCCATTCTTATCCGTCCCCAGGATGACACCGGGGTAGATAGCAAAGTCTTTCCTGATCCCAGCTCTGTTCATCTTGGCTTCTTTTAAAAACAATGTAAGCAAGGGTTACTCCAAGCGGAGTCTTCCTTTTTTCCAAAAATTGGGCCCCACACACACCCACCCCTTCAGTGGCAGCAGTTGTGCCCCAGTTGTACACTTCACAGCTAGATTTGCATCAAGCACATTCAAAAACACGCCATTCTTATCCGTCCCCAGGATGACACCGGGGTAGGTAGCAAAGTCTTTCCTGATCCCAGCTCTGTTCATCTTGGCTTCTTTTAAAAACAATGTAAGCAAGGGTTACTCCAAGCGGAGTCTCCCTTTTTTCCAAAAATTGGGCCCCACACACACCCACCCCTTCAGTGGCAGCAGTTGTGCCCCAGTTGTACACTTCACAGCTAGATTTGCATCAAGCACATTCAAAAATACGCCATTCTTATCCGTCCCCAGGATGACACCGGGGTAGGTAGCAAAGTCTTTCCTGATCCCAGCTCTGTTCATCTTGGCTTCTTTTTAAAACAATGTAAGCAAGGGTTACTCCAAGCGGAGTCTCCCTTTTTTCCAAAAATTGGGCCCCACACACACCCACCCCTTCAGTGGCAGCAGTTGTGCCCCAGTTGTACACTTCACAGCTAGATTTGCATCAAGCACATTCAAAAATACGCCATTCTTATCCGTCCCCAGGATGACACCGGGGTAGGTAGCAAAGTCTTTCCTGATCCCAGCTCTGTTCATCTTGGCTTCTTTTAAAAACAATGTAAGCAAGGGTTACTCCAAGCGGAGTCTCCCTTTTTTCCAAAAATTGGGCCCCACACACACCCACCCCTTCAGTGGCAGCAGTTGTGCCCCAGTTGTACACTACACAGCTAGATTTGCATCAAGCACATTCAAAAATACGCCATTCTTATCCATCCCCAGGATGACACCGGGGTAGGTAGCAAAGTCTTTCCTTATCCCAGCTCTGTTCATCTTGGCTTCTTTTAAAAACAATGTAAGCAAGGGTTACTCCAAGCGGAGTCTCCCTTTTTTCCAAAAATTGGGCCCCACACACACCCACCCCTTCAGTGGCAGCAGTTGTTCCCCAGTTGTACACTTCACAGCTAGATTTGCATCAAGCACATTCAAAAATACGCCATTCTTATCCGTCCCCAGGATGACACCGGGGTAGGTAGCAAAGTCTTTCCTGATCCCAGCTCTGTTCATCTTGGCTTCTTTTAAAAACAATGTAAGCAAGGGTTACTCCAAGCGGAGTCTCCCTTTTTTCCAAAAATTGGGCCCCACACACACCCACCCCTTCAGTGGCAGCAGTTGTGCCCCAGTTGTACACTTCACAGCTAGATTTGCATCAAGCACATTCAAAAATACGCCATAATTAACCGTCCCCAGGATGACACCGGGGTAGGTAGATAAAGTCTTTGCTGACCCATGACTTGTTCATCTTGGCTTCTTTTAAAAACAATGTAAGCAAGGGTTACTCCAAGCGGAGTCTCCCTTTTTTCCAAAAATTGGGCCCCACACACACCCACCCATTCAGTGGCAGCACTTGTGCCCTAGTTGTACACTTCACAGCTAGATTTGCATCAAGCACATTCCAAATCTACAAGCATTTACTCTCCCCAGGATGACACAGGGGTTGTAAATTCCTTCTGGATCCATGACTTGTTCATTTTGATGAACGTCAGTCTGTCCACATTGTCACTGGACAGACGCGTGCGCTTATCTGTCAGCACACACCCAGCAGCACTGAAGACACGTTCAGAGACAACGCTGGCAGCTGGACACGACAAAATCTCCAAGGCGTAAGTTGATAGCTCTGGCCATTTTTCTAGGTTTGAAGCCCAAAAGGAGCAAGGCTCCAGTTGCACAGTCATGGCATCGATGTTCATTTGGAGATACTCCTGTATCATCCTTTCCAGCCGTTGACTATGTGTCAGACTTGTTGTCTCTGGTGGCCTTGCAAAGGAGGGTCTAAAAAAATTATGAAAAGATTCCATAAAATTGCTGTTACCAGCACCAGATACGGTCCTACTGGTACGTGTAGACTGTTGAAGATGACGAGACCGTCCCATGTTTGTCAAGTTACAACTGGGAGATTCACTCCCTGCACCTGCACGGTTGTTTGGTGGAAAAGCGGATCTAAGATCGAGTAACAGCTTCTGCTGATACTCCTGCATACGTGCGTCCCTTTCTATGGCTGGAATTATGTCACAAAATTTGGACTTGTACCGGGGATCTAATAGTGTGGCAAGCCAGTAGTCATCATCACTTCTAATTTTGACAATACGAGGGTCATGTTGGAGGTAGTGCAACAAGAAGGCACTCATGTGTCTTGCGCAGCCATGCGGACCAAGTCCACGCTGTGTTTGTGGCATAGAGGTGCTAACCGTTCTTTCGTCCTCTGACATCTCCCCCCAACCTCTTTCAACTGAAATTTGACCAAGGTCTCCCTCATCTGCTGAGTCTTCCATGTCCATGGACAGTTCGTCCTCCATTTCTTCATGTCCTCCTGCACCTTCCTCAACATCTCGCCTGCTACCATGCGCCCTTGTTGATCCATGTCCCCCATGCTCCCATGCCTGGCGCCTTGGTGATGATGAACGTCTGGACCTTGGTGATGTTGTTGTCCCTTGCGCATATGAATCCTCCTGTAGTTCATCCCCTTCCTGTTGTCCCACCCCCTGACTCCGAATAGTGTTTAGCGTGTGTTCCAGCATGTAAATGACTGGAATCGTCATGCTGATAATGGCATTGTCAGCGCTAAACATATTCGTCGCCATGTCGAAACTGTGCAGAAGGGTGCATAGGTCCTTGATCTGAGACCACTCCATCAGGGTGATCTGCCCCACCTCTGCATCTCGTTGGCCCAGGCTATACGTCATGACGTATTGCACCAGGGCTCGGCGGTGCTGCCACAGTCGCTGTAACATGTGGAGAGTTGAATTCCAGCGTGTCGGCACATCGCATTTCAGGCGATGAACCGGCAGGCCGAAAGACTTCTGGAGCGATGCAAGTCGCTCAGCTGCGGCGCTTGAACGGCGGAAGTGAGCAGACAGTTTTCGTGCTCTGTTCAGAAGGCCATCTAGCCCGGGATACTGTGTGAAAAATTGCTGCACGACAAGGTTCAACACGTGAGCCATACAAGGTACGTGTGTCACCTTGCCCAGGCGAAGGGCCGCACCCAGGTTGCAGCATTGTCGCACACGGCCTTACCAGGCTGCAGGTTGAGTGGAGACAACCATTTATTAAACTCGGACCGCAGAGCTGACCACAACTCCTCAGCTGTGTGACTCTTATTCCCAAGACATGTCAAGCTAAAGACCGCCTGATGCCGTTGCGCTCTGCTGCCAGCATAGTAATGAGGGGTGCGTGATTCCTTCTGCGCAGTGAGAACGCTGGTGGCCTGACCAGGCAGGCTTGGGGCGGAGGTGGAGGACCCAGATGAGGTGGAGGATGCAGAAGCAGTGGCGGAACTTGGACAGACAGAGGATTGACACACAAGTCGTGGGGACGGCAAAACTTGTGCAGCAGACCCTTCACCATCTATCACCATAGTTACCCAGTGCCCAGTCAGCGACATGTAACGTCCCTGTCCATGCTTACTGGTCCAAGTATCGGTGGTGAAATGCACCCGTTCACACACAGAGTTTCTCAATGAAGCGGTGATGTTGTGTGCGACATGCTGGTGTAGCGCGGGCACACCTTTCTTAGAGAAGTAGTGGCGACTAGGCATCTGGTACTGGGGCACACGGAAAGGCAGCATTTCGGTAGCCAACAGCTTACAGAGGGATAGAGTCAACCTCTTCGCTTTGTCATGGGTCGCAGGAAGTGGCCTTTTATTTGACCACATCTGAGGGACAGAGATCTGGCTGCTGTGTGTAGACGGTGTTGAGTAGGGTGTCCCTGGAAAAATGCAGCTTTGTGAGGAAAGTACAGGCGGAGACATGATGTTGCCTTCATCCAAAGTTGGTGCTATCGATGTCTGAGAGAGCTGTACACACTCACTTGTTTCCCCTTCCAAAACAACTGACGACCTACCAAGCAAACTGCCTGTTGCGGTTACAGTGGTGGAAGTTGTGGGTGGAAAAACAGGTGTGACAGCTGTCCCCACAGTCCTAGAAGATGACGAGCGCGCGGATGCACTGGAAGGGGCAGGCGGTGGATGGTTCGCTCCGCTAGGCCGCATTGCAGCACGGTGAGCTTCCCACCGGGCCATATGATATTTATTCATGTGACGATTCATGGAAGAAGTTGTCAAACTGCTGAGGTTTTGACCTCTACTAAGAGAACCATGACAAATTTTACATATCACATAATTTGGGCGATCTTTTTCTATGTCAAAAAAGGACCAGGCTAGGCAAGGCTTAGAGGCCATGCGACCTGTTGATCCACCCCGAATAATGCTCAGAGGCAGAGTGGTGGCTGAGGATGCAGTTGTAGACGTGCTACCAATGCTCCGACTCTGTCCAGGAAGGCGCAAGGTAACTTCGTCGTCGGTTGCATCCTCCTCCACCGCCTCTGTTGACCTCCTCGAGTGCCTGACTGGGGGTTGACAGTAGGTGGGATCTAGAACTTCATCATCAATTGTTGTGTTTGCACTCCCCTCCCCCTCAGACCGAGCCTCTTCTTGCCCTGACCGAATATTTAAGTTGTCATCCCAATCGGGTATCTGCGTCTCATCTTCATCAGAATGTTCCTCATTGTCTATAACCACAGGTGTTACAGTTTGTGACAAAGGGTCAACATTATGCTCAGAAACTTGTTCCTCACGGCCTGAATCCGAGTCACAAAGGTTCTGGGCATCACTGCAGACCATTTCCTGTTCTGTACTCACTGTAGCTTGGGAGCAGACCTCTGATTCCCAGGCTATAGTGTGACTGAACAGCTCTGCAGACTCAGCCATCTCAGTTCCACCATACTGTGCAGGGCTGATGGAGACTTCAGAGCTGGGAGAAATCAAGTGTGATTGGGATGACAACTCAGAGGACTGGTGTTTTTTGGATGCGGTACTTGAAGTGGCTGAGAGGGCACTTGTTGGACCACTTGAGATCCATTCAAGCATTTTCCTTTTTTGCCCATCATCTACCTTTCTTCCTGTTGTTTGTGTCCGTAAAAAAGGGAGCACATCGGATTGTCCATGGTAAGTAGTAGACATCTTACTTTTTCTGGTAGAGGGTCTATCTTCAGCAGATGATAATGGAGCTTTGCCACCTTCCCCACGGACAAAACCTTTTTTGCCTTTTCCACCACGCCTCTTCCCCTTTCCACCAGCATCTGTCATTTTGCCACTCATGTTGATTGCGACAAGATTGTGGACTGAAAATGTGGTAGTAAAAATTGAGAGGTGGTGTAGATTGCAGTGGTGGTCTAGCTTTATTAACAGCAGAATAATAAAGAATAAATATCCCTGACAATGCAACTACAGGCCTTAAACTGTCAGCAAACATTGCTAGTCTAATGGCTTAGTTATAATGAGTTGGAGTGTGCAATGCAGGCAGACGCGCTCTGCAAATGTCTTTGCACTAGTGGGACTATAGCAAAGTCCAATAGCCACAGATAGGATGCCACTAGGTGCACTGAGTGTTTGCTAGTATAATGGCTTAGTTATAATGAGTTGGAGTGTGCAATGCAGGCAGACGCGCTCTGCAAATGTCTTTGCACTAGTGGGACTATAGCAAAGTCCAATAGCCACAGATAGGATGCCACTAGGTACACTGAGTGTTTGCTAGTATAATGGCTTAGTTATAATGAGTTGGAGTGTGCAATGCAGGCAGACGCGCTCTGCAAATGTCTTTGCACTAGTGGGACTATAGCAAAGTCCAATAGCCACAGATAGGATGCCACTAGGTACACTGAGTGTTTGCTAGTATAATGGCTTAGTTATAATGAGTTGGAGTGTGCAATGCAGGCAGACGCGCTCTGCAAATGTCTTTGCACTAGTGGGACTATAGCAAAGTCCAATAGCCACAGATAGGATGCCACTAGGTACACTGAGTGTTTGCTAGTATAATGGCTTAGTTATAATGAGTTGGAGTGTGCAATGCAGGCAGACGCGCTCTGCAAATGTCTTTGCACTAGTGGGACTATAGCAAAGTCCAATAGCCACGTATAGGATGCCACTAGGTACACTGAGTGTTTGCTAGTATAATGGCTTAGTTATAATGAGTTGGAGTGTGCAATTCAGGCAGACGCGCTCTGCAAATGTCTTTGCACTAGTGGGACTATAGCAAAGTCCAATAGCCACGTTTAGGATGCCACTAGGTACACTGAGTGTTTGCTAGTATAATGGCTTAGTTATAATGAGTTGGAGTGTGCAATGCAGGCAGACGCGCTCTGCAAATGTCTTTGCACTAGTGTGACTATAGCAAAGTCCAATAGCCACGTATAGGATGCCACTAGGTACACTGAGTGTTTGCTAGTATAATGGCTTAGTTATAATGAGTTGGAGTGTGCAGAGGACAAGAGGGTACAGTGGCAGGATTGTGGGGCTCTGGGTAGAGGAATGGAAGCCTGCCTTTCTATTCCCTCCTAATGGTGAAATGCAGGGAGGAAATCCCTGACCTTGGCTACACAGACGCTGTTGCTGTTTTCAGGACCTGTCACCTATGGCTCTCTGACCCTGCCGGTTTGAGCCCTTAAAAGGACTGCTAGAAAGTGCTCTCCCTAAGCTGTCTAACGCTGTGTATGCAGCGCATACAGCTGTATCGGCGAGAGGACGCAGGAGGACGGAGCTGCGACAGTGATGTCTGACACCAAAGACGCAGAAGGCAGATAATGGCGTCCTGGAGGAAAATGTCCGTTTTTATAATGCAGGGACATGTGACATGGACATCCTATCACACATGCCGTTGCTTCTCTGGCTAAAAGTCCACTTAGCTGTGTGTGTGTCTGGGATTGGCTGACATGCTGGCCCGCCCCACAAGACGCGCGCGCTTAGGGAAGGAAGACAAGAAAAAAAAAAAAAAATGGCGATCGCCATTATAGAAACAGCAGTGATCTGAAGGCGCTGTTCACGCACACTATACACTGAAATGTCATAATAGTGTGATTCACAGAGTGACTTACACTATTACAGCAGAAACCAAGCTAGGATTTAGCTGTTTTTTTGCTGCTAGAACCGTTCTCGAACGTTTCTAGAACTATCGAGCTTTTGTAAAAAGCTCGAGTTCTAGTTCGATCTAGAACATGCCCCAAAATCACTCGAGCTTAGAACTGGAGAACCTCGAACCACGAACCGCGCTCAACTCTAATGGTAATGCATTACTGCTATAGGGATACTATGAACAATGAAAAATACATTTAGCTATCTGGAAAAAATGAAATACATGAAAAATGGTATTGCAAAACTGCTATGAATATTTGAAAATAGTGGAGATGTTTATCAAATGTATGAATCAATGCAAATGAGCCCGAAAAAACAACGACAAGGTAATCTTTAATTTTTCGGGAACCTAACCTTAGTGTCTCTCTATATACTATTAAAAATCTGGAAGTATGGACAGACAGGCTCCTGGCTATATAGGATCATGAATAGAGTCTGGTAATAGGGTGGGGTTCTGGGTTCTCAGTCAGAAAAAACTGCTTACTAATCAGAAAAAAGACTGACCGGAACACCTATATGTGTTACCATATTACCTTATTTTTCGGACTATAAGACGCACCGGACCATAAGACACACCCTGGTTTTAGAGGAGGAAAATAGGAAAATAAAATTTTAAGCAAAAAATGTGGTCATGACACACTTATGGGGCGAAGATCTGCTGCTCACACTGTTATGGGGTAATGTCCTGCTCATATACTCCCCAGCCTGCTTATATACTCCCCAGCCTGCTCATATACTCCCCAGCTTGCTCATATACTCCCCAGCCTGCTCATATACTCCCCAGCCTGTTCATATACTCCCCATGCTGCTCATATACTCCCCATGCTGCTCATATACTCCCCAGCCTGCTCATATACTCCCCAGCCTGCTCATATACTCCCCAGCCTGTTCATATACTCCCCATGCTGCTCATATACTCCCCATGCTGCTCATATACTCCCCATGCTGCTCATAATATACCCCTATCCTGCTCATATACTCCCCATGCTGCTCATATACCCCCATCCTGCTATATACCTCATCCTGCTCATATACTCCCCATGCTGCTAATAATATACCCATATCCTGCTCATATACCCCCATCATCCTGGTGTATGGCCGCATCCTGTAGCACATAAAAAAAATAATCGTTCATACTCACCTTACCTCACCTCACTCCCTGCAGCACCGCTCCTCTTACCGTCTATGTCAGCGGCAGCGCCGCTGAGTGGAGCCGTCCCCGTTCCCCTGCAGCATCGCGATGTCCTACGGTCTGTGCCGGTTGCTGCGTGTGGACACGTGCGCATCTATGACGTCATCGCTGTGCGCGCCGCTAGTCTCACTTTTTATATGATGCATGCCAATTTCAGATCGTGCTGGCTCCCCTCTCTAGTCTCCACGCAAGTCAGCTGACAGACAGGAGGAGATCGTGATGCTGCAGGGGAACGGTGAGTAATGTGTACTGATTCACTGCCCCCCGCACTGATGATGATGCACAGGGGCAGTGAATACAGCCGCACATGATCACTCCAGGCTGCAGTTGCCAGGGGTGATCATGCGGGCCGGCTGTTTATCCCTCGCCCATCACCCCTCCCACCTGTCAGTGCCGGCTTCAGCACTGAGGGATGATGGGCGGGAGGATGGGAGTGCATATTAAATGAGCGGGTCCACGTGGTCACGGCAGGCTGCTACAGCCTGCTCGTGCCCCGATGACCCGCTCCACCGCAGCACCCTCATTTCCCGCAGCCCTATATTCAGACCATAAGACGCACCCCCCACTTTCCCCCAACATTTGGGGGGAAAAAAGTGCGTCTTATAGTCCGAAAAATACGGTAGGTGCTAGCTTAAAAATACATGACTATAATACTGTACAGATAATAAGCTGCACACTAACCACTATAAAAATATATGAAAAATGGAAACGCATTACTGCTATAGGGGTACTATGAACATTGGAAAATACATTTAGCTATCTGGACAAAATGAAATACATGAAAAATTGTATTGCAAAACTGCTATACTTGCAGATTTTTAATAGCACTTAGCGGCATTAAGGTTAGGTTCCCGAAAAATTAGAGAATACCTTGTCGTTGGATTTCAGGCTCATTTGCAGTGATCAATACATTTGCTAAACATCTTTACTATTTTCAAATATTCATAGCAGTTTTGCAATACCATTTTTCATGTATTTCATTTTTTCCAGATACCTAAATGTATTTTTCATTGTTCATAGTATCCATATAGCAGTAATGCTTTACCATTTTTCATATATTTTTATAGTGGTTAGTGTGCAGCTTATTATCTGTATAATAGAAATAGAAAATCATGGCTCCTCAAAGAAGAGGAAGAAAAATCACAGAATGCAAAAGCCAAAATTAGCCAAGGTAGAGTTAATGCATCCCAAGATTAAATACCTTCTTGGTAGATGAATGGCACTTTTCACTAACAGTGAGTTTGCTATATACCAATACACCTGAGTTTTTTTCAGTGCAATATTGTATGTACATTTTCCTTGGATCTTGACCTTACATTTATCCACATTAAAGGAGTTATATAGTCTAAAAAGGACAGGTCTGCAGTCACGCTGTGTGACTGTAGACTTGTGAATCCTTACATTACACTGTGCACTGTGAATATTCTCCGATGTCAACACTGGAAACATTGATCATGTGACCACAAATATACAATATAAATACTCTCTGGCAGAATTCGACTAGTTTAGTACAGCCTTGCTCAATGCTCGAGGCTGCAACCATGTACTTGGATTCTAGCCAGGAGTATGTGTGACACCCTGGCCTAGCCAGGAAGTTACAGACACAACATCATACACACCCCCTTTCCTGGACAGGTCACACCAGTCAAACATTAAACCCTTGTTGTCACCCTCTAGGGTTGATGTCCACACCAAGTGGGGTGGGGCCAGGCAGTTGACCCTGCCCACCGAGGAGTTTGCAGACCTGGAGGCGGGAAAAACACGACAGTCTAGAGAGTAGTCAGTAGTAGGCAGTCGGAGAGTCCAGTTGTGTGCAGTGGAGTATGAGGGGCGAAACTGTTGGTGTCTGGGTTGGAGCCCAGGCACTTCCAGCAAGGTCGGCAGACGGTGGTGGCCGTCTGCAGGAGTTGGTGAAAGTCAGTGGAACTGTAGGACCGGGGTCGGGCAGTGGCCCGCCGGTACCGAACCGGGGAGCCGATTGGAGCCAAGCACCAGGCAGGGTACTCAGACCCCGACTAGGCTTAAAGCCAACCTTTAGTCAAATTTTCTGATTGCGGTCTGGACCTCAGGGGTTCATTCCCACCCAAGTCACGATTGAAGGCAACAGCCCAACTATTCCGGATAAGTGCCACCGCCAAGGGCCAGAGATCCAAAGGGCCAGCGTCTGCGGGCAAACGGGCTCCTCCGGCACGTATACATCGGGGAGCGGACTACCGGTGCCCAGGCATTCTAGTCAAGATACAAAACACAGATGCAGGGAAACGACAGCCACCATCAACCCATCCAGGGAGCACACCGCAGCCGGCTGCGGGCCCCGTCCATCCAGCCGTTTGGTTTACCAGAGACTCTGCCCATCTGTGTCTGAGTAAGTACACCTGTGCCATCCGGCACCGCGCTGCACTGCACCGCACCCCTGCATCCTGCCAAAACCCATCCTGCGGAACCCTCACTCCTACCGGGCCCTGTGACCAACAGCCCCTACCCACAGAGGGGTCAACACCTAGTTGCTCCCCGCCATCGCTCCCAGGAACGCCGTCAGCAGCATTGGTGCCCACCATCACCACAACCCGTGGGTGGCGTCACAAACTCTATACATCCCAAAAGATATCCAATTCCCCCTTTTTACTCGAGGGCGAGGAGCGCTGCTCGAGCCCTGGGTCCGGCCCACTCGAGCCATCGAGGAGAAGGCACCAGATCCGAGCGCGATCTGCCCGAGCAGCCCCCGCGACGGGGAAAGCTGGCCCCCGACATATGCATATTGTATTCTTCCGGTCACGTGACCACCGTTCCTGGCTCTGACACTGGTGAATTTACAAAGCACACAGTGCACGCAATGAGAGGAGTCACAAGTCTGCAGTCACATAGTGTCAGGGGTGGGATTCAAATTTTTAACAACAGGTTCTGTGTTTGAGTGTAGGGAAGCCCCACCTATTTTTAAAACCACACTCCTTTTAAGCCACACCCATTTCAAGCCACACCCATTCAACAAACATATATGAATAAGGGTGCACTCTGATGGCTGTTAAAAATTGGAGCGACACTGGAATACTTCATGTTCTGGCTGGCGACACTCCAGACCCACGTGTGAAAGCTGCATGTATTCCACTTTAAAGCTGCTATTTAAGAAGTTACGCTGGTGGGTGTCACTGTCACAGCGCATCCCTGCTACAGCCAATAGCTCCTCCCAGTCCCTGAGAAATGTCAAGTTACCACTCGCGCTGCTCCTCACTGATCTCTGCCATCACAGCCGCGCTGTTTGCAGGGATGAGTGTGTGAAGAGCAGGGCCGGCTCCAGGTTTTTGTGGGCCCTGGGCGAAAGAGTTTCAGTGGGCCTCAAGCAGACATGCACATACACAGATACACACACACAGGCATACGTACATATAAATATTTAAAGAGAAATTCAGAAAAATGCATATAAACAGACAAATCCATCCACACTGACATACATAGATACACACATAATACACACACACAGACGCATTCGAGGTATTTTTAATATGGGGAATCCGGCAGCCTCACTCACCTTCCCGCTTGCCTCCTGTCCAGCTCCTTCCGGACATGTGGCTGTGCTACGCTGATTGGTGGCCGTCACTAAGGCGGGCTTTGCACACTACGACATCGCAGGTGCGATGTCGGTGGGGTCAAATTGAAAATGACGTACTTCCGGCATCGCATGCGACATCGTAGTGTGTAAAGGCTCGATGATACGATTAACGAGCGCAAAAGCGTCGTAATCGTATCATCGGTGCAGCATCCATGATTACGCTGACGCGACGGTCCGATGTTGTTCCTCATTCCTGCGTCAGCACACATCGCTGTGTGTGAAGCCGCAGGAGCGAGGAACATCTCCTACCGGCGTCACCGCGGCTTCCGTAGGATATGCGGAAGGAAGGAGGTGGGCGGGATGTTTACATCCCGCTCATCTCCGCCCCTCCGCTCCTATTGGCCGCCTGCCGTGTGACGTCACAGTGACGCCATACGACCCGCCCCCTTAATAAGGAGGCGGGTCGCCGGCCAGAGTGACGGTTGCAGGACAGGTGAGTCCATGTGAAGCTGCCGTAGCGATAATGTTCGCTACGGCAGTTATCACAAGGATATCGCAGCTGCGACGGGGGCGGGGACTATCACGCTCGGCATCGCAGCATCGGCCTGCGATGTCGCAGCGTGCAAAGTGCCCCTAAGGCCTCTGTCACACATCAGTTTTGTGCATCAGTCAAAATCCATTTTGTGACTGATGCGACGGATACGTTGCAGATTGTGGTAAAACTGATGCGACGGATCCTGTTAAAAAACCGGATCCGTCGTACCATTCTTACCTGACCAGCAGTGATTTTACAACACTTCTGGGCATGCTCAGTTATAAAAAACAGAATCCAAAGACGGATCCGTCATTTGACGGATGACAATGGATCCTGCACCCATAGGCTTCCATTACAACAAACAACGGATGGCGATGGATCCGTCGTGGTCCGTTTTTCCGACCCACAAAAACGTTACTATAGACATTGTCTCCATCACATTTGTCATCGGATCCGTCGTACGACGGATGTAACGTGAGGCTATCCGTTGCAATCCGTTGCTAATACAAGTCAATGAGAAAAAAAATGGATCCAGCACTGTATCTGTTTTTTTCATATTTCGACAGATTGTGACTGATGGCAAAAACGGAGGTGTGAAAGGGGCCTAACAGACATGGCCGCACAAAGACACTGCTGTATATACATCACAGGAGAGGCTGGGGACATACACATTACTGGGGGGCATACACATTACTAAGGAGGGGGGCATACAGCAATGGAAGGGCATACAGCTCCAGAGGGGGGATACAGCTCTGAAGGGTATACAGAACTGGGGTGGAGGGGGACATACAGCTCTGGGGGGTATAGAGCACTGAGGTGGAAGGGACATAGAGCTTTGGGGGTATACAGCACTCGGGTGGAGGAGACATACAGCTCTGGGGGATATAAAAGTATGCAGCCCCAATATTCCTCCATACAACATGATGCACCCATATTGCTCCACATAATTTAATGCAGCCTTATATTACCCCGTATAATGCACCCGCATATTCCTCCATAGTGTTATGCAGCTTACGTAGTCCTCAAAATAGAATAATGCACCAAATATTCATCCATATAATATAATGCACCAAATATTCATCCATATAATATAATGCACCTCAGATTGCTCCACATAATATAATGCAGCGTCAAATTCCTCCATATAGGGTTTTGAAACCCCATGTGGCAGCATTATGCAGCCCCCATGTGGCAGCATTATGCAGCCCACATTTGGCAGAATTATGCAGCCTTCATGTGGCAGCATTACACAGCCTCCATGTGGCAGCATTATGCAGCCTCCATGTGGCAGCATTATGCAGCCCCCATGTTGCAGCATTATGTAGCCCCATGTGGGAACATTATGTAGCCCCATAATCGTCTGGCCACCATGATTACATATTCACTTCTACTCGTTCCTCCCACTGCTCCGGTCTCCTCAGCACGTCCACTGTTCTGCCGCTTTGACAGCTCAGGACACAGACGCGCACACTAATGACAGCATTGCACTCCTCTGTACTGAGCTGTCAGAGGCAGAGCGCAGACAGACGCTGCAGGAGAATGATGAGAGAGGAAGTTCGCCACAATTGCTGTCAATTGTATTGGCATGTGGGATGCCGATACAATTGAAAGTGAAATCCTCAGTGGGGGGGTTCAAGAGCGCAGACGCCGCAGAGCAGGCAGTGTGTGGGCCGCGGAACCTGCGAGAGAACTGGATCGCGGCTCTGGGATCTTGACGGTTCGGGGAATCGGCTGCTATTTTAACAACTGGTTCCACCGAACCGGGGAGAACCAGCTGAATCCCACCCCTGCATACCGTGACTGCAGACTTGTCGTTTTAGCCTGGACAAACCATTTAAACTTCAATTGCCATTTCTCGGCCCAAGCCTTCTATTTCCACAAATCCATCTGTAGTATTAAATTTTGCTCCTCTGTAAATTAGCTTGCAACGTTTAGTATCAACTTCAAATATCTTTTTCTCCTCTCTTTGCCCTCTATAAGTTCATTAATGAATACAATAATCCTTTCCTAACGTGCTACATCACATATGGGTGTGTGGAGCAGGCTAAGCAACTGAGCGCGCTGTATAGATAGTGGATGTTTTGTGCTTGCTGATGGGTTGCCATAGCAGCCAGTAGTCCATTGAAAGCCTGTATGCCTGCCATCTTGTCACAGGCTGGCCTACACAGCAAAACTATCAGTTTCGCTCTATCAGCAATACTGCAACCATAATAAATAATAAAAATTTATCACAATGTCATATGTACCCTAAAATTATACCAAGTAAAGTATCAGCACACTATGCCAAAAGCAAGCCCTAATGCAGCTACCGCAACAGAAAAATTAATTACTTATTTTTATCAGTAAAATGTAAAATGACAACACAAACCAAATTTTTATTTATATCAATTTTTATTTTTTGGGGGGAAATTTAAATAATAATACTAATAATAATACTAATACTACTACTAATAATAATATTAATAAACAAAAAGTTTCCAAGTTTGGTATTGCCATTATTGTACTGACCATGAGAATTATGTTGATAGGTTATTTTTACCACAAAATGAATGATGGAAAAATAAAACCCAAATAATTAATAATAGCTGATTAAATGTTTTTTCACCATTTCTCCACACTTGTAAATGTTTTTTTTTCTCTTTTATACTATACTAGAAGGTGGCCGGATTCTAACGTATCGGGTAGTCTAGAATGTGTATGTAGGTTAGCAGATTGAATAATAAGGTAATGAATGGACTGGATGGGTTAGGTTTAATTTACTATTCTTATAATTGTTTATTGGTTTTAAAATGACAAACAACAGAAGGAACAGTTTTAATAGATGAGTCTAATGTTTAATGATGTCCATGGCTTGTAATGAAAGAAGGCCATAAACAGTGTAAAGTTAAGTAAAAATATGCTGATGCTGTGCCCCTATACTGTGGGGTAATGTGTGCGGGGGGCGGAGTTCAGGGTGGGTGGAGCCGAGCGGGGCCATGGCGCTGAGGACGTCAGTGCCGGGGACTGCATGGCTGGAGACAGGTAACTATCCAGGTGTGTGTGTGTTCGGGCGCTTTCACACTTGCATTCAGTGCAATCCGCCGCTATTGAGAATAGTGCAGTCCATTAACGCACTGCACTATTCTCCATAGACTTGTATTGATGACGCACTGTAACGCAAGTGTCTGCGTTGCATCCGCTGGACGACGCTGTGTCATTAATTTGACGCAGCGTCAGGTGGAGGGAATGCTACATGTAGCGTTTTTTGGGTCATTAAAATATCGCACCTTGACAGATTCTGTTAGAATCCGCCAAGGTGTCTAATGATTGTCTATGGGGCGGATTCCACCACAATACACTAAGCGGCGGAATCCGCTGACGGATCCCGTCACATTCTACTGCGCATGCTCAGCATGTCCAGCAGAACGAACTAAGTCATTTAAAATCACTCCTGGTCTCTCCCCCCTCTCTCCCCCTCTCTCATACTCACCGATCATGGGCGCGGCGCTGCACGGCTGTCACAAAGCTCCAGCGGCTTTTCCTCTTTTGAAAATGCCGGACGCTCATTATTCAATCCCGTATTCTCTGCTTCCCCTGCCCACCGGTGCCTATGATTGGTTGCAGTCAGACCCGCCCCCATGCTGAGTGACAACTGTCTCACTGCAACCAATCACAGCCGCCGGTGGATGGGTCTATATCGTGCGGTAAAATGAATAAATAAATAATTCAAAAAAATGACGTGCAGTCCCCCCCAATTTTGATACCAGTCAAGATAAAGCCACACGGCTGAAGGCTGGTATTCTCAGGAAGGGGAGCCCCATGCTATGGGGAGCCCCCCAGCCTAACAATATCAGCCAGCAGTCGCCCGGAGTTGCCGGACTCTACCCGGCTCATCCCGAATTGCCCTGGTGCGGTGGCAATCGAGGTAATAAGGAGTTATTGGCAGAAGCCCATAGCTGCCACTAAGTCTTAGGTTAATCATGGCAGGCGTCACCCCGAGATACCTTCCATGATTAACATGTAAGTTAAAGAAAATAAACACATACACCCGAAAAAAGCCTTTATTTGGAATAAAAGACAAAAAAAACCCTCTTTCACCACTTTATTAAACCCCCAAATACCCCTTCAGGTCCAACGTAATTCACAGAGGTCCCACAACGCTTTCAGCTCTGCTACATGATGCTGACAGGAGCGGTAGTAGAACCCGACCGCTCTTTATCAGCTCCACGCAGCAACTGAAGTGAGCCGCACGATCAGCTGTCCCCTCATTCAGGTGACCCGCGGAAACAGCTCTCGGGTGGAGGACTGCAGCTGTGGCCTCGGGTTACCTGAGTGACGGCACTGCTGATCGGGCGGCTCACTGCGGTCACTCAGGGGATTTGCAGTTACCTCTCTCTCTCCTCCCGTCCGCAAATCTCCTTTTCCCGGCAAAACATTAAAAAAAAATAAAATACAAAAAAAAACGCAAAACGTTCTTTTACAGAAATCCGTTACTTCATTAGCACACTATTTGCAACACATTCGTCACATGCGTCAAACAACACACTGGGACAGATGCCTCACAACGCAAGTGTGAAAGCAGCCTAATGTGTGTGGGGGCGGAGTGCGGGGTGGGTTGAGCCGAGCGGGCCCATGGCGCTGAGGACGTCAGTGCCAGGGACTGCATGGCTGGGGACAAGTGACTATCCAGGTGTATGTGTGTGTGTGTGTGTGCGTTCAGTGTATACATGCGGAGGGCGGAGTGCGGGGGGGCGGAGCCAAGCAGGGAAAAGTGTCGGGCGTCGTCCTGTCAGCCCGTAGTTCGGGCTGTTCAGTTAGGCTCCTTGCACACGTAGCCAGGGTAAATATTGGGTAACTAAGCAAAGCGCTTTGCTTGGTTACCTAATATTTACCTTGGTTGCCAGCGTACAGCGCTTAGCGCTGGCTCCTTGCACATATAGCCAGGGTAAATATCGGGTAACTAAGCAAAGCGCTTTGCTTAGTAACCCGATGTGTACCCTGGTTACGTGTGCAGGGAGCCTTAGCTGAGCTGTTGGTCGCAGGCTCTTTAGCGCATGCGCTGTGGCAACGGTTGTCACTGTAATGATGTAATTTTGGAGCAAGACAGACAGACAGACAGACAGAATAAGGTAATTATATATATAGATAGTATAGTTAAATGAATGGCGTAATTCAAAACTACAAATCGTCCTGTAAAAGACAAGTCATCATATGGCTATGTTGATGAAAAAATTCTCACTTTTGGGCTGGAGTCACACTAGCATATGTTATCCGATGCGAGAGCATCGGATGTGATATGCTAATGACCCCCGGCTCAGGCTCTGCTGCGAGTGTGAGCCGAGTGTCATGCGACTGTCACCTGATCTTGCAATCGGGTTTTTCAGCATTTTCGGAGCAAGGCTTAAATATGAGCCCTCCCTCGAAAATAAGCCCTAGTCGCGGTTCAATAATGAAATGTCCATGCAGCTAAAAAAGTAAAAGATACTGCAGGACACTTTGTAGACTCAGGGCACCCCACAATTACAATCACCAGACACCGGGCGTAGGGCCTGCAGTGATCGAACCCCCGCATGCATCCGATCTCACACACACACATCAGATCTCACACACACAATCAGATCACACAAACAAATATCCGCTCTCACACACGCACAATCAGATCGCACACACAAACATCTGATCTCACACACACATAATAAGATCGCACACACAAACATCGGATCACACACACATCGCATAACACACATACTCACAGCATCCAGCGACACCGATTTCTTCTGGCTGGCAGAATCCTGGGAGGCAGTGCAGTGGAGCGCAAGAATGCTTGCCTACAGGACCTGCGGGCCGGACATGTGACTTCCTCCCATCATTCCCTGTGGCCAGAAGTATTCTGTAACGCTGGATGTAATGAGTGAGTGTGTGAGTGTGAGTGTGTGTGTGTGTGTGTGTGTGTGTGTGTGTGTGTGTCAGTCAGTGTCAGTGTCAGTCAGCCAGCCAGAAACAGGGGAGGACGATGTGCAGCACCTACCAGAAATCACAGGGAGGACCTGGGAGCCACACAGACGTCCGGGTCTGGTAAGTATGAGTCTCCTGGGAAGTGGGGTGTCTGCTTTTTTTGGGGGGGAAAACTTACCACCAACCATGTTTCTCCAAAAATAAGCCCTCCTCCAACAATAAGTCCTAGTGCTTTTTTGGGGGGCAAAAAAATTATAAGATAGTGTCTTATTTTTGGAAAAACATGATAGTAGATGAGCTTTATGGGAACCAGCTTTGCACTATGAAAAATAAAAGCTCTCATTGCAGGACAATAAAAGCAGTTAGAAAAATCAATTCAATTGCAAACTTGCTTACTTTCATGCTGTTTAAATAAATAAAACTATTTAATAATTTGAAAATACCCATTTAAGGCCTCTCCAGATAAAAAAATAAATAATTTGTCAATAATTTGTACAAAACTATATTTTTATAGATCACCAACCATTTATTTAATCACTGTTATACAAAGGTTCTCATAAAAGAGTGTAAATTTAGTTCACATTGGAAACTCTAAAAAAAAGACTAGCAGCTTAAAAATGTCTTCATGGCAGGTATGAAAAGTAAGGAACTCCAATCAGAGATAACGTTATCTACTGTATGAGTTTCTGAATACATGTAATCCCTTATATGGTCTACAGATTTTGCATCTACAACTATATGGTCCATGTATGGCCATAACCGTAACATTGCGTTAGTCTTTACATTGTGATTTTTATTCACTAACAGCATGGTTATTTGCTGAGGAGCCCACTATGCCCACCCTATTTAGGGTGTACCTCCATTCTTATAAACATTTATTATCTAGGTAGATGGCCCGCTCAGATGTGCCTCGCTTTAATACTACTATGTGTAATGCTGCCACCAGGGGGAGCCAGAGCTCTGCAGCAGACAACACTACACAGAGCAATGAGAACCAGGAAGGAAATGCACAGCGTTCTCATGCACTGCCTAATCAGCACAGCTGAGAGGCAGAACTGCAGGGTATGTGAGGAATAGTCGGACAGGCTGGGTCAAACACCGTACAGGCAGAATCAGGACCGGAGGAGCGAGCAGAAGCGAAGTCAAAATCAGGCTAAGGTCAGTACCGGAGGAAGCAACCGAGTGGGGAAATAGGAGGGGGAATACAGGACAGGAGGGACGACCAGGGGACGGAACACAGACAAGGGCACGGGAGCACAGGAACAGACAGATCAGGATATCACTCACAGGGCCAGCAATCACAGGCAAAGCAGAGCTACGCTTATAGCCGGCGCTGGTTCACTGGAAGTGTCAGCTTTTAAAGGCATCTAGGGGCCGGAAGTGAGGCCCGAGAGAAGGCTCCGCCCCCTAGCCATGT
The DNA here is from genome assembly GCF_048569485.1 of Anomaloglossus baeobatrachus. Lineage (NCBI taxonomy): Eukaryota > Metazoa > Chordata > Amphibia > Anura > Aromobatidae > Anomaloglossus > Anomaloglossus baeobatrachus. Next base: position 397,336,757 of record NC_134358.1, read on the forward strand.
GGATAGGGAGGCGAATCATGACAGTACCACCTCCTCAAGGGGGGGCCACCGGACCCCCAGGCTTCCCAGGATACTTTTGGTGGAAAGCCGCAATTAACCGATCGGCCCGCACGGATTGAGACGGCACCCAGGACCGGTGCTCCGGACCGTAACCCTTCCAATGAATCAGATACTAGAGGGAACTACGAACCCAACGAGAGTCGATAATACGCTGACTTTCATACTCCTCCTCACCATCCACCAGTATCGGAGCCGGAGGGGTCTGAGAATCCACGACCGAAGGAACAAATGGCTTAAGCAAGGAGGTATGAAACACATTGGGAATACGCAAGGTCTGGGGCAGTTGCAACCGAAAGGCCACCGGGTTGATCACTTTGATAATCTCATAGGGCCCTATAAACTTAGGACCCAACTTAGCTGACGGAACCCTGAGCCTGATATTCCGAGTGGACAACCACACTTTGTCCCCCACCTGAAAGGGGGGTCCAGAGAACGGCGTTTGTCCGCTTGGCGTTTCTGGGACTGTTGAGCCGTCACGATGCACTGCCGTACCTCTTTCCACACCTCCCCCAGATGCTGAACGATGGAGTCGGCCCCTGGACACCCCAAATCCATTCTAGAGAAGGTCCCGAAGTGAGAGTGAAACCCGTAATTACAGAAGAAGGGAGACGTTCCCGTAGACTGATGGACTCTGCTATTGAATGCAAACTCCGCAAGGGGCAAAAACGTACACCAATCCTCCTGCTGAGCAGAAACCAAGCACCGCAGGATTTGCTCAAGGGTCTGATTCGTCCTTTCCGTCTGCCCATTGGACTCGGGATGATAGGTGGACGAGAAGGACAACTCAATTCCCAACCGCCTTCACAAGGCCCTCCAAAACCGAGAAATGAATTGTACCCCCCTGTCAGACACAATATTCAGGGGCAACCCATGCAACCGAACCACTTGGTCAATAAAGTGGTTGGCAAGGGCCGCAGCAGAAGGTAGACCGGAGAGGGGAACAAAATGTGCCTGTTTACTAAAACGATCCACCACCACCCAGATCACAGTCATACCATTTGAGACAGGGAGGTCCGTAATGAAATCCATGGACAAGTGGGTCCATGGTCTTTCAGGAACAGGTAATGGAACCAGTTCCCCGGCCGGCCAGTTACGACAAACCTTAGCACGGGCACATGTAGCACAGTCAGACTCAAACCGAGCAACATCTGAGTGAAGAGATGGCCACCAAAACAGTCGAGCAACAGCCCTGCGAGTGGTTGTAACTCCAGGATAGCCACTAAGTACGGACTCATGGAACTCTTGAAGTACTCGTAACCGGAGGTGCAAAGGGACAAACAGTTTAGTGTCTGGAGCGGAAGATGGCGCTGAGGACTGGCCCTCCCTGACCTCAGCCTCTAACTCGGACGACAAGGCAGCGACCACCACCCCTCGTGGAAGAATGGAGGAAGGAGGCTCTGGAGGTGACACCGGGTCCAAACTACGAGACAGTGCATCTGCCCTCACGTTTTTAGACCCCGGACGAAAAGTAATACAAAAATGAAATCTAGAAAAGAAAAGAGCCCACCTTGCTTGTCGAGGCATCAATCTCTTGCCGGACTCGAAATACGCGAGGTTTTTATGATCAGTGATGACAGTAATACGGGGAACAGCACCCTCCAAAAAATGCCTCCATTCTTCGAATGCCAACTTTACCGCCAATAATTCACGGTTACCCACATCATAGTTCCTCTCAGCCGGAGGGAATTTCTTGGATAAGAACGCACATGGTCGCAGATTAGTCAGAGTAGCAGGGCCCTGAGAGAGAACAGCTCCCACCCCCACCTCACCAGGCATGTGAAGCCCTGAAAAAAATCCATTGAAGCAGACAGAGTCACTTTCTCGTCAGTGTTGGCCTTTATAAAATGGGCACAAAAACACAGTTGACTACATTTTGTGCCCACCTCAAAAACGCAGACGTTGCTGAATCTTAGGTCAGAGAGGAGAGCAAAGTGACTTTGTCTGCTTCTTTAAAGTCAATGGCCATTGGAGACACTAACTGTAATTGAAAATATGATATGAATATAGGCTAATTTAGAAATTTGCAAGAAAGTAATCCAAGTGAACGAGGGAGTGCCCCATTAAGGACAGTCAACGATAAGCCCGACTTGAGATCAGCCAGAAAGTCTGTCTCCTAGCTATTGGTGACGACTGTTTTGCTAAGCAAAGACCAGCAGGGTGAACAATCGAGGAAGGAGAAGCAAGGGATTCGAAATAAAATTGGACAATGTAATGATTTATGCTATGACAATGCTTGAATTATTACTCTATATTTTGGATACATTTTATACTTCTACTACTGCAAGAGAATATTTTCAAAAAAAAAAAAATATTATTTTTTTACAAGAGCTATTATGTTTATTGTTCGAAATAATTGTTAAAACCAAAAAATAAATTTACTTGATTTATGAAGAAAATATATGGCAGAGAGGAGAAGAATAAGGAAGGTGCTTGGTCTGTGTTTCCACAATCTGGCTGATTGTATCTTTGAAATAATGTTGTTTTGGCTTAAATGTTTCTGATAACAAAGAAATGGTCTGATGGGACTGCTGACTAGCCAAATGCTTTTTTTAAGCTTTCGTGTTTTGCTTAAGGACTTGTGTCACTTTCTAGTGACCTTTGCTGACTGGGCTGCAAAGTGCAAGTTTTCAGTTTTACTTTCTGGCCAGCTATTTCAATGAAATGATTGCAAAATTATATATTTCTGCCTATCAGTGTCATACAGTACAATAAAGGTCTTTTCAAGCTCTCGTATTACTTTCTTGCAATTGACTTTATCAATTAGGTGTAAGATGACAGCTGCACAGTCCTGAATGGAGTATATGTGTCCCTGAGGTGCATAACTCAGTGAGGAGAAACCCAGAGACAACCCTCCAGCACTAACAGAGATTTATTTAAAGGACCAAGATTTTTGGGTCTGGGTTTTAAGAATGAGTAGAATAGTTGTGTGGCTTTGGTTGATCCTTTACGTGCAATCCAGGCTTTGCAGCTCCTTTAGGTCTCCTTCACTTGTCAGTGATTCTGGTACGTATGTTACTGTTTTTATACGTACCGGAATCACGGACATAGGCATAGCCATTTATATCAATGATTCCGCGCCCACTTCAGTGATTTCTTACTGACCCTGTTTCCGTGTGGCGCACACGCGTGGCATCACTGATGTCACACAGACCACACAGTGGTGTGATCTATGTAACACAAGACAGAGAAAACACGTATATTTGAAATAAAATAATTTTTATACTCACTTTCTCCAGCGATGCGTTCTCCGGCCACTGCTGTCTCCTGCTTCCAGGCCGCCTAATTATGCACATACATATTCACTGCACTGCAACCTGGAAGTAACAGCAGAGGGGAGATGGCAGCAGCTGGAGACAGCAGAGCCGGAGACATCAGCACCACAGACAGCAGCGGCGTGAACAGGTGAATATAGGAGTGCCTGATCTCTGTGTGCTATCACAGGTAGCACACAGAGAACACACGTGTGCCAAAAACCCGGCACACGGAGGGACATATGCGTCTTTAACATGTCAGGGAAAAATGTGTGTGTTTTTGACTGACGTGTGACAGAGGCCTTAAAAGCTGTCAGTATAGGTCTTGAACTTGAGCTCGAATGAAGAAAAGAAGACTTGAGATCCTGTGCAGACCTCGGTGGAGACCTATTGAAAACGTGTGAGCCCATACTGCTGGATGGACTGGTTTTTTTTGCTATAATTTTGTGCCCAAGAGAAGGCTGTTTTCTGTTTGTTTATTGGAGATTTATGGACAATAATAATTCTTTGTGTTTTGCACCAAGCAACTTTGTTCCTGTGTCTACCTCAAGCCGCTGCCAGAGTGTTATGAATTCCTACATAGGATACTGGATATTACAATCTTGGAAAGTAAATGTTACCATGTTAATAAATGTACGAAAACTAAAAAAAAGATGCATGCAAAACAATGGTTTTGATTTAAGCATTACAAGAAATATTGGTTAAGTTTAGATACGGTAGTTCATGTAAAATTGGCAGCAAAATCTACATTTAACACAAACTGACTGTGGACTAGTCAGATATGACTGTAAAACCTTAGAAAAATTGCTAAAAGTCTTAAGGGTGCTTTACACGCTGCGACATCGCTAACGATATATCGTCGGGGTCACAGTGTTTGTGACGTACATCCGGCGCCGTTAGCGACATCGCAGCGTGTGACAGGCTGGAGCGACCTAAAACGATCACAAAAAGGACAAAAATCGTTTGTTTTGGAGAGGTCGTTTAATAACAAAAAATCATTGTCAGGTAAGTAGCGATGTTGTTCCTCGTTCCTGCGGCATCACACATCGCTATGTGTGACACCGCCGGAGTGACGAGCATCTCCTTACCTCCATCCCGCCGGCAATGAGGAAGGAAGGAGGTGGGCGGGATGTTCGGCCCGCTCATCTCCACCCCTCCACTTCTCTTGGCCGGCCGCTTAGTGACGCCGCAGGGACGTCGCTATGACGCCGAACGCACCTCCCCCTTGAAGGAGGGATTGTTCGGCGGTCACAGCAACGTCGCTGAAAAGGTATGTGCCGTCCGTAACGATAATATTCACTACATCAACGATTACCACATATCGCACGTACGACGGGGGCGGGTGCTATAGCTAGCGATGTCTTAGCGTGTAAAGCACCCTTGAGATCTTATTATGACAATTGATGACCGTGCACTAAAATGATTGGTACAGGAATAGAGCAAATCAGATGGCTATGATGCCCGTCTTGAGTAACGAGTATAATGGCAGTCAATTTTAAACGCAAGCATTTTTCTGTTAGGCCCTCTCAGGAGGCCTTGGGGCAGTAAAATCACTGAAATGAATGAAAAAAGTTCTCAAATGGAATGGGAAAGATGCCTGGACACATGTTTGACTCACAGGTTGCTGCTGGGAACAATGTTATCAGAGCATTGCGTCACTTTTACGGACTGAAAATAAAACATGCCAAACTGAAGATAACGGATTTTACAGGAAAAAATCTTTGAAAACATTCTCTTGTAAAAGAGAGAAAAACTGCCTCCTCCACCCTTTAGGCTACGTTCACACACAACGTTTCTGCACTTTCAATATTGAAAAAAAAACCTGCAAAATCGCTGAAAGAATAGACATGCTACTTCTTTAAAAAAATGCAGCAGTTTTCCATTCATTCAGGTAAAAAAAGGAATCATGTACAGTATGAGATTTTTGCACTTTTTCACATTTGTAAGGAGTGGGACTCCTAGACTGGTGAAGCCTGGAGAGATTGCAATACACCCTGGAATACATATATAGGATGACCTCAGAAATTTTTTTTCACCATTTGAAAGGAGTGGAACTAATTGACTGATGAAGCCTATGCACTATGTACAATGACTTATAAAAGTTAGAAAAAGGCACTCCAATACACCATGGAATACATGTAGAGAAGGGCTTAGATTTAGAAGGAGTGGGACTTCTGTGGCTGACGACAAGGAGTTTGAAGCATCCGACTGCAATTTTTCTCCAGCTAAGGTGTACAACAATTCCTCCTGTGCCGGCTCAGGGCATCATGTAGCCCCGAGGCTTCAAATAGTTTGAGGCGGGGGGTTCAAAATATTTTTTTATCTCCTTAGAGGCCCATGCCAATGAAAATTCATGAACCATATGGAGGAAAATTCTCCAACCCATCCTGGGGAATGTCCTTTCTCCATTTATTCACATGAGGTGCATTTGGGCATTTCTCCTGCTGTATGAATTCATCTTTAATTTAATATCTTTTACATGGAGCTGAGTGAAATCTGAAGCGCACAGGCTGCAGCCACTGTTCTCCTGCTTAAGTTGATGCTGTGGGGTTTTATTGCCGCCGGGGGCATAATAATTAATAGGCACATGCATCTGTCAAATGATAATGCTCACAGGATGACTGTTCTCAAAATGAACAAGGCTTCAATTGGCTCTGACTTCTCAACTTCAGCGGATGACAGCAGTGAAACATAAAGACAATTCAAAATTTGTTTTTTTTCTGGTTTATTCGCATGCACCACTTCCCACCCCAAAAGGCTATACAGTTCATCTTTAATTATTTTTCTTGTCATGCGCCTCCTCCTTCTTCTTCTACACCATATCAGTACGGTTATCATGTGGCCCTTGCTCCAAATTTTTACAGGGCCATCAAGTGGCCCTCACTCATAATTTTACCTTGTCACAGACTTCAGCCAAAACAGAGTCTCACAGGCCGCACTCACTTCTCCCTTCATGCTTAAGCTGATTCCGTGGGTTTTTAGTGCCACTGGAGGCATAAATACCCATTAGTGCATCTGCCTGTCAACTGAAAATGTTGACAGGCTGACAATTTTCAAAATGAACAAGGCATGGATTGGGCTAGACTTTGCAACCCCACCGGATGATAACAGCAAAACATAAAGCCAATTCAAATGTTCCTTTTTTGCTGGTGAATTCCCGTGCACTCCTTCCCAACCAAACAATTGATATGGTTTATGGTTTCTTCTTTTTCTTGTTCTCCTCCTCCACCATATTCACAGAGTCATCATGTGGCACTCACTCATAATTTTTAGAGGGACATTAGATGGCCCTCACTCAATTTTTAGAGGGCCACCAGGCCCCCCTAACTCAATTTTTAGAGGGCCTTCAGGCAGCCCACACTGAATTTTGAAAGGGCCATCAGAAGCAGTGGGGTGGCCAGAGGGAGAAGGTGGGCAACTATTGACCAGAGCATCCACGAGTGGCAGGTTCCGAGGCCAAGGGTTAGATGTTACCCAGTGTGGCACTTTTTAAAGAAAGTGGGGATGATAAATGAATGGTCATTTGCAACCTACACTGTACCAAGATCAGCAGGGCCTGACCACTATCAGCCTCACCACCACCAGCATGCTCAGGCACATATCATCAAAACACTTGACAATGTGGGCTGACACCTGGGTCCACAATCAGTGTTTTTGGGTGACACCACTGCCTCTTCCTCTGTGCTACATGCTTGCCAATCCCCTGTTCACAATACAGAGGCAGAAGCCTTCCGCTCCAGCGCCTGTCGTTGCACATTTGCAACCACCAACAGTAACGTTGTCTGATTCTTTGTCCCAGGGCATTTGTGACGCCCTGGCCTATCAGGTTGTCACAGAGTATTGTGCAATCTGCCCTTCTGTGCAATATCCACCTCCTCCTTGGTTATGGGTCCCTAACTTTTGGTGTTGCCAAAACTAGCTAATCAAAATCCTAGGAACACTCTGCACCACACCCACCAGACACACCAGTGGACGGCCTGAGTGGAATAGGGTCGCCCACTTGGGGGGTTGGTTAAGGGGAGGTCAGGAGTGTCAGGAGAAGGCGAGTGTAGTGTTGGAGGTGAAGGAGAGAGGAGGTCAGGAGCCGGGCTCCTTGGAAGTACTAGGTGGCAGACGGTGATATGGGCCTAGTAGGAGCTGGAGCCCCGGTCGCAGGGGATCGTGACAAGGGGCACGGTATTATCAAGGAGGACAGCCGGTGGCCTTGTACCATCACCAGGCTGGGACCAGTACACGACGGGGTACGTGGACCCTAGGTCAGGGAGTAGCTTCAGGCAACCTGACGATTTACCCGACGAGGACGGAGTCTTTAAGATCCGCTCTCCACCCGGTCCAAAATCGTGGTACTAGCGCAACGAGGGGGATAGGACTTTCCACTTAAATGGTCCAGGAAATCCCAAGCATGAACCCTGAGAGCAAGCTCCCTCAGTTAGCCACACTGGGGAGTGGGACCCGATTAGTTTCAAGTTATAGGGGCCAACTAAGAAGAGGACAAGGTGCCAAGGAAAAGGTCACAGATCATCAGGCAACACCAGCGGGAACGGGATCTAAACGTGCTCGCCTCAGCGGCAGCGGTGTCTAGAACTTTGGTTTACTAAGTTGTCGGTGTCAGCTCTATGGCCTGAGTGAGTACGCAAGTGACCCTTACCTCCCCAACAGCATGTCCCCGTAACCATCACTGAGTCCTGGAGCATCCCCCCTACCCATGGAGGGTAGCAACACCTGGCTGCCCCTGTCATCACTCCGGGTGGTCCCCAACGGCAGTGGTGGTACTCTAACCTTACCACACACCACGGGTGGAGTCACAAGCTGTAGATACACCATCCCCTGTAAATATCCCTTTCATTTGAGTGGCCGCACGACCCCCGGGTCCGGACGCCCCTTGGGTCACCACGGATCTGTATCCGAGCAGCTCGACTGCTGACGTGAGGGCGGAACACATTCAGCTGTCAGTAGCCCAGGCCTTGGAACACAAATGCAAATACCTAGCCACCCACTCATCCACAGGCCCAAGCACTAAACGGGCACATTTCAAGACTGCTTGACCTGGATATGTTACTCTAGGCCAGGGGTGGGGAACCTTTTTACTGCTGGGGGCCATTTGGAAATTTCTACGAACCATCGGGGGCCGCACAAAATTATCAATGTGAAAATTACCCAGCTACATTTGGTCAAGCAATTAATTCACTCACCCCTATTGTGGTGGCCAGAGATGCTTCTCTTTGGCGCAGCTGTTAATTTTCGGTGATATTGATCATGTTGCTTCTCACAGCTGCTTTTCCAGGATTGTCTCGGTCTGGAGCAGTCAACTCTTTGTGATAATAAGATTGGTAATTCATATACATCACAACTGATACTGGGACTGCTGTATATACATCACAGGAGGGGCTGGGGGCATATGCATCACATAGGAGACGCTGGAACTACTGTATATACATCACATAGGAGACGCTGGGACTGCTGTATATATATATATTAAAGGAGATGCCCCAGCCCCTCCTGTGATGTATATGCCCCAGCATCTCCAATGTGATGTATATGCCACCAGACCCTCCTGTGATGTATATGACCCAGCCCCTCCTGTAATATATACATTACAGGAGACAATGGGGCATATACATCACAGGAGGGGCTGGGAGCATATACATCACAGGAGAGGCTTCGGCATATACATCACATGAGGGGCTTGGAGCATATACATCACAGGTGGGGCTGGGAGAAAATAAACATCACAAAAAAGGCTGAGGGCATATACATCACTGGGAGGCATAGATATGGCTTTGGAGTGCAGAAAGCACTGGGGGGCACGGACAGCACGGACAGAACTGATAACAAATGCAGAGCACAGACATTGCAACAGGGGCGCAGACAGCATGGGGAGAATGTTACACCGCGTGGCTCCCCTGTTGCAAGGAATGAAGTGGTTTCCCAGTCCTTGCCTGCCACAAGCCCTCCTGCTCAGCATCGCTGAAGGTCCACAATGTGCAGAGGATAGCTACTCAGGGAAGCAGCAAGAATCTCATTATCCCTGCATCTTGTGAAGCCACAGATCCCGCCTCTATGTCTCAGAGGCAGGAGAATGAGCATGTGCACCACGTGGCAGGATTTGATTCGCCCACTGACATCACACAGCTTGATGACGAGGCTGGTGATGTGGTGAACCCTGATTGGCCGGGCTGGGACGTCGTGGCTCCTGATTGGGTCAAATCCATCGTCTCCTACTCGCGCCCACCTTTGGGTGGAGCTGTGCCTCCTTAAAAGCCCCGCTTTCCAATATGGCGGCGCGCGACCGTCCTCTTTTGTTGGATGACTGGAAGCGTGCTGCTACGCCGCTGTACAGGCATTATTGTCTTCTTGTGGGCTTTGCCCTTGCTTCTCCGGCAGCGCCTTGTTTTGCAGGTCGTGTCTCTGCCTTTGGTGAGCTCCTCAGGACCTCCTCAGACTCACCTTGTTATTGAAGCACACGTGCGCGGGCATCGCTGTGCTACCCTCGTGCCACGTTTCCGTGACTTCCGTTTGGGCACACGTGCGTGGGCGCCGCTGTGCGTTTTCATGCAACAAGTGCACCGAGCTGTAAGCCCCGTCTCGTACAACTCTCACGGGTTAGGGCGAGCCGGTGTACGCAGATTGTCTGTTACGTAACAGACGATCGTCAGCAACAACCCGCTCACTGTCTAACGACCATAGCAGCGGTCCCTACACTGTACAGTGGACCTTGACCAGTGGAAATTGTCTCTTCACCATCTTGGCACGCTTCCCCGGGTCCCCCTCGTAACAGGGGAGCATGGACATCACTGGGGGCACAGCACTGGAGAGGGGGGAGTGACACAGCTCTGTCGGAGTTCAGGGCACACAGCTCTGGGGGAGTGGAGGGCACGCAGACCTAGGGGAGAGGGGGGGCACACAGACCTAGGGGAGGGTGGAGCACACCGACCTAGGGTAGGGGGGGCACACAGACCTAGTGGAGGGGGGGGGCACACAGACCTAGTGGAGAGGGGGGGACATACAGACCTAGGGGAGGGGGGGCACACAGCCCTGGGGGACACACAAACCTTGGGGACACACAACCCTGGGGAAGATACACACAACCCTGGTGGAGCGGACACAGAGGGAGCAGGCACACGGCAGCTGGCAAACGAGCACATAGCACAGTGGGAATGGGCACACAGCACAGTGGGAGCGCACACGGGGGAGCAGGCACGGAGGAGCTGGCACGGGGGAGCGAGTACGGGTTAGCTGGCACGCAACACGGGGGAGCGAGCACGGAAGAGCTAGCACGCAGCAGGGGGGAGCGCTCACATATCACAGTGGGAGCGGGTAGTTGAAGCCGTCAAACTGCTGCTGGGCTTCTGTGGGACGGGGCGAAAGTGTTAACCCCGCCCACAAAATAGGTCCTGAGCACACAGGCACTGACCAGCATTCAGTAGTGAACGCTGAATGCGAGTCCTCGCAGCGCACATGGGGATTTAAAAGGCCGTCAACCGGCAAGACGTGGCTGCTGGCAGATTACCGGGGGCCGTAGAAAAGGTCTTAAGGACACTAAGGCTTTATGCAACCTCATCGCAGATGCTATCCCTTGGCACTCATTCCCCAGCTGCCACTATAATTCCAGGTGTGCAATCCCTGTTTTGAACCAGCATGTGTCCCATAAAATCAGCAGTGCTCTCACCAATGCAGTTACTGGAAAGGAACAATCAACACATGGTCAAGTGCTTGTGACCAGGGTCTTCACATTTGCCTGATGGCATACTAGGTGAACCTTGTGGAGGCCAGAACAGAGTCAGAAAATTTGTCACATTCACGTGCACTTTTTTATTGATAATAATTAAATATTAATTTTTCATTTTATTTTTTTAATTTGCTGTGCATGTATATATATGCATTATATTTATTATGTGAGTATGTATGCTTGTGTGGATATAAGGTTTGTTATGGTTGATTGATTGGTATGATTAATGTATGGGTTATGTTGTGCCCTTTGAATGTTATTTGCCCGGTGATTATGTCATTTCGTCTGACGCCTTTGGGTTTTCCAGGGATGCACTTTCCCTCCTCCGCATCATCATATTGTTGATAATAGTGACGTAGGTTGAGGTGGTGCGTCCCTGGATTTCCTGTTAGGGCGCCGTTACAATGCGGTCATGTGATCCGGCTTAAAAACACGTGATATTCCCCATGCTGCGCGCCGCCTGTCTGCGTCCCGACGGTTGCTAGGGGACGCGTCTCCCTCGCCCGCGTCATCGCATGCCTGTGCGCGTGCGTGTGACGTGGCCGACGGTGACGCGCTCCTGAACTTCCGGTCTGGGCGCTGACATGGTGGCGCCACATATGAAGGTATGGGGCGCTTGATTATTCATACATGTGTGCCGGTCCTATATAAGAACGCTCACTGCCTGCCTCCACATCACTCCCTGAGGAAGCGGTGTGAAACACGTGTTGGAGTGGCTGGCAGGGGAGCAGTATTGCACTACTAATATGACAGCAGGTCTGGTATTGTTATGAGCAAAGTACTTCAATGGGCAGCGATTTATGCAGATCATTTTGTTATCATTATATGGGGATGGTGTTAGCTGCCTAGTTAATGCTCTTGTTGTACATTGAATTTGTATTTGGCCTGCTAGGACTAAGGTAATTTAATATATATGGTTCTTATTGTGGGTGTAGTACGTGCTCCCCTTGCCTTGATTTTTTAATTAATGTTTGTGTTCATGTTTTTATATACCATCAATAAAAGAACGTTTTATCAAATTATAAGCTTTATTGGGATAATTTGGTTTAAATACAGAACAGAGTCAGACCCTGGAAAGGCACACATTTTACCAATGCCGAGGATTGAGGGCCTTAGTTTCATCAGGGTTTCCTCCATCTCCTATACCAGTTACTGCACCCCCTTATCTTTACCATCTTTGAATTTTCATCTCCAAACACATTGTCCATATCAGTCGCAAGCTATAAGCTCTGCCTTGGTGAAGTGGTAATGTGGCGCCCCAGAGGCTCAGTCGCCACAGGGAATTGCATCTGCTTTAAGTTGTAATTCTCTCCTGGTTGAGAAGAGGTTAATCACCGATTTCTGCCACTCACACAGAACATCTAGCATGAGTTACCACATACAGGAAGCCATACTGCAGGTGGGCACCATAGCAATGGGTAATTACGCCAGCACTGCTGAGTCATTCCTGAGGTGGGGGCTGCTCTCAGTGAGTAGAAAGACAAAACAGTTTCACTTTTAGACAGAACAGTTTCAGACCGCGAAGGAGCAACAGTTTCCCTGGAGGGAGATCCCCTCAGACCACCCGGGATGCATGCCTAGAAGCTATCTCGGGGAAGGAGGAGAGAGTGCCAGAACATCATCGGATTATGTGATGGGATCATGTAGTACCACGGCTACAATAGAAAGTGCTTCACAGAACTTTTATAGCTATGACCGGCCAGACTGAAAGAGGGTGAGAAACAGAGGCGACCAGGGGAGAGGGTGAGACACAGGGGAGACATGGCAGCTTGGGGGAAGCCTAGCCGCTTCCACAGTGCCAGCGCAGTCGGGATGCAGAACCCTCGGTTTGGGAAACCTTCATGGACTCTAACAAATCTGCAAGGGTTGGGGATTTCATGTCCCATCACCCACCACCCACTTTCCTGGAGCAGAGTGACATATAGGATCCGGGGTAGGGTTTACAGCCAGGTCCCACGGTGAGGACCCTCGTCACCTGCATATGAAACAGGACACTTAACACAGAGAGCGGAGTCCCCAAGTTGCCTCAGGCCACGGGGAGCCACGAGTCAGCACAAGGAGGAAAGTCCCGAACATTTCCACAGACACCGTTGATTGCCTCTGATTCACCGTGGACCGGTTGGAATCCATCCATGGCAGCGGAAAGCGGCACCTCCGGGGAGCTTTAAGAACTGTGAGTAAACGGAACTTTGAACCGCAGCCCCCTGTGTCATCCTTGTCATTGCCAGCGCCGCAGCCCCGTGCTTCAGCGCCATCAGCCGTCCCCATCGTCCTCAGCCTGCCTGGGGCTCGCTTCACCTGTGGGGAGCTGGACTATCTGTGCTGCGTTAACATCAGCCCTGGAGGAGAGCAATACCTTGCAGCGGCGGCTAATTCCTGACCGCACACCACGGGTGGCGCTGCAAAGCATGCCGCATCCCCATCCAACACCACCCATGGGAGAGGAAAAGTCGCAGGAGGGGTCAGCGGCCGAGACCCCAGTCACCACTGCAACTGGTGGAGCTTTCCAGGGACCCTTCGCCCTCCTTCCATCCCACTCTACACCAGACACCCGTTCGTTTGTCCTTTACATGTAGCCAACAGGGCCACGGAGCCAGGTCAGGCCAGTCACAGCAACCTAACTAAACCACTGGCCCGATGACGAGTAACCCCTGAGGCCCCATGAGGCGCTACAGTAACAGGCTCTATTGAAACTAATGGTGACAAGCTGACTTATTGAAAGCTATAACAGACCAGACAGATCTGTCTCTCTTGCTGCTGAACCTACAACCAGGCATGGTCATGTGTGATAATAGTCATAACCTGATGGCGGCTCTGAAGCTTGGCAATCTCACACATGTACTATGCCTGGCCTATGTGCTCAACTTAGTGGCTCAGCAGTTCTGAAAACCTACCTAGATTCACCTGATCTTCTTGTGAAGGTACGCTGTGTGTGTGCTTATTTCTGCAAGTCAGCTACAGCTACTGCCAGTCTGGCAGTGCTGCCGCAGAGCTTGCAAGTGTGAGCTCACTGATTGGTGTGGAACGTGACCATGGGCTGGAACTCTACATCACATGTTAGCAAGGCTTTGTGAGCAGCAGAGGGCAGTAGTTGAATATCAGCTACATCATGCCGATCAGCATTCCTGTTACTCTCAGCACATACAGTAAGAACTGACGAGTGGGCATGGATGTCTGACATCTTTAAGGTTCTACAAAACCATACATCTTCTGTGTCTACTCAAATGCTCGCTGCTCACAACTAAAGAGCAAGCAACGCATGTGAACCAGGCGGAGATGAAGAAAGAAAGAACACAGGATAGTACGTGCTTCTATATCCTGACTCCTTGTCCTGAAAATGTTGCCGTTTATGCATGTGGACAGTGAGGCTTTCTGCAACTTTATGGAGGCAGCTGTCCCACTGTATTTAGTCCATAGCCACTACTAAATATACTATAACATCACCCGTGCCATGACCAACGCAGTTAGGTTGCAGCAGTAGTATACCTTTTAGGTGGACTTTATCGCAATATATGTGATGCCCTGGCTTATCAGGTCGTCACAGGGTATTGTGCAACCTGCCCTTATGCACGGTATCCACCCTCCTTGGTTAACGGATCCCAGCCCTCTGGTGTTGTTAACAGCTAGTCCAATTAAAATTCTAGGAACACTTCCCAGTCGAACCTACCAGACACACCATTGGGCGGCCTGAAGGGAATAGGGCCGCCCACATGGTTGGTTGGTGAGGAGAAAGTGAGGACAGTGTCAGTTGAGTGGAGTTGAGTTGAGTAGAGTTGAGAGTTGAGGAGAGTTGAGAGGCGAGAGAAGAGGAGAAGTGGCTCTCGTAAGGAGAGGCCACGGCGGAGAACTCCTGTAACCCAGGTGGCAGACATTGGTCTGGGCCTGGTAGGAGCTGGAACCCGGTCGCAGGGGACAGCGTCAAGGAGCACGGACTGCCGAGGAGGGCAGCCGGCGGCTTTGAGCTATCACTGGGCAGGGGCCAGGGCACAACGAGGTACGTGGACCGCAGGTCGGAAAGTAGCTTCACGCATTCCGGTAATTTACCCGACGGGGATGAAGACTTGAAGTGTCATCCCCAACCCGCTCCAAAATTGGGGTACTAGCGCACTGATGGGATAGGACTTTCCCACTACAGTCCAACGAAATCCTACGCGTGAACCCTGAGAGCAAGCTCACACCATTAGCCATACGGGTGAGCGGGACCTGGAGAGTTTCATACCAATGTGTCCGAGTGAGACTAAGGTGCCAGGGATAGGGCCACAGACCAATAACAACACCAAGGGCACGGATCCAGGCGTACTTTCCGCAGACTACAGTTGTGCTCAGAACTTTGTTTTACAAGCTGTCAGTGTGGTTATACTGGGACTGAGTGAGTACACTGGAAGCCCCCTGCACCTATCCCCCAACGGCACCCAAACACCATCCTACACCAACTTGCCCCGGGACATGAACCCCCCTACCCATGGAGGGGTTAAAACATCAGGCTACCACACCATCGTCACCGGGCTCCCCAACGGCAGCGGTGGTCCCTCACATTACCACGCACCGTGGGTGGCATCACGAACTTTCCAACATCCCCTTGTACATATCAACCCCACTTCTTTTGATCAAGTGGCCACGTTACCCCCGGGTCCAGAGATAACTCAAGCCACCGCGGATCCGGATCCGAGTGGAGGCAGCGGCCTGGCTGCTCGCCTGGGGGCGGTACATATACCCTGCCTGTATGCCCCTAATCCAAAACTATCCCTCCTCTAGCAGCAATCCGTACACTGAATGGAG